>NC_068916.1:62364558-62989558 GCF_023091745.1 Budorcas taxicolor
ATGCCTCTGCCCCTCTCAACAAAAGTCTTTAAGAAGAGAGTGCATTTCCCAGGCAAGGACCTTATTGCCTTCAAAGAGAAAGGCCCAGAATTTGGATCTTTTGGCTTCTTTTTGGGAGAAAGCCACGGAGGGGAGGACTTCCCCCATCACGCCTGAAGGCTGTCTCCCCGGTCTTGTATCCTCAGAGAAGATCCATCCCTGAGCAGGTGTGCACCCCGTCCCCACCCCCACCTGCCCCTCACCGTGAGAATGTTATACTCTCCAGCTGTGAAGGTGCTGCTTGCTGACACCACGCCTGTGACCGGGTCGATACTGAAGCCTGCCTCATCACTCTCCTCGATACTGTAGGTCACCCTGCCATTGAGACCCTCATCCAGGTCTGAAGCCACCAGCCTGTACACAGGCCCAGAGATCCCTGGGATCAGCCTCTCTGGAAGGCGGACATTGAAGAGCTTGTGGGAGAAGACAGGGGGGTTGTCATTGACATCCACGATGCGTACCACCACCCTGGAGGTGGACCGGAGGGAGGGCTCCCCGTTGTCCAGCACAGTCACCTGGGGAGAGGATCCAGCGTGAGTTGACAGGTGCAAGGCCATGACAATGTATTGCCACCCACCGCAGCTCGTCCTCTGCCCCTGCTTTCAAAAGCCTGGAAATACCAATCCGTCTGTTCTTTGGTGTATGCTCGTGATTTTAATTATCGTAACCTCATCTTCTTGGAACCCAGCTCTCTGGCAACCTCGCCCACAGAAAAGCCAGCAAGAACAGAGAAAGAAACTGGAAAGAACTGGAAGAAGACAAAGCCACAGAGGCTGTAACAAAAGCTGGGGCTCTTTACTCGGGAGGCCCATGGGCCATTTCTCCGAGACTTTTGACATTCTGTTTGCTCATAATTCTCATGAGCTTTGTTCTTGCTTTCCTTAAGCTAAGGGAGATTAGAGAAAAACAAACGAGGAGGCATTTATGGAGGCGTGGGCAGTACCTTTGGAGTCAGGCATGTGGCCCAGTGTATGAGATGAGATCTGGAGACAGAATAAAGGCACGAAAACCATTTCAGGACCAGGCACTGGTCCATGTGCCAGCAAATTATCACATCCATCAGTATAGACAGGACATTTCCACTCAGAATGCTTCTCAATTTTAAAAAGATTTTGCTATTTAAGGACAAATGCCTCTACTGAACTATGGAGAATGCCTCAGCGCCTAGAAGGCCATTGCTACTGCTACTGCTAAGTCACCTCAGTCGTGTCCGACTCTATGCGACCCCAGAGACAGCAGCCCACCAGGCTCCCCCGTCCCTGGGATTCTCCAGGCAAGAACACTGGAGTGGGTTGCCATTTCCTTCTCCAATGCATGAAAGTGAAAAGTGAAAGTGAAGTCACTCAGTCGTGTCCGACTCTTAGCGACCCCATGGACTACAGCCTACCAGGCTCTGCCCATGGGATTTTCCAGGCAAGAGGACTAGAGTGGGGTGCCATTGCCTTCTCCAGAAGGCCATTGAGCTGCTGCTTACTAGTGATGCCTATTTTATGCAAAGGGAATGTCCAGAGCCTGGGATCGTAGAAGGCAACACTGATTTCAGTTCTGCTGAGGAATATGTGTCCCTCCTAGCTGATGCCTTTAAGACTAGCGGAGATGCCTGTTCATCAGTTGTGGATAACACAGGACAGGGTTGACTAGAGTACTTCTGATTTAAGCCCCTCTGGGTCAAGACTGATGCCTCTCATTGGAATGGTCACCAGGGATGCTTATTTTAGAGACATCCTAGAAAGAGCACGACTGCCTAGGTGGCTGAGTAGTAGAGAATACGACTGCAGTGCAGGAGATGCATGTTTGCTTCTTGGTGGAGAAGATCCCCTGGAGAGTGGCAACTCACTCTGGTATTCTTGCCTGGAAAATCCTAGGGACAGAGGAGCCTGGTGGGCTAAAGTCCATGAGGTCACAAAGAGACCCAGTTGAGTGTCTGAGAACACATGCACAGAAAAAGCATGGGCCTAGAGGACAAAGGTCTGGGTTTTCATCCTGGCTCTGCTACTGACCTAGTGTTTGACCTTGGGTGACTCTCGAGCATGGGGATGGGCCAGAAAGTATACTGGACAAAGACATAACCCATGCGTACTGCTCCGTTTTCCTGCACTCCCTGCAGGCATTACTAATTGATCAGTGCTTCCTGCTCAGCTTAAGTAGCAACTTCTCCCTGAGTCAGAACCCTCCTCAGCTACTGCCTGGAGACGTGCATTTGGCCCCAAGGCCTGGCTTGGCTCCAGCCTGGCCTCCTGCAGGAGGTTTTCAAATGTAGTGAAGGGGTTCAGCAGCATCACTCACCTCCAGGATGTGTTCATCCTTGTTTTCTCGGTCCAGCTGCCGGGCAGTGGCTAGGAGACCTGGAGGAGAGATGGTTGGGGGGAGAATGGAGCAAAGGGCTCCCAGGGCCATTTTACTGGGATAAATTCAATGCCTACATTCAAAGCCTAGATCAGAATCCTTTTGGTCTTGGGAGAGCACGAACATAAAGAGGAAATGGAAACCTGGAGAGAGAGGAGGGGAGGAGAGGGAGGAAGAGGACAGCAGAGGCCCCACCTACTTCCTGCTTCCACCAGAGGAGGGTGCTGAGCCCAGGATACTGTTGAGTGAAAAGGCAGCTCATCAGGAGTTAATAATGGGGGTCACAGTCACTGCCTCTAGTTCCCGAGAAATCACAAAGGGGTGACGTTTTACTCCTTTGTTCTAATTCTCTTGCTCACCTGGCACCTAGAATGGGCTCTTCCCATGCCTAGCTGGCACAGATGAGCCAGAGGAGGGCTGCCCTGGGCTCCTCCCAGCACTTCTGTAGATTCCCGAAGATGAACTTAGTCATCTGTAATTCTGGTTTTCATTTTCTAGGCACTGTGGCTATCAATTGAGGCCATAATGGTGAAAAGGAGCCAGTTCTCTGCCTGCATCAGACAAGTCAAGGTCAAGATTGTTGGGAGACCAGAGGGGCACCCGAGCCCATAGACTTGAGAGGTCCTAGCTGGGTAGGCGGTACCCTTTTCAATGATGGCAGAGCTATTGGTAGGGGGTTGTGGGTGTTCTAAAAGCTTTCTGTAAGTTTCTTGATCTTGTTTAGGCAATTAAATGATAGAGTAATGGAATGCAGTGGGGGGGGGGGGGGGGTTGGTGGCCTCCTGAGGGGAAAGGGGGATCTGGTGTTGGGGTGGGGTCTCCAGTGCAGATGTGAGGAGTGACCTCTGTTGGGGGCGTGTCTTTGCCTTTGTGTCATTCTGGCTCTTTCTTCCCTCACTGAAGGCAGCCATGGGAGAGGTCCTAGGAGGTTGTTGGAAAGCCCCACAACCAGGAAGGAAGATGTTCCTCTGGGACAGAGTGAATATTGTTTCAGGTCGCCCCACCCAGCTTGTCCCCAAGCCGAGGAACCTGCTGGGGAAGGCCCGGCATCCGGGAGACCCCCAGGAAGAGTGCGGGATGAGAGGGCTTGGTGGAGAGCCTTCCTTCCAGCTCCATCCTGCCCTCCTCCTGCTCCTGCTTCAGCCCCTCTCCCCTGTCTCTGTTGATTTCTGTCCATCCCCCACCTCTCTTGCCTTCCCAGGGATTCCTCTCTCCCTCCCCTCTCTGTGTGTCTGGGAAACTCAGTCACTGTTCTTCTAACTCTAGCTTTTCTTTTCTCTCTTTGCTTTCTCTCACCACCGCCTCCCCTGCTGCCTTCTCCCCCACCTTCTCAGGGCCGGTGTCTCTGGAATTGCTGCTGGACCCCCTGGACCGTTGCCCCTGTGCTCCTCCCCCTCTCTGAGGTTGGTATGAAGTCCTAGATGGGAGTAAGGCCGTTAGCAGAGAAAACTGGGGAAATCTGAATGAAATCTGTAATTTCCTGAATTCCCTTGCACCAGTATTAATTCTTAGTGTTGACACATACACTGTGTTAATATTAGGGGAAGCTGAGTGACCGGTGTATGAGAACTCTCTTTGCAGCTCTCCTGTAAGACTATGATTATTTCACCATTAAAGAAGAAGAAAAAAGTTTTTTAAAAAAGAAAGAGAAAATGGACCTACTTGCTCTGTCTTCAGCAAGTCTTGGGTCTTCTCCTCCTGGCTGCTGCTTCCGTAACCATTTTTACCCCCGTGCCCGCCCAGCCTGCTGCCTGTCAGAATCTTCCCTGCCTGCTGTCCCATGAAGCCATTGCTGGTCCACTACACTGAGCAGCTTCCTCTCCCCTCGAAAGTCACAGCCTCGCATCTACTCATCTTTTACAATGTTGTACTCTTAACACCGGTTCTACGGCTCTTTTTGTATCCAAATCTTTATACTCCTCATGGATTGGGTTCCTCAAGGCCTGAAACTGTGTCTTTTTCTTCTTCCCCCCTCCATAGCACTTAACTTAAATGCCTTATAAGGACAGACACCTTCAAACATTTGCGGAATAAATGAATCTCGGGTTTAACCAATGATGTGGATGCTGGCAGAGATTCATTCATTCATTTCCTCATTATTTGTTGAGGTTCCATTCTGTGCCAGGCCTTGATATTATAGTTTTCAAAAAACAGTCAAAGTTCCTTTTCTGGAAAGCTTGTTGAAGTCTAGTGAAGTATGTGGATAATTGATGGAATAATCACACAGATGACTATAATGTTCTATGCGATAGCGTGTTTTTTAAAAGTAGATGCTGCTGGGAGGTGTATTATAGTGTCAAAACAAAAACAAAAACAAAAACTTCTTTAAGAAAAGAACAGCTGAGCTAAGATCTGAAAGAAAAGCAGGAGCTACCTTGAAAAAGGAGAGGAGACCCCTGGCAGAAGGAAAAGCTTGTGCAAAGGCCTTGTGCCAGGAGAGGGCGTGCGTGGACTGAGGCAGGCCACATGGTTGGAATCAGAGAGTGATGGAGTGAGAGAGGCAAGCTCATGGGCTTGGCTTTATCTTAAGGGCATAGGGAAACCAGCCAAGGGATCCAGGTATGGAAGTAGGACAACCTAAGGGATAAGAAAGGTAGGTGGGGGTGGGGGGGAGGGGTCATTGCTGGATTTATTATTTTATTTTTAAATGTTCATGCTGATAAGAATTTCTGAAGGAAGGAAGAATTTCTGACTGAAGGAAGACTAAGCATCTCTGCCCTCTGGGGCATTTTGCCAGACCTGGTGTCAGGGAACTGTTGACAGTAAACACAGCAGGGATTTGGGAGAGGTAGAGAACCTATTACCTTAGGTGAGAGATGTCTTCCCTTCCCAAAAGGGAGGGGCTGAGTGGGCCCAGGCAGAGAGCCAGCTTGGGAAAAGCATCCTCCTTCCAGAAAGACTAATCCATGCCCCGAGGTCAAAGGTGCCAAACAGATGTCACAGGGCACTTACGTGTCCCACCCGCTGTCTGCCTCAGGACCCCCAGGTCCTTGCTTTTCCTGACTCCCTTTTGCCTTAAGGATCATGAAGGAAGCTGCTGCTAGCTCTCTCCCCCATGCCCCTACCTCCCCACCTGCCTTTTTCCAATCTTGCCATACTTCTGTCCTTCAAGGACAAGAGTCAGTGGTTGGAGCTGGAGAATGGGAAGTTGGGTTGGAAGGCAAGAATGTCAGCATTCTCTGCAATAGCATTGTTCATGGTCCAGAGGGACACAAGGCCTTGGAGCTGTGCCTGCAGCCATGGGAACTGGCTCTCATTCTTCTGGGAGCCAGGCAGGCAGCATAAATGCAGGAAGCAGGCGGGAGTGAGGGGAGGAGAGAGGAGAGAGGACACGCCTGCCCTACACAGGGAGCTGCTGTTGGCTCAGGTGGTTGTGGCCCTGCGGGATGTGCAATTGGCATAGCTAGATCTTCTAGTTACAGAAGTCTGGAACATTTTGTGAGCTTTGCTCATTTTTAAATGTTGGCAACAACTTGAAAATTATCGTTTAAAGCTTGTGCAGGCCAAACAGAACACTGCTGTGGACTGTATCTGGTTCACTGCTGCAAGTTGTTGACCTCTAGATTCCTCTGAACCATCCTAGATGGGCTGGGTTGAGGAGAGATCTTTGTGAGATTGTTGACTCCTCTGAAGTGGATCTCTATCACCACCACGCCATGGGCAGGCTTGAGATCAGTTTGAAGCTAGAGTTAAGAGACTCAGCCTGTGGCTTGTGATTCTGGGGAATGGTCATGTTGGGAACACTGGCAGGGTTGAAATAGTCCCAACTTGACAACATGGAAAACCTGCTTGGCTTCCCTAGGCCCCAAGGAAAGAAAACGGACATATTCTTATTCTTCCATAGAGATGGACTTTGATGAAGTGCAGTTCTCAAACACAGCACACATCAAAATCCTCTGCATGCCTTATTAAAATACAGATTTCTGATTCAGTAGGTCTAAGGTGGAGCCTGAGAACTTGACCTACTAGCAGGTTCATATGCGACACTCATGATGCCAATCTTCAGATCACAACTTTTAGAAGCACTGCTGTAGAGAATCCTATTCACCCAGGTTTCTGAGGTCCTTACCTGTGAGAGGATGAAGGACAAAGAATCCCATATGGTTCCCGCTGGTGATATTGAAGGTCAGTTTCCCTTTGGAGCTGGAGTCAGGGTCCCAGGCATCCAACTGAAGCACAGAGGTGTGCAGCGGCGCATCCTCCCGGACGGAGGGGTAGAACACAGGTCTGGACATTTGGGGTGGGTTGTCATTGACATCCAAAACCTCAATGTAGACTTCAGTTACAGACGAGAGGGGGATGGAACCCCTGTCTACTGCCAGTACCGTCAGCCAGTAACAGGATGCAAATTCTCGGTCCAGGGGTGCCAGAGTCTGAATCATTCCTGGGGAGAGGTGATCACCAAACCCAAAGTATTTCAGAGCTCAAAGGAGCTCTAGAGATCACTTTACCTAACAGTCCTGAAACCATACCATGGAAAGGATATTAACAAGTGTTTCAGGAGAAAAGGGAACTGTGGCCTATATGGCGTGGGAGCTGCTGAGTTAAACACAGGGGAGCTTGTATCCTTATTGAAGAACCTCTCAGAGCCTTTCTCTGCTAAGACAGATCCATAACTGGGGCATATGGGCACATGCAGGATTTCCAGAAGGCCATAGTATTTGATCTGCTTTCTCCTGACTACTTCAACCCAAGTCCAATTTATTTATTTCACACTCTCTAGGTGGGATTTCCATACTTTGTTCCTTACAGTGGTTCCTTCAAGCTTCAAGTCCTTATAGATACTAATTCAAGGGTGAGGGGTTTGATGAATAAATTGCTGTTCCCCTCTCCATCGTCTTCACGATTTTAGAGACTTAGCTTCACTCATTAGTTCACTCATTCTACAAATTACTTATTGTAGGCCAACACTTTTCTAGAGGTCAAGGGTCCAAGAGTGAGCAAAAGAGCCTGGTGCTCTAAGCTCTCATGGGGCATACTGAACTCTGAAGACCTAGGTGAGAGGGCAGCATCTCAGAGCTGAAGCAACCTTCCTCCTTTGACAGATGGGGAAACTGAGGCCCATAGAAAGAACATGACTTGACCAAGATCATGCAGCAAGTAAGCAGAAGAGCTGAGTCTAGAATTGACTCTCAATCTAATTCTCTTTCATCACCCTCCCCTTTACCCTGGAGAGAAATCATCCATCAGCTTGTAAACTTCACAAGGTGAATAACCTACTTTTATTCACCTGGGATCTTCTCTAAGTTACCTACCTCAGGGCCTCACAAGTAGAAGGTGCCCAGTGTTTGCTGAATTGCACTTGTTTTCTATGGAGCTTCAAAGGAATAAATACATTGCTGCCACCTTTTTGGAGGACAACTTGGAAAGATATATTAACATTGAAAACGTGTGTTATCCTTTGACCCAAGAACTGCATTTTAAAGAGGTTTTCCTATAGAGACTCATGCATACATGAGTAAAAGCATATGAACAAATGCAGCCATTAAAAAAGAGTGAGGAAATTCCCAGGTGGTCCCGTGGTCAGGGCTCTGTAGTTTCACTGCCAAGCACACGAGTTTAATCCCTAGTCAGGGGACTAAGATCCAAAAAATCATGTGGCGTGGCCAAAATAATTTAAAAAATAAAAAATGAAAATAAAATAAGAGGGACAGGAAGGAGTGGCCCTATTTATTGCTCCTTTTAGCTTACAGCCTGACTTCTCTCGAAAGAGCCCCTGATTTTCCTTAGCCCCATCCTCTCCCAGCACCTGGCCCTCCCGTCCCTCCCAATGCCCAGTACCTGTGTCTTGGTTGATGCTAAAGGCAGCAAGGCTGGTGCCAGCGCGCAGGAAGTACTGGAGCTCGCCGTCCAAGCCAGTGTCATCATCGTGGGCGGCCACTACCATCACTGAGGTTCCTGAGGGGCTGTTCTCCTGCACCTGGCCCTGGTGCACAAAGGAAGCGAAGTGGGGAGGGTGGAGATTCTCATTCACATCCAGGACGATCACCTCCACGTGGCAGAGGGTCCTGCGGGCCAGGGGCTTCCCACTGTCACTGGCCCATAGGCTGAGGTTATATCCAGCCCTCCTCTCAAAGTCCAGCTCTTTCTCCAGACTGAGTGCCCCGGTCATCGGGTTCACATGGAAGGTCCCGTGGACATCATCCAACAGGACATACTGTACTTCTCCCGCAGGGCCCAGGTCAGGATCAGAGGCATCCAGAAATGTTAGAATAGTCGCTGGGGGTAGATCCTCTGGGACCTTAAGCCTGCGGTGTTCTGTGATGCACTGAGGGGAGTTGTCATTGACATCTTCCAATGTGATTATCAGGTCAGTGACAGAGAAAAGCTGGTGGCCCTTCCTGGGCTGGTCCCTGGCCTCCACCTTGAGTATATACCGAGGTTCTGATTCCCGATCCAAGTGTCCTGTGACAACTATTTCTCCGGTGAGAGGATGGAGGGAGAACTTCTCTGTGGGGCTTAACAGCGCGTATCGAACCCTCCCATTATCCTCTGAGTCAACATCTTTTGCTTTCAGCTCTGCAACAGTGGTTCCAACTTCTGTGTCTTCTGAGATTGTTACCTGGTACCCACCAGGAGGAAATCTGGGCGCGTTGTCATTCCAGTCTTCTACATTCACTGTCAGCAGCTTCCAGGAGGACTTCTGGGGAGTGCCCAGGTCATACACTGTTACATTGAGGACGTAGAAACTGGTGGCTTCATAGTCTAAGGGGGCAGCTACAGTGAGCAGCCCTGTTTCCAGCTCAATGTCAAAGCAACCCTCTTCATTGCCATCTGCAATCACATAGACCAGTTTTCCATTAAAGCCAGCATCAGGGTCAGTGGCTGCCAGATGGGCTAGAGGTGTGTTGAGAGGAGCACTCTCAAGGATGTCAATGGACTGTGGAAAGTGGTCCTCAAACTGAGGGGTATGATGATTGATCTGATATGCACTTAAGGAAGTGAAATCCTCATCATTGGACTCCTGATTCTGAAGCCCAATAGAGTGCAAGATGGTCTTTGTGAAATGTGTCAGTACCCCTGTCTTCTCACACTTTACAGGGACCTCAAAATGAGGGTCCTTCACTACAGTAACATTCAAAGTCATGGGTGAGGCATAATTTTTCCCATCTGAAGCAGTAATTTTCAGGGAATAGCTGATGGGTTGACCAGTAGTACTGTTCCTAAAAGAGCGTTTGAGGGATATCACACCAGAAAAATGATTTAGATCAAAATACTCTAGTTCGTTGCCCGATACAAACTCGTATTTTAGGTTCAGAAGCTCATCCACATCTATAGCTGACACAGTCATTACTGATTTTCCTACTGGCCAGTCTTCGTGGATAGACCCAGTGCAATTAACTTCCTCAAACATAGGCTTGTTGTCATTCAGATTCTTGAGCCTAAGAGAAACAGACACTTCTTTTTCCTGGCAAAATGGGGATCCCCAGTCTGATGCCCGTACCCGGAAAGTGTAAATTCTATTCATGAGCTCATAGTCCATGGGTTTGGAGGTGGAGATGATCCCCAGGTAAGGGTCAATAGAAAAGGGGACAGCATTTGGACGAGCGATGGAGTAGGTGATATATCCATTCTCTCCATGATCCTGGTCTGTGGCACTAACAGTCAGAACACTGGTGCCTGGAGGGATGTTCTCATCAAAAGTGCCATCGTAGGAGGACCTGTTGAACACTGGGGCATGATTATTACAGTCCATAATGTCAATGACCACAGTGGTGGAGGCCAGGCCCGGTGAGGTTCTGATGCGTAGCTGGTACTGGGCTTGGTCATGGAAGTCCATGAGCTTTGTGGTGGTGATCAGCCCCGTGCGGGCATTCAGTTTAAATGCTGCACTCTCTGAGGATGGCTTTAGAACATACTTCAGGTTGGGGAAGGCTGGGGTTACTTTCACCATCACCACGCGGCTGCCAGTGGGGGAAAACTCACTAAGCTGCACTCTGTACGTGGCCTTCTCAAACTTGAGGGAAGTCAGTTTGGAAGGAGGTAAGTGAAAGCCCCTGATCTGGGAATAAACGGAAGGTCTGCTCCCAGCCCTGGCCTGCAGGCTGAGGTTGAATCCATGAGGGTGGTCCATCCATTTGATGTCTTTGACAGAAACCACGCTGAACTCACTGCTCCGGGCATAAGACTTGATGGCCTTGAAGTTCTTTCCAGGGTCACCACCAACGATTTCCAGCGAGTCCACGTCCGCCCCTGAGCTGTCTGCACCTACCATGACAGTGGCATAGGTGGCGTCCTCCTGGCGGTCCGGTGCAGCCAAGACCACCGAGGAAATGGCTGGGGGCTTCCTGAGGGCAGGCTCCACGTGAATGACGAGCGCAGCCACGTTGCCAAATCCATTGCCCTCCGAGATCTTCCGCATGCGGTCCACAGCCAGTACCTGGAGCTCATGCTTCCCTCGCCAGGTGACGTTGAGCTTCCCAGCCAAGGTGACCACCCCGCTGGTGGGGTGGATGGCGAACATCTCCGACCTTGTGTTAAACGCATAATAGAACTCGGCGTTCTGGCCCAGGTCTGCATCGGTGGCGCTCACCTTGCAGATGGGGCTCTTGAGGGGCATGTCCTCAGAGATGGTGACTCGGTATGAAGGCGGGGAGAAGAGGGGCTTCAGGTCATTCTGGTCCAGGATGCGGACCACCACGCGGGCCAGCGCTTCTAACTCCAGGGTCTTCTCCGTGGCTTGGATGATGAGGGTGTAGCTGTCTCGCACCTCCCTGTTCAGAAGGGCCGTGTTGCTGCTCTTTGTCCTTATTCTCAGAAAGCAGAAGTTGCCCACCACGTACTCCTCTGTTTTAAACACATTGGCCACATCTCCAGAGATAATCCGGTACCTCACTGCCCACTGGGGGTCTATGAGGTAGATGCCCATTTTCTCAGAGCTTTCCACATAGGTCTTGGGAGCAGAGTTTTCATAGATGGTCACATTATATAGGGGGTGTGTGAAGTGCCAGGCTGAGGAGATGAGGGGGTTCTCACAAGTTGTACAGTGGAACAAGAGAATGGCAAATCCCAACGAGGCAATAATCATGATGGAAAAGCTCCTGAAACCCTGGGCAGAAAAAGAAAGGGCATGAGTTAGGAAAGAAATGGTTCCTACCACTGTGGCTCTTAACTGGGGTGGTTTTGCCCCTCAGAGGACATTTGGCAATGTCTGAAGGTATTTTTTCCTTCCCAGGTGGCACTCATGGTAAAGAACCCACCTGCCAATTCAAGAAACTTAAGAGATGCAGGTTTGACCCCTGGGTAGGGAAGATCCCCTGGAGAAGGGCAAGGCAACCCACTCCTATTCTTGCCTGGAGAATCCCATGGACAGAGGAGCCTGGTGGGCTACAGTCCATAGGGTCGCAAAGAGTCGGACACAACCAAAGCAATGTAGCACGCACAAAGGTATTTTTGGCTATTCCAGCTTGTGCAGAAGATGCTGTTGGCATTTAGTAGAAAGAGGATGGGGATGCTGCCAAACAGCCTATGGTGCACGGGACAGACACCCACAGCAAGTCAGTAGTGCTGAGATTGCAAAACCTTGTGTTTGAAGAGTAACAGACTAGTTTAAGTGCTTCCTCAAGGGCATCCAGCAGATACAGCACAGTCCTTAACCGCTTCCTTCCCTTTTCCAAACCTTCAGTGGTTCCCTGTGCATGTGTGCTAAGTCGCTTCAGCCGTGTCCAACTCTTTGGGACCCCATGGACTGTAGCCCACCAGGCTCCTCTGTCCATGGGATTCTCCAGGCAAGAATACTGGAGTGAGTTGCCATTTCCCCCTCCAGGGGATCTTCCCAACCCAGGGATCAAATGTGCATCTCTTATGTCTCCTGCATTGGCAAGTGGGTTCTTTACCACTGGAAAATCTCCCTCAGTGATGCTAAAATCATTCTGAAGAGGCACCCAAGCTTAGCAGTCTGGTACTAAATACTTCCCATAAGACGCTTCCGTCAGGGCTGAACTCTCGTTGAACTGAGCTGCATCTGCACATGTAGGGGCTGCGACAAAGCAAAGGGACCAGGATCGCAGGCCTGGCGTCAGGCTCCTGGGCCATCAGGCCTGGCTCCACTATTTACTAGCTGGGTGACTTTCTGGGCAGGTTGTTTCACCTCTATGAGCCTCAATCCCCTCTTCTGTAGAGTAGGAATAAGGATAATATCTACCTCATTTGATTGTTTGAAACTTAAGTGAAATAACAAAGGTAAATGAGCTAACAGAGTGCCTGGCACATAGTAAGTTTTAACATAAGTGGAGTGAAGTGAAAGTCACTCAGGTGTGTCTAACTCTCGCAACCCCATGGACTGTAGTGCGCCAGGATCCTCTGTCCATGGGATTTCCCAGAGAAGAATACTAGAGTGGGTTGCCATTTCCTTCTCCAGGGAATCTTCCCAACCCAGGGATCGAACCCCAGTCTCCTGCATTTCAAGCAGATTCTTTACCATCTGAGCCACCAGGGAAGACCGTAAACATAATATTAACTATTATTAGTCATAGGAATCTAAGTTTCATAAATAGAAGGGGCCTGCCCATGGCCTGACAGCTAAATAGAAACAAAGCACAAATTAATCCTGGTGAGACATCCTTTGTGGTCCAGTGGTTAAGAATCTGCCTTGCAATGCAGGGGACATGGGTTCAAATTCCTGCTCAGGGAAATAAGACCCCACATGTTGCAGGGCAACTAGGCCCGAGTGCCACAACTACTGACCCCACACATCACAGCTAGAGAGCCCCTAACCAAAGATCCTGCATGACGCAGCTAAGACCTGATATGCCAAATAAGTAAATAAATATTTCATGGGGAAAAGTCCCTGGCTTAGGTACATCTCCTCCACCAAAAAGTCCCTTTGGATGGGGCCTGATTCTGACTTGTCTTGTAATCCTGAAGAGAGAAACACCTTCTCTTCCTCCTCTGAAATGGCAGAGTTGAAGTGGTCCTGAGAGATAATGGAGCTCGGACCCGCTTCTCATGCAAAGATGGAAAAAGAGAACCAACCCAGGTGGGGGAGGGATCTTGCCCCAAGTCACACAGTGGGCAGCCAGGTAAGAAGCAGCCCCTGGCTATTGTTGAAGTAACCACGAATGAGTGCTTCACCTCTAAGACCCACTGTTCCCCATCCTCTCCCTTACAGCTTCCTCAGTGGCTCATCCCTGAACTCCATCCTGGGTCAAATTATGAGACTCATCAGGGCCAAGGATGGGGAGGGTCATGGGGGTGGGCTGAGTTTGCTTGCCAAACCGAGTCTTCTAGAAGCACCCGGAAGGCTGTGTGCACCAGGCTGGTGCCTGGCCTGACCATGAGAGTCTTGACTCTGGGGAGTTCATGGCTATCAGCCAGATGTGCCAAGCATTCCTGGAGGAAACAAGCAAGACTTGTTTTTCCAGTTGCCTTGGTCTTCAAAGGCAAGGAAGAGTTAAACGTCCAGGGCAAGGGGGAAAAAGAGAGGCTTAGATCCTTGTCTCTCTAGAGTCGAGACAACCAAAGGCAGGTTCTTTAAGACCCTGTGGGTTGCATCCCAACATGGGAAGGAGAGTGAAGGCAGAAATGGGAAAGTCAGCCTAACTTGGGCTCTGAAAGCCTGTGATAGTAAAGAATTTGATTATGCCTCCTTCTTCCAGGCTCCCTCCCACCATTCCTCACTTGACATCCTGTTGGTGGCGCCCTAAGCCCAGCACCTCAGAAGAGAGGGGCCAGGATGGAGGCAGACTCTATACCTGGGGTCCTAAAGCCGGTGACACAAAAAGATGTTGTCTATTCTCCACTGTTCCCACTCCTTGCTGTCACCCCTTGCTTGCCACTGCAGCCCACAAGGGTCCTGGCCACAGGGAAAAGCCACACTTGCCCATCCCTGACACAGTTCCTTGCAAGCAGGAAGGGGACTGCCCCCCCTCAATCATTCAGACCCCACCCCTTCCCCCAGGGCCGCATTGCTTTTGAAGTTGAAGCTGGAGGGGGGAAATGAGTGCTTACCTGGTCCCAGGTCCACACTCAATTCGGTGGCCCAGCAAATCCAGGATGCAGGCAGACTCCCAGCTCCGCCCGCCCTGCTGTGGGGAACACTTCCTGTTCACCAGGTCAGCTCCCGTGGAGGGCAGGTCCCAACAAGACACTCCGCTCAGCAGCTGCAGGGGTGCCTTGCAGAGCTAGAGTCCTTAAAGTGAGCTGCAGAGAAGGGAGCAGGGATGGGGTCTCGCCGGGGCAGGGTGTAGTGGTGGTGGTGGTGGTGGTCAAAGGGGATGATGTCAAAAGGAATGAACCCTTGGGTGGGGGTTTGGTGCCCATGGCTGTGTTCAAGCTGTAGGACTCACAGACCTGGTGAGTGGTTTGCTGGGGGAAGGGCCTGTGTCTGAGACTTGTTTCTGGCACTATGCCCAGGCAAGTGAACAGGCTTGCAGGGGGCAGGGACATGTTCAGCTCCCTGGGCTACCCTCCCCACCCACAGCACCTAGGACCACTATTTTGAAACATCTTGTGAAAGCATAAATGAATTCTTATCACTTCCACGCTTAAAATTTTCCAGCAGCTTCCTGTAGCATTTAAATGAAATCTGAACTTGTATCATAGCCTGGAAGGCTCCCCACCATCTGGGCCCTGCCTCTATCTCAGATGATACCTCCCAGCAACCCTCTTTTTGTTCACCAAGCTGCAGCAACAAGGGTCTTCTTTCTCTTCTGCAAACACACCAAATTTGCACTTGCTATTTTCCTCTGTTTAAGATTCACCCATGGCTAGCTCCTTCTTGTTATCCATTTCTCAGCTCTAATGTCACCTTCTAGAGAAGGAAATGGCAACCCACTCCAGTATTCTTGCCTGGGGGATCCCATGGACAGAGGAGCCTGGCAGGTTACAGTCCATGGGGTCACAAAGAGTCGGACATAGCTGAGCGACTGAACACAGCTTCTCAGCACACCTTCTAACCCCCAGGCTGATGTAGCCTGCTATCTAACACCCTTTTTTATCACTTCACCCTCATTTTCTCCACGGCACTTGTCACCTCCCAATATTGTTCTTATTTATTTGTTTACTGTCTCCTGGGCTCCATGAAGACAGGAGCTTTGGGTATCTTATTCATGCATGAATTCCCAGTGCTTTGATCAGTGCCTGGTAAATAAGCAAGCTCAATAAATACTAGTTGAAAAAAATGGAAGGATCGGGACTTAGGAAAAGCAAAGACAGAGGGAAAACTGAGAGAACCTTTAGTGAGCATCCCTTCCTTTTTGAAGCTGGAAAATAAAGTCCCTCCAAAAGAAAGGGGCTTGCCCAAGGTCACAGGGTGAGAACCAGAGCCAGGTTCTTTCCTCCTAGTCACATTGCGAGAAAGAGAAACTGTGCTCACTTGTAAATCCAACTGTTTGGGTTCAAGTCCAACTCTACCACTTGCTGACTGGATAACCTTGGGGAAGTTAACTTCTTCGAACCTCAGTTTCCTCATCTGTAAGATGGGGCTATTAAGAACACTGCTTTCCTGAGGTTTTATGAAGATGAAACAGGATTGTGTACGTTACTGTGCTTAGTATGGCACCTGGCCCATAGAAAAGCACTCAATAAATATTAGTTACTGTTGTTTCAAAGCCAAGGCAGAATCAAAGACTGAGATTGGGGTGAGGGTAGGATCCACTGAACCCTCTAGAGAAGGCCCAGTCTGCTCCCCAGTGGAGCAGGAAGCCGCTGGTCCCTGGTCGAGTCTAAGCTTGCTAGCCGAGCCATAGGCTGTGCTGGGAAGCTGCGAGCAGGCGCTTGTCTGGGGTGGGGCCTCAAGCTTTTGGCTCCCCAGACTCAGAGAGAAATCTGCATGTGGCTGAATGTGCACATTTGCAAGAAATCACATACACACACACTTAGGAGGCAATTTTGAATAATTATGTGGGTACACTCTGTGTGTGTGCCTGCTTGACAGAATGAATGGAATGGGAGTAAATAAACTGGTAGCCATGGGGCTTGTGTGTGTGCACAGGTGTGAGCAAGTGCAGGTGTGGGGCTTCACGAATGGGCTCTTTTAGGATATATGTGTGAATTAAATTCTGTGCAACTCCCGATCCCATTTCGTGCAGAAAATGGTTCACAGCACACAGCTTCTGGCCGTGTGACTTTGGGCAAGTGACTTATATTCTCTGATCCTTAGTTTCCTGACTTCATAATATCATTTTGAGAATGAAATGAATTAAAGTACATAATTACTATGGTATATGACACAATTTTCAACAAATATTACCAAGTACTATTGCTTTTTAGCAACCGGCTCAGATTATTGATTGTTGAGTTTGTAGGTAATGAGAACTCCTAGATGTCTTTTCACACCACCCCCAATCTGTTCCTATGTAGGCTGATCTCCTGCAACTAAATGACATAGGGCTTTAAGGAGACCAGGATTCATTTCTCCATGTGTTTCACTCACTGCTTCAGCTTCTCAGAATCTTAATTCAAATGTTTAGCAACTTGGTGATTGTAACATCTGTGTCTTTATCCAAGTCAGTGATAAAAGTCTGAATACAACGGGCAGGAACAGTGTTCTGAGATGTAGCCCTGTTTTCTTGGTTAGTGATCTCAAGTGCAATTCTGGAATGAGTCGTCTCACAATACAGAGAGCTCCCCATCTCTGGGGGAATCCAAGCAGGTTCTGGGCGGCCACCTGGGAAAGGATGTGCTACTCCAGGGGAATGGTTGCCCTTGGGGACTACAAAGAGAGCTCTAAAGTCCTTTCCAACTTACATGGGCAGATTCTTTGGTTTGTGGAATTGGGGACTTCCTCTGGCTGTGGATCAGGGTTGCACATTCACTGATGCCTATTCAGTGGTCAGTGCAGTTAGCTGACCTGGCTCTTGGAAGACCTAGATCTAAAGTCACTTATTCCCTGGGAGTGTTGGTCAAGTCAGTCACCTACGCCATCTGGATGGACCTCCATCTTCACCTCTAAATGATGTGTGTGTCTTGGGGGAAGGGGCAGGAATGGATCCGCGATTTCAGACCCCTCTGTTGCTTTCTTTTTTCCCGAATCAAGTTGTACTTGGAAACACAGCCTATGAACAGATAAAAGCAGAACTGCACTATCGAAGCAGGGCTCCAGGCCTCGGACTCTGCCTCCAGGCTTGCCCCTCATTCTCTTGGGAAGCACAGGTTTGAAAAACCAGACTGGGAGCCCCTCCAGATCTGACAAGTGGGGGCTCTGCCATCCTAACATTCTGTGTCCTGCCTGCTGTTCTGAGCTGCCTGGTGGGATGTGCTGTGAATCTGATGCTCTGTGACCTGTATCCATAATGGTCCATGTGCGAGGACTCAGGCATCTAGTTTTGGGAGTTTGTGACTCTGTAATTCTGTCTCTTCCATGGGGAAGCAGATGCACTTAGAAGAATTCAAAGCCAAATCAAGCTTCCACTAAAGACAGTCCTATCACATTTGTTCAAAATGCCAGGTTTGTTTCTGATGATGAAATTCCTCCCCATCACCCAGGCACAAATCAGAAAATGACATTCTGCCTCATGGCCCAGCACCTTCCCTTTTCTTGGACATTAACTAAATAGCCCAAGAGTACTTTTAGGAAATGCATCTGCCCTTTTACTCCTGTTTCTTGGTGAGGTAAACTGAGATTTGCCTGGCACCCCAAGGGCACCCAGAAGGGGGAGGCTGAACTGATATCAGAAAGCCGAATTTCCTGAAGCTGGGCGTTCTGGATTGCCTAGGCTCGGGGGAGAAGCAATGAGCGAAGATATTTTGTAGAGTTTGGAGAGTCTTTCATGAGAGAAAGAGTCACTGGACTCATTCCTCTTCACTGGATGATGTCCACACTCTCCCCCAAAAAGTCTGAATATGAATTTACCATGGATCTGGGTGCTCTCAGGATTTAATTTTTGACGGCCCACCCCTATCCACCACCTCTGGCATCCAGTGTGAGGCTGGCTCTGTGGCTCTCAAGAAAGAATCCTGAATATATTCTATTTATGACAAAGGCTGGGGAGTGGGGGAGGGTGGAGCCATGAGTGAGAATTAGGAGGCCTTTTGCCTTTGAGCCAGATTAAAACCATAAGTGAAAGAATGTTGACATTCCAGGTACCTGCTTGTCAGGAAGTCTTTAGCTACTGAAATAATTTTTCTACTTAGTTGCATGGAGCCACTGAAGGTTTTAGAGAAGAGGCAGGACCAGAGCAGAACTATGTGCTAGGAAGAGTAATCTAATATCTAATCAAAAGGGGAATTTTCCTACTCAAGATTCCCGCTCTATGAAGTAAGTCAGACAGAGAAGAAAAAACATCGTAGCTCATCCCTTATAGGTAGAATCTAAAAGGAAATGATACAAATGAACTTACTTACAGATTAAGAAGAGACTCACAGAGAAGGAACTTATGGCTGCCCGGGGTGGGAAGGAAGGGTAGCGGGAAAGGATAGTTTGGGAGTTTGTGACCAACATGTATACATTGCTGTATTTAAAATGGATAACCAACAATGTCCTACTGTACAGCACAGGGAACTCTGCTCAGTGTTATGTGGCAGCCTGGGTGGGAGAGGAGCTTTGGGGAGAATGGATATATGTATATGTATGGCTGAGTCCCTTTGCTGTCCACCTTAAACTATCACAACATTGTTAATCAGCTATGCCACAATAGAAAATAAAAAGTTTTTTTTAAAAAAAGATTCCGACTCTAGTGTGGACTGATCTTGCACACCAGCTATTGACCTGTTGGTTTAGGTCAACTGAAATTCAGGAATTGGTAGGGAGGGCTTGATTCATTTCTAAGAAACTCGAACACTTGAGTCATGTCCTAGTTTATAGGCAGCCACTGCTGGGTCGTTATGTAACAAAAACAAGTCAAAGAATTGGATACAAACAGGAAAAGGACCAGGGACTTGAGCCCTGGATGGGCCGTGCGACCTTAGCCAAGGCCACAGGGTTTCTTCTGAGCCTCAATTTACCTGTCTGTAAAATGATAATAATAATAGCTTCTCCTACCTACTTCCCAGGGCTGGAGGAAAGACAGATAATATGACAGGTAAAAGCACAGGGAGGAAAGACGCAGAGTAACACCTTATTAGGACCAATAATGGCTTGCTAAATGGCAGCAGGACCCACCAGCAGACTGAGAAACCCAAGCCTGGAATTAAGGGGGAGAGAAATGGCTGAAAAGGAAGTTCTCATCTAGGGCATAGGTGAAATAAAGCTGAGACTTGAGGTCCCCTTCTTTATTAGTATTCTGATTATCATTATTGATGACAAAAATTATACTGTCTGATATCTGGATGGCAATCTATACGTTTTCAAAACACATCTGCATGCATTTTCTCACTTGGTCTTTGGAGAAAGGGTACAGTATTGGGTAGAATTGATAGCAAGAAAGTGGTCTCTGAAGTCAGATCAACCTGCTTTCAAATCCCAGCTCTTATCATTCACCAGCTGTGTGACTTTGGGCAGTTATTTAACCTCTCTATTCCTGGAAAAAGGGAAATGAGAGTAGCACCTGTCTCATGAGCTATTGAGAAGGCTGCATGAGTCAATACATGGCAATTCCTAGCACAGGATACACTCAGTGTGAGTTAGTTACTCTACCAACCTCATCCTTGTTGTGACACTTACTATCATTCTCATTCTGTAAATGAGAAAGGGAGGCTCAGATAATTGGAGAGCTCTGCCTGGTTCACCCATCTAGCAGGCGGTGGATTCAAGTACTGGCCCAGAATAGGAACCCGTATTCCAAAAGAGACTCAGAGGGGGCTGCAGCTGACTCTCTGGAGAAACATTCTCCAAAAGAATTTTCTACAGTGATGGAAGTGTTCTACGTCTGAGCTGTCCGCCATGGGAGCCACTAGCCCATATATTCATCTGTATGTCAGTGTTGTCCTTAAATATACTTTCTGATATTTTTTTCATGGAGGAAGGGGCACACAAAGGCTACAGTGACTAGGGCCCTCAAAAGGCATAATGTGACCCTGGAGAGTTGGCCATTTGAAAGAAACAAACTGGATATTAAGGAAGAAAAGGGACAAACTGGGGGATAATGGGAAAGTGTTTTGCTATTGCACCTCTTCTGCCAAAGCCATTCATTTATGCATTCATTCAGTACTTATTTATTGAGGGCCTACCCCATGAAGGCATTCTAGAGCAGAGAACAGGATGGATAAAGACCTTGCTCTTGTGGGGGCTGGAGTCTAGTGGCAGAGAGAGAGGTTAAGAGAACGTCTGGTGGTTAAGACTGTACTTCCAGCGCAAGAGGCGTGCGTTTGATCCCTGATTGGGGAACTAAGATCACAATGTGGCCTAAATGGATAAATGTACTTTATAAGGGACCTCCATGGCAGCCCAGTGGTTAGGCCTCTGTGCTTCCAGTGCAGGAGGCATAGGTTTGATCCCTGATTAGGGAACTAAGATCCCACAAGCTGGTGACATCTCCAAAAAAAATATATATATATATCATCAGATGATGAAAACTGATAAATTCGTAGAAAGCAAGATTAGAGAGTGATGGAGGAGGTGCTATTTTTGAAAGAGTGGTCAGGGAAAGCCTACATAGCAAGGTGACATGTGAGCAGAGGGAAGGCCACAAAGTCATCTTGAGAAAGAGTTCCAGGCAGAAGAAGTAGGCAGTGCAAAGGCCCTGGGGCAGGAACAAGGAGATTGCAGACAGACTAGAGGGGGAAAGGAGAGAGGGGTTCCTGCAGGCCAGGGAGGTAGCCCAGGGCAATTCAGGCCAAAGGAAGGACCTGTAGTGAGCGGGACCCCGTCATGAGATTGACACGATGGTCTACAAGGAGCCGAAGGAGAGAGGGAGGTGCTGCTGGACATGAAGTCTTAGAGCCCTTCAAGGCCATCCCATGTGGCCAGTGGGTAGTATACAGGCTGTCCCACTTCAGTTAGTTTTGTTGGGCCATAGTATATTGTTTTGCTGTTTGATGGCTTTTTACCTAATTAGTTGTTAACATATAAACATTGGAAAGCTTCACCCAAAATCTAGACTCCAGCTTCCGTTTAACAAAGTGGAGGGCACTGTCTGTGTTGGTCCATAGAATGGCTGGCTGGAGCTGAGTGGTGGCTGCCACTTGTAGATGGGGCCTGTGTTCTCCAGACCCCTTCCCCAAGCTCTCCCAGATTCGGAGGCTGCATCAGCTACCGTTTATCTTCAAGGTAGTTTTCTATCAGAAGAGACACATACCTGTACCCAGGTCTCTTTCCAAACTATAAGGAAAATAGACTCCGGGATGTCCTCCTGTCCACGCACTGGGCCTGCTTGACCCGTGAGGCTCCCCCTACCCTGGCTGGAGAGTTCAGAGCCCCCAACACTCACTGAGCCCCAGAGAGAACAAGGAATCTCTTTCTCTTGGGATTGCCTGTAAGGGTGCATGAGCTTTGCATTTGGAGCTGAAAACTCCCTAAACCAGAGTGCATCCAGGGATCAGAGGGCTTGAGAGGAGGACAAATCCTATCCCACTTTTTCTGGATTCTCTGTCCAGAAGGATTCATAAGTTACCAAAACCAGTTCTAGCTCAGAATGACATTGAACCTGTTTATCAGTTAGTCGTTCTGGAGACAAAGAGGAGGAACAGAGCTCCTCCTCTAAGTTCTGTGTTTATGCCTTGGGATCCCTCAGGCACAAACTCAGCTCCGTGGGAAGGCCTGTGGAGTCTCTTCTCTTGGGGCAGCCTCCGGCCAGGCAGGGACCAGGAGGCCCCCGTGTGGAGAGAAAGAGGCTGTCCTGAAGGTTAGAGTTTGGGGTGGCTCTCTGTGAGGCTGGAAGGTTGTGTCCTGAAGTCAGGAGACAGACATCCCTGGAGGACTGCAAAGCTCCCTCCAGAGGGTAGGACAGATTGTAGAGGCCAGAGTGTCCCCACCACATGGGCCTCACCTGGGGTAGGGGGTCTTTACGCCTCTGTGCGTCTGGCAACTCTTGGGTCTAGTGAAACCCTTTGTCTTTCCAGAAGCTATGGATGCATTTTTAAACATATAGGCATCAAGTTCCAACAGCAGGGACCTTGGATCAGACACTGAACCTCTGAGCCTCTGCTCTCATCTTTAAAAGGGACATTCTAACTGAATGCACCTCAGATAGTTGTTCTCAAGGCTTGACTAGGTGATTTCATATTAAACAGTTAACACAATGTTACACCTAGCAACCGCTGAATAAATATTAGCTGCTATTTTTTAAAACTGTCATTATCGTTATGGAAAGTGGACTGAGACCCGCCTGCTGCCCTGAGCCCACCCCCACTGGCTCCCACATTCACCTTCTCAGGCATCTCTGTGAGGTTCCCAAGCCCCGCTAGGGCACAGTGTGAGAGCTGCTAGGAGTCTAATCTCCGTTTTGTAGAGATGGGAGAACTCTGCCTGGAGAAGGGAAGTCCATAGTGCGCTGTACTAAGTCGCATGGGACTTTGGCGGCACACCTGGAACCAGAACCCAATCTCCTCATCTTGAGCACTTTGCACTGGCCAAGTTGCTCCCCACACCCCAACTCCTTTCCCAACCTGGGGCTCCTCAGGAACCCACAAAGTATTCGTTCTACTCAGGAGAGTGCAGAGAAAGGAGCCAGCCACTGGGGTCACACCTGCCTCCTGTATTGCCTCTGCTTTCTATTTCTTTTTTCTTCCTTAACTAAAAAAATTTAGCTGCACTGCAGGGTATGCAAGATCTTAGTTCCCTAACCAGGGATTGAACCCTTGCCCCATGCAATGGAAGCGCAGAGTCTTAACCACTGTACCAACAAGGAAGTCTCTCCTGCCTCTGCTTGTCTGGAGGCCTGACTTCCTCTATCCAAGCCTCAGTTTCCCCATTTGTGAAATGGAGCTAGCAACAGTTACCTCCATGGAGGATTTAGTTAGTTTATGCATGCAAAGCATTTAGCACATAGTAAATAATGTTATCTATTACTATTATTCATTATTATTACTATAGTTATTGGAATAGTTGTAGTAATGTTATTACTGTTACCTTTGGTGTTCAAAAATATGTGTGGAATATTCTCTGTATGTATACAGATACCTGTCCATGCTCCAGGAGCCCCTTCCGGGAGTACTGTTAAACACAAACAGATACACACACATACATATACACACACTGTGAGTCTCTGTGACATCTCCCGTCTCCTTGCAACAATTTGTAGGAAAGCTCACACCACAGCTTGAGCAGCATTTGAATAGTAAAAATAATTTCTGTTCTTGTCACCCTTTTCCCCACAGTGGGTACAGAGAGGTCAGAGATGTGATCTTATTTAGAGTGTGAGGGGGCAGAAGACGGGGCATGAGGCGGGCAGAAGCAGATAGGCTGTGGGAACACAAGGCAGAGGGTGTTGTGGACGCGTCACAATCTGCCTGATCTCTCTGGTGTGTTGGGGTGACTCTCTGGGCCCCATCTCATGTGATTTGTCAAACGAAGCCATTCAGTATGGTTCCCCTGTCTATCCAAATACAGCAAACTGCCTTCTCCAGAGTTAGCAGGCCTTGTGGCCCCTGGTGAAGTGAATTCTGTTCCTCATCCTGGCTCTTTGAAGCTGCTGAGACTGAAGCTTCCCTTTCTCTCTCTCTCTCTTTTTTTTTTTTTTTCAGTTTATTTGTTTACTTCATTTTGGCTGCTCTGGGTCTTCGTTGCTGCGAGCAGGCTTTCTCAAGTTGTGGCATATTGGGGCTACTCTGTAGTTTCTGGCTTCTCGTTGCAGTGGCTTCTCTCGTTGCAGAGCATGGGCTCTAGAATGCACAGGCTTTAGCAGTTGTAGCTTGAGAGCTTAGTTGCCCTGAGACAGGTGGGGTCTTCCTGGACCAGGGTTCGAACCCATGTCCCCTGCACTGGCAGGCTGATTCTTAACCACAGGACCACCAGGGAGGTCCCTAAGCTTCTTTGTTCCTTGTACCAAAGGCCATCTGCCGCCCATGGCCACTGCCTGCCTGGTCTTCTTGTCAGTGGGGAGGCTCCCGTCAGGCAACCTGCTGTTTGAGTCGTGCTCAACCCATTGCTAGCTGTATGACCTTGAGCAAATCTTTAACCCTGACCGAGCCTCTGTCCCTTCATACATAAACTGGAGAAGATAATCCCGCTGCAGTGACATTGCAGTTAAGATGAAGTGCCTCACACTATGGTCCCAGTGCCTTGCAGAGGAGCCCTCAGGCAGTAGGGCAGTGATGAAATTATTTAGGGATGGGAGCTCCATTCCTTTGGTGCTGAGGGACCTTGGTAATGTATCAGAGGGCCTGGGAGGGGACCAAACCAGAGACCCCCTGAGCAAACCGCCTCATTTCATGGGGTCTCCGCTTATCCGTCTGGGAACTGGGACTAGTGCCTGCTCTCCTGCCTTCCTGGGTAACCCTCCCCTGTGAAAGTGAAAGTTGCTCAGTCATGTCTGACTCTTTACGACCCTATGGACTATATGGAATTCTCCATGCCAGAATACTGGAGTGGGTAGCCTTTCCCTTTTCTAGTGGATCTTCCCAACCCAGGGATTGAACCCAGGTCTCCTGCATTGCGGGCAGGTTCTTTACCAACTGAACCACAAGGGAAGCCCAAGAATACTGGAGTGGGTAGCCTATCCTTTCACCAGGGGATCTTACCGACCCAGGAGTCGAACCAAGGTCTCCTGCATTGCAGGTGGATTCTTTACCAACTAAGCTATGAGGGAACTCTCCCCTGAGCTGTTGGCAAATGATGCTCTAAAGAAGGTGAGGTTTAGGGAATAGGAAATACAGAGGCCCTGATCACAGCTGACATTTACTGACTGTTTACTATAGGCCAGGCCCTTGGCATGCGTTATCACTTTTAAGCTGGTTTATAGCAACCCTATAATTATGCTCATTTTGCAGAAGGGATAAATGAGACTCAGAGAGGTTACCTAAGCTCCAAGTTCACACAGCTAGCCAAGGAGGATTAAAACTCAGATCTCTGGTGCGTCTAACAGTTCCCTGGCCTGCCTCCCAGGGCCTGTGGGCTGGAAAGAGTGATTGAGAGGGAGAGTTATATGATCCCTCCCCCACATCAAGGATCTTGTAACCGTGGGACCTCTCCCACCAGCACACAGATTCTCAGCAAAAGCTTCATCTCCAGTTCAATCACTTTCCTTCTGGCTGTGCCCAGCCCAGCTGTTTGTCTGTCCAAGTCCAATCCCCTCTGAGCAGAGCAGCTCAGGACAGAGCAGAGTGTAGGCAGGCCTCGGCAGGTGAGGAGCGGTGCTCTAGCAGTAGAGCAAGGCGGGCAGCTCCCTCCGCTCTTGGCGGTCCTGCATGGAGCTGGCTGAACCTGACTGTAGAGCTAGGGGCAACAGAGGAGCTAGAGATGATGTGGTAGCATCAAGGTGCTTTCTAATGAGATGCAAATGAGCCTCTGCCAGGGACTCCAGCTCAAGCCCCCTGGCTCTGTCCACCCCGACTCCCTGGTAAGTGTTCTCCACCCAGCAATCTGTGGGCCCGAAACTCAACAGGACCACTGGGTCAGCTGTGTTCTCACCAGACAGGGCTGGCCATTGAATTAAACCAGGGATTATATTTTGGGAATTCCCTAAGGGGATAGGTATAGGGGTTACAAATACATATTTCAAGCCCCACCCCAGATCTACTGAATCAAAATTCTTACGGATGGGGCTCGGGAATAGATGTTTAACAAGTTCTTGGGGTGGTTTTTTGTGTGACTGGTGTTTGGGATCCATTGACCATGGTAATCACGTTCTTTAAGATCCCGTGTTGTTAGTATCCCATCTGTGGGCCTCTTCTAGCCCCAGTGAAGAGGTGGGTAGGGAAGTTAGGAAAAGACCAAAGTCTTCGTGACTTTTAGGCTAGACAAGTGCTTCTCAAATGTCACCGTAATAAAAATCACAGCCTCATCCTCAAGAAGTCTGATTTCGTTGGGCTGTGGAACTCAGAGGGCTTCTCCCCCATTAGTGGGGACCACTGGCTCCCAGGCAAAGCAGGAGCAAGATTATCTCTAAGGTCAAATAGAAGAGTGAACAAGAGCAAACAGGAGGGTGAAACAACAGATCTGTTTCCTGTGCCTTTCACCTAAAAGTCTCTGAGTGCAAATCTCTGCACTCATTAGCATCTCAAACCCCAGAGACAACTGTTTTTAATTCTTGCAAACAGGTCTATCTCCCAGATAGAGACACAGCCCCATGAACCATGTTCTCCTTGCGTTGAATAAAACTGAACTTAACAATCAGTGGATTCCATCCACACAGGCATACACATGGCCCAACAATTTCCACCTTTGGCATTTGCACAGCAGTATCGTGTGTGTATGCTTACACGAGAATGTTCAGAGCAGCATTATTTATAATAACCCCTGCTGGAAACAGCCTGAATGACCACCAAGAGCAGATGGATAAGTAAGTTGCGGCTTGGTCATACAGCAGAATACTATACAGCAAAGAAAATGAAAGTATTGTTCTAGGTAACAACACGGATGAATCCCCCTCACGTAATGTGGGGTGAAAACAGCCATATACAAAAGAGTACATATTGCGCTAGTCCACCTGTATAAAACTTTCAAATAGCCAAAACTCGTCTATGGATTACATTAATATAAAGTTACCTTGGGCGGGAGAAGAGGGCTAGTTAGCAACTGGACTGGGTGCAAAGAAGGTTTCTGGAATTGGTAGTAATGTTCTCTTTCTTTATCTGGAAGCTGGTTGGTTTCTGGAAAGTTCACTGAGCTGCACGCTTGTGATCCATGCCTTATTCTGTTTTCTTATTATACTTAATTTAAAGGTTTTCCAAAAGTACTAGTGAAGGAGCTCAAAGAAGACTTTTAATAAAAGAAAAGTCATTTAACTAATAAAAGGGAACTCCAGGTGACTTCTGACTATGGCAGATTACATGGGATTTCATGACTGTGGGATCGTGGACTCTTCCTTTCCCAGGAATGAGGAAGGAGACAGTTCTCAGAACCTGAGAGCTTGGGCACCATGCCAGAGCATATGAGGGCTGTGGAAAACCAATGCCTCAGCATTTCCCTATCCCCACCTCCACATGGCCCGCCCTCCCTAGAACCGCAAGGACAATGACAGCCCATTTTGTACTGGGTTCCCAGGTTCAACTGAGTTCACAGTTCATTAGGGCTTGCTTCATGCAGCATTTTTCTGTCCTCAGAGCAGGTTTCTGGACCATGTTCTTCTTGTATCCTCTCAAAGACCCTACATATAGAGCAAGAAATATTTCCATTTTATAGATGGGGAAGTTGAGGCCCTAAGATAGGGATCAAAAGACTTGTTCAAAGCTAGCAAGAGCTAGCAAGCTGCCCGGCCAGGACTTAAACACGAGGCTTCAGATGAAAAATCCAACACTCCCTTGGCTACACCACAGATGGATTCTTCCAAGTAATAGCAATGCTAAGCATCTGTCAGCGTCCGTGAGCAATCAGTTAGTGAACACTGTCCCTCAGAGTCCTTCAATAACCCAAGGAAGTAGTACTATCATTTCATGCATATTTTACAAATGAAAAAGCTCAAAGATCAGAAAGTCCAAGTGCCTTATCCAAGATCAGTGTCCATTAAGTATGGGGCATGGATTGGAAGAAACGGTCTGAGTTGAGACCAAGCTCTGAACTGCTAGTCCAATGGTTCCCAAACCCAGCTGGAGTTCCCTTGGAGCTTGTAAAAATACAGATCCCCTGGCTTCACCCCCAGACCACACATTCGGATCATGTGGACTCAGGATGCAGCTGAGAAATCCATATTTTTAAAAAACAGCCCTAGCCGTTTGGGAGTTCAGCTCTAAACAATGCTTCCACTGAAATATGACAGTAAAAACAAAATAATTTAAGTGTAAAACTTCATTTAGTAACTTCCAAATAGCTCATGGAAACTCTCTAATAATTAGAGTCCTCCTAACAATGGTACACAAGCCCTCAAGAATATTTTTGAGAACAGCCCGTCTGACTGGATGATAGCTATGCTTAGGGTGGGGGGCAGTGACTGACAAGGAGTATCTGGAGGGCTCTAGTGGGGACAGGGTGGTGTCTGCTTTTTGCTCTGGATCCTGGTTAGCCACTGTTTGCATTCACTTGGTAAAAATTCATTAAGCTATAACTTACAATTGATGCATCTTCTTTTTGAATGTTTGCAAAAAGGAAAAAAAAAAATCAGGCTGGCCATTCATCAGAGACACTGTAG
Source organism: Budorcas taxicolor (assembly GCF_023091745.1). Taxonomy (NCBI): domain Eukaryota; kingdom Metazoa; phylum Chordata; class Mammalia; order Artiodactyla; family Bovidae; genus Budorcas; species Budorcas taxicolor. Next base: position 62,392,986 of record NC_068916.1, read on the forward strand.
AAGCAATCTTTACATAGAGTAGAGATTTGTATAAAAAATCCAATAGAATTCTTCTAATTATGTGCTTCTAAGAGTTTGAGATTCTAGAATTTGAATGTTCCACAGTGCTCTGATTCTCTAAGTCAGTTCCAAGACAGCAGGAGCCCCCAAATCTGTAATAGTAGCTAACGTTTAGTGAGCTCTTAGTATGTGCTGACTGCTATGCTAAGATCTTAAGAGCTTTGTATGGATCAGCTCACAGCAACTCTGTGAGGTGGATAGCTTTATCCACCCCAAACCCCTCAGAAACATGAAATGATGGGTTCAAGGTCACAGAGCTGGAAAGCAGCAAAGTCAGGACCAGAACTCGAGTGCCCTGGCTCCAGAGTTGGTGTGCCAACCAAGGCGCCATACTGGCATCGAGCTCTGCTACTTCCCAAGGCCGAGTGTTTAAGTATCCCAGTGATGTGTTTTGTGCCATCTAGCCTTGCATTTGCTGGGAGGACCCAGAAAGAAGGGGGTGCTGCAGGCACAAACAGCAGCTCTCACCTGGGACATGTGAGCACACACGGGCCAACACGCACATACATGCTGACGTTACCCCACAACTGGCATGTGCAATCCTGCTCAACTGGCACCGAGGCCAAGTGCTGTGGGTGCTGGAACTGAACGGGAACTGGGAACAGGAGAGTTCTCCGTAGCTGTTCCCTGCCCCCCGGCCAGGGAATGGGCAGTTGTCGTTTACCTGCCATCCCAGGTCACCTTGCAGGGGCCCCCACCAGTCTCAGGAATGGAGAAGGACTCAGGAGTGGGGTGGGGCAGGCAGAGGAGACATTTCTCTCTTCTGCAGGCTCCAAACTGGAAACTGCTTGAGGCATCGCCTCTTTCAGGAGGTAGTTTGTCAGTCAGTGGGTAATGGTGGACCATCATCATATTTCTATATATATGTAAAGTCACACTCCTTGGCCTGACATACGTGGCCTTAAGTGATGTGGCCCCGTCTTGCCTTTCGGAGCACATCTCCAAATATTCCCTACCCAGCTGACAGTTGCCTGCACATTCATGCTGTTTTCTTTAACAGCTATGCTTTTGCGTGTGCTACTTTCTCTTTCTGAATTGCCTTTCCCACTTTTTCTTTTTATTTAAGCCTTATTTAGTCTTCAAAACTGATATTCAGTCCCAGCTACTCCTAGAAGCCTTCCTCCACTAACTCCGTACTAGGCTAACTATGTATGGCTCCTGGGGCCCCCCTGCCTGCTTGAGTTTGCCTCTATTTTACCACCTACCTCAAGGTATTAAACCATCCACTTACAGACCTGCCTCCGCTAGCTGTGAGTCTCTGGACGCCTGACACATCGTAAGCACTAAGTGTCTGTTGAACTAAGGATCTGTTGAGAAAACAGAAGCTGTGCGACTGAAAGGAAGTGGCTTAGCTTTTCTGAGTCTCTATTCATGTCCACGCTGGAAACTAATAGCAACAGCAAGAAGAAGTGGTGGAGGATCACGGTCACAGGCCTGCAGGGAGGTCATGCAGACTAGAAGAGAAGATACAGGTGACATGGTCTAACCTGGTGGTTCAAGGGGCTCAGTACATCGAGAGTTCTCTCTTCAGCATTCAACGCTCAGGGCTGCGCTTAGGCCCAGGACCCATCGAAAGCTGGCTACTGACTTTAGGCAAGTAAAATGGAACCAATTTACAAATTTCCATTGTAAAATGGAACCGATAATTCTTTTTTGAAATTTTTATTGGAGTATAGTTGATTTACAATGTTGTGTTAGTTTCCACTGTACAGCAAAGTAAATCAGCTATATGTACGCATTTATCCCCTCTTTTGGGGATTTCCTTAAAATGGACCCAATAATTCTTAAAGGAGACTTGAGGGAACTCCTGAGCACTCCACTTGTACAGGTGCAGATTCTTACTGACTCTCTGGCAATAGTGAGGGGATGGTGTGCAGGTGTGTACATGTGTGTGTGTATGTGTTGGTGGGGGTTGGAGCAGGGGTCTGATTGATGATGTTTATGTCCCTTGTCCCCTGAAAGGCATCTTATAGTTTAGGGATCCACCTTGTTCTTCATCCCAAATTGCTTCCAGGGGTATGGGGGCAATTCCTTGGCCTCTGAGGCTGACCACTCACATAGCAAGCAGGACTCTTTCCTGATCTGGGCTAGGCAGAGAGAGGCAGAAGGTGAGAAGATCTGGGGCATGGCCCTGCCTTTCCCACTCACTTGCTGTGTGACCCCAAGCCAAGTTATCAGTCTTCTCCAGGGAGGCCTCCGTGTCTGATTCAGTGATCCCTAGGGACCCTTTCACTCTTATCTATGGTGGGTTGGACTAATGCTTAGTCCCTCTGAGTGTCAGTCCTTATCTGTGAAGATTCATTCATTCTCTTAATAGACATGCACTGAGCTTTTATGCGCCAGGTGCTGTGCTAGACACGGATTCTGGAGCTGTGAGCAGCACTTAGTAGGAGAGACTGTATCATATAAAATATACACAAATAACTAATAATTACAATTGAGATCTGTCTTAGGAAGGAATACTTCAGGGTGCCCTGAGATGATCTCTACCCCAGAGGAAGTGGAGAGGAGCCAATTAATTGATTAATGATCATGCCCTGGGCACAACATGCATTATCTCATTTAATGTTCACATCAGTCTCTGAGAAAAGGATTGTTATTTGCCCCATTTTTTCAGATGAGGAAACTGAGGTTTGAAGAAGTTGAGGCCCAGGTCATACAACCAATAATATCTAGGATTTGGACCAACACTCATCTTCCTTTTTTTTAAATTTAAACTTTTTATTTGTATATGTATATGTATGGCTGATGTAGCCGATTAACAATGTGATAATTTTAGGTTGACAGCAAAGGGACTCAGCCATACATATACGTGTATTCATTTTCCACCAAACTTCCCTCCCATCCAGGCTGCCACATAACACTGACCAGAGTTCCTTGACCAATACAGTAGGTCCTTGCTGGTTATCTATTTTAAATAGCCATGTGTACATGTCCATCTCAAACTCCCTAACTATTCCTTCCCCGCATCCTTCCCTCCCGGCAACCATAAGTTCATCCTATAAGTCTTGGACCCATACCCTTCTTTATAGACCTGTCTGAAAACCCCTATTGTGAATGTAAGCATCAGTACCGTTAATCATAGAAACAGTAGCGTGGAGTTTCTGAGTTAGCTCAGCCTGTGCTGGGGCCCAGGAAGCACAAGAAAGTTCAGAAGCTTAGCCCACATGTTACCGAAGGAACCAAAAAGGCAGGGTCCACCCAGCGGGCACAGGAACATCCCTGCCTATGCCAACCCCATCACCCCCGACACACGCTGGTTTCCTCTAAGGCTGCCCTACGTTCTTTCTTCTCCTACCCGGCCCCAGCAGCAGTGCCAGTGCCTCAGCCTGTCCTGGGGCAGGAAAACTATCAGGCTGAGGTGAGTTCAGTGGCACCTGGGGAAGAGTGTTTGAGCAGTGCACCATGGTGGCCCAGCTCACAGAGGCCTGGTGCAGGGGACCCTGGCCACCCCTCCCAGTGGAAAACACAGGGGCAGCTGACACGTGTGATCTGGAGCGTGCCAATGTCATCCTAGGTCTGGTTCCCTGCATCCTTAAGAGGCCACCGAGCATGGAAACAAGTTCTAGGGAGAACTTGATTCCCTCCAGGTCCTCCCCATTTTACAGGTGAGGAAACTGAGGCCCAGGGAGCTTGTAGCAGACACTGCCTCGCTGTTTTGCTCCACCGCCCTAGCCAGCTCCATGGGCTCAGTCCTTGCCTGCCGGGTGTATAATCTGTGCTCCGTGGAGAGCCCTGGGGGGAACCCGAGCTTGCCTCTTCCTGCCCTGGGGGATGCTGAGTTCCAAAGCTTCCTCACCTGCAAAATGCAATCATTCTTGCTCTGCCTACCCAGCAGCCTTGTGGGAGTGAGATTAAGAGTGTATCTTATAGGGATGCTCTGTAATGACCTATGTGGGAATGGAGTCTAGAAGAGAATGGATATATGTATATGTATGGCTGATTTACTGTGCTGTACGGCAGAAACTAACACCGTATTGTAAAGCAACTATACTCTAATGTTTTAAAGCTAATTAAAAAGGAATGGATCTTAACAATAACCCTACTGCATAGGGAAATAGGCCCAGAACTGTATGGAACAGTTTCAAGTCACACTGCCCGTGACTTACAAGCACACAAATGAAATTCTCCTTTCCCCTGACTGCTTTGAAAACGTGACATTTTCAAATGACCGTATGTAGTCAGCCCCATCCCTGAACACAGGAAGCATCCAGAAGGTGTCAGCTGTAGTAGTCACTGATGCTCATTTCTGCATGGAGGGCACTGCCCACCTGCCTGGGCTCAGCGCCCCCCACCCACCCATCCATAGAAGAAGCTGAAGGATTGAAAATACTGCAACCTGAGCCTGCTCCTCTACCTCCCTGGTGCCCTAAACCCCAGCCTTGCTCCTGAGTGCTGTGCGCCTGGGGACAGAGACAGCCTAGGGACAGAGACAGCCTAGGCTCTCTGAGCCCTCAGAATACCTCAGCATGGCTGCTGCTTCCCCCCCAAGCGGAGGGCTACTCCCGCCCCCACCCAAGAGGAGGGCTGAACTCCGGCCCCGGCGGCCCTGTTCAGTGTTCCACTTTATCCGTCCTACCTCCACAGATACACATCGGAATCCTGCTTCCCCCAAGAGCTGCTCCCGCTCCCCCCACCCACCCCAGTGCTGCCCTTGGCCTCTGAGGCTCGCTGCCTTTCACAGCCCTCCCCCAGCCAGGAGAGCTGAGGTTCTAATCTGGGTGCCTCTAAAGAGTCCCACATGAGTCAGGGCCAGCCAGATGTCTAACTCTCCCTTAGGCCTGCCTCCCGCCCCCTCACCAGGTGACTCTGTCTGTGTAGGGATCCTGTGCCCCCCGCCTTGGACACACATGAAGACTTAGCATCTCTTGGTTCCCTGGCCCCAGCTCTTCCTCCTCAAATCAAAGAGAAGCTTATCTCCCCATTCCCTTGAAGGTGCATCCCCAGAAAGCCTGAGCAGGGAATTTCATTCTTCCAAGAAAAGGAGTCCAACTTTCCACACATACAAATATGACCTTGCTCCTCCAGGAGATCAAAGCCCTAACCTTGTCCATTCTGGCCCCATCCCCAGCGCTAGGCTTGGGCTGGCTTCATTCAGTGTACCTAGGTGTACCTGGCCTCAGGCAGGGCCCAGGTGTCTTACCCCTGCTGTGCCTGCTCCAGCCATCTCCCAGGTTCTGTTGCACATTTCAGGAGCCCCTACTGGCGACCAGAATGGATAAGCTTCGCAACCCCAGCCCCCTGACTTCCCACCCTCCAGCAGTTCTTACCTGGGCCCTTTGGGAGGGGGAGGGTGCCCCGGAGTGGGCCGCTGGGCAGGAGTCCCTTTCAAGAGCACCGGGCTGACAAGCTCCGGAGGGAGGCGCGGAGTCTCAGAGCAGGAAGGCGCACACTCAAAGAGGCTGCTGAGAAAGTTGGAGTAGGTGTGTCCCAGCCCAGGAGGAGGAGGAGGGAAAAGGAGGTGGGAGAATTGAGGCGGATCATCCCCTCCTGCCAGCTCTGTCTCACAGAGCAGGAGGGAGGGAGGGAGCCAACTGGGTTGTGGCCCAGAACTCACGGTGGGGAATCAAGTCATGGAAAATGATGACTGGAGAGTTGCTGAGAAGTGCGGCCCATCTCCACCTGCCTTCTCTGTTTTACAGAGGGATAAACTGAGGCCCCGGTCAGGTCGTACTTGTCTGAGGACGCACAGAGACCTCGAGGCCCTGGGAAAGGGCCCAAGTTGCTAAGCTCTCCGGCCAGAATTCTCTCCTTTCTCCTCCCCACTCTGCAGATCTGAGGTGAACAAGCACAAGCACCCCTCAGCCTGAGGTCTGGTTCAGAACCCTGGCGCTGCCCCCTACTAGCTCAGTAACCTTAGGGGGGTTGCTGCTCTGAGCCTCAGTTTCCTTTTGGGTGGATAATAACTCCTACCTTACAAGATTGTTATGAGAATTAAATGATATAAAGGTTGAGGGAAGGCACTTAGCAGACTAAGTCCCCCCAAAAAGGAAATTCTTCTTACGGTTATTAGCTGGGATTTTCTCCCAGAGTGACTTAACCTGTCTGATCTCTGGCTTCCCCAGCCGTGAAATGGGGGTAACAGAAATCCCTGCTTTGTAAGGTTGTGCAGAATCATGGGACAGAGATGTGTGTAAAATGTACAGCACAGTGCCTGGATCTCTTTTCCAGGCACTGTACCAGGCACTGGGGATGTAGTGATTTGCCCCGTAGAGCTGAAAATGGCTCCGAGATCATCCTGTTCAGTACCCCTACCCTCCTCTCTCCCTGGACTTGCAACCCTTCTGCAGCTTCCCTGACAAATAAATAAGTCTTTGCTTGCATACCTCTAATTATGGGGAACTCACTACCTTTCCCAGCAGTCAGTTCTGATTCTTAGCAGTTCTACCTGATGTCTAGCTGAGCAGTAGCCCTTGAATCTGGTTAATAAATAAGCATTCTATTTATCCTTATTCTTACACTTATCAAAACCATGGGGCCTAAGGCAGATGACATCAATTTCCTCTGTTTCCTCATTTGTTAAATGGACTCAAAACTGCTGAGGCCACTCAGAAAAGATATATTTCTTCTGCCAAGTGACAAATGCTAACACCTGGTTCTCTGGCTAGGACTAGGTTTTCTAGATGTTCAGGCTCTGGTTTAGGGGACCCTGAGTTTAAGTGGAACCATGAGGATTCTGGTCTTTTTAAAATATATTTATTTATTTATTTTTGGCTGCACTGGATCTTCATTGCTGTCGGTGGGCATTCTCTAGTTGCGGCCAGCAGGGTCTTCTCTTGCTGAGAAGCATGCGCTCTAGGGTGCACAGGCTTCAGCAGCTGTGTTGCACAGGCTTCGTTGTATACGGGCATGTGGGATCTAGTTCCCTGACCAGGGATCGAATCTGTGTCCCCCGAACTGGCAGGTGGATTCTTAACCACTGGGCCAGCAGGGAAGTCCCCAGGTTCTGATCTTGTTTATGGAGGAGTAAATAGACTCTTGGCTGTATCCCAGCTCTCGGGAGATATCCATTCATGGAATGACTGCAGTCCCTGTGGACCATGCCCTCAGGAATCTGTCACCAGCACTGGGGACGACCACAGGTGTCAAGCAAGTGGCTGCCACGTGTTGCCTGAGACGTCTAGGGAGGAGTCTCCCAGGCGTCCCTCCTACAGGCTGCCTGAAAGCCTTAGGGGTTTACAGCACGAGAGGACTCCTGTGATCAACACCAATGGAAAGGCTAACCTGGGCAATTATCCACTTGGCTGATTGCCACCCAAGTCTCCGAGTCTGGGCCGATTAGGCATTAACCCGAGGAAGGTGGCTGGGCAGCCCCACGAATCCTTTGACTAGTCATGTGCGACTATCTGCCTTTGGGCTCCCCATCCTGGCCAAGACTGGCCTCCAGCCTGTCCAGCAAAGGGATGTCTGCAGCCTGGGGGTAAGAGGAGATGAGGAATGGGATGAACTGAGGACCGCAGATCGCTACTGACATCTGTCCCCTCCTCTCCAGTTCCCCCTCCACTCTTGCCCCAGGCCCTGATCTTCCTCCCTGCTGGTCCCAGGTCCTAACTGGGTACCCATGGAACCACCTGGGAAACCCCAGGGGTCTGTGTCTAACCCAGGAGTTCTCAACTGGGGCTGCTGCACACTGGCATCACTTGGGGAGCTACAAATACTAGTGTCCAACCCCTGCCCACCCACTGAATTGTTGCTCTGACTCCCTGGGAACAGGCCCTGGCATCAGTGTTTCCCAGCAACGTCAGCCATGTCATAGGCATTAAAAGAATTACATCTGATTCTGAACCCCCTGCCTGGACCTCAGTTTCCCTGTTTCACTGAAGCAGGTGTTGAACTCTGATCTGTAAGACCCAGCTCTGAGATTCTAAAGCTCTAATATTCTTGACATAGGGTGCTGTAAGCTTCTAAAGAGAGACCTAGCACACCATCCCTGCCCACTCTTCTGCTGGCCTGGAGAAAGCTGGACTCCCCACTGTGGTCTGGGTGAGTGCTTCCCCTCTCCTTCCTAGGTTTTCCTTTCTAGAGCAATCTGTTCACATTCCCCATGGGGTAGGGAGTATAAATGAGGGCCTTGAGCAGTGATGAAAATTCTAACCACATGGCAAATTTCAGGGTGTCCATAGAGTCTAGAAGCACAGATAATTGTATTTTCATAACAGGCTGAACCCCTCTAATTCCTCCTGGGGCAGGCTGAAATCTTAGGTTAATTCAGGGGAAATCAGAGGCACAAGTCATGAGAGCCAGAACATCACAGATGCAAGTGCAGGAATGGCTGACAAGCATCTGCTTGGCATGGGACTGAGGGGCTTCCAGGGATGCAGGGCTTTCAGGGAAACGGAACTGGTCTGTCACCCTAATGGAGGAACTGCTGCATTACTGCTGCATGTGAGCTGCATACCCAGAGTGTATGGGATGAGTGTCGTCCACCTTGGAGGACTGGTCTCGAGAAAAGATTCAGCTCATGGGGACAGTTGGCTGATGGACTGGTTACACTGAGACAACACGGTCAATGAACATGCGATGCAAGCTGTCGTCTCTGGGGCTGGCCTCTCTTCTGTCGTATTGTGTTCTTCCTGGGGAGGGTCACATAGAGCCGCGTGGGAGTGGGTACAGAGCGGGGACCCTGGAGTCCAGTTTGTGGACCTGTGGACAGAAAGGGCTCCAGAGGCTTGACTGTCAAAGGAAGGGACATGGTGCCTTTAAGGAGGATGAAGTCATCGGGGGATGAGGCCACCTGGCTCCATGAGGGCTGCAGCCCAGGGGAAGAAGCAGAAGGTGGAAGGCAGGTGGGCTGTGGGGGCCGTGGTGGGGGATGTCAGCTCCACGGCTGACAGACGGGACCCAGCAGGAGTGGGAACCACTAGCCCTGGCATTGCCTGGGGTGCCCGGGAATGTAATCAAACACTCAGCAGACATGCTGGCCATGGGCATCTGGGCACCACCAGGCCCTCCAGCTCATCCTGACCCCCAGCTGGCAGTTCTGACAGCTCCTGCCAGGAGCAGTGTCCGGCTTGGTTGGTCAGGCTGGAGAGAATGAGCTCACCTGCCCAATCCAGCCCTGCGTCAGCCTGCCCCAGGCTGGTGCTGGGGGGTGGGGCTGGCACAGAGTTCCCAGAGCCCGGCTGGCTGGTCCAAGGCTTTGGTTAGGTCACCCCAACAGGAAGCTGGGAGGTGGTGAGTTGCTCTAAAACGGACATGAAACAGAACCTCTGATGTCATACCCACCCTTACCTGCCCCCACCCCCGAGGATCAGTATCCCTCCCATGTCCCCTTCTCCACAACCACGAACCACTGTTCTGCCTTTTGTGTAGTAATAACAACAATTATGATGAATCTATAAATAACTGATATTTGTTCCAATTTATGAAGTATTAGGCTAAGCATCATCTCGTTTGATCCTGAAAGAGATCCTCCTGATAAGGTACTACTGTTACCATTTTCATTTTGCAGAGGAAGGAACTGGGATTTACTTTTAAGTGACTTGTTCAAGGTCATCATACTCTTAAACGGCAGAGATAGGATTTGAACCGAGTTTATCTAGATCTAAAACCTGTGCTGTTAGCCTCGGCCCTTGGTTATGCTCCAGTCTCATCACAGGATTTGGATCCATGGCCATGCCACCTGCATCTAGCAAGGCCCCACTCTCGATCCAATGCTCTGCTCTCTCTGTCTTACACATCCAAGTAACTTTTGAATAAGGCCCCCCACATTATCCTTTTACTCTGGGCCTCATAGATGAGGTGCAGATGGCCTGCAGATCGGCCAGCTTCAGCCCATCACCCTCCGCTGGTTCCTGCTGGAGACTGCCATCCTGCCCACGCCTGCCAGGTCCATCACCCGGTTGCCTGCTCAGGAAGGTCTCTTGGCCTCTCCCTCTGCACCTCCCCATGAACTGCCAGGGCTTCTGTGCCCTTGCCGAGTGCAGATTGCTCTGTGCTGGTTGACAGTGAGATCTGGGCAGGATAGCACTGTGTGGTCCCTCTCCCCCTTGCTGCATTTACCAAGGAGTTGGGGCACAAGGGGAGGTTTGGACTTAAGGTTAGACAGTTGGATTCAAACCCAGCTCTGCCATCTTGCAGCTGTATGGCATTGGACAAGTTACTTAATCTCTCTGGGAAGTAGTTTCTTCATCTGCCAAATGGTGGTGAAAATAGAAGTGGCTGAATGGGGTTCTTATCTCGCAGGGGTTGTCAGGATTAAATAAGATGGTGAATCAGCAAACCTCCAAGCAGGGACTTCCCTGGTGGTCCAGTGGTTAGGACTTTGCCTTCCAGCCTTGGCATTGCCAATTTGATCCCTCGTTGGGGAACCAAGATCCCACATGCCTTGAGGCCAAAAAAACAAAACTTAAAACAGAAGCAATAGTGTAAAAATTCAATATAGACTTTTAAAAAATTGTCCACATCAAAAAAAAAAGAAAAAAAAAAGCTTTAAGCAGTGTGCCTGGGGCAAAAAGTGGTGGTTTTCTGGATCAGTGGTGTCTAATTCATCTATGAAGTTCCAATAGCTCTTCATATGGTGCTAATGAAATGTGATAGGTGCAGAGAATGGATATGTTAGGGGAAGCACACTGATTGAAATCGCCCACCCTGGCCAGGCCCTTTAGTAACCATTCGCATGAGCTGTTTTATGACAGGAGATCCTGGTAAGGCATATGGAACTAATAAGCCACCACCAACCGGAAGAGTTAGGGAAAGGTCCAAAGGAGACACCGCGTGTCCATCCACTTCCCAGAGTCCCTCTCGCTAGCATCCATCTTGGCTGAGCGATGCGTGCGCCACCAGGAAAGACTCTGAATTAGAATGATTGGCCAAAGAGCACCCGGAAACTAATCCCATCACCATAAAACCCGAGACTGTGAGCCATGCAGCAGAGCGGTTCTCCTGGGTTCCCTTACCCTACTGCTCTCCGCCCGGGTGCCCTTTCCCAATAAAATCTCTTGCTTTGTCAGCACGTGTCTCCTCAGACAACTCATTGCCGACTGTTAGACAAGAGCCTGCTCTTGGAGCCCTGAAGGGGGACCTCCCCCTCCCTACAGCAGATAGATGGCAAGTGCCAAGACGCCACACGTGTAGAGGTAGGACACGGTTACAAATAAAGGCGCTTCCCTGGTGGCTCTGCGGTAAGGAATCTGCCTGCAGCGCAGGAGACGCAGGAGACGCGGGTTCAGTCTCTGGCTCAGGAAGATCCCCTGGAGGAGGAAATGGCACCCCACTCCGGTATTCTTGCCTGGAGAATTCCATGGACAGAGGAGGCTGGTGAGCTATAGTCCATGGAGGTCACAAGGAATCGGACACACCTGAAGTGACGGAACACACATTAACTGTGTTATACATCTTCATCTAGCACACAGACAGAAGAACTGAGGCCCGGGGAGATCTCCGGATGTGCTCAGGGCCCTAACGCCCGCCCCTTCCTCGCTTTCTCAGACGCTTGGGTCCTGCAGAGTCACCTCCAGGCTGGCAGGGCAGAGGCCTTCAGCGGCAAGAGTCTGCTCTCCAATGCCTGGATTCCAGAGGCAGCTCCGGCAGCCCGACCAGCCCCACATTCCAGACATTCTGCCCAGGCGAGGAAGAGGCCGGCCCTGAGGGAGGAAATCCAGACCACTAGACAAGGGGTGGCTAGAGGAGAGGTCTCCCGGGGAGCAGGCCTGCCTGCCGCTCTGGATTCCTCAGTGCCCGCAGCCCTCCTCACAGGCCAGACCTCAGACTGCCTGAGACCCAGGGCTGGAGGTGTTGCTCAGGGTAAATGACTAGTACCACAGCGGTTTTCTAACTGAAGACTTTGTAGGGATCCTGGAGGGACAGAGGGATGAGGTTGTTAAAACATGCAAGTTCCATTGAGATCGATAAGTATACACTGTCATATTTAAAATGGATAACAAACAAGGACCTACTGTATAGCACAGGGAACTCTGCTCAATGTTCTGTGACAGCCTGGATGGGAGGGGAGTTTGGGGGAGAATGGATACATGCATATGTATGGAGATGCTCTTCTGCACACCTGAAACTAACATAGCATTATTAATCAGTTATACCCCAATATAAAATAAAAAGTTTTAAAAGAAAAAAGACAAACAAACACATTTCAGCCCCCTCCCCGTTACAGAGGGGCCCAGCAGTCTGTATTTTTTTACAATTAATTTATTCATTTATTTTTGGCTGTGCTGGGTCTTCAGTGCTAGAAGGTTTTGTCTAGTTCTGGCAAATGGGGGCTGCTCTCTAGTAGGGGTGTGTGGGCCTCTCATTTCAGCTCAGTGGCTTCTCTTGTTGTTGAGCATGGCTCTAGGCCATGTGGGCTTCAGTGGCTGCAGTTCCTGGGCTCTAGAGCACAGGCTCAATAGTTGTTGCCCATGGCTCAGTTGCTCTGCATCGTGTGGGATCCTCCTGGATCAGGGATGGAACCTATGTCTCCTGCGCTGGCAGGCAGACTCTCCACCGCTGAGCCACCAGGGAAGCCCAGCTTTCCAGATTTTTAAGTGAGTCTCTAAGAGGGTGCCGAATCAGGTTTGGGAGCCTCTGTATGTTTGTTGTTGCTTAGTCACTCAGTTATGTCCTACTCTTTGTGACCCCATGGACTGTACCCTGCCAGGCTCCTTTGGCCATGGAACTTTCCAGCCAAGAATACTGAGGTGGGTTGTCATTTCCTTCTTCAGGGCATCTTCCTGACCCCAGGGGTTGAACCTGCATCTCCTGCATTGCAGGTGGGTTCTTTAGCACTGAGCCACCAGGGAAGCCCAGTCCACTGTATAAATGAAAGATGAAGGTGATGCAGTCAAGAAAGGGAACCAAGTGCCCAAGGTTACCTAGTCACAAGGCTGTCCAAAACGGGAGCCACTGCACCTGCTGGAAACAGCAGGGCCTCAGCAGTGAGCTGCACAAGGCAGGGAAATCCAGAGAGGAAGAGGGACCTGAGACCAGGCTGGCTCGAGAAGAAATGATAAAGATGAGTAATAGTTCCCCCTCTTGCCTCCTCCTCCCCTCCCCACCATCCCCGTGTCCCTCTCCAGCACAGAGGCCGCCAGTGGACCCAGTCCCCAGTGTACACTGAGCCCCGGTTGCTCACACTCTGCCTGTGGACACCCATGCCCTAGCCCCAGTCTCCACTCTTCTCCTGAGTTTCCTTCTCACGTCATCATGCACAAGAGAGCACCGTGGAGTAAAAGCTCCTGGGCTCAAGTCCCAGCCCAGTCACTATCAGGCTGTGTGCTCTTAGGTAGTGTCCTGACCCTCTGACTCTGAACTTATCTGTACAATGATGGGACTAGGCCAGCTTTTCTCAAAGTGCAGTTCATGGATCACCTGCACAGAAGCACAGAAACTTTGCTAAAACGCAGATTCTCAGACTTCCAACCAGATAAGATGGGTGAAAAAAAAATTGGAGAAATTTTTTTAAGTGTTGCATTTACATGGTATATTTTCCTTCTCAAATAATAAAGAACTACATTTAAGGCTAAAGGCTTCTTTGCCACCACCAGCAATACCTTCTTCAAAGGCAAACAATGTAATTATTTAGGTGTGTAACCCTTCTTACACTCACACATAAATATACCAGGAGGAGATATATAGCATTGGGGGTTTTTGCTTGCTTTCAGGGGGTGAGTAAGTGAAGTGAGTAAGTGAAGCCGCACGGTCGTGTCCAACTCTTTGCGACCTCGTGGACTGTAGCCTACCAGGCTTCTCTGTCCATGGGATTCTCCAGGCAAGAGTACTGGAGTGGGTTACCATTTCCTTCTCCAGGGGATCTTCCTGACCCAGGGATCGAACCTGGGTCTCTGGCATTGGAGGCAGATGCTTTAACCTCTGAGCCACCAGGGAAGATTCAGGGGGTGGGGTGGGTTGTTAAAGCAGTATATTGTGTGTCCTGCTGCAACTTTTCCACTCTGTGGTGTGTCTTGGGGTCTTTTCATGGAGCTACCCAGGCTTGGAGCTCATTCTGGGGCTCTCTCAAGTTTGAGAACCTCAGAGCCAGATAAACTCTAACATCATATCTTATGAGTCTGATTTTAGCACAGGGTAGGGGCAGGGAGAGCAGATATTTCCAACAGTGAGGAAAAGTCCAGCCTAATTAGAGGGTCCTCGGTACTTGGCCGTGGACTCCATTGCTCAGATATCCTGTCTCAGGGGTGTGATACCCTGAGAGCCAGCCAGGGTCCCCTGCTTTCCTTCCCTTAGAGCCCTCAGGGCCACTCCTCTCCCTTTTCAGCCCCCGGTCACCCTGATGTCATCTGTGCAGGTGAAGCTGACTCAGGCTTTCCTGCCACACGGAAGGCATCTCCCTGTGGCTCTCGCTGGGGACTGATTGGTGTGACTTGGTGAAGCAGCCCGGGTTTCCCAATACCTCCTCTGCGGACACCTTCAAGCACACGCCATCTGGCTCTGGGGGGAGCCCAGGAGCCATCACGGTCCAGAGTAGTGACGTTCTCTTCACTGTGCTCAAGGTTCTGCCTCAGCTGTGGGACCTTGACAGAGGCCTGGTCATTCCCAGGGCTTCGCTCTCCCTATCTACACAGAAGGTTGTACTCATTAATCTCTAGGCCTAGCAAGAGCATCTAGCAAGACAAATCATGCAAGATTGTCAAATGAATAATAGTTGAAAAGACCCTTCCGACTCCCAAGGACTGCAAATTCCAGCCAGCCAGTATGAACAAAATGTGCAGCGTGTGCCTAGCCCTAGACTGGAAACTGAGAAGGGTGGAACTCTGGAAGAGACGTGGTCCTTGCCCTGGAGTTGCAAACAGCCCAGCTGGGGGTCCAGTCAGTGGGTCAGTCAATATTTCCCTGGAGTCTAGCCTGGGGAGGGATGGAACCAGGTCAGGGCAGTCATGGAAGGACAAGGGGTCAGGTCACAAGCGATCAGGGGAGAGTGTGGCTTAGGAGACAGGCAAGTGGAGACTGTGGTCACACAAACTAAGGGTCCTGCAAAAAGGTCAGTGGAGAAAGCATTCAGAGGGAAGATGAGGTATGTGGAGAGTGGAAGCAGGAGATGCAAGTAGGGGGAGTGAGATATATAGCAGGCTCAATAAATATTTGCAATAAACAACTTGTTATAGACACCAATTGTGTTAAATGGATAAACAGAAATTGTTGTTTAGTAGGTAAGAAGTCGTGTTTAACTCTTTGCAACCCCATTGACTGTAGCCTGCCAGACTCCTCTGTCCATGGGATTTCCCAAGCAAGAATATTGGAGTGGGCTGCCATTTCCTTCCTTAGAGGATCTTCCTGCCCCAGGGCAGGATCAAACCCATGTCTCCTGCATTGGCAGGTGGATTCTTTACCACTGAGCCACCAGGAAAGCCCAAACAGAGATAGATACGCATATTAAATAGATGGCAGAAATAAGCAGACAAGAATAAGTTAGCAATGTGTGGTTGGATGGACATATGGCTGGCTGGCTGGCTGGCTGGATGAGGGACAAATGGGTGAGTAAGCAGAGAGACAGACAGATAATCAGTCTAGGGTCATTGGATATAGGTCTGATGCCTAAGTTTGGATTTGGGCCCTTTTACTTACTTACTCTTACTGACCATATATCCATGAGAGTTTTGTACTGAGAAACAGAGATGATCAGTCCAGTCTGCCGTGTTAACCAGGAAATTATAAGAACTGCCTCAAATAGTAGATGAGAGGGGAAACTGCATAAAGCTACAGGTAAGTGTCAGAAGATTGTGGAAATAAGCAAATCTAAAGGAGTTTTTGGTCCTAGATATACAAAGAGGACAATGCAAGACTGGCTGGTGGAGGAAAAGACATAGGAGCTGGGATGTATATTATACACAGCAGTAGGTCCTACTCCATCAAGTAGCTGTTGAGTTACTGAAGGCCTGATGTTAGGAGACGGCTTGAGGCTGGTGTCTCACTTTACTCAGTTTGTCTCATCATCCAAAACATTCTACTCCTCCCTGACACGGCACCTTCTGCTGTGAGGCTCAACTATCACTCAGCCTCAGGGTCAGTATCCAAGGGCCCACAATACCAGAATCACTTGTGTGCCCACTGACAAGTACAGATTCTGGGGTCCCAGTTTTGTCTTCTAATTCAGAGTCCTTTAACATGCCCCAGTTGAGGACACCAGCTTGATGCCTTGCATACAGTGATTCTTCAATAAGTATCTGTTCATTTTGCAGCTGTTGATGTTTGCCCCAGCTCACTGGTTGATGTCCCATTGGCAGAATTGAGACCTGGACCCAGGTCTCCTGCTGCCTATTCCAGGAGCCCTGCCAGTGCCTCCTGCAAGGAAATGGCCACCATGACCTCTCCACGGCCTTAAGCTCTAAGACTGCAGACTCCTCAGCAACTCTGAGACACAAGCCTCTCCAATTGCCTGAGGATTTTAAACTAAGCCCTCTGGCTTTCACCAGGCTGCTGCTGGGATCCTTGAAAACCTAGGGATAAGAGAGGCCTAGTAGAGATAAGAGATTCTAGCTTCTCCTCCCATCTGCCTGCTGCCCAGATGAGGGCCATGCTGATGCAATGCTGAAGTCCCAGGTGTGGAGCCACGGGGGCGATGCAAGAGCAGTGGAGCTGCTAATTACCCACAGAAATCCCGCATTGTTTAGAGCAATTGTTCTCGCCCTCATAACTCCCTGGAATCACCTGTGGAACTTTACAAAATATTGTTATGTGAGCCCACCCCAGAGACTGTGAATGTCTGCAAGCCTAGGCATCAGGCTGTGAAGTCTCAGTGCGTGGTGCCAACATGGAGCCAAGGCTGGGAAGCAACGCCGAGAGGTATCCCTTATCCAGGGACTCGCCATGTTTTCCAGCTGGAGTGCTAAGCATTGAATCCCCATTTTCCAGATGGAGTAAATGAGACTTTGAAGCATCAGGCAATATGCTCCAGAGCACACAGTGTCTTCCTTAAAAGCCACAGAAACCAACTTTGCATAACTTACACAGAAGGGGAAATTAATGCACAGTTATGAGCGACACAGAATGAGAGTATAGAGTTCACAGCTAGAGCTCCTAAAAGACAAGAGCCAGGAGTGGATGGGTGATCAACTCAGACCATCACCACTGGAAGGATGCCCCTTATCTCTGTGAGCAATCTCAAGATCCAGATTGCTTCCGGGGGCTGGGCTGGGTGAGCTTGGGTCCCCTATAGAACTGAGATGAGAGAGAGGCTGACCCCACACTTCTATGCCTTGAGAGTGAGGGCTTAGACAGTAAAGAATCTGCCTGCAATGCAGGAGACCCGGGTTCTATCCCTGGGCCAGGAGAATCCCCTAGAGATGGAAATGGCAACCCACACCAGTATCCTTGCCTGGAGAATTCCACGGATAGAGGAGCCTGGAGGGCTACAGTCCATGGGGTAACCAAGAGTCAGATATGACTGAGCAGCTAACACAACAGTGGACAGTGAGTGCATCCTTAAAATTTTCACCCTGGGGCCCTTGGTTACCTGAATCGCCTCGTTCTAGTGCTGAGCCTACACCTTGGCCCAAGGCTGAGGATCGCCAGAGTGACAGCCCACTAAGACTGCCCCTGGGTGCCTCTCCAAAACACATCTGGGATACTGTTAGCAAAAAGAAAGGAATGGATGCTGGGTGAGTGGAAATGTAGGTGCCCACTCCCAGGTTTTAGAGCAGAGCAATTAGTGGCATGACTCTGGAGTTGGATGAATCTGGATTTAAACCCAGGGTCTCCCCTTAAAATCTACTTGACCTCAGACAACTCAGCTTGTTTTTCTGAGTGAAGGTACAAAATGATGCTGATACTGTGTGATCACTGATCTGTATCATGGTACTGATGCCGTACCATGTGTTGACCACTGACTTCTGGTTCTTCATGCCATGTTCTTGCCTCCCCCCAACCTCATAATAGTGTTCTCAAATGTTCCAGTGGGGGCATCTAACTGCCAAGGAGAGAGGGCTTGGGCCCCTGAGGACCTGGAGGCAGAATCTGAAACCACTCACGGCAAGCACATCCTTCCAGACTGCCAGCAAGTCCCCAGCCCAGGGAATTGAGTGCTTATGTCCACAAAAAGACACATACAGAAATGGTGATAGGGATGCCATTCATAGAATCCATAAACTGGAAACAAACGAAATGCCCATTAACTGTAAAATCAGTAAATGGAGCAATAGTATGTGAGCACAGAAAATAGCAGACCACTGCTACCCGTACTGACATGAATGATCTCAGACAAGGTCGAGGGAAGCAAGCCAGACCCCAAGTAGCATTTTCTGTATGACTCCACGTACATGAAGCTTAGGAACCAACAAAATTAATCCATTGAACTGTACTTAATAAGATCAGTGAACTTTGTTATATGTAATGCCAATGTAAGAAAAAATTTTAATTAAAAAATAGGAAAAGATTTAAGTTCTGCAATCTAACCAAATATGCTTAGACTTTAACAATGATTTTCTCCAAAATATTTCAGGGAAATGGGCTATTTGGGAACATAGGCCTTGTTTATCCAGTGGGCATCAGTCCCCTCTTCCTAGTGTCCATCTATCCTTGGAGCATGCTCCCAAGTTCAGAAGTTTTCCTCTCACTCCATTTTGAATGATCTCCATAAACATCCAAAGCCCAGAATAGCAAGCTAATGGTCCATAAGCCACAATCACCCCTTCTCAGTTCTGTTTGACCTACTCTATGTTGTTTATTTTTCCATATTTCCTTTCAGGATAATCCAGACTTCTCTTGAAACTTTGGCTATCTGAAAAATGGGCATGTTGGCAATAAAGGACTGGAGCTTAGATGCTGCAGGTCTTGACAGATAGGACATGGGTGTGTGAGTTCCCCCAGCCCCTCCTGGCCAGCCTCACTCATGCCCTGCATCTTCCTGACCTCTGCTGGCATTTGAGCTGGTGCCCTGCCTGCTCACCTCAGACCTGAACCTCTGCTGCTCTCCTATCCAAATCCTTCTCTGGCCCCTCTGTTACTCCTGCAGAAAGCCTCCCAGAGAAGCTCCCCAACACTGTCTTGTCATTTCTAGGTCAGGGGCCAGTCCAACCCATCACTTGTTTTTGTAATGCTTGCAAGCTAAGGATGGCTGTGAGATTTTCAAATAGCTAGAAAAAATCAAATCAAGCATAATACACTGTGTTACATGATAATTAGATGAAATTCAAATTTCAGTGTCCATACCTAGATTTCTTGGGATACAGCCATGCTCACTCATTTAGGAATCATCTGTGGCTGCAGAATTGAGGAGCTAAAACAGAGAGAGTATGGCTCATAAAGCCTAAAATATTTACCATCCAGCTCTTTGCAGAAAAAGTACACCAGACTGTGCTCAAGCTGCCCCCAGTCCACTGGATTGTTGCCCTATCAACTTTACACACTGTGCTGTTTGGATAATTTGCTGTATTGAACTCCTTAATGAGATTGTGTCATATGCCACCTTTATACCACCCTTTCCATGGTCTTTTCTTTAATATATTTATTATTTATTTGGCTGCTCTGCATCTTAGTTGTGACGCACAGGATCTTTGGTTGCAGCATGCAGACCTAGTTCCCTGACCGAGGATTGAACCTGGGGCC
Source organism: Budorcas taxicolor (assembly GCF_023091745.1). NCBI lineage: Eukaryota > Metazoa > Chordata > Mammalia > Artiodactyla > Bovidae > Budorcas > Budorcas taxicolor. The sequence goes on from NC_068916.1 coordinate 62,412,537, forward strand.
CCTGCATTGGGATCTTGGAGTCTGAGTCATTGGACCACCAAGAAGTCCCACTTCTCCCATGGTCTTACCTCTGATGGAGCAGATGGTTCTCTGCCTTAGGGGTTGGGGAAGCAGGAACAGCCTGAACCCCTCCAAATGGATTTGGAAAGACAAAGGAGCATATCCAAGCTGAAACGCCAAAGGAGGCAGAGACCTGGATACCTACTTCCTCTTTTAATTGGCCCTGCTTACAAGAACCCTAGAACCCTAAGTCTCTACTCCTGGAAGGGACTTCTGAGAGCCTTCCATCCACCCATCCACCCATCCATCCACCCACCCATCCATCCATCCATCTATCCATTCACTCATCCAACACTATTAGCGCCCTTGTATGTTCAGTGCCCTGTGCAAGGTTTTATTGGAGACTAAAACTTGGTTTCTGTCCCTAAGAACATAGCACTTAGTGGCTAAGATGGCTGTCTAAAAAGAAAATTACACTTCAGTGTGAAAAGTGTTATAGGGAGATGTGAGCATGCAGCCCGTGCTAACTCCAGTTCTGTAATTTTGCAACTGAAGACAACATAGTGAACCAAAGAGGCTAAGAAACTTGCCCAAGGTCCCATGCAAGTTAGTGACAGACATGGAACTGGAATTCTTTCTTAACTCTCTCTTCTTTGCACTTTGCTCTCCAGTTCCTTCCTCCTCTTATTCATTTAACAAATAGTATGGAGCCCCTGGAGGAGGAAATGGCAACCCACTACAGAATTCTTGCCTGAAAAGTTCTATGGACGCAGGAACCTGGTGGGCTACAGTCCATGGGGTCACAAAGAATGGCATGACTAAGAAAACACACACACTCACATGGAGCCCCTACCACATGCCAATCACTGCTCCATGTGCTGGGCCTGCAGTAAGTGAGCGAGACAGACACGCTTCCTGCCTGCTGGACTTTCCACTGGAGGGGAGGAGGCAGAGAATAAAAGCATCAGCAAATCAATCAGTTGGATGATTGGAGCGAGCTGTGTGTTCTAAAGAAAGCAGAAGGGTCAGAGTAGATTGGCCCCGCTCTGGTGGGGTGGCCAGGGAAGGCCACTCTGAACAGATGACCCGGGACGGGACCCAGAGTGAGAAGAAGCCAGCCACAAGATCAGAGAGGAACGTTCCAGGCAGAAGGAAGAGCAACAGCCAGGCTGTGCTTCCTCCCAGACTCAACTCCTTGCTCCACTCTGAGCAAGAGAACCGCACACTGGAAGGTAACTAGAGACTATTTCTCCTTCAGGGTTTTGCTCTGCTTTTTGCTTGTTTGGTGCCCGTCTGCTGTGCTAACTGGAAGCGCCGTGAGAGGAGGTGCTGTGGAGGGTTGCCCATCCAGGGTGTTGCTGTGAATTGAAGGGAAAGCGGTGGGGAGGAAATTCTGATGGAGATGGGGAAAGTAAGGGGGTTTCTCTCTGAGCACTCAATTGACAGAAAGTGAGACTCTGCAAGACTGGTTACCAAAAAGTAACAAAACCTCTGTCTCAGCCACATAATTACTGCACTTAATTCTTTAAAGGATTATCTTTGAGACTGGAGGAGGGTAGGGAGCCCAACCTGGGAGTTCTGGCAGCCACACAACCTCTTTTAAGGCAGCAGGGAGACCTGGGGACCCCAGTTGCCTCAGCAACAACCTGGTTGGGAGCCAGGAATCCAGGGTTATAGTCCCATCTCTGCCCCTGAGTGACTATGTGACCTTGAACCAGTATCCTACCCTCTCTGAGCCTCAGTTTTCTCATCTGTGCAGTGAGTGAGGATATGCTGAGAAGCATAGTTTCAAACTATACTTCAAGGAGCCCTAGAGTCCTAAAGAGGGGTTCTCAAGGTTGCCTTGGGGGAAGGGGCAACCGAAGATAAGACAGAAAGAAGTGGTGTCCCTGTTCTTTTTAACCAGAATAGCTCTTCTTGAATCCACTTCACCTTCTGGGCTTCTTCATGAGGAGGTGATGTGTAGTAATAATGAAAACAAACACTGAGCCCTCCCACGATGTTGGGTGGATTACATGTGCTAATGTGTGCAAAGCGCTTAGTGTAATTACCCTGCTTAGTATTTTATCATGAGCACATATATATCTTAGAGATAAGGAAACTGAGGCTCTGAGCTGTTAAGTAACCTGTCTAGGATCTAAGATGCAGACGCTTGTGATCAGGCCCTTTTTAGCTGTCTCAGGATTCAGAGCACAGGTGTCTTCTATTAAACTAACAGGCTTGAGCTGAAGGCTCTGCTGCTTACTAACAGGCCTTGAGGACCTCAGGGGTTATTGAAGGGGATAATGCACATGAGATGCTTTAGATGGGAGTGGCTTATGGTAAAGGTTCAATAATTGTTAGCTGCTATCATGGTTATTATTATTTTAGTTTCACGTGAAGACTGATCCCACTTCTAAAATATGTTTGGAAAGGACTGGAGTGAGTGATCCCTAGAGATCTTCCAGTCTAGGCAGTCTCCTCAGAGAGAGGCATGCAGTGTGGGTGGGCAGTACCCTGCTGCTGTGAGGGTTGGCAGGGGTGATGCTGGCTGGTAAGGAGGCTGTCATTAGTTTGGTTTTTACAAAGTGAGAAAAAGAAGGACAGACAGGCTTACTGGAACAATCTCACTGATTTTCACAAAATTCCCTTTACTTCCTTTAAAGGACGGTACTTGAATGAGATGGAAACGTAAGAACAAAACTGCCTGGTGTTTGTTGAGCCCTGGCTATGTTCTGGACACTTAACACAGCTGTTCTTGTTTAATCCTCACAACCCCGACCCCAGCACCGTCCCACCCCACCTCCCCGCACCCCTCATAGAGCTGAGACAGCTGAGACTTAGCACAGCTGACTATTTTGTTTGCGGTCCCATCCCACAACCAAAAAGCAGCAGAGCTGAGACACGCAGAGGCGCTCAGGACGCAGAGCGCTGCTCTCTTTACCTGCATGCAGTCTGTCCTGGGGCCCACTTTTATGGTTTCTGGCCTTAATGAGATACCATTTACATGCCGTAACATTCACCTATTTAAAGTATACAGGTCAATGGCTTTTGATTTATTACATAGTTAGGCAATGTTTGCCCTAGGAGAATTTTAGAACTTTTTTTATCACCCCGGCCCCCAAATTTCATACTCATTAGTGGTCACTCCCCAATCCCCATCCCTCCCCTTCAGCCCCTGCTAACCTCTAATCTACTAAAATACTAGATGTGTTCTGTTCCTGGCTTCTTTTCACTGAGCATGATGGTTTTGAGGTTCATTCCTGTGGTAGCATGTACTTCACTCCTTTCTGTGGCTAAATGAGATTCCACATACAGGTATCCCCCACTTTGTTTATCCCTGTATCAGTTGACGGATACCTGAACTTATCTACTTTTTTAGCTGTTAGGAATAACGCTGCTAGGAACATATATGTTTGAGGTGGGTTTTTGGGTTTTTTGGGGTTTTTTGACATATGTTTTCATTTCTCCTGGGTGGAAAGGCTGTGTCATATGGTAACTCTATCCTTAGCATTTTGAAAAACTGCCAAACTGTTTCCCAGAGTGGCCATTTTGTGCATTCCCGCCAGCAATGTATAAGGCTTCCAATTTCTCTACATCCTTGCCAACACTTGTTATTATTTGCCTTCTTGATTACAGCTATCCCAGTAGGTATGAAATTGTATTGTGCTGGAGTTTTGATTTGCATTTCCCTAATGACTAAGGGATTAATTTCCCTAATGACTAATGTTGAGCATCTTTTCATGTGCTTATTGACCATTTGTGTATCTTTTTGTGTATTCAAATCCTTTACCCATTTTAGAATTAGATTATTTGTCTTTATGTTGTTGAGTTGTAAGAGTTCTTTATATATGCTGGATAAAATCCCTTATACTAAATACAATGTATAAGCATTTTTTCCAGTTATATGGGTTGTCCTTTCACTTGTTTGATGGCATCATTTAAAACACACAAGTTTTTAATTTTGATCTCCAGCTAATAAATTTTTTTCTTGTATTGCTTATGCTTCAGGTATTATCTCTAGAAAATTATTGCCTAATCCAGAGTTGCAGAGATTCTCACTGATATTTTCTGATTTTGCAGCCCTTTATGTCTACAGTCTATATTGAGCTGTTTTGTGTATGATACTATATAGGAGTCCAAATTAATTCTTTTGCATTTGTGTATCTAGTTATCCCAGAACTGTTTGTTGAAAAGGCTATTATGTCCGTGTTGAGTTGTTTCAGTGCCCTTATCAAGATCAATTGACCGTAAATGTAAGGGTTTATCTCTGAGCTTTTGATTTTTTTCCATTGACCTATATGTCTATCCTTATGCCAGTACCACACTGTCTTGATTACTATGACTTCGAAGTTAAGTTTTGAAATGGAGAAGCATGAGTTCTTCAACTCTGCTTGTCTTTTTCAAGATCGCTTTGGCTTTTCTGTGTTCCTGGCATTTGTATATACATTCTGGAATTAGCCTGTCATGTGCATGTGTGTGCACGCTCAGTCACGTCAGACTCTTAGGGGCCCCATGGATTTTAGCCCACCAGGCTCCTCTATCCACGGGATTTCCCAAATTCTACCCAAAAGAGTCCCATTTTTATAGAAGTGTTCTTTCTTTTGTGAAATAAGGTGATAGAAGACAGTAATTTTTAAAGACTTTATTTAGCCAAAGAGAGAGAAAGGAAGAGAGAAGAAAAGCAATCCTGTATTGGGCCCACAAAATTCTGGGAAATATTATCAACCTGTGAAATCCAAAAGTGACTTAGAAATTTCTGGAGAATGGGTCAGATTTTCAGGTAGGGCAGAGAGTGTGCCCTCCTGGGGAGGAGAAGGCAGAGATGGCATCAAGTGGAGCCTTGCTGTAGCAGCTACCCCTTGGAGTGTCTGAAAGACTGAGAGGTGGGATGCGGAAGACCCTATTTGCAGGAAAGGCCCAAGAGACTCCTGGGGAAAAAAGTCACCCTCAACCAGGGGAACGAGGTCTTGGCCCCAAGAAGGCACCAATGTCAAGATGACGGACAGGGGTGACGTGGGGGACAGCCCAATGTCTGACATTCAGAATTAGCTAATATTGACTGAATAATTATCCTGAACTAAGCACTTTAGATAAATTCTCATTTAATGCTCACAGTCTGAAGTCCATGTGGTTGCAAAGAGTCAGACACAACTGAGCAAGTGAATTGAACTGAACCATCTTTTAAGTTCATGTTGCTTTGCTTAATTGGCTGACAGAGCACTGTCCAATATAAATACCATGTATCCACATATGTGATGTAAAGCTTCCAGGAGTCACATTAAGAAAAGTTAAAAGAAGCAGGTGAAATTCATTTTGGTAACATTTTAAGATAACTCAATATTTCAAAAAGGTATTCTATCCAACTTGAAATCAATTTTACTAGTGAGATATTTTTCTATTCTTTTTTTTTTCTTACTAACACTTTAAAAGCCAATGTGTTCTTATACATGTCCAGAACATCTTGATTCAAATGCTAAATTTTCATAAGCAAGATATGACCTGTGTTTAGATTTCATAAGGTTTACATTTGAAAAAATAGCTTCACATTTCTGAGTTATATCAAGCATACTTAAAAGTGAACCAAATATGTGCTTTTAAATTTAAATCAATAAAAAGTAAATAAAATAAAAAAGATTCATTTCCTCAGTCTTCAGTTTCCTAGTCTAACCAAGTTTCCAGTGCTCTATAGCCATGAATGGTTAGTGGCCATTGTGTTGGACATGCAGGGGCACACTCCTGCCACACTCTGTCATGAGGGCAGTAAGAGCCAGCTTGTTGATCACTGTGCCCCTGCACTGAGTGTGTCATAGTAGGCATTCAGTACAACTGGGTCATTTGTAGAGATGCGGATGGACTAGAGTTTGTCATAGAGAGTAAAGTAAGTCAGAAAAACAAATATTGTATATTAGTGCATATCTGTGGAGCCTAGAAAAATAGTACAGGTTAACCTAGTTCCAGGGCAGTAACAAAGACACAGATGCAGAAAACAGACATGTGGGCACAGTGGGGAAGGGGAGGTGGGATGAACTGGGAGACTAGGTTTGACATATATATACTACCATGTGTCAAATAGACAGCTAGTGGGAGCTCAGCTTGGTGCTCTATGATGACCTAGATGGGTGGGATGGGGGTGGTAATGGGAGGGAGGCTCAAGAGGGAGGTGATACATATATATACATATACATATACATATACATATTCCTGAGTCAGTTCATTGCTCAGCAGAACATTAATGTATAATGTAACACGACATTACAGAGCAATTATACTCCAGTAAAAATTTTTAAATAAAAAATAAGCATTTATTGAAGAATGCATACATGAATGCATCAACAAGAAAACTGAGCTAACGGTCAAATGAAATAACTAGTAAACATACAACTAAACTAGGCCAAATGCCTACAGCTAGTAAGTGGCAAGGAGAGAATTCAAAGCCAGGTCTGACTCATTCCAAAATCCATTGGCTGAAAAAAAAAAAAAAAATGTGGGTATAGGAAGCCTGACTACTGAGCCAGGGACCGTCAGGGGGTCCGCAATGCCCTGCCAGCCCTCGGTAGGATCCCTCTCGCCCACCTAGCCTTTCTGACCCGCTGTGCTACCTTCCCCCTGGCCAGGCTCCGAGAACACTCCAGGAGCTCAGAGGAGTAAAGGCCAGGAGGAGCTGGTGGCACCATGGACGCGGTGACAGCCGGCCACACACAGCATAAGAGCAAAGCCCCGGGCACGGGAAGTGTATACCAGCTGCACAGACAGAGCCCTCATTTGTCTTGAAATCTGCAAGACTGATCTCATATCTGGTCCCCCGTCCTGGCCCAGAACAGGAAGCCAAGAGAAGACTTCAGTTTCAGTCACAGGACTTCAGAGCTGGAAAGAGATGGAAGGTTCTTCTCATCGAAAACATTCATCTGGAAGATCAGGAAACTGAGGACCAAGAAAGGCATGGTCCCACACTCAGTTACACAACGGTCTCTTAAAAAGGAAAGATCACATCTTAGTATCTCTGCTGCTCGTGATATGACTACTCATTTTCTCTAAAATGATACCAGATTCAAGTTTTCTTCCAGCCCCTGCCAATCCTTCTGCTACCCCCATAATGCTGGACCCCAGTGCTCTTAGCACGGTGGCCACATTGCCAAGAATTTCAGTCGGTTCTGCCTTGAGCTTTTGCTGACCATTCTCTCTGCCTGAAATGCCTTTTCTCCCTCTGCTCTTTTCTACTCCACCCCCTCACAGTCTCAGCCTGGCTAGAGGGTTACCCTGCAAGGCCAGGGTCAAATATCACTTTTTAGATGAAGTTTCCTCTCTGCCAGTGAGCTTGTGCATCTCTTCTTCTGTGAGCCTCTCCACAGTAGCGATGGGACAATGGAGAACACCAGGGGGCTTCAGGAAACTATGGGAGCGGCCCTGTGCTTTGCATAGTAAGTCACATGCATGCATGCTAAGTTGTTTCAGTTGTGTCTGACTATTTGCGACCCTCTGAACTGTAACCCATCAGGCTCCTCTGTCCATGGGATACTCCAGACAAGAATATTGGAGTGGTGGCCTTTTCCTTCTCCAAGGGATCTTATGTCTCCTGCATTGGCAGGTGGATTCTTTACCATTAGCACCACTTGGGAAGCCATGACTGAGACCTAAGGTTGAGGGGAGATTGTGGGAATTAAGACTGGAAAGAAAGGTTGGGGCTGGACGGGAGAATGGGGCAGATCATAAACAGTTGAGAAGTGAGGACATGGTGGCCTTGCTGTGCCTGTGTGGAGTGGAAGCCAGGAGATCTGGTCCTACAACAGGGGCATTTCTCCGGGGATCTTGCTTGATCCCATTTTCACAAGGAGACAGAAAACAACATCACTGAAGGTGTGATCCCTGGCCTCCCAGAGCTTCAACTCCTATAAAGATCAGTCATGTATTCATTCATTCAACAAGTGCCCATTGAGAATTTTACCTCTGCACTATCATAGACATGGAGAATAAAAGTGTGTGTGTGTGTGCACGCACAGAGTGGAAAAGGTTGACATGTAGGCTCATAATTCTTTCAATGTGCTAAGCACTGTCCTACATGCTAGGGGTACAGCTGTGCAGAAGGCAAGTGGGTTCCTGCTCTGGAGAGAGAAGACAGACATAGAATAAGTCATGACAAGCTGGACAGGTGCAGTGCATTTTGTGAAAGGATAGTAAGAAGCACCACGGGCACAGGCAGCAGGGAGCCTGTCTTGATTTGGTGCCTCCATCATTTTATCCACCCCTCAAAGAGGAAATACAAAGAATTCCAAGATGAAAGGTGAAATGCAAGGTGCTGGGTGCTTTGGGAGTACAGCAGGAGGGCACTGAACCTTGATGGGATTGAAAGGAAGGTCTCTTGGAGGAGGTGACTTCCAACGTCATCTACAAAGATGTATGACTATAGGTAGGAATAGATACAAGGAACAAGAAGGGCCTGTAAAAGAGGGTCTGAACTTTTCTGACAATGTGATATTTGATTTAAGACTTGAAACCTAAGTGGAAGTTAACTGGTAAGAGATGAAAGGTGATGAGTGTTCCCAGCAAGGGACAAGCATGTGCAAAGGCCCTGGGGTGGGAAGTATGCTTCGCTGAGAACCACTTTCCTCCCCAAGCCCTTTGACAAGGATATGCAGGTTCAAACCACCAGTTAGAGCAGAGAGCTCAGGCTGGAGAATGTCCTGTGTGCTTGCTGTGCTCTGTTGGTGGGGCATTCAGGTCACTGAGAGGCAAATCCCTGGGACCTAATTCTGAACTAAGAGCATGTGAAGGAACTTTAAAGATCATTGAGGGACTTCCCTGGTGGTCCAGTGGTTAAGACTCAGTGCAGGGGTGCAGATTCAAACCCTAGTCAGGGCACTAAAATCCCACATGCTGTGTGGCATGGCCAAAAGATTTTAAAAATAAAAAAAATTTTTGAAAAAGATCATTGAATTTAGCATCACCAAGCCCTCCCCCTTTCCTGAAAGAGAACTGAGACTCAGAGAAAGCAGGGGACTTACGAGGGTCACAGATGATCATGCTAATTAATCATCGTGTGTGTGTGTGTGTGTGTGTGTGTGTGTGTGTGAGTGAGTCGCTCAGTTGTGTCCGACTCTCTGCAACCCCATGGACTATAGCCCATCTGTCCTTGGGGATTCTCCAGGCAAGGATGCTGGAGTGGGCTGCTATTTCCTTCTCCATAATCATCATGAGATAGAGACAATTACTGGTTTCATGTAACAAAGGAGGAAACTGAGGCTCACAGAGGGGATCTTGACTGGGGGTCACCCAGCTAGAAACTCCCAGAGTTTCTGACCCCAGAGACTACAATCCTATTCAGCAGAACTCTTAGGCAGAACTTGGCCAGAACCCAGGTTCTCTGACATTCAGCTTCATGCCTCTTGCTTTAGAATAGAAATTCAACCTGGTATACCCCTTCTGGGAGACCTCCTTGAACCAGGAGTGACCAATTTCAGGTTTACCCTTAATAGTGTGGGGTGACAAGCAAGGGTCCAAATGCCAGGCCCCATGACTCTAGCCCACCTGCCTTCCCTTCATACCTGTTCCTTTTCCACAAGGAAGGTGCTGACACCTCTCAGCCAAAACTCCACCCACACCACCCTAACGCCTGCCCAGCAAACAGCACCAACTTGCTCCCTCTTCGACAGCCCTCAGGATGCACTGCCAGCCCTTGGAGAAAGCCAACTGGCAGAGGCCTGATGCAGAGCGAAGTGATGGGGGAGGTCACAGGCTTGGGGTGAGCTGTCTCCTTGACTCCATAGACTCTTGGCCTCAAGGGAGAATGCTGCTGGGGGATGGGCAGGATGGGTCAGGGTGGAGCCCCGTAGCTCCAGCATGAGGATTATCCTAACTGAAGACAATCCCCGGGGCTACCGCTAGGTCCCCCCTCTACCCTCACTAGCCAGCTCTCTCCACCGGGAGATGTTGGTACATATTCCTTATACTCCCTTCAAGACACACAGCCCACACGCCTACCTCCTCCTGGGCCCTTACCTAATAATGACCCCCACTTCCCACCCAAATCACCCCATCTCCACCTCGGTTGTGCCTTGACTTGTGTGAATCACAGGCCTGTGAACTGTGCTAACACAGGATGAGTCAAGGGCAGAGGTCGAGGAGCTGAGAGTCCTGGGAAGCTGCTCTGAGCAGGGAAGAGGAAGTTCTGGGGCCAAGAGGAGTGAATCAGGCAGGAAGTGCTCTCACATCCTGGTTTCTGGCCTCTACTCAGAAACCCCTGGCAGCAAGGCGAGTGGCGGGGGTGGCGGGGTGGGGTCAGGCAGCCCTGGTCTTGGGTCAGGCAGCATTAAAGAAGTCTGTTTTTCCAGGAAAATATGTAGTTGCCATCCCCAGAGCTGCCGATGCTGCCATTTGCTTATGGGGGAAATGAGAAGGCTCTGTGTGTGTAAGTGTGTGTGTGTGTACATGTGTGCATGTGTCTACACATGACAGCTGTGTGTGTGTCTGTGGGCACACCTGTCTGTGCATCCATCTGTGTGGTTGTGTGTCTGTGTGTTCAGTGTCTACGTCTGTGTTTGAATACATAAGTCACGTTGCCTATTCCTGTGAGGCTCTGTTGTGTGGGTCTGCCTGTCTGTCTTTCCCTCTGTAACCTGTCTTGGGGCAGCAAACAAGAGAGCCCCAGCTTGGCTCCTGCCTTACGATTCCTGAACCTGTGGTCTCAACCACTGTGTTTGACAGCCTCTTGAGTACTGACACTGCTTCCTACTTCCATCATTGTTGTGAGAATATAATAGATACTCAATATATATTTGTTGAATTCATATCTCAGAGGGGCCCCCACCTGGTCCCACTCTCTGAGAAGCTCCAGAAGTCCCAAAGAGGGGGCCCAGGATGTGAGAGAAACTTCAGCCAGGTATATTTCATAGCACAGGACACAAGTGTCAGCTAACCTCTCCAACCCTCAAACTTTTGTTCAGTGCCCCCTTCTGCCCTGGTCAAAAGTCAGGAAACAAAGCTCTGAGCTCTGTTGTTACCTTGCTGTGTGACCTTGAGTAAATCCCTTTGCCTCTCTGAGCCTCAGTTTTCCTATCTGTTAAAAGAGCATGTTGGATGTACAGACATCAGAGGCCACATGTAGTCTCAGCATGGTGCGGTGGTTTTCTTGCTTGATTCTTTTGGGGTGCGTGTGTGTGTGTGCGTGTGTGTGTGCACGTGTGTGTGTGTGTGTGTGTGGCTGTGCAGCAGTGGACGCAGAGAGTCTTGACCATTAGACCACCAGGGAAGTCCATCATTGTGTCATTTTTGCCTTCAAGCCCTTTGTTCAGTGACTCCTGTCCATCCTGACATTGAATCAATTTAATTGCCTCTCTTGGATCCTTCTCCCGCTTGTACAACTTCCCCTGATCTCAACTCAGGCTGTGAGCAGAGGTCCCAGCCAAGTCCTGCTCTTCAAGTCTTCACGCTGTTGCTCTGTTCTCGGCTCTGAGTGCCCACTGGTATTTCCCAGGGATGATAATAAGATTCCCTATGCTAGAAACCTGCTGGTTGACATTTATAGGCTTGGGAAGGGAACATCTTGGGAAAAATGCAGTCCTCTACTACCTTGGCCTCTGGGCCCCTGGGGTGGAAGCATTCTGCGAGCTGATTTTTCCAGGGAGAGCTGGGGAAGGGTGAGGGGAAAGGTATTGCTGATTAATGTTCTAAAACCTTCTGTTAAGCGTTTCAGGTGGGAACCTTCCCTAGACGTATTACTGCTTCCCTGCCTTCCTAAACAAGAGGCTAAGCGTGACTTCATCTTTGTTTGATGACTCAGGGCCATTATAAAACATTAATGATTGAATTGAGTGTTAACGCAGGAATGTCCTTAAGGGCTGTGAAGGTATGTTAGGCTATTGGCCCCTGCACTGCAAGAGCTGGGCTTTTTTTTTTTTTTCCGTATTTTTTCTTTGTTCACTGGCAGAGTGTCAACTATCACTTATTTTAGGTTTGTTCTATTTATAATAGTGAATCTGTTAGATAACTGCATATCTACATTGTGTAGACAATGAGTACATATATTTACTAAGCAAGGGTCTCCCCTATGAATAAAATACATGGTAGAATTCACACTACCATGACTACTCAGAAGCCTTTTTTCCAGCACTTATTAGCCATGGGAGCCTAAAAAGATCTTTTTATCACTCTGATCTATAAAATGGGATGAGTAATAGTATCTGCTTTGTGAGGTTATGGCAACTAAACATAAAGTTGTATGCAATGAAGGCACTTTACACACTTCTTCACAATAGCTGCTTCTCAACAAGTGTTATTTATTTTACTCTTTTTAAAAAAAATTATTTATTTTTGGTCTTCATTGCTTTTGTGAAGGCTTCCTCCAGTTGCAGGGAGCAGGGGCTTCTCTTGTTGCAGCGTGTGGGCTCTAGGTCACCCGAGCTTCAGTAGTTGTGGCACTCAGGCTCAGTAGTTGTGATGTATGGGCTTAGTTTCTCTGCAGCATGTGGGATCTTCCCCGACCAAGGATTGAACCCATGTCCCCTGCACTGGAGGCAGGTTCTTATCCACTGTGCCACCAGGGAAGTCCTTGTTTTATTCTAGGATTCCTGTCTGAATTATGGGCCAGTAATATTGCTGGGTAGGTACTCGAGTTCTTCATGACTAAGATGATTCATTCCTAAAGAATGCTTTGAGCTGCAAATAACAGAAAATTCAATTAATGTTATCCTAAACAAATGGGTGTTTGTCTTTATTACAAGAGAAAGACAGGAAGACAGCTGTTGCCCTTAGTGACTCAGTGATGTTAGGACTGGTGTCACTGCAGCTTTTTTTTGGTCTCTGCTTCACGGCCACAATGTAGAGGCTGCAATTCCAGTCATTACGTCCTCTTTCAAGGCAGAAAGAGAGAGACAGAATGACGCTGGCTATGTCTGTTTTCCCATGTGTTTGCTTTCCCAGATTTTTCCTTGTTTGATGGTCTAGAACTGGGTTACATGACTGTTGTCAGTACAAACGATTCTGAAAAATATGAAACATGGGTGGCATGATTAGCTTAGATGAAATGTCACATCTCTCTTGGGACTTACTATGCCATCTCTCCTTATTTCCGTCCTCCATCCAGGGTTCTGTTAGTGATAAAGAGGGAAAAATAGATATCAGGTCAGCAGCTAACATTGTTTATCCTAATAACTATCATCATTCTTTATTTAGTCTCAATTAGGAAACTTTGATTACAAATGGGAGAAACCAAAATTAGATTGGCTTAAGGAAAAATAAATAAATGGATAGAAAAATTAATGGGAAGAAAGAAGGAAAATAATAAAAGAAATTAATTGACTCATATTCCTGAGAAGTCCAGGAATAGCTTGACTTTAGGTAGTTCAGTTCAGTTCAGCTCAGTTGCTCAGTCATGTCCGACTCATTGCGACACCATAAACCACAGCACACCAGGCCTCCCTGTCCACCACCAACCCCTGGAGTCCACCCAAACCCATGTCCATTGAGTCGGTGATGCCATCCAACCGTCTCATCCTCTGTCATCCCCTTCTCCTCCTGCCTTCAATCTTTCCCAGCATCAGGGTCTCTTCAAATCAGTCAGCTCTTCGCATCAGGTGGCCAAAGTATTGGAGTTTCAGCTTCAACATCAGTCCTTCCAGTGAACACCCAGGACTGATCTCCTTTAGGGTGGACTGGTTGGATCTCCTTGTAGTCCAAAGGACTCTCAAGAGTCTTCTCCAACACCACAGTTCAAAAGCATCAATTCTTCGATGCTCAGGTTTCTTTTAAGTTCAACTCGCACATCCAAACATGACCACTGGAAAAACCATAGCCTTGACTAGACGGACCTTTGTTAACAAAGTAATGTCTCTGCTTTTGAATATGCTATCTAGGTTGGTCATAACTTTCCTTCCAAGGAGTAAGCGTCTTTTAATTTCATGGCTGCAATCACCATCTGCAGTGATTTTGGAGCCCCCCAAAATAAAGTCTAACACTGTTTCCACTGTTTCCCCATCTATTTTCCATGAAGTGATGGGACCAAATGCTATGATCTTCGTTTTCCGAATGTTGAGCTTTAAGCCAACTTTTTCACTCTCCTCTTTCACTTTCATCAAAAGGCTCTTTAGTTCTTCTTCACTTTCTGCCATAAGGGTGGTGTCATCTGCATATCTGAGGTTATTGATATTTCTCCTGGCAATCTTGATTCCAGCCTGTGCTTCCTCCAGCCCAGCGTTTCTCATGATGTACTCTGCATAGAAGTTAAATAAGCAGGGTGACAATATACAGCCTTGACGTACTCCTTTTCTTATTTGGAACCAGTCTGTTGTTCCAGGTCCAGTTCTAACTGTTGCTTCCTGACCTGCATACAGGTTTCTCAAGAGGCAGATCAGGTGGTCTGGTATTCTCATCTCTTTAAGAATTTTCCACAGTTTATTGTGATCCACACAGTCAAAGGCTTTGGCGTGGTCCATAAAGCAGAAATAGACGTTTTTCTGGAACTCTCTTGCTTTTTCGATGATCCATCAGATGTTGGCAATTTGATCTCTGATTCCTCTGTCTTTTCTAAATCCAGCTTGAACATCTGGAATTTCACGGTTCATGTATTGCTGAAGGCTGGCTTGGAGAATTTTAAGCATCACTTTACTAGCGTGTGAGATGAGTGCAATTGTGTGGTAGTTTGAGCATTCTTTGGCATTGCCTTTCTTTGGGATTGGAATGAAAACTGACCTTTTTCCAATCCTGTGGCCACTGCTGGATTTTCCAAATTTGCTGGCATATTGAGTGCAGCACTTTCACAGCATCATCTTTCAGGATTTGAAAGAGCTCAACTGGAATTGCATCACCACCACTAGCTTTGTTCGTAGTGATACTTCCTAAGGCCCACTTGACTTCACATTCCAGGATGTCTGGCTCTAGGTGAGTGGTAAGCCTGGGCCAAATGCACAAACAGCATTGCCAAAAGGCTGCCCTTTCCCACTTTTTTCTCCACTGTCTGTTTTCCTTTGCGTTTGCTTAATAATCAGCCGAGTTCTCTTCACCTGATAGTGTCTGAGAGCCCCAAGCTCTTATTTCTCCCCACTCTTGTGTGGCAGAAAAGAGAATGAGTCATTTCTCCCTGTTACTACAAGTCAAAGTTCCAGGATGAAAATTGGTTGGCTATGACTGGGTCACAGGCCCATCTTCGAACCAGTCGTGGTGACCACAGGGAATTCAGGGCTGATTGGCAAGGCCAAATTCTCAGCCCCAGCTCTAGAGTGTTAGGTTCAGTAAGCCGCCCCCAAAGCTCTGATTAAAACTGAAGGTTAGGTGGACTGGACCCCGTCATGAAAATGAGATGTGGAACCAGAGGAAGCGGGGGATGAATACAAAGCAGGCATAGCGCTTTGCAGTTTTACCATAGACCTATGAATTTGGAACAGCAGGGATTCTGGTCCCATTTTACAGTGAGTTGTAACCATGTAGGAGAGCCATTTAGCTCATGGATGGTTAGAATGCATCCCAGTGTATCTGAATTCCTGGTATTTCCCCTACACCACATCCTGAGCCAACGAAAAACTGGTCAACCAGGGATTGTCCAGAGCCACAGAGTCATGGAACAAACATGCGAGTGGGATCACCAAGAAAGACCACTTGTTCCATATCATTCTTTTTTTAAAACAATGTCTTTATTTATTTGGTTGTGCTGGGTCTTCATTGCGGCATGAAAAACCTTTTAGTTGTGGCATATGGGATGTAATTCTCTGACCAGGGGTTGAACCTGGGCCCCCTGCATTGGGAACAAGAGTCTTAGCCACTGGACCGCCAGGAAAGACTCTCGTATTGTTCTTATAAAGCTCCTTTATCTCCGTTGTCTTATTAGAGTTTCACATTCCTGTGGGGAGGGCAGGACCAGAAGAAATAGGTCCATCCTACTGAAGAGGAAGAAGAGGGAGCTGAGGAGTGATGGTAACCACTGGGATTTCTCCAGCACTTACTTTACGCCCCGCCCTGCATCATCTTGTTCATCTCTCATCAGCACAGTGAAGAAAGGACTATTAGCACCACCATTTTCCAGACAGGTAACTCAGGGTCAGAAGAGTGGAACAACATGCCCAGGATCCCACAACTAATAAAAAGAGAAGCCGGGGCTTGAGGTAGGGGTCTATTTACAAAACTGGGCCATAAACAAAGGAACCTCTATCCAAACTGGCTTCTCAGTAAAAACAGACCTGGCTCCTGCAATCTGAGGATTGGAGGGGTAGATATTTGGAGTCCTTGGTAAGTGCAGGGATTAATGTCAAGAAGGCAGCTCCAGGACTGCCCTGGTGGCCCAGTGGTTAAGTCTTCTCACTCCCAATGCAGGAGGCCTGGGTTCAATCCCTAGTCAGGGAACTAGATCCCTCATGCCCTAAAAGCCCACAGGGTACAACTAAAGGTCCCATATGCCACTACTAAGACCCGGCACAGCCAAATAAATTTTTAAAAGGAAGAAGAAAAAGAAGAAGGCAGTTTGAAGAAGCATTAACAGAGGCCCTTTTTCTTGCTTTCAAGACATCTGAAATCATGCTTCCTCTGTTTTCCTTCTGCATGTTCCCCACCCCAACATGATCTATTCGTGACAGCTTCAAGCCCAAAGACTGTCACCAAACTCCAGAAATCAGCTCAGGAGGAAAGTTTTGGCTTGGGAATCTGGAATGCTGCATTTAAGTCTATGTTTCTTGGGAGAAAAGTTACAACCAACCTAGACAGCATATTCAAAAGTAGAGAGATTACTTTGCCAACAAAGGTCCATCTAGTCAAAGCTATGGCTTTTCCAGTAGTCATGTATGGATGTGAGAGTTGGACAATAAAGAAAGCTGTGTGCAGAGGAATTGATGCTTTTGAACTGTGGTGTTGGAGAAGACTCTTGAGAGTTCCTTGGACTACAAGGAGATCAAACCAGTCCATCCTGAAGGAGATCAGTCCTGAATATTCATTGGAAGAACTGATGCAGAAGCTGAAACTCCAATACTTTGGCCACCTGATGTGAAGAACTGACTCATTTGAAAAGACCCCAATGCTAGGAAAGATTGAAGGCAGGAGGAGAAGGGGACGACAGAGGTTGAGATGGTTGGATGGCATCATTGACTCATTGGACATGAATTTGAGTAAGCTCTGGGAATTGGTGATAGACAGGGAGACCTGGCATGCTGCAGTCCTTGGGGTCAAAAAGAGTTGGACACGACTGAGCGACTGAACTGAACTGACTCTCTGGACCTAGAAAAGTCCCCTCTCTGGGTCTCAGTTTCCCCATCTTAAAAGGAGTTAGTTGGACTCCGTAATCTTCAGCCATTTCTGGCTGCATTTAGAATCACTGTCTCAGGTTCCAAGATTTCTCCACCCCTTGCCGCAGCTTCAGATTTCTTGCCTGGGGGAAGAGCAAGGGCAAGTTGCTACAGTTCAGCAGTTCAGAACTCTCACAGCAGAGAGGCAGAGGGGCATGGCTCCTGGCCCAGCAAGCAGGCTTACCTAACCCCAGCAAGCTGAGAAAATCCCTGAGAACAAAAAGGGGAGTGGACCTGAAGAGGGAGGGGATTGAGTGAGTCTCTCCCTGCCTGACTGAGCCAACTTTAACCCTTTCAGTGCCTTCCCAAACAGCAGGAGGGCAAGCAGGGTTTCAGGGCAGGGCATGCTTGGGCATCCAGCAGTTGCTCTGCCTCCAAAGCTAACTTTCCATAAGGGAGGCCTCCCAGGGAGCAGCTGCGGCTGGAGATGTCATTTGTCCTTCACAGATCCAGATGCAGGGCGTCAGAGTTGGTAAGAGTCCCACTCTATCATGTGCAAGTCAGGAGGCTAAGGCCCAGAGATGAGGAGGAACTTGCCCAAGGTCACACAACTTCAGAGTCACAGCAGGAGTTTAGAGTAGCATAGCGCCAGGCACAAAGATTTTTAAAAATTTGTTGAACAGTTGGAACCTAGGCCTCCTCGACTATACCATATCGCCTCCTGGGATTCTTGAATCAAAGAATTTCCATCCCCAAATTAGAAACAGATTGTTAAGGCCTGTCCATAAATTCCTCACTTGAACCTGCAGTGACTAATTCTCCCAGGAGTGTAGGATCAAACCCACTGTGGCTATTAAAAATTTAATACAAAGCCCCAGTGCCTTGGGGCAGTCTTTCTTATTAGCCCTGGAACAGGGCGAAGCCTGCAGAGTCAGGCTGAGCCAAGAAAGGTAGGGTTGGAGTTTCTTTCCTGGGAAGTTTCTGGGGCAGCCCTCTCCTGGTATGCAGGTAGCTTGGGGGGACCCTCAGAAAAAGGCATCTCTTTTTCCTGTACCAGCCCCAGTGGTAGACAAAGTGGGGTGCTCCTCAGGCAAAAAAAGCATGGATTAATGCAGGCCACCCCATCTCCAAAGAACCCCAGCCTCTAACATTTCCCCCATATAGTTGAAATTCCACCCTTAGTATGAAGCAGACTCCTGAGTCTCTCAAAGACCTCTGTGAGTGTGTGTGTGACCCACAGGTGAAGAAGGAGTTGGGGGTCCAGACTACTGGTAAATTTTAAGTGATGGTCATGCTTTTGAGCTGGGAGAGAAGGGAGACTGCATCAGAATTGGGAGCCTGGGACCAGAAGCAGGATCTGGGTGATCTGGGTTTGGCAGTGAGGACATAGCAAGGTTGCCTCACCTGCCGAGATTTGTTCATCAAGGGACCAGTAGGACCATGAGGTTGCATGTGGCTGGTGAGCCCAGAAAGGCCTTCTTGGCTCAGTCCCCCTGTGAAGTCCCTGGGGAGGTACAAGCTCCAGGGACTGTTTGTAACTATTATAAGTGCCATTCTGTGCCTGGCATGGTCCTAGGCATCAGGGGTAAAGCAACAAAACCCACATGGTTGCCGCCCTCTGGGACAATGACAGATGGGAAATACAAAGATCACTCTGTCATCATTACAGATGTGCCTCAGCCCCGATGCTGAGCTCTTTGGCAAACTAGCCTCCTGGAGGGAACACAGAGCCATGTTCATTATTCATCAGGCGTGCATCAGCGGTTTCCCACATGCCTCTCCCTCTCTCACGAGCACGTCCAATCCATCAGTGAGTGCTCCCAGCTCTACCTCCAAAACATGCCCCGAATTTGACCAGCTTCTCTGCCTTTGACCCAGATACTGGTGTTGCCTTTTATTCCCTGGATAGCTACTCCCCTGCCTCCACTCTTGTCTCGCTGTAGTCTGTCCTCAGAGGAACAGCCAGAATGATTTACTCTAAGATGTAAATCACTGTTCTCCTAAAACCCTCCCTGGACATCCCATGGCCCCTAACATGAAATGTGCAAAGGTACCATGGCCCCTAGACAAAACCTTCATTCTCTGTCTTTTGCCCACTGGTCATCTTCCCTCTCTTTCTGTTTCTAGAAAATGACCCCTCTTTCCTTTATTTGGGTCCCCACAATTACTGCTTCTTCTTGGAATGATTGCCCCAGCTCACTATTGTCTAGGTCTCAACTCAAAAGTCACTATCTCAAAGAGACCCTCCTTGACTGCTTTAACCAAAACCCGCCTGCTGTCACTTATTCTCTATTTGATTCATTTATTTTTATCGTCACAGCACTTGCTGAACTTCTTAGTAAGTGAAATTATATAGTAAATGAGATTATCTTATTTATCTGTTTCTATGTTTATTGTTTGGTCATGTCCAACTCTTTGCAACCCCATGGACACGGAATTCTCAAGGCCAGAATACTGGAGTGGATACCAGGGATTGAAGCCAGGTCTCCCACATTGGAGGCTGATTCTTTACCAGCTGAACCACAGGGATTGCCTGTCAATCTCCTTCCACTAGCATGTACAGCCCTTCAGGGCAGGATTTCTATCTTCTTTTTTTTTTTACCACTATCTACCTAGCCCCTAGGATCCAGTGCCCCATAATGCCTCCAAAATTTTTTATGGCCTCATTAGATGACTACCATAGTGCTCAGACATGTGTTTTAGAGAGGAACATAGATCTTGAATCCATCTACCCATTTATCAGATGAGGAAGTGGAGATTCAGACCAAAACTAGGACTTGCCTGATGTCATGCAGGCCATCCAGTCATCCGTATAAGCTGATCCACAGAAAAGAAGAGGTAGCCATGTGAGGATATGGGAAAACAGCCAGTGCAAAGGGCCTGAGGCAGGACCGCTGCAGGAGGGCAAGTAGAAGTTAGGTGAAGAGGAGAGACATATGAGGTGAGGTGGCCAGGCAAGCCGAAGCCAGACCAGCCTGGATTTTACTCCTCCTGAAGCAGGGGTGTGAATTACTCTGCCCACATGGGTAGGGTGCTCAGAGAGCATGGAATCTATGCGACCAATCAGGCACCCGTGGAGAAGCCTGGCATGAGGATGCAGAGGTTGAGCTAGTCCCACCGGGTGTGTTTGCCAGGACATCAGAAGTGCTGCGGCCCCATCTGAGCTCTGTTTCTGTGTGAGGATGGCACCTAGAGCCTGGTTACTGCAAGAGAGCCCTCGCTGTGCAGTCACACCGCCGCTGCCTTCTCACCACATGCCAAACTGCTGCACAGTTAGTTACTCATGCCACAGGCTTTGAACCAATTAAGTGAGCAAAGAGGGTGGTTAACAAGGAGTAAACAACTCAAATGCCCATAATTACACTAAGGATTTGCTCTAATACATCTAAGCCAAGGGGTGGGAGGCAGAGCAGGAGGGAACATGGGGCCTCCTCTTTGTTCTGTAGGTCTGCCCAGCTGAAATCTCTTCTGCCCAGCCCACCCTGTCTCCTCTCCTGATATGGCTGTCTCCTGACTTTCTTCTTCTTCTTCTTGATGGAGGAAGGCATGGATGCTATATTCTAATCTTTAGGATTATAGCAGAACAAAGCAAAACTCCTGTTCTCATGGAACTGACATTTTGTAGCCCGCCAGTCTCCTCAGTCTGTGAAACTGTCCCAGCAAGAATACTGGACCTGGTTGCCATTTCCTCCTCCAGGGGATCTTCCTGACCTAGGGAAACCTACGTTGACCAGGCAGATTCTTTGCCACTGAGCCACCAAGGCTCAGATAATCAACAGGTGAACTGCACACATGCTCTAAAGAACATGGAGGGCTCCTGGGATTTGGAGGTTACTTTGTATATTGTGTCCAGAAAGGGTCTTTCTGATAAGGTGACATTTGAGCAGAGAGGGAGGCAGCTGAAGTCAGGGAGGCAGCTGTGCAGTACCTGAGGAAAGAGTGTTCCATGCAAATGGCATGGCAGGCATGAAGGTCCTGAGACAGACGGGCAGGACAGGGCAGATCAGTGCAGCTGGAGCAGAGAGCCATAGCTTCAGACCAGCCACCGGACAGGGTTGGAGCTGGTTCTAGGTAAGAACAGCACGTGCAAAGCCTTCAGGAGAGAGACAAGTGCTTTCTGTTTTTCAAAATATTTTACCTCATTTGATCTCAGAATAAAGATGTCAGGCTAAGAAGGATAGATTTCTTTTTTTCCATTCAACAGCTGAAGAGCTGAAGCTCTAGAATGTCTTAACAGTTCAGCCAGGATCACACAGGACTATCCTGATTCAGGAGCCAAAACCTGCAGTCTGAGCTGTTTTTTCAGGTCAGATCTGAAGCACATCCCTTTTGACGCCATGCCACCATAAGCTTCCAAAACAAGATCAGCTCTCAGGCAAGCCTCTGAATGGGTCACAAAGTTCAGAGCAGAACCGAATGAAGCTAAGTTGCCAGGCATGATATAGAAAGCTCTGTTTTGTGTCTATAGAGAGACTTAACATACCCTGTTCCAGTGTAGTCATTTAACCAGTGTGGCTGAAAAACTTAGCTCTCATCTTTTGAATAAACCTTTATAGAAACACTGTAAGTTAGAATCATGTTTGTGTCAGATCATAACTTATTATTCCTGGGATGAAATTCTCAAATATATGTCCTTTGGAGTTCTTCCAAGAAGCTTCCTACAGAGTTCCAGATGATGAGAATAATCTAAAAGGTAATATCAAGATTGTCCTCCAGATGACCAGATTCCCCTGCCGGGAACACTGGCACAGATTTCATGAAAGTTTTCACAGAATTTTCTTCAGACCTGCCATGGTTTGGCATTTGTTTCCATGCCCTTAATATCTACTGAATTCCTGATATTATTGTTATCTGCATTTTTATTATTCAGTTTTCATTTGTCACCATATCAAGTGAAAGTAACTAGGTGGACGGTCACCAAATGCAGTGGGAATATTGGTGAGCATCTTGTATAGAATATATAGGCTGTGTAAGAAACAAAATTTATTTTGCAGGGTTCAGGTGGGGGGCATCACAAAGAGGAGGGAGGTCACTTAGACCCTGGAGGGATGGCTGTTCAAGAGAAACAAGCCAGGACTTCCCTGGTGGTCCAGTGATTAAGAATGCCTGCCAGTGCAGAGGGCACTGGTTCCATCCCTGGTCCGGGAAGATCCCACATGCTGCAGGACAGCTGAGCCTGTGTGCCACAACTACTGAGCCCTCTCTTCGGAGCCCATGCATTGTAACTACTGAAGCCAGCGTGCCCTAGAGCCCATACTCCACAAGAGAAGCCGCTGCAATGAGAAGCCCGCACACTGCCACTAGAGAAAGCCTATGCGCAGCAATGAAGGCCCAGTGCAGCCAAAAAACAAGAGGCAAGCCAAAGTCCTGAGAAAGCTATAGGAAGAGAAACACACAGAGGGATTTAAATCTGACTCCCTTATCGCAAGTCACAAGGGCAGACACTCTGAATCACAGCACTGATTTGTGATGGAGCTGGTTCCCACATAGGCCACTCCATGGAGCATGATCCAGGGATCTGTCTCTTAATAACGCTAATGACATGGGCAACAACACCAGGACCACGCCACCAGTAGGCCTCTCTCGGGGTGTTATTCCCGAGTTATAGTGATTGGGGAGCATTTCTGCTTCGTGTTGCACAGCAGCTCTCAAGCTTTTTTTGGTCTCTGTACCCCTTTACCCTCTCAGTTTATTAGAAATTCAAACTGAGAAGAATATTCTAAAACTTTACGGGGTAACTTAGCTGGTAAAGAATCCACCTGCAATGCGGGAGACCTGGGTTCAATCCCTGGGTTGGGAAGATCCCCTGGAGCAGGGAAAGGCTACCCACTCCAGTATTCTGGCCTGGAGAATTCCATGGACTGTATAGTCCATGGGTTCGCGAAGAGTCGAACACATCTGAGCGACTTTCACTCCCACTCACTATTTTAAAAATAACAATGAACTCACTGCATATTCATAGAAAGTATCCTTATGAAAAATATTTTCCAAATAAAAAAGTAAGGAGGAGAGTGGCATCATTCTACACTTTTGCAAATCTCTGCAGAAGATACTGCGGTTCTTCCTGCTGCTTGCTGTGATACCATAAGTCACGTAACTTCTGGAAAATTCCACTGTGCTCTCATGAGAAAATGAGAGTTAGAAAGGCAGGCAAGTTCTTAGTAACAAAAAGAAAAAAGTTATTTTGACCTTTTGGACTATGTACAAAGGTCTCTGGAGCCCTCAGTGTTCCTTAGGCCACTCCATGAAAATGGTGGAGTGGTTGCTGCCAACTCTTGGGAGCATTGGACAAGTCAATCAACCTTTCTGTGCCTCAATTTCCATGCTTATAAAATAGGGGACAGTAATAACTTTTGTCATCAGAGTCTTATGACAATAAAATGGCTTAAAATGGCTAAAATGCCTGAAACATAGTAGCAGCTCAATAAATCCTAACTTGTTATGATGAGCCTGTTGAGAGTAGAACCCATGGATTCATCTTCCTCCCATACAGAGCATGGAGTAGGCACTCAAGGAATCTTTGCCAAACAAATGAAGGCACATGGGAATAATCCCCGCATGTCAGAGGACTCTGCAGGCCTTCCTGGGACCAAAGGAATTCGGTTTTCTTGCATACACAAGCGAAACAAGTCAGAGAGGCCTGGTGACTCATCACAGCCTCTTAGCAGATCAGGTTCACGGCGGCAGTCTACAGAGCACCGCCCTCCTCCACCCCCACACTCTACACTTACAGGCACGTGAGCGTGCTTGGAGTGGGGACCCTGCGGTATCTGCTTTTGTCCTGCTGTGAAATACACCCTACCTCGTGGGCCAGACCACATCTACACAGGACCTCGGTATGAGATATCTGAGCTCTCTCCTCCCTCTGCCTGCCATCCAGAGAGCACATCCAGATTATGGTTACATATGAACGTATTTGATTATTCACTAGGTCAGGGACCTTCTTGGTCTTTTTTGCTTTGATGACTGCAGCACCTGGGATACAAATATTTGGATGTTTGTTAAAGGAAAGAAGAAGCGGAGCTGTGTCTTTTCATTGACAAAAAAGAAAAGGACAACTTGGACAGTTTTTCTAGATAATCAGATGTGAGGGAAAAAGGAGAGAGGAAAAGAGAATGGTAATATGTTAAAACAGAAAGTCAAGCTAAGAGAGGGTGTTGTCTAACCAGAGCCCTGGCTCAGCTTGGCTTCTAAAATACTAACAGTGATAATCACAAGAATGATTTCTAGTTATTGAGAACTTAGCATGTGCCTGGCACCATGCAGAGCACTTTGTCTGAATCACCTCTTTGAACGCTCACAGTCACCCTAGGCAGCACATAATGATGTTATTTGCACTCACACCCAGGGAATCTGAGTGCCTTGAGAGGTTCAGCTGAGGTCCCACAGCCAGTGAGTGGCTTAGCGCCATGGTGGTGTGTCACTGTCTTGCAAGGTCTGGAGAGTGGAATGTAAAGGGGAGGTGATGGATGGAGGCTGGGAGGAGATGGCAGTGGGTTGGGGCATCAAGCAGCTGAGATTCGGGTGCTAGAAGTGCAACGTCTCTGGGGCTGGGCATGGTTGAACCAAAGGGAAAGGCTCCTGACTTCTTGATGCTTGGACCTGACACTAACTCAGGTGCAGAGCCTGAGCATGCCTCATATCCCAGAAGGGAACAGCAAGGCTCAGAGACAGAAAAGGCCTCACCCAAGGTCACCCAGCAAGGTAGAGCCTACCTCAATCCCTGCCCCTAGCCCAGGGATTTTGGTCTTCCCAGAACCCTCTTCTGA
Source organism: Budorcas taxicolor (assembly GCF_023091745.1). NCBI lineage: Eukaryota > Metazoa > Chordata > Mammalia > Artiodactyla > Bovidae > Budorcas > Budorcas taxicolor. Next base: position 62,437,483 of record NC_068916.1, read on the forward strand.
TAACAGACTCCCCCACTTGCGCCTGCCATGGGGCCGGCTCTCCTGAGTCCCTGACTCCCTGCAGAGAAGGTGGCGTGGGAAGGAGCCAAGCATGGCCTTCACTCCAGGCTTCCCCTCCCAGGGCAGGAAGGGGAGGGTGGTGGGGACATGACTGGGCCTGCAGTGGACGCCTGGGGTTCTTTACCACTGCCCCCTAGAACAAAGCTTGGTTAATGAGAGCAAATTACAAGGGCTCTGAGAATGGAATGGGCCATTGGATGGCTGCAGGGTGAGGAATTGGATGGGACAGGGCCCTTCCCTGTCTTCTTGTCCAACTACCTCCCCCAGGGAATAAGCTGGCGCAGGACTGTGCCCACAGACGTATCCATCACTGCGGTCAATTTGGGTGATCCAGGTAGGGCTTCTACCCACCAGATCTCCCCCCTGCTTGCAGCCATAAAAATGAGGATTTCTGATGACCAGGGAGCTCAGCAGAGTTCCCCAGCCATTTGAAAACTCAGGGCTCAAAGGAGGTTTGGAAAGAGAAGCTTCAGCACACCCCTACACCTCAAGACTGGATCAAGCCTCTGAGGGTGGCTGCCTCCGTGTCTGGGTCACTTTTCTCTCTGTGGCGAAGGGGCACATGTAGTAATAAACACTAAGGTGTATGAAGATATTAATTCTGATTCTAAGATAACACTTCTCAAAGAAGAAACATTTGGCCTGAGTCTCTAATGATGGGTAAGATTTCAGCAGGGTAAGAATAAGAGATCAGAGAGGAGAAAGTCATTTAGGGAGCAGAGGACAAACAGATAAGGCAGGAGACAGAAGAGTTCAGCGTGCTGGCAATGGCTGTAAGTGGCATGGGGTTGATGGAGCACACAGGAAATCGTGGCCTAAGATGCAGCTGGATAAGTAGAAACCAGTTATAGCAGGCAGAAGTGTCTAAACCCCTCCGTCCTGCAAGCGATGGGAGACCCTGGAAGGTTTTGTGAGAGAGAAGAGATGTGCTCTGCCCTGTGTTCACTGCAGTAAGTGAAAGGATGGGTACCAGGCCAGGGCCGGGCTCTGGAGGAGGCCTGACTACTTCCTGCTGTCTGCGGGTCTTCTGGAAGAGCTGCCCAGGACGAAGTGAGACAGGTTCCCAGCCAGGTTGCACAGGGGAATCTCTGCCTCCCAGCTGTGCTCTGGGGCCAGGGAGAGGAGGCTTCCTGCAGGGAAGCCCCCACCACCCCCAAGGAATGGCTGGAGTGGACACCAAGCCTCCGAGGCCTGCCTCCAGGGCAGACATCCAGACAAGACTTAACCCTGCCTGCTCCCCAGAACACACACACAGTGCCACCCTGACTGCCGGGAAAGGCCTTGGCTCTGGGTTCAAGTGCTGGTTCTCCTAGTCAATGTGCCTTGGGCTGGTCCCTGCTGCTTTCTCACAGGCCCTGCATTGCACAACTCCAGGAAATAGCGTTCACAGGGAAGATAATGAAATGCCCCTGGAGTTGTGCAACCCAGTGGCCCTGCCTCTCATCTCAGCTCCCTCAGGTGGCCTCACAGCACTGCCAGCAGCGTGAGCAGAGTGCGGGGCACTGGGAATGGAGGAGGGGCAGAGCCTTTGCCCAGTGCCAGGCATGGTGACAGAGACAGTCTGGGGACTGAAAGATAGCCAGACCCAAAAGGAACAGTGACCCCCTCCTCCCATAGCCAGACCTGGAATTTGGATCTCTGAGCTCATCTCTACTACTCTTTTCAGTTATGTGTGATCGAAAATCTCTAGCCAGTTTTTTCACAAGAATAAACCAGAGAAAAGAAACTGTATACTCAGCACCTTGCTGCCGCTGCTGCTGCTAAGTCGCTTCAGTCGTGTCCGACTCTGTGCGACCCCATAGACAGCAGCCCACCAGGCTCCCCTGTCCCTGGGATTCTCCAGGCAAGAACACTGGAGCGGGTTGCCATTTCCTTCTCCAATGCATGAAAGTGAAAAGTGAAAGTGAAGTCCCTCAGTTGTGTCCGACTCCTAGTGATCCCAGGGACTGCAGCCCACCAGACTCCTCCGCCCATGGGATTTTCCAGGCAAGAGTACTGGAGTGGGGCGCCATTGCCTTCTCCGTCACAGCACCTTAAGTTCAGTTCAGTCACTCAGTCATGTCCGACTCTTTGCGACCCCATGAATCGCAGCACGCCAGGCCTCCCTGACCATCACCATCTCCCGGAGTTCACTCAGACTCACGTCCATCGAGTCCGTGATGCCATCCAGCCATCTCATCCTGGGTCATCCCCTTCTCCTCCTGCCCTCAATCTCTCCCAGCATCAGGGTCTTTTCCAACGAGTCAACTCTTCACATGAGGTGGCCAAAGTACTGGAGCTTCAGCTTTAGCATCATTCCTTCCAAAGAAATCCCAGGGTTGATCTCCTTCAGAATGGACTGGTTGGATCTCTTTGCAGTCCAAGGGACCCTCAAGAGTCTTCTCCAACACCACAGTTCAAAAGCATCAATTCTTCGGTGCTCATCCTTCTTCACAGTCCAGCTCTCACATCCATTCATGACCACAGGAAAAACCATAGCCTTGACTAGACGGACCTTAGTTGGCAAAGTAATGTCTCTACTTTTGAATATGCTATCTAGGTTGGTCATAACTTTTCTTCCAAGGAGTAAGCGTCTTTTAATTTCATGGCTGCAATCGCCATCTGCAGTGATTTTGGAGCCCCAAAAAACAAAGTCTGACACTGTTTCCACTGTTTCCCATGAAGTGATGGGACCAGATGCCATGATCTTTGTTTTCTGAATGTTGAGCTTTAAGCCAACTTTTTCGCTCTCCTCTTTCACTTTCATCAAGAGGCTTTTTAGTTCCTCGTCACTTTCTGCCATAAGGGTGGTGTCATCTGCATATCTGAGGTTATTGATATTTCTCCTGGCAATCTTGATTCCAGCTTGTGTTTCTTCCAGCCCAGTGTTTCTCATGATGTACTCTGCATAGAAGTTAAATAAGCAGGGTGATGGTATACAGCTTTGACGTACTCCTTTTCCTATTTGGAACCAGTCTGCTGTTCCATGTCCAGTTCTAACTGTTGCTTCCTGACCTGCATATAGGTTTCTCAAGAGGCAGGTTAGGTGGTCTGATATTCCCATCTCTTTCAGAATTTTCCACAGTTTATTGTGATCCACACAGTCAAAGGCTTTGGCATAGTCAATAAAGCAGAAATAGATGTTTTTCTGGAATTCTCTTGCTTTTTCGATGATCCATCAGATGTTGGCAATTAGATCTCTGGTTCCTCTGCCTTTTCTAAAACCAACTTGAACATCAGGGAGTTCACGGTTCACGTATTGCTGAAGCCTGGCTTGGAGAATTTTGAGCATTACTTTACTAGCATGTGAGATGAGTGCAAATGTGTGGTAGTTTGAGCATCCTTTTGCATTGCCTTTCTTTGGAATTGGAATGAAAACGGACCTTTTCCAGTCCTGTGGCCACTGCTGAGTTTTCCAAACTTGCTGGCATATTGAGTGCAGCACTTTCACAGCATCATCTTTCAGGATTTGAAACAGCTCAACTGGAATTCCATCACCTCCACTAGCTTTGTTCGTAGTGATGCTTTCTAAGGCTCACTTGACTTCACATTCCAAGATGTCTGGCTCTAGATTAGTGATCACATCATCACGATTATCTGGGTCGTGAAGATCTTTTTTGTACAGTTCTTCCATGTATTCTTGCCTTGGTGAGCATTAAAAGAAGCACCTTGGTGAGCATTAAGAAGTGGTGCCTTTCAAGCACCTACTGTGCCTAGCGCAACAAAACAGCTTGATAAACATTAGGTTCGTCACTATCTTTGTTTTGTTTTGTAAAACAAAAGGATCTGCCCTCAGGCATTCTCATCTTGACCATCACGGGCACAGTGAGCCTCATCCGGGGATGACTCCAGAACAGAACTCAGAGGTCCACTGGAGATGTGCATAAACAGGGTTCTGGGAGTGAGGAAAAAGAAAAGCAGGGTACCTCCTCTCCCCATGAACAGAATGACCCCCTTCTTCTGATGAACTCAGGTTCTGATGAACCCTGGCTATCCAAGCAATTTGGCCAAAGCTGAAGTTAAAGCAATGAAGCATGTACTGTGAAGTTTCAGGTAGAACATTGCACAGATGGTTTATCTTCCTGAACCCCCCAAAGCCTGGCTCTGTGAGTGGCATATACAGCACCCAGTCAGTGGGCTAGCTCCAGCCCAGCATTGCATGGGAAGATGAGAAGGAACCATAAGAGAAGGTTCAGGGCCTGGGTGTTTTACTGACTGTCAGCTGGAAGCCACTAACACCCTGCAGAGGAAGGGAGTCCAGCCCTGCCCTGCCCAGCTTCTGGATGAGGAAGGTCCAGGTGTGGGGCCCAAAAGCAGAGAGGAACGCCCCAACTGAAATCTGGAGATTCTTAAAGTAGGAAAGCCAGCAAGCAAATCCATTAGCTATGGCTCCTCAGTCATTTCCATATTGTCAAGTGTTTTATATTCTTTCATAATTAGAAAAAAATAACATATATTAAACACCAATATTGGGGGAATTCCCTGGTGATTCAGTGGTTAGGATGCTGCGCTTTCACTGCTAAGGGCGCAGGTTCAATCCCTAGTTGGGGAACTAAGGCCAAAAACAAATAAATAAAAATAAACACCAACATTGGGTTAGTCTGAAATTCACAACACATAGTTTCTAATCCTGACCCTGCCACTCAGGGGCATCTATGAAATGTTGAGTAAGTCATGCCCCACCTCTGAGTCTCAATTTCCCCAGTAGTACAGAAAGTGGGGATTCCCTTCTGTTCAGACAGCCTATCCCTGTCAAATAGGTTCCAACATTAGGTGAATGAGATTGTAGAGGCCTGGCCACTTGCTTTTCATTTCCTATTTTCCATATTTAAAAGTTTTCTGTTCCTTTAAATTTTGGAGAACGGCAACCATTGCAAAACTGCCACCTCTCCTCTCTGCCTCCTCAGCAGAAAGCAAACTCCATGCCCCAGGCACTTTGAGAAGGTTAAAATAGAGGGACCCAACACCCATCAGTCACCCAGTGGGTCTCCTGAGTAATCCTGTGATTCCGCAAACCCAGAGCCTTAAGTTACCAGAAAGTCAGAGCTGATCTGTCTCACAAAGACATCTGGTGTCCAGTTTCACCCCTACAAAGTAGAGCCCTAGGACCGAAGAGGGACAGGAAGCTGCCCAAGATCACATTGTCCCCTGGCCTCAGAGTGGAAATATGCGAATTCAGGCAGGTCTCAGATACCATTATCCTCTATAATTTTGTATCTTGTTATAATTTTAAACTTACTTGATGAAAGTTGAAAGAATAATACAGGAACATTCCAGAAAACCTTTATCCAGATTCACTTTTGGTTTACATGTTGCCTCGTTTTCTTTACCATTCTCTTCCTCCACAAATACACAAACTCATACACACACACACACACACACACACATCTTTCTTTTTTTTTTTAAGCATCCTGTGGCCTGCAGGATCTTATTCCCTGGTCAGGGATCAATCTATGCCCCCTGTAGTAGAAGCACAAAGTCTTTTTACTAATTTATTTTAATTTTTAATGGAGAGATAATTACTTTACAATATTGTGATGGCTTCTGCCATACATCAACATGACTCCACCATAGGTATACATATGTCTCCTCCCTCTTAAACCTCCCTCCCACCTCTCTCCCCATCCTACCCCGCTAGGTTATCACAGAGCACTGACTGGGTTCCCTGCATCATATAGCAAATTCCCACTGGCTGTCTATGTTACATATGTGAAGTGAAGTGAAGTTGCTCAGTCGTATCTGACTCTTTGTGACCCCGTGGACTGTAGCCTACCAGGCTCCTCTGTTCATGGGATTTTCCAGGTAATAGTACTGGAGTGGATTGCCATTTCCTTCTCCAGAGGATCTTCCCGACCCAGGGATTGAACCCAGGTCTCCCGCATTGTAGACAGACACTTTACTGTCTGAGCCACCAGGTAAGTCCTATGTTACATATAGTAATGTATATATTTCCTTACTGCTCTCTCATATCATCCCACCCTCTCCTCCACTGTGATCATAAATCTGTCCTTTATGTCTGCATCTCCTTTGCTGCCCCACAAACAGGATCATCAGTACCATCTTTCTAGATTCCATATATATATTTGTGTTAATATATGGTATTTGTCTTTCTCTTTCTGACTTACTTCACTCTGCATAATAGAATCTAGGTTCATCCATCTCATTAGAACAGATTCAAATGCATTCTTTTTTATGGCTGAGTAATATTCCATTGTGCATATGTACCACAATTTCTTTATCTGTTCATCTGTTGATGGACATCTAGGTTGCTTCCATGTCCTAGCAATTGTAAATAGTGATGTGATGAATGCTGGAGTACATGTGTCTTTTTGAATTATGGTTTCCTCAGGATATATGCCCAGTAATGTGACTGCTGGGTCAAATGATAGTTTTATTCCTGCTGCTGCTGCTGCTGCTAAGTCGCTTCAGTCGTGTCCGACTCTGTGTGACCCCAGAGACGGCAGCCCACCAGGATCCCCTGTCCCTGGGATTCTCCAGGCAAGAATACTGGAGTGGGTTGCCATTTCCTTCTCCAATGCATGAAAGTGAAAAGTGAAAGTGAAGTCGCTCAGTTGTGTCCAACTCTGAGCAACCCCATGGACTGCAGCCCACCAGGCTCCTCTGTCCATGGGATCTTCCAGGCAAGAGTACTGGAGTGTGGTGCCATTGCTTTCTCCGAGTTTTATTCCTAGATTTTAAAAATTATTTATTTATTTTTGGTTGCACTCATTGCTGCCTGAGGGCTTTCTCTAGTTGTGAAGAGCGGCGGCTACTGTCTCATTGCAATGACCTCTCTTGTGGAGCATGGGCTCAGTAGTTGTGGCACACAGGCTTAGTTGCCCTGAAGCATGTGGGATCTTCCTGGACCAGGGATTGAACCCTATCCCCTGCATTGGCAGGTGTCTTCTTAATCACCACATCACCAGGGAAGTCCTATTTCTAGTTTTTAAAGAAATCTCCATATGGTTCTCTATAGTGGCTGTATCAATTCTTGTTCCCACCAACAGTGCAAGAGAATTCCCTTTTCTCCACACCCTCTCCAGCATTTATTGTTTGTAGACTTTTTGATGATGGCCATTCTGACCAGTGTGAGATGTCCCCTCATTGTAGTCTTGATTTGCATTTCTCTAATGATAAGCAAACGGAGAAGGCAATGGCACCCCACTCCAGTACTCTTGCCTGGAAAATCACATGGACGGAGGAGCCTGGTAGGCTGTAGTCCGTGGGGTCGCTAAGAGTCGGACACGGCTGAGCGACTTCACTTTCACGCACTGGAGAAGGAAATGGCAACCCACTCCAGTGTTCTTGCCTGGAAAATCTCAGAGACGGGGGAGCCTGGTGGGCTGCCATCTATGGGGTCGCCCAGAGTCGGAAACGACTGAAGCGACTTAGCAGCAGCAGCAGCAATGATAAGCGAAAAGCAAAGGAGAAAAGGAAAGATATAAGCATCTGAATGCAGAGTTCCAAAGAACAGCAAAGAGAGATAAGAAAGCCTTCCTCGGCAATCAATGCAAAAAAATAGAGGAAAACAATAGAATGGGAAAGACTAGAGATCTCTTCAAGAAAATTAGAGATACCAGGGGAACATTTCATGCAAAGATGGGCTCGATAAAGGACAGAAATGGTATGGACCTAACAGAAGCAGAAGACATTAAGAAGAGGTAGCAAGAATACACAGAAGAACTGTACAAAAAAGATCATGACCAAGATAAGCACGATGGTGTGATCACTCATCTAGAGCCAGACATCCTGGAATGTGAAGTCAAGTGGGCCTTAGAAAGCATCACTACGACCAAAGCTAGTGGAGGTGATGGAATTCCAGTTGAGCTGTTTCAAATCCTGAAAGATGATGCTGTGAAAGTGCTGCACTCAATATGCCAGCAAATTTGGGAAACTCAGCAGTAGCCACAGTACTGGAAGAGATCAGTTTTCATTCCAATCCCAAAGAAAGGCAATGCCAAAGAATGCTCTAACTACCACACAATTGCACTCATCTCACATGCTAGTAAAGTAATGCTCAAAATTCTCCAAGCCAGGCTTCAGCAATACTTGAACAGTGAACTTCCAGATGTTCAACCTGGATTCAGAAAAGACAGAGGAACCAGAGATCAAATTGCCAACATCCGCTGGATCATGGAAAAAGCAAGAGAATTCCAGAAAAACATCTATTTCTGCTTTATTGACTATGCCAAAGCCTTTGACTGTGTGGATCACAATAAACTGTGGAAAATTCTTAAAGAGATGGGAATACCAGACCACCTGATCTGCCTCTTGAGAAACCTATATGCAGGTCAGGAAGCAACAGTTAGAACTGGACATGGAACAACAAACTGGTTCCAAATAGGAAAAGGAGTACGTCAAGGCTGCATATTGTCACCCTGCTTATTTAAATTTTATGCAGAGTGCATCACGAGAAACGCTGGGCTGGAGGAAGCACAAGCTGGAATCAAGATTGCCAGGAGAAATATCAATAACCTCAGATATGCAGATGACACCACCCTTATGGCAGAAAGTGAAGAGGAACTAAACAGCCTTTTGATGAAAGTGAAAGAGGAGAGTGAAAAAGTTGGCTTAAAGCTCAGCATTCAGAAAACGATGATCATGGCATCTGGTCCCATCACTTCCTGGGAAATAGATGGGGAAACAGTGGAAACAGTATCAGACTTTATTTTGGGGGGTTCCCAAATCACTGCAGATGGTGATTACAGCCATGAAATTAAAAGACGCTTACTCCTTGGAAGGAAAGTTATGACCAACCTAATTAGCATATTCAAAAGCAGAGACATTTTTTTGCTGACTAAGGTCCGTCTAGTCAAGGCTATGGTTTTTCCAGTAGTTATGTATGGATGTGAGAGTTGGACTGTGAAGAAAGCTGAGCGCCGAAGCAGTGATGCTTTTGAACTGTGGTGTTGGAGAAGACTCTTGAGAGTCCCTTGGACTGTAAGGAGATCCAACCAGTCCATCCTAAAGGAGATCAGCCCTGGGTGTTCTTTGGGAGGAATGATGCTAAAGCTGAAACTCCAGTACTTTGGGGACCTGATGCAAAGAACTAACTCATTTGAAAAGACCCTGATGCTGGAAAAGATTGAGGGCAGGAGGAGAAGGGGACAACAGAGGATGAGATGGCTGAATGGCATCACTGACTCGATGGATGTGAGTTTGAGTGAACTCCGGGAGTTGGTGATGGACAGGGAGGCCTGGCGTGCTGCAATTCATGGGGTCGCAAAGAGTCGGACAGGACTGAGCGACTGAACTGAACTGAACGATAAGCGATGTTCAGCATCTTTTCGTGTGTTTATTATCCATCTGTATGTCCTCTTTGGAGAAATGTCTGTTTAGGTCTTCTCCTCACCTTTCGATTGGGTTATTTGTTATTCTGGTATTGAGCTGAATGAGCTGCTTGTATATTTTGGAGATTAATCCTTTGTCAGTTGTTTTGTTTCCTGTTATTTTCTTCCATTCTGAGGGCTGTCTTACCTTGATTATAGTTTGCAAAAAGCTCTTAAGTTTAATTAGGTCTCACTTGTTTATTTTTATTTCTGTTACTCTAGGAGATGAGTCATAGAGGATCTTGCTGTGATTTATGTCAAAGAGTGTTCTGCCTATGTTTTCCTTTAAGAATTTTATAGTTTCTCTTCTTACATTTAGGCCTTTAATCCATTTTGAGTTTACTTTTGTGTATGCTGTTAGGAAGTGTTCTCATTTCATTCTTTTACACACACATAGCTGTCCCGTTTTCCCAGCACCATTTATTGAAGTGATTGTCTTTTCTCCATTGTATATTTTTGCCTCCTTTGTCAAAGATAGGGTGCCCATAAGTGTGTGGATTTAGCTCTGGGCTTTCTATCTTGTTCCATTGGTCTATGTTTCTATTTTTGTGCCAGTGCCATACTGTCTTGATGACTGTAGCTTTGTAGTATAGTCTGAAGTCAGAATGGTTGATTCTTCCGGCTCCGTTCTTTTTTCTCAAGATTGCTTTGGCTATTCAAGATCTGTTGTGTTTCCATACAAATTGTGAAATTATTTGTTCTAGTTCTGTGAAAAATATCATTGGTAGCTTGACAGAGATTGCATTAAATCTATAGATTCCTTTGGGTAGTAAGTCAATTTCACCATACTGATTCTCCAATCCAAGAACATAGCATATCTCTTCATCTGTTTGTATAGTCTTTAATTTCTTTCATCAATGTCTTGTTTTCTGCATACAGGTCTTTGGTCTCTTTAGGTTAATTTATTCCTAAGTTTTTTATTCTTTTTGTTGTAGTGGTGAATGGGTTTGTCCCTTTAACTTCTCTATCTGATTTTTCATTATTAGTGTATAGGAATACAGGGGAATTCTGTGTACTAATTTTATATCCTGTGATTTTACTATATTCATTGATTCAATTCAGTTCAGTCATTTAGTCGTGTCCGACTCTTTGCAACCCCATGGACTGCAGCATGCCAGGCCTTCCTGTCCATCACTAACTCCTGAAGTTTACCCAAACTCATGTCTGTTGAATCAGTGATGCCATCCAGCCATCTCATCCTCATATTCATTGATTAGCACTAATACTTTTCTGGTGGCATCTTTAGGGTTTTCTATGTAAAGAATAATGTCATCTGCAAACAGTGAGAGTTTTTACTTCTTTTCCAACCTGGATACCTTTTATTTCTTTTTCTTCTCTGATTGCTGTGGCTAGGACTTCCAACACTATATTGAATAATAGTGGCAAGAGTTGGTACCCTTGTCTTATTCCTGATTTTAGAGGAAATGCTTTGAGTTTTTCACCACTGAAATATTTGCTGTGTATTTGTTGTGTTTGTGTGCATGCTAAGTTGTTTCAGTCATGTCCAGCTCTTTGTGATCCTGTGAAGTATAGCCCACCAGGCTCCTCTGTCCATGGGATTCTCCAGGCAAGAATACTGAAGTGCGTTGCCCTGCTCTCCTCCAGGGAATCTTCCTGACCCAGGAATTGAATCTGAATCTCTTACGTCTCCTGCATTGGCAGGCAGGTTCTTTAACATTAGTGTCACCTGGGAAACCCTGGATGTCATATATGGCCTTTATTATGTTGAGATATGTTCCTTCTATTCCTACTTTCTGGAGAGTTTTTATCATAGATGGGTGTCAAATTTTGTCAAAAGCTTTCTCTGCATCTATTGAGATGATCATATGGTTTTAATCTTTTAGTTTATCATATGGTTTTATCTTTCAGTTTGTTAATATGATATATTACATTGATTGATACAGATATATTGAAGAATCCTTGCATCCCTGGGATAAATCTCACTTGATCATTATGTATGATCTTTTTAATGTGTTGTTGGATTCTGTTTGGTAGAATTTTGTCAAGGATTTTGCACCTATGTTCATCAGTGATATTGGCCTATAATTTTCTTTCTTCTTTTTTTGGTTTTGTTTTTTGTGGCATCTTTGTCTAGTTTTGGTATCAGGGTGATGGCAGCATCATAGAATGAGTCTGGGAGTTTTCCTTCCTCTGCTATTTTCTGGAAGAGTTTAAATAGGATAGGTCTTAGGTGTTAGCTGTTCTCTCAACTTTTGATAGAATTTGCCTGTTAAGACATCTGGCCCTAGGCTTCTGTTTGCTGAAAGATGTTTGATTACAGATTTGATTTCCATGTTTGTGACTGATCTGTTTATATTTTCTGTTTCTTCCTGGTTCAGTTTTGGAAGGTTATGCTTTTCTAGAACTCTGTCCATTTCTTCCAGGTTATCCATTTTATTGGCGTATAGTCGTGCCTAGTAGTCTCTTATGATCCTTTGTATTTCTGTGTTGTCTGTGTTGTAACTTCTCCTTTTTCATTTCTAATTTTATTGATTTGAGTCTTCTACCTCTTTTCCTTGAAGAGTCTGGCTAATGGTTTGTCAATTTTGTTTATCTTCTCAAAGAACCAGCTTTTAGTTTTATTGATCTTTGCTATAGTTTCAGAAGCACAGTCTTAACCACTGGACCACCAGGGAAGTCCTCATACTGATTTTTATCTGAACCATTTGAAATTAAGTCAAATATAGCATCCCTCAGTGTGCTAGTATTTCCCTTTCAAAACCACAGTATAATGATCAAAACTGGCAAATTTAACTTTGCTATATGCCATTATTTAATATACAGTCCATATTCAAATGTCCTGTGCCATCCCCCCCACACCCTCACGTCAGAACTGGCAATTATTTTTATCCATTACCCTGTGCCCAGGCGCCCTGCCCTTTCACCAAGGCAACATGAATCAGGCTTTTAATCCTTTCTTTCCCGCCTACTGTCTCCTGGCTCTGGGCCCCTTTCCCCTGCCCCCTCTGCTGAGGCCTGCCCAGACCAGACAGAACAGGAAGTGCTGCCATGAGGAGCAGGAAGGCTATCTTCACCTTTGACCTGGGAGCACAGGATGCTTGAGCCTCTGTCTTTAGCGTGCCCAGGGAGGGTAGGTGTCCAGAAGTCTTAGGGAGGCACACCCCCAATCTTCAGTGGTGCCCACTGGCCTGCCTGTCCCAAAGGGCAAGAGGGGCCCAGCCCAGGAGGGGCTCCACTGAGAAGCTCAAATTCTGTCTAGTTCTAGGGATAAAACCCACTCCCGTGAAAAATCCATATATCCCAGAATGGGCTTCAGTAAAGAGGGCTCTGTGAGTGGGAAAGGAACTTTCTGGGGTTCTGGACATGTTCTGTATGTGAGTGGTGGTTTCAGGGGTGCATGCCCGTGGAGAAGTTCATCGATCTGTGCTCCTGAGGTGTCAGCCCCTCACTCTATGTCCATGTCAGTAAATAATCATATCTGTATAAATGTGTGTGTATGCTGGGGAGCAATGCTGTGAACTCCAAGAAGAAGTGACAGCTTCTGGTTTTGTCCAGCCCACCTGGAATAGCTTGTGCCCATCACTTTCTAGACACTGAATAAACTGTTGAACAAACAAATGAATTGACTTGATGCTGTGACCGTATTTCTCAGTGTAGAAGAATGGAGTGTGTGCTCAGCTGTTCAGTCATATCCGACTCTTTGTGACCCCATGGACTGTAGCCTGCCAGGCTCCTCTGTCCATGGAATTTTCCAGGCAAGAATACTGAAGTGGGTTGCCATTCCCTACCCCAGGGGATCTTCCCAACTCAGGGATCAAACCTGCATTCCTTGCATCTCCTGCATTGGCAGGCAGATTCTTTACCACTGAGTCACCTGGGAAACCCAAAACAGACATGATATCTTGCTAAATGGAATAAGCAGATTATAGAATAGTAAACAAGAATGCTCCCATTTTTATAAATATTTATGTTTGTATATTTTTTATATCTAATCTGGGTAACATATCAACTTCCTAATAAAGAGTCTCTCTGAGTGAAAAGATAAGGACAATTTCTTTTTATTCCCCCTGTTTTGTTACTGTTTAGGAAGGGTATTTTTTGCTTTCATAAAAATATGAACTGTTTAGTTAAAAAAAGCAAATACGTTAAATATATATATATATTCATAAAAAGCACCAGGAAGCAGTACAGGTCCTGAGCATGCTGGGACTGATTTGTGAATTTCTAAAGAAGGGTTACAGTGTGTGGTGTGTCCCAAGTTTATCAAACCAAAGACCTTTTGGCAAAATGCTGCTTTAAAGAGAAAAAGAAGGATCCTGGGTCCCTGGTAATTGCCTAGCACTGTCACATCAATCCAGAATTGCTTGTGTCCAAACAAAAACAAAGCTTTTATGTATAAACTACAGTGATTTGCCTTCTTTGCTATGCAGGAAAACCGAATGCTAGTTGATGCCAAAGTTTATACAGTGCCATGCACTCAGGAGGTGGTCAGAGACTGTTAATGCTGTTATTTTCAGCACTCCCAGGTGGGGTCGGGAGAGGAGGGTGCTGGGATCTTCTCCCCAAGACAGAAGCTGCTTTCCCAAGCCTTTCACACGGGATCGTTACTCAGCACAAAATGAATTCCTCTGATCTGTAAGCTGCAGCTGAACAAGCTGGAGATGGAGTCAAGTTCTACGGCTGCAAAGGTCAAGCCTGGAAGAAATCCCAAAGCCTGGGTGTGTCTGAACCAAATGCATATGGGCTTAATGGATCCTGCAAAGTTTCTGAAACCACAGAGGTCCAACTCACAGGGGGAAGGCTCCCCTCAGGGATGAGAACCACTGGCTCTTGAAGTAAGAAGAGCCCTTAAAAGGTGACCACAACAACCCCCTACTTAAAGTACATCCCCTCCATGGCATCCCTTCCAAGCAGTCCTCTGCTCTAACTGAGTACTCAGTGATGGTTGCTCATCGCCTCCCCAGGAGCCTGGCCCTTCTTTCAAGACTCCCGATGAAGTTCTTTGTGTTCAACTTTGGCTCTCATCCTTTGGCCCTGGTTCTGCCCTCCAGAACTGCCCAAGGCACGTTGTCCTCTGAAAATCTTTCATGTGTGGAAAGTGTCTCTCCTTAATTAAAATAATAATAACAGTTACCGTTAATGTGGAGTTTACTGTGACTAGATGCTCCTCTGAGTGTGTTACATGCCTGATCTTGCTCACTCCTCATGGTCCCACGAGGGAGGGAAGACTATTGTCCACATTTTATAAATGAGGAGTCTGTGTCTTAGCAGAGATAAAGAACTTTGTGTGAGGTTGCTCAGTCAGTAAGTAGCAGAGCTAAGGGTCTCAGACTTTTCATAGCTTAACCACTGTACTGATGGCTACACCTGTCAGAATTTCCCAGCCAACTCAGCTCTTCCAAGGCAGGCTCTCTGAGTTCTGCTTGTTTCACAAACCCAGAATCGACACCTATACTACCACAAGTACACATGCATGTTTGGGGAGCAAATAAAACATAATAGGAAAATTGGGATTATCCTGGGAACTCAAGTGTAATAGTTCAAAGAGCCCTGCACTGGTGGCTGGGAGATTGGGAATTAATTCGAGCTCTGGTGACAGAGATCCCAGGAGATGACGTGGTCTCCCAACCATCATCCATACAGAGGGCCATGTGGCCGACGCTAAGACTGCATCC
Source organism: Budorcas taxicolor (assembly GCF_023091745.1). Lineage (NCBI taxonomy): Eukaryota > Metazoa > Chordata > Mammalia > Artiodactyla > Bovidae > Budorcas > Budorcas taxicolor. Next base: position 62,452,487 of record NC_068916.1, read on the forward strand.
CACTCCAGCCAGCTGTGTTTTCTAGCACACAGTTCTGTTTGCAGAGACCTCAGTGCTGAGAATACCCTTCTTGCTCCGTGTTTCCATCACACACACAAAGGCACCACATCGGAAGTGAAAGAGGAGCTGGGCTTTCGTAGTACATAGCCAGGGGCAACCACTTTACCCCTTCCCATCTCCTCCTCATCCAACTTCTGGCAGCAATACAGTGACTTTGAGAGAAAGCCAAGGAAGTGGGAAGGAAAGAGGCAACTCTCTCCACTAGCTGTTAAAAAATCACACACATATAAAGCCCATAGGCCAGGCACCTACCTGTACTCCTGCCCAATTTACAGTTCAGGCAAGGGAATGCTCTATGTTGGCATGGTATATTTCTGTGTTTTTAGAATTTTTAAAAAAAGAACCGCCCAGTAATTTAGGGAATTTTTTGAAATAAGGTTTAATGAGTTTTTTATTTTTCTTTTCTAAGCAAACCATATGATGATTGGATCATTGCAGGTCCCTTGTTAAGCTTCTTGAGAGTAATTGGTCAAGGGAAAGGTCCATGTGAAACCCTGGGAACAGCCAGGATGGAGAAATAATTCCTGCAAAGGCAAGTGTGGACCGTGCCCTGATCAGCATCCTTAGGCAGAGGGCATTAGGGACCCTATGTGTTCTGCTCCATATGTGTTTTTGCCTGTAGCCCAGAGGGATGGGTTCTGTGTGAGAGGCATCACACCTCCACGATTATAAAGCTGTAGCAGCGCCTTGGACTTTGTCACTCTGGGAGAGCCATTTTTCCTGTTGGGCCTTAGTTTTCACCTCTGCGAAATGAAGACATTGGACTAGACTTCCTTGTCTTTCCATGCAACACAGGGGGTCTTCTGGCAAGCTGGTGATGTTCTTTTTCTTGAACTGGGCATTGGTTACACGGATGTGTGTAATTTGTGAAAATTCATTGAGCTGTACATTTATAATGTGTTCACTTTTCTGGATGTATATTTTGCTTCGATGAAAGTTGATATAAACTGGGACTTCCCTGGTGGTCCGGTGGCTAAGACTCCATGCTCTCAATGCAGTGGGTCTGCATTCAATACCTGGTCAGGTAACTAGATCCCACATGCTACAGCTAGAGATCCCACATGCTAAAAACAAAGACCTGCTGCAGCCAAATAAATAAATTAAAAAGAAGCTTACACAAACTAAAAAAAGATAGGAGAGCGAATGGATGTGAATAGAGATGAAATAAAATTGAATGTGAATTGATCATTGCTGAAGCCAAGGGATAAGTTCTGGGGGTTCATTATGACATCTTCTATATTTTTATGTATGTTTTAAATTTTCCGTAATGGATGTTATAATACGAATTATATTTTTTCTAAAATGCTTTCATTTGAGGAGCTCCCGCTATTGTGTAAGAAGAAAGGCAGGTCACAACTTCCCCCTTCCAGATTCAGAGAAGAGAAAGCCTCCTTAACCTGACATGGCCAAAACAGGGTTACTGTGACAGATATGAGGTGTACCGTGCCTCTTGGACTGAGTTATTTGTTTTGTTTCATCCTAGCTTCAGATACTATTTAACATATTTATGTGTGTTAGAGCAAATTAACGCAGGGTGCTCCGGGACATAGCTGTTTATTTAAGTTACCCATGAGAATGCTAGCAAGGGCTGGCACAGGGTAGATTCTGGGTTGTCACAGCCCACGCTCGGTTGCTGCCTTTACCCTGATGCCAGCCTCACCCATTCAGCTGGTGGCAGGAAGTAGGTAGAAGGACAAGTCCCATAGGGACGCTCTGGGGTTTGGCTTGACCTTCTAGCAGCAATTGCCATGTTACCCTCGCACTTAAAGGGGTTGTGAATAAAACACCATGGCAAAGTGGCTGGGGTTCCCTCTCTCTCTAACTACATGTACCCGGCCTCTGCTCCCTGCCAGGCACTATCCTGGGGTGAGGGTTACAGCAGTGCCCAGAACAGACCAAAATCCCTGCCCTCGGGGAGCTTCCATGACTCACTCACCTAAGAGCTTTCAAGACTTTTTCAGACATTGAAAATAACATTAAACGTGGGACTTCCCTGTTGGTCCAGTGGGAGCTCCATGCTCCCAGTGCAGAGATGCAAGGGGTGCAGGTCCGACCCCACATGCTGCATGGGGTGACCAAAAAAAAAAAAAAATTAAACTTATCATTTTAACCAATGTTAAAATGATTTGAGTGTATAGTTCAGTAGTGCTAATTTACGCTATTGTGCAGCTTATCTCCAGAACTTTTTCGTTTTGCAGAACTGACATTGTATACCCACTAACCAACAGCTCCCCTTTGTCCACCCCGGCCCCCGGCCCCTGGCATTCTATTTTCTCTCTCAATTTAACTTCTCTAAGTACTTTGTATAAATGGAATCACACACGTTTGTCTTTCAGTGGCTGGCCTGTTTCACTTAGCATAAGGTCTTCAAGGTTGTGCATGTTGTAGTATATATTAGAAATCTCTTCCTTTTTAAGGCTGAATATTCCATTGCAGCGTATACATTTCCTTCATCCATTCACCCGCAGATGGGCTTTTGGGCTGCTTCCACCTTTTGGCTGTTATGAATAATGCTATGACTATGAGTGTAACACAACTATCTCTTTAAGACCTTGCTTTCAATTCTTTGGAATATATACCCGGAAGTGGAATTGCTGGCTTGTACAGTAATTCGAATTTTTTGAAGAACCACAATATTGTTCTCCACAGTGTATGCACTATTCTACATTTCTACAAACAGTGCACAAGGGTTCCAATTTCTCTGGATCCTCACCAACACTTATTTCCTGTTTTGTTTTGTTTTCAGTAATTTCTACCCTAATGGGTGTGAAGTAAAGACTGTTTTTTAAAAACTACTTGTACCAGCTTAATTATACAACAACTGTGCTAAATTAGGTCAGCTGGAAAGTCACACAAAGGAATGCTAATGCTAAGTTACTTCAGTCATGTCCGACTCTGTGCAACCGCATAGACGGCAGCCCACCGGGCTCCTCCGTCCCTGGGATTCTCCAGGCAAGAACACTGGAGTGGGTTGCCATTTCCTTCTCCAGTGCATGACAGTGAAAATTCAAAGTGAAGTCGCTCAGTCGTGTCCAACTCTTAGCGACCGCATGGACTGCAGCCTACCAGGCCCTCCGTCCATGGGATTTTCCAGGCAAGAGTACTGGAGTGGGGTGCCATCGCCTTCTCTGCACACAAAGGAAAGGACAACTCAAATTCATCACTAGCAAATGAGTAAACTGAGGCTGCTGGGTAAAGGTCTTGCTCCAAATCATGCCTTGAGGTGTGGTAGTGCAGGCTTCTAAACCAGGGGTCAGAAAACATTTGCTGGGAAAAGACAGATAGTAAATACTATAGATTCTGGGCCACGTGATCTCTGTCTCAGCTCAGTGCTACTTCTGTATCAGGGAAGCAACCATAGACAGTGCATTCAGACGTGATGGTGTGCCAGTAAAGCTTTATTTACAAAAACAGGCAGTGGCCTGCAGTTTGCTGACTCCTGTTCTAAAGCATTATGCTAAAATGTAGTAAGCTGGCGTAGCACCGGACCCTGAACTTCCAGTTGCCTGTGTATGATGTTGGTAGAATTGTCAGTCAAGGTAGCCTACCTAACTGGGGTCAAGAGGTAGGCATATGGCCCAGACTGGACCTTTCTATCTGGCCTACCCATCTTGAAGCAAAGACAAGATGTTGAAACTAATCAAACCTGTGGTCTCTGGTGGTGGTGACTGTTGCTGGTTCCTCCTACCAGAATTCCCAAAGCCCTCTGGTTCCCAGCCCTTTCCTATCCTGGTAACTCAGTTTTCCTTCTGTTCTGCAAGTATCCCCCCATCCTTTTGTAAATTTCTGTTCTGTATTCGCTGGCATCAGTTTCTGTTGCTCACAACTAGAAAATTTTGACTGATCATTGACTTTTTAAAAAATATTTATTTATTTATTTGTCTGTTCTGGGTCTTAGTTGTAGAACATGGGCTCTCTAGTTGCAGCATGTGGGATCTAGTTTTCTGACCAGGAATAGATCCCAGGCCCCCTGCATTGGGAGCACAGAGTCTTAGCCACTGGACTACCAGGAAGTCCTTGATCACTGACTTTTAAGGAACAATATCCTATATAATTTCTTTAATCACAAAGCCCCCAGGGGGTTGGGGGAGAATTGATTCATGTGTATGTATGGTTGAATCCCTTCACTGTTCACCTGAAATTACCACAACATTGTTAATCAGCTATATCCCAATACAAAATGAAAAGTTTAAAGTTTAAAAAAAAAAAGCCCCCCGAGAGCTAAAATAGATTTTGATTTCTTAAAATGCAATTACGCTGAAGCTGAAGGACATCTCAGATTCATCAGCTGAAATGCTGCCTTCCATGCCTGCCAGTGCAGGCACACCACAGGGACGACCCTTACCCTTATTTCTCAGTTCAGTGAATACCCCAGCCCTCCCCAGCTGTCATTCATGCAATCCCTTTGCCCTCTCTGGGCCTCAGTTTCTCCATCTGTAACAGGGGTTAGGGAGAGTGAACAACCATGGTGATTCAGGTTCCATCCAGCTCCAGGTTTTTTTTTATCAGGGTCTCATACTGTGTGCTCAGCTCTGAACTGCGGAGAGATGTCAGGCATTGGTAAGCAGTGGTGACACGGGGCTGTCTATACAAAATGCCGGGTGAAGGAAACAGCTACGGGTGCTCAGAGGGAAGAGAGCTGCTGTAGACTTTAGCTGAGCCTTTAATAACAGCTAGGCTTTGAATAGGGAGAGAAGGAAAAACTTCATGCACTTCAGGAGCTGCTTAGTCCTCAGACTAAGCTCTGGCAGCAGGTCCTGGCTTCGTTTCCCTCCCTGGAGCAGCCGAGGATGAATGGAACCAACCAGGGGATGCTCAGGTCCACTTCTACTGGTGATATTATTTGTTCCATTCAATTTCTTGCAGGTGTTTCCAGTTGCTGACTGCAGGGAGCGGGGTGTGGTCAGTTCTGAGCTCTCTAGCTAGAATATCAAAGTCTTGCTGACCTTGCTTGTTTTCTGCCCATTCCAGCTGTCCAAGCAGTCACAGAAAGCCCCCTGTGTCCTCCCCACCCCACCCTCCAGGAGGGCAGGAATGAAGAGGGGCTTCAGTGTGTGGTTCAGGCTCCCAGGAGGCACCTCTGATGGGAGGGACCTGGGAGGGAACAGTCTTGTTCCTTCACCGCAGGGGGTGCTGGGCAGGGTGGCACAGCAGCAGGGGGTGGCCCTCTCCCCTCCTCAGCTTTCTAAACGCCATCTGTTCCCAAACCCGAGCTTGCCTTCCACTACACCCGAGCCGCCCGTGCGACTGGTTATCCACAGCACAAATACCTCTTTGTTTGCGGCTGTGTGTTTGTTTGTTGGCATTTGAACAGTTCTCTGTGGTTCAGGTTTGAGGCCAGCATGAGACAAAATGAGATTGGCAAAGGTGTGCATGGGTGCCACACCTCTTTTCCACCCTCCTGCCCCCAAGTCTAGACCCCCCAGCTCCCCTTTATATTAATAACAAACACCACCACCACCACCTTGGGAATTTCCTCCTCCCTCAGGGTCTCATTCTTTGCTGTTTCATATGGCTTATCTCAGAAACAAATCTCTTCAAAGGGATGAAATTTTGATAAAGTGTTTCTGTTTTAATAGGAATCTTCAGGAGACACAATGCCCAGGCATTGTGACAGGTTTCTCACAGCAGATCAGGCTGCCCCTCAAATACAATCCCCCCTCTGTTCTTTGTCTAAGCAAAGAACACCAGGGTACACTGGCCCAGCAAGAAGGGGGCCTGAGCTCCTAGCCTCAGTTCAGCCGTTAATATCGATTTCTTCTACCCCCTCAGAAGAGCCTCAGTTTTCCCATCATTATGGCAAAGGGGTTGGATGGAACGGTTACCCTCAGCCCCACCGTTTACAAGCTTGTGTGAGAGGGAGAAACTGATGTGCTGACCAACGCCACCCCCCGAAAAAAAGTTCTCTGCTTTTTAAGAACTGCTCATGAAACTAGGAGACACTAATATTTCTGTAATTCTAACACGCATGGCTTTTCTGCTACTCGGGGTGGTTTTCCCCAAGCCATAGCACTTTAGGGCTTCCCTATTGACTCAGTGGTTAAGAATCTGCCTGCAGTGCAGAAGACTCAGGTTCAGTCCCTGGGTTGGGAGGATCCCCTGGAGAAGGATGTGAACAACCCACTCTAGTATTCTTGCCTGGGAAATCCCATGGACAGAGGAGCCTGGCGGGCTACAATCCATGGGGTCGCAAAAGAGTTGGACACGACTGAACGACTAAACAGCAATGACAACATAACGCTTCACAGCTTCCATGCTGCTGTCACTGCCCTGACTCAATGCAATGCCTGTTCTGTAAAAAAAATTAATAAATAGAAACCTCAATTAAATAAACTTGAGAGACCTGAAGGAGGAGCTCTCACGCCATGCAATGATAACAGAGCCCAACAGGAAGAAGAAAGACTCCCGGCAAGGATTCAGCCAGCGAAAAGCCATAGACTCTGGTAACCCTCCCGCCTTCCTTTTCCCTCTATAAAAGAGTTCTCCTTCCCTTGCCATGCTGGGACTTGCATGTGGCTTGCCAGAGTCGCAGATCCCAAATTGCAATTCTTTGCTGATCCCAAAATAAACTCATTTTTGCTGGAGAAATATCCAGCAGTCTGTTTTAGGTCAACAGTTCAACAAATAATTTTGAGCAACTGTAAGATGTCAGTCATTGTCTCGCCTCTACAGATACAAGCATGAATGAGATGTTCAGTTCAGTTGCTCATTTGTGTCCGACTCACAGCACACCAGGCCTCCCTGCCCGTCACCAACTCCCGGAGTCCACCCAAACCTATGTCCATTGAGTTGGTGATGCCATCCAACCATCTCATCCTCTGTCATCCCCTTCTCCTCCTGCCCTCAATCTTTCCCAGCATCAGGGTCTTTTCAAATGAGTCAGCTCTTTGCATCAGATCGCCAAAGTATTAGAGTTTCAGCTTCAACGTCAGTCCCTCCAATGAACACCCAGGACTGATCTCCTTTAGGATGGACTGGTTGGATCTCCTTGCAGTCCAAGGAAGAGTCTTCTCCAACACCACAGTTCAAAAGCATCAATTCTTCGGCGCACAGCTTTCTTTATAGTCCAACTCTCACATCCTTAAGTGACTACTGGAAAAACTATAGCCTTGACTAGACGGACCTTTGTTGGCAAAGTAATGTCTCTGCTTTTTATATGTTGTCTAGGTTGGTCATAACTTTCCTTCCAAGGGGTAAGCATCTTTTAATTTCATGGCTGCAGTCACCATCTGCAGTGATTTTGGAGCCCATAAAAATAAAGTCAGCTACTGTTTCCACTGTTTCCCCATCTATTTGCCATGAAGTGATAAACAGAGTGCCTGAAGAACTATGGACGGAGGTTCGTGACATTGTACAGGAGACAAGAATCAAGACCATCCCCAAGAAAAAGAAATGAAAAAAAGCAAAATGGCTGTCTGAGGAGGCCTTACAAATAGCTGTGAAAAGAAGGGAAGCAAAAAGCAAAGGAAAAAAGGAAAGATATACCCATTTGAATGCAGAGTTCCAAAGACTAGCAAGGAGAGATAAGAAAGCCTTCCTCAGCGATGAATGCAAAGAAATAGAGGAAAACAATAGAATGGGAAAGACTAGAGATCTCTTCAAGAAAATTAGAGATACCAAGGGAACATTTCATACAAAGACGGGCTCAATAAAGGACAGAAATGGTATGGACCTAACAGAAGCAGAAGATATTAAGAAGAGGTGGCAAGAATACACAGAAGAACTATACAAAAAAGATCTTCACAACCCAGAAGATCACAGTGGTGTGATCACTCACCTAGAGCCAGACATCCTGGAATGTGAAGTCAAGTGGGCCTTAGGAAGCATCACTACAAACAAAGCTAGTGGAGGTGATGGAATTCCAGTTGAGCTATTTCAAATCCTGAAAGATGATGCTGTGAAAGTGCTGCACTCAATATGCCAGCAAATTTGGAAAATCCAGCAGTGGCCACAGGACTGGAAGAGGTCAGTTTTCATTCCAATCCCAAAGAAAGGCAATGTCAAAGAATGCTCAAACTACTGCACAGTTGCACTCATCTCACACGCTAGTGAAATTCTCCAAGCCAGCCTTCAGCAATATGTGAACCATGAATTTCCAGATGTTCAAGCTGGATTTAGAAAAGGCAGAGGAACCAGAGATCAAATTGCCAACATCTGATGGATCTTGGAAGAAGCAAGAGAGTTCCAGAAAAACATCTATTTCTGCTTTATTGACTATGCCAAAGCCTTTGGCTGTGTGGATCACAATAAACTGGAAAATTCTGAAAGAGATGGGACTCCCAGACCACCTGACCTGCCTTTGGAGAAACCTGTATGCAGGTCAGGAAGCAAGAGTTAGAACTGGACATGGAACAACAGACTGGTTCCAAATAGGAAAAGGAGTATACTAAGGCTGTATATTGTCACCCTACTTATTTAACTTATATGCAGAGTACATCATGAGAAACGCTGGGTTGAATGAAGCACAAGCTGGAATCAGGATTGCCAGGAGAAATATCAATAACCTCAGATATGCAGATGACACCACCCTTATGGCAGAAAGTGAAGAAGAACTAAAGAGCCTCTTGATGAATGTGAAAGAGGAGAGTGAAAAAGTTGGCTTCAAGCTCAACATTCAGAAAACTAAGATCATGAATGAGGTGAGGGGTTTGGAAATAATATGGTATGGAAAAGGAAGTGTGGGTTGAGAAGGAGCAGCATTCCTTGTGAAGGGAACTTTAAATGTAAGGTGGGACCAAAGAGAGAGAGCCCATGTCTGAAAGCAAAGTGAGCATTTAGAGGCAGCCAGCCTTGGGAAGGTCTAGAGGCAGCTTGTGCAAAGGCTCTGAGGCAGGAACTAAATAAGCACCTGAGGCACTGGGGATCAGAAAGTGTGTTTGGAACTTAGGAAGCCAGGGCGATGGCAAGACATGAAATTGGACAGGGAAATTGGGTTGGATTTTGAGTATAACCAAAAATCATTAGAGTTCTTTCAACATTAAAAAGTCATGCTGGGACTTCCCTGATGGTCCGATGGCTAAGACTCCACACTCCCAATACAGGGGGCTTAGTTCAATCCTCGGTTAGGGAACTAGATTCCACATACTGCAACTAAGACCCAGTGCAGCCAAATATTAATAACTAAACAAATTTTCTTTTTAGAAAGTCATTCTGGCTGGTGTGTCGTTGTCATTAGCACCACTGTGAACTTCTCCAGGGCACCATCCACTGTGTGGTCAGTGTAGCAGAGCCCCCTGGAGTTGTGCAAAGTGAAGCAGCCCTGTCTGTCCTCCTCCATCCCCATGAGCATCGGAGAATCCTGAAGCTAAGTGACTTTGGGGTAGAAAGTCTTCCTCGGGGCTTTGATGATGTCAATCCTCTGTCATCTTTGAGAAGCCCAAAGGGAACTCTGGCCCCTCCAGGGTGTCTGCACTGATCCCCATAAACACTCCCTTCTCCCTTTCATCTGAGAGGCTGAGCGTGGCGGCAGATGCTCCCTCACTCTCTCCTCCCTTCAAACTGACACTTACTAAGCCTTTAAGCAGCTTGTAACTCCATCATCTCAGCGCCCCTTGGAAGGGAGCAACCGGCAGATTAAGCGATTCTGGGATCCAGGCGCTGAGGAATTCAGGGCCTCTCCGGTTTCTTGGCAGGAGTTACAAGTACATGCAGAGACTCTTCTTCAGAACAAGTGAAAATAATTTCTTCCAGGGGCAGAAAAAGGCATGCTTTTGGCAAAGGACTTCATAAGATGTTATCTCAAGAGACCAGCATGGGAGCCCTGGGAGGGAAGGCAGAAGTTGCTAAACCAGGTGGGGAAATGGACAGATGGGTGGGGAGATGCTTGCTAGGCTGACTGACTGAACTGAACTGAACTGCATTTTCCATTCCCCTGGGACGTGGAGGGAGGGATGGGAGGGGAGAGGAGGTGAGGGGAGTGGAGTGGAGCAGAGATCTGCTGAAGGTGAGGCTCAGTGCCACTCCCCAAGCTGGACATCTCGGAGGGAAAAAAAAGTCAGATTTGGAAAGTTAGGGCTGCAAGGGACCCCGGGTATCATCCGGTCCAACCTTATGCCTTGGATGAAAAGAAAGAGACCCCAAAGGTGAGTGCTACCCCTTGCTGGCCAGCAGGGGAGGTGGCCTTCTATGCCAGAGGAGAAACTGGAATGTGTGCATTTTGGAGGACATTTTGGCAACATCTGTCAATGTTTTAAACACACATATGTTCTTGGACCCAGCAATTCCACTTCTGTGAATTCATCCTACAGAAATCTTGCGCATGTGCACAGAGCTGTATGCACGAGGTGCCCTGTAGCATGCACCTTGTCGGTGCAAGAATCCTCAAGAAGCAGCGCAGGGCATGGTGTTGGTTGTTGTTTTTCAGCCCCCCATTCCTGTCCGACTCTGTTCGAATCCTGGACTGCAGCATGCCAGGCCTCTCTGTCCCTCACCATCTCCCAAAGTTTGCCCAAGTTCATGTCCATTGCATCAGTGATGCCATTCAGCCATCTCAACCTCTGACATCCTCTTCTCCTTCTGCCCTCAATCTTTCCCAGCATCAGGGACTTTTCCAATGACTCAGCTGTTCGCATCAGATGACCAACATACAGGAGTTTCAGCTTCAGCATCAGTCCTTCCATGAGTATTCAGGGTTGATTTTCCTTAAGATTGACTGGTTTGATCTCCTTTCTATTAAAGGGACTCTCAGGAGTCTTCTCCAGCACCACAGTTCCCACAGAGTAAACTGTGGGACCTTTGTTTTATGGAAAACTTTGCGGACACTGGGAAGAAGAAGGAGGCAAATATGCATCATCGCTATGAGAAGATTACTAGTGATATTTTAAATGAAAAATAAATCACATAAAACATATGGTATAGTAACAAAAAGCATATGTACTTTTAAATGACACACACGTCAGACCGAGAAGGACAAATAGTGTATGATATCACTTATATGTGGAATCTGAAAACATGAGACAAACTTATTTACAAAACAGAAATACAGTCACAGACATAGAAAACAATCTTATGGTTCCCAGTGGGGGAAGCAGGGGAGGGATAAACTGGGAGATTGGGATGGACATATACACACTACTGAATATAAAACAGGGAAATAGTGAGAGGTCTTCCCTAGTGCCTCAACTGTAAAGAGTCTGCCTGCAATGTAAGAGACTTCAGTTCGATTCCTGGGTTGGGAAGATCCACTGGAGAAGGGATTAGGCTACCCATGCCAGTATTCTTGGGCTTCCCTGGTGGCTCCTTATTATCCTGGTGGATAATTAATAAGAATGTGTTGTATAGCACTGGAAACTCAACTCAATGCTCTATAATGACCTATATGGGAAAAAAAATCTAAAAAAGAGTGGATATATGTATCTGTATAACTTTACTATACAGCAGAAAGTAACACAACTTTGTAAATCAACTAGCCTCCAACAACATTTTTAGAAATAAAATAAATGTACACACCTGTATTTTTATATATTATTAGCATATTTTCAGAAAGATATCTAAAGAACATCAACAGTTTAGTAAATGAAATGGGAACTGAAGAGAAGACATTTTTGTTCCATTTAATTCCCTTCTGCAAAGTCTGGAGTTTAATGTTGGGCAGGTTTTAATCAGGTTTGTGATACTTCATCACAGGGCACAGCAATGACAGCTTTGAGCTTCTGCTTCTTGAATTCCTTTGCTGGCTGGGTCCCTAAGATATGGAGCAAATGGCAAATCCCTTTTCCTCCCCGAGACTCAGTTTCCCTATCTGTTAAACACGGTGTGTGTGTGTGGCGGGAAGTGTGGTAGAACAGGTGGTCCCTCAGTGTCCTGGGGGCAACCCCCCTGGAGTTGGAGCACGCATGCACACACACACATACACCTAGGAGATACACACACACACACACACACACACACACCCCTAGGAAACGCACACACACACACCTAGGAATACACACACATACCCCTAGGACACATGGACACACATCCCTAGGACACACACACACATACACACACACACACCCAGACCCACACCCACACCCACCCCAGAGTTCTCATTTCTTGTGTCCGGTTTCCCCCTGCTGGTCTCTTCAGGAAGCTGCTACGAGAGAGATTCTCAAGGGTGGCTGTACACTCCGTGATGGTCTTTTGGAGATGTGTGGGATTGTCTGCGGCTCTGGGGACAATGGCGTTTAACAGGCGGGGCTGAGAGACCCTGGACCTCCTCCAATGCAGGAGACAGTCCCACGCAATGAACTGTCCTACATCCTGTGTGACTTTTGAACGAGCCAATGAAGAAATCCCGTTCATAATTATCTGAGCCTGGAATCTCACTCTCCTTTACAAGCATTAACCAAATCACTTGAGTGCTTGTTTGTCTGTTGATCTAGTTTGCACTGTTTCAGGATCTACTGAGCTGCAGCTATCCTGTAAACCAGTGGATGCTCGCGCTTTGCTTTGTCTAGAGCTTTGTCAAGAGTTGTTCACCATCTCATATAACCATGCCACCACTTCCGCCCACTGGTATCCACCAGCATTTGTAGCCATGTCAGTGTTAGTTGCTCAGTTGTGTCCAACTCTTTGTGACCCTGTGGACTGTAGCCTACCAGGCTCTTCTATCCATGGAATTCTCCAGGCAAGAATACTGGAATGGGTAGCTGTTCCCTTCTCCGGGGTATCTTCCTGATGCAGAGACTGAACCCACATCTCCTGCATTGCAGGCAGATTCTATATCCCTTGGCAAATATGTAGCTTACTAGACTTCATTTAACAAATGGAAAACTAAATATTACTAAATTAGCAGTTGTATATGAAATGCAGAGGTTTTGTTTATTTTTTAATTTTTTCTAGCTTTGAGATATTAGGTGAAATGTGATTTGATGCATGTGTGTATAGCAAAATGCTTACCACAACACCTGTTGTTGTTGTTGTTTAGTTACTAAGTCATGTCTGACTCCTTTGTGACCTCATGAACTGTAGCCAGTCAGGCTTCTCTGTCCATGGGATTTCCCAGGCAAGAATACTAGAGTAGGCTGCCATTTCCTTCTCCAGGGGATCTTCCCAACTCAGGGATCAAACCTGCATCTCCTGCATTGGCAGAAAGATTCTTTTCCACCGAGTCAACAGGGAAGCCCTAGTTAACACCTCCATCCCCTCATAAAATTACCTCTTTTTTGTGTGTGATGATAGCATTTAAGACCTCTGTTAACAACTTTCAAGTATATAGCACATTTTTGTGGATAATAGTCACCAGGTTGTAGATTAATCCCCAGAATTTATTCATTTTAAAGCTGGGAGTACGTGCCCTTTAACCAATATTTTCCCCACACCCACCTCCCCAGCCTCTGGCAGTCACCAGGCTACTGTCTATAAGTTCAACTTCTTTAGATTCCGGATAGAAGTGAGAACAGGCAGTGTTTATCTCCGTCAGATTTATTTCACTTAGCTCAATGCCCTCAAGGTCCACCCATATTGTCGCAAAGGGCAGGATTTCCTTCCTTTGTGGCTGAATAACATTCCTCTGTGTGTACATTCGTTTTCTCTTTGTTGAAGTATAGTTGACTTATGTTAGTTCCAGGTGTACAGCAAAGTGATTCAGCTATATTTTCCAGATTATTTTCCATTATAGCTTATTAGTATAAGATACTGAATATAGTTCCCTGTACTATGTAGTAAATCCATGTTGCTTCTCTATTTTTATATACAGTAGTTTGTATCTGTTAATCTCATACTCCTAGTTCTCCCTCCTCTAACCCCCTTTGGTGACCATAAATTTGTACGTTTTCTTCATCCATTCATGTATTCATGAACATTTGTCTCCATGTCTTGACTATCGTTAATGATGCTGCCACGAGCACAGAGGTGGCGATACCTCCTTAAAATAGTTTATCTCCTTCAGATATATACCTGGAAGAGGAAATGCTGGATCATATGGTAGCTCTATTTTTAGTTTTTTGAGGAACCTGCGTCCTGTTCTTCTCCATAGTGGCTGTACCACTTCACATTCCCACCAACAGTGTATGAGGGCTCCCTTTTCCTACATCCTCACAAATACTCACCATCCTTGTGGTTTTGTTGATGGCCATTCTAATAGATATGAGGTGATATCTCGTTGTGGCTTTGACTTGCATTTCCCAGATGATTAATGATGTTGAGCATCTTTTCATGTACATGTGGGTCATTTGAATATTTTTGGGGGGGAACATCTATTCAAGTTCTCTGCCCATATTTTAATCAGATTGTTGGCATTTTTGCTTCTGAGCTGTTTGAGTTCCTAGTATATTTTAGATATTAACCTTTTATCAGATAGATGGCTTGCAAACATGTCCTCCCACTCTGTAAGTCACCTTTTTATTTTGCTGATAACTTCTTTTGCCGTGAGGAGTCTTTTGTGTTCAATGTATTAACTCAATTTTTATTTTTGTTTTGGTTGCTTGTACTTTTAGTGTCATAGCTAAAAAATCTTTGCCAAGACCAATGTCAAAGGAGTTTTTCCCTGTCAGACTCCAACATCCACCTGCCCTTTTTCTTGGTCCCAAGACTTTTCCTATGATGACTTTGTCCCACCTCTCATTAATTAACTTATTTTCTCTTAACAAATATTAATGAAATCTTAATATGTTCCAAGAAATGTGCTCAGGATGAGGACCACAGCAGTGAAAATAGAGATCAGGTCCCTATTTTCATGGACCTTACATTTTCATTGCAGGGAAGAGTGTCAGGTTGATGTTCAGTTGCTCAGTTGTGTCCGACTGCGACCCCATGAACTGCAGCACACCAGACTTCCCTGTCCTTCTCTATCTCCTGGAGTTTGCTCAAACTCAAGTTCATTGAATCAGTGATGCCATCCAACCATCTCATCCTCTGTCATCTTCTTTTCCTGCCCTCAATCTTTCCCAGCATCAGGGTCTTTTCCAATGTGTTGAGGTCCTTTAATGTACCGGAACCTGGTGGTCCGGAGTCGACCGATAAGTAAAGGAGAGAGAAAGAGGCTGATATTCCTTGGTTTACGCAGAAAGCCAATAAAGCCCCTGGCATGGGGCTTTCCCCATTCGCGGAGGCCTCAGGTGCCCTCTCGATGGGGTGAAGGCAGAGAGCCTTCTCGAGGGAGTCTTAGAAGCCCGGGCAGGAAAGTGAACTCAGAGGGCCTCTGAGCTCCAATGAAGTAGCCTGAGAAAGAGAGAGAAAGAAAGACACAGGGACCAGAGCTCTGATGGAGCAAAGGTGTGTTAATCAACACGATGTGGGCATATATACTGTAGTTATTCTCAGCAAAGATAAAGATTAAAATTCCAGACTTACAAAACATAGGCGATCCATATTAAAGAGAGAGAGAGTTGTAAATAACCACTTTTACCGTATGGTTCATAAAAAGAAAGAGGGTACTTATCATCCTATAGAAAAACTAACAAAGAAAATGCCTGGATTCCTCAGTCCCAGGAGAGGCTTGCCTCCTGACACAATGAGTCTACCATTCGCATCAGGTGGCCAAAGTACTGGAGCTTCAGCTTCAGCATTAGTCTTTCCAATGAGTAGTCAGGGTTGATTTCCTTTAGGATAGACTGGTTTGATCTCTTTGCTGTCCAAGGGACTCTTAAGAGTCTTTTCTAGCGCCAGAGTTAAAAAGCATCAATTCTTCAGCTCTCAGCCTTCGTTATAGTCCAACTCTGCACATGACTACTGGAAAAACTATATAGCTTTGACTATACAGACCTTTGTCTGCAAAGTGATGTCTCTGCTTTTCAATGTGCTATCTAGGTTTGTCATAGTTTTCCTTTCAAGGAGCAAGCATCTTTTAATTTCATGGCTGCAGTCACATCCTCTGTGATTTGGAGCCCAAGAAAATAAAGTCTGTCACTGTTTCCATTTTTTTCCCTGTCTATTTGCCATGAAGTGATGGGACTGGATGCCATGATCTTAGTGTTTTGAATGTTGAGTTTTGAGTCAGCTTTTCCACTCTCCTCTTTAACCTTTATCAAGAGGCTCTTAGGTTCCTCTTTGCTTTCTGCCTTTAAGGTGGTGTCATCTGCATATCTGAAGGACAGGAAAAAGGGGTGAGAAGAATAGACCTGAAAGGTCTCTCTGAGGGCGTGACAGTTGAACTGAGCTCTGATAGTGGCGAAATGAAAAACTAGAGATAAAAGTGTTTTAATGTGGTAAGCTGGGGAAAGAGTGTAGTTTCAACAACTGGGACAGCAAGTGCAAAGGCCCTGAGGCAGGGCAGACCTTGGCTATGTCAGGAATACAAAGGAGGCTGTTATGGCTCTAGTAGAGTGACTGACTAGGATGTGCTGGGAGACAGGGCTAGTTGTTGTTCAGTCCCTCAGTCGTGTGCAACTCTTTGCGACCCCACAGACTGCAGCACGCCAGGCCTCTCTGTTCCTCACCATCTCCCAAAGTTTGCCCAAGTTCACGTCCATTGCATCAGTGATGCCATCCAGCCATCTCATCTTCTGATGCCATCTTCTCTTTCTGCCCTCCATCTTTCCCAGCATCAGGAACTTTTCCAATGAGTCAGCTGTTTGCATCAGGTGACCAAAATACTGGAGTGGTAGCTTCAGCATCAGTCCTTCCAAGAGTATTTAGGGTTGATTTTCCTTAAGATTGACTGGTTTGATCTCCTTGCTGTCCAAGGGACCCTCAGGAGTCTTCTCCAGCACCATAGTTCGAAGGCATCGATTCTTTAGCACTCTGCCTTCTTTACGGTCCAGCTCTAACAACCATACATGACCACTGGGAAGACCATAGCCTTGACTATACGGACCTTTGTCAGCTGAGTAATTTCTCTGCTTTTCAACACACTGTCTAGGTTTGTCATATTTTTCCTGCCAAGAAGCAAATGTCTTCTGATTTCATGGCTGATGTCACCATCTACAGTGATTTTAGATTCCAAGAAGAGGAAATCTGTCACTAATTCCACCTCTTCCCCCTCTATTTGCCATGAAGTAATGGGGCCAGATGCCATGATCTTAGTTTTTCTAGTATTTAGTTTTAAGCTGGCTCTTTGACTAACCTCCTTCACCCTCATCAAGAAGGGCTTTAGTTCCTCTTCACTTTCTGCTGTTAGAGCGGTATCATCTGCATATCTGAGGTTGTTGATATTTCTCCTGCCTGTCTGGATTCCAGCTTCTAACTCAGCCTGGCATTTCTCATGTTGTGCTCAGCATATAGATTAAACAAACAGGGTAACAGCAGACAGCCCTGTCATACTCCTTTCTCAATCTTGAACCAATCAGTTGTTCCCTACAGGGTTGTAGCTGTTGGTTCTTGACCTGCATATAGGTTTCTCAGGAGACAGGTAAGATGGTCTAATATTCTCATCTCTTTAAGAACTTTCCACAGTTTGTTATGATCCACACAGTCAAAAGGCTTTGGTGTAGTTGATGAAACAGCAGTAGATGTTTTTCTGGAATTCCCTAGCTTTCTCTGTGATCCAGCCAATGTTGGCAATTTGATCTCTGGTTCCTCTTCTTTTCCTAAACCCAGCTAGGACATCTGGAAGTTCTTGTTTTGTATAATGCTGAAGCCTGGCATGCAAGATTTTAAGTGTGACCTTACTAGCATGGGTTCAGTTCAGTTGCTCAGTCATTTCCGACTCTTTGCAACCCCATGAACCGCAGCACGCCTGGCCTCCTTGTCCATCACCAATTGCCAGAATCCACCCAAACCCATGTCCATTGAGTCGGTGATGACATCCAACCATCTCAGCCTCCGTCGTCCCCTTCTCCTCCTGCCCTCAATCTTTCCCAGCATCAGGGTCTTTTCAAATGAGTCAGCTCTTCACATCATGTGGCCAAAGTATTGGAGTTTCAGCTTCAACATCAGTCCTTCCAATGAACGCCCAGGACTGATTTCCTTTAGGATGGACTGGCTGGATCTCCTTGCAGTCCAAGGGACTCTCAAGAGTATTCTCCAACACCACAGTTCAAAAGCATCAATTCTTTGGTGCTCAGCTTTCTTTATAATCCAACTCTCACATTCATACATGACCACAGGAAAAACCATAGCCTGGACTAGACAGACCTTTGTTGACTAAGTCATGTCTCTGCTTTTTATATGCTGTCTAGGTTGGTCATAAATTTCCTTCCAAGCGTGGGAGATGAGTGCAATTGTTCAGTGGTCAGCACATTCTTTAGTACTACCCTTCTGGGGAATCGGGATGAGGATTGACTGTTTCCAGTCCTGTGGCCACTGCTGGGTCTTACAGATTTGCTGACATATTGAATGCAACACCTTGATAGCATCATCCTTTAGGGTTTTGAATAGTTCTACTGGAATTCCATCACATCCACTAACTTATTAGCTTTATTCCATCACATCCAACACAGCAGTGCTTCCTAAGGACCACTTGACTTCACTCTCCAGAATGTCTGGCTCTGGGTGGCTGACCACACCATCGTAGCAATCTGGTTAATTTGGATCTTTTTTGTACAGTTCTTCCGTGTATTCTTTCCATCCTTTTTTTGATTCCTTCAGTGTCCACTAGGTCTCAACCATTTATGTCCTTTATTGTGCCCATCTTTGGGCAAAATGTCCTCTTGATATCTCCAATTTTCCTGAAGAGATCTCTAGTCTTTCCTCTTCTGTTTTTCTCTTCTAGTTTTGGACACTGTTCATTGATAAAGGTCTTCTTGTCTCTCTGTGCTATTCTCTGGAAGTCTGCATTTGGTTGGATGTACATGGAACAATGGAGAAGGCAATGGCAACCCACTCCAGTCCTCTTGCCTGGAAAATCCCATGGATGGAGGAGCTTGGTAGGCTGTGACTCACTTTTCGTTTTTCACTTTCATGCGTTGGAGAAGGAAATGGCAACCCACTCCAGTGTTCTTGCCTGGAGAATCCCAGGGACAGGGGAGCCTGGTGGGCTGCCGTCTATGGGGTCGCACAGAGTCGGACACGACTGAAGCGACTTAGCAGCACATAGAACAACAGACTGGTTCCAAGTAGGAAAAGGAGTACAGCAAGGCTGTATACTGTCACCTGCTTATTTAACTTCTATGCAGAGTACATCATGAGAAACGCTGGGCTGGAAGAAACACAAGCTGGAATCAAGATTGCCAGCAGAAATGTCAATAACCTCAGATATGCAGATGACACCACCCTTATGGCAGAAAGTGAAGAAGAACTAAAGAGCCTTTTGATGAAAGTGAAAGAAGAGAGTGAAAAAGTTGGCTTAAAGCTCAACATTCAGAAAAAGAAGATCATGGCATCCGGTCCCATCACTTCATGGGAAATAGGTGGGGAAACAGTGGAAACAGTGTCAGACTTTATTTTGAGGGGCTCCAAAATCACTGCAGATGATGACTGCAGCCATGAAATTAAAAGATGCTTACTCC
Source organism: Budorcas taxicolor (assembly GCF_023091745.1). Taxonomy (NCBI): domain Eukaryota; kingdom Metazoa; phylum Chordata; class Mammalia; order Artiodactyla; family Bovidae; genus Budorcas; species Budorcas taxicolor. Next base: position 62,471,854 of record NC_068916.1, read on the forward strand.
TTGGAAGAAAAGTTATGACCAACCTAGATAGCATATTGAAAAGCAGAGACATTACTTTGCCAACTAAGGTCCGTCTAGTCAAGGCTATGGTTTTTCCAGTGGTCATGTATGGATGTGAGAGTTGGACTGTGAAGAAGGCTGAGCGCTGAAGAATTGATGCTTTTGAACTGTGGTGTTGGAGAAGACTCTTGAGAGTCCCTTGGACTGCAAGGAGATCCAACCAGTCCATTCTGAAGGAGATCAACCCTGGGATTTCTTTGGAAGGAATGATGCTAAAGCTGAAGCTCCAGTACTTTGGCCACCTCATGCGACGAGTTGACTCATTGGAAAAGACTCTGATGCTGGGAGGGATTGGGGGCAGGAGGAGAAGGGGACGACCGAGGATGAGATGGCTGGATGGCATCACTGACTCGATGGACGTGGGTTTGGGTGAACTCCGGGAGTTGGTGATGGACAGGGAGGCCTGATGTGGTGCAATTCATGGGGTCGCAAAGAGTTGGGACCTGACTGAACTGAACTGAAAAGTTATGTGAATAGTTTGTCAGGTTTTTTTCATGCATATTTGAATATTCATACCCAATAATCATTTTCAAACAATGATATTAATCTTCCATTTACTTTTTTCTTGCTCAATAATAAATCATCGATTCGCTGTATATGAAGAACTGTGGATTTCTTTGGAAGGAATGATGCTAAAGCTGAAGCTCCAGTACTTTGGCTACCTCATGCAAAGAGTTGATTCATTGGAAAAGACTCTGATGCTGGGAGGGATTGGGGGCAGGGGGAGAAGGGGACGACCGAGGATGAGATGGCTGGATGGCATCAGTGACTCGATGGACGTGAGTCTGAGTGAACTCCAGGAGTTGGTGATGGACAGGGAGGCCTGGCGTGCTTCGATTCATGGGGTCACACAGAGTCGGACAAGGCTGAGCGACTGAACTGAACTGAAATGAACCTTTCCCTTTCTCCCTTGCTTTTCGTTTCTCTTTTCTCTTTAGCTATTTGTAAGGCCACCTCAGATAACCACTGTGCCTTCTTGTCTTTTTATCCAAGATGGTTTTGTTTGCTGCCTCCCATACGGTATTACAGACCACAGTTCTTCAGGCACGCTGTTTATAAGCTCTAATCCCTTGAGTCTATTCGTTACCTCCACTGCATATTCATAGGGGATTTGATTTAAGTCATACCTCGCTGGCCTAGTGGTTTTCCCCGCTTTCTTTGCTTTAAGCCTGAATTTTGCTATGAGAAGCTGACGATCTGAGCCGCAGTCAGATCCAGGTCTTGTTTTTGCTGATTGTATACAGCTTCTCCATCTTCAGCTACAAAGAATATAATCAGTTTGATTTCAGCATTGGCCATGCATTCTCTTGCATGGCAGAACTGGCAGAATTCAGAGGCTGTCGCAGCAAGTATACTGGGGTGGTTTGCCATTCCCTCCTCCAGTGGATCACATTTTGTCAGAACTCTCTGCTATGACTCGTCCGTTTTGGGTTGCCCTACCCGGCAGGATTCATAGCTTCACTGAGTTATGCAAATCCCTTCAATACAACGAGGCAGTGATCCGTGAAGACCGGACATGGCTAGAGGGATCATTTATTAGACACCATCTGTAAACAAGACACAACCCTGTCTCCTGACACTTACTTTTTCATCTGCTCAGACTGCTTGCTTCCTGCCCATAAATACTTCCTTCTATTAATACTCCTCTGACTCTTATCCACCTTTCAAGACCAGCCTCTGTCCATTTCCTCCCAGAAGCTTCCTTGACTCTCGAAGCTCTTAGACATGGGCAGAGTGGGGGTGGGGAGATTGACACTCAGTATGTGTTGAAGCAGGAAGCTCTGTGCACTCTCTTGCCTCCTAAGCCAGTGTTTCTCAAGGTGTGGTCTTCAGACCTCTTGCGTCACAGTTCCCCTAAAATGTTCCTAAGTTTTAAAAGTGTTTTTAGTGAAATATTTAAGTTTTAGCAAGTGGAATAATGTTTATTTCTCTGCTCACCATCTGCTTTTAAGAATTTAACCATTTGTCCATGCTTGCTTCAGTTCTGTTTTTGTTTCTTAAGAAACAAAACACATCAGAAATACAGGTGAAGCCTGAGTGCTTGTCAGAAGTGCAGATTCCAAGGCCCTAGCCTGGGTCTACTCATTCAGAATCTCTGGAAAGAGAGCTGTGCATTTTTAACAATCCGTTCTCCCTCTTCCTGCCTCACCCACCACGATTCCTATGCATAGTGAAGCTTGACAATCACTGACATATCCTGGTTAAAATCCGCTCCATCAAGCAGTTGTCTGTTTTTCCTTACAGCCAGCTCCTAAGGTTTTAATCTTTGCTATGCATCAGAGGCACCTGGGGGAACTTTCGGAAATGCAGATCCCAGGCTCCTCCCTAACCTTGTAAATCAGACTGGGGCAGGGATGTCAGCAAACTCTATGACCAAAACCTCGAAAAGGTGGATTGTGGATGGTTGCCGGGGGCTGGGGGAAGAGGGGGGGATGGAGTGGGGAAGACCCGTCTCCCTTGTTCTGTTTGAAACATTCCTGGCATCATCTAAGTCGGATTCTGATATCTTTACATTTGCTTTCCCCCAGAATAATGTCAGCAAGCATTTCCTATGCCTCTTTGTGCTGGGCAGAGCTGCTTGCAAGAGCTCTGACCCATGTCTGGGCTGCATTCCCAGCTCAGACATTAACTCAGCGAGTGGACTGGAGTTGAGTCTCCAGATTTAGCAAAGTTTAGGTATATAATGAATAATTTTCTAAAAGAAGTATGTTCTAAACGTTCCACGGGACATACACTTAAAAAAATTGTTTATATAAAATTCAAGTTTAACTGAAAGTCCTGTGTTTTATCTGGCAATCTTGCCTTAGGCAGTATCTTCTGCTCCTGCAAACCTCCGTTTCCACGTTTGGAAGATGAGGGGGCCTCGGCTAGATGACTTCTGTAGGTTCCTAGGACTTGGGTGCTGTAGCAGTCAGTTCAGAGGCATCCCACAGTTCTGGGAGCCCTTCTCCCCGGCTCCACCAGAGGGCGCCCTGGCTCTCCTCAGCGGGTTCGGGGATTACAGTTCAGGGAGCGGACTGCTGGGTCCGTCTGGCTCTGGGGGACCATCTGGAAACCGGGTTGTGAGGCTTCGATGGCCCCAGGTCTTTACTCATCCCTGGGACCGCTGGTTCAGACGGAGAGACGGGAAGGGCTCATAGGATGGGACCATCTTATCCAGCTGCCCCTCTACCATTTTAGAAGGGGAGGTTGGACCCCTGAGGGGAAGGCCCTAATCCAGGCAAAGACCACTGTCCTGGAAACTAGGCTTTAACTCCCTCTCCGGGGCCCTTTACCTTATGAGGGTTCCCTTAGTTCTGTTTCCTGCTGGACACATTTTAACCTTTGCAGTTCTAAAACCGAAACCAGTGTAGAGACCGGGCAGCCCAGCCCAGCCTAACCACTGTGACCTTCACAAAGAGGATGTGGTCTTGAAACTTTGTAAATGAGAGAGCACCAGGGATAAAGGACTCATCTAGGCAGTGGGCAAAGTGCAGGCCCCTCTCCTTTAAGTCGGGAATGTTGTCATCAATATCGTCTTCCTCTCTGCCAGATACAACGACCTGTGAGGCAGGGGCCGTTATCGCCAGGATTTTACAGATGAGGAAACAAGCTCAGTGTTTGCTCATTGGGCTAAAAGGGGCTCAAACCAGTTCTGTAGCTGTTGGGAGAGAAGACCTAGAAGATCTCTAAAGGACCCCCACCCACTTCAAGAAAAAGAGAGATAGGGAGAGATACCCATCACTTCAGGACTGGAAATGATTTTAGGAGACTTACCAATTTGGCATTGAATTAAGTGTAATTGATTTCTCTTCTGGACCATTTGATTATCAAAGAGAAAGTCTTTTCTTCCTTCTACAAGAAACAGCATCCTTCAGGCACAGGGAATATTTGTAATTGCATTATGGTTTTCTCCACTGTGTTTTTAAATTTTATTTTATTTTATTTATGTCAATAGTAAATGATACTGATTTTTCTCGCAGGGTAATGAGATAATTTCCTTTAAATTTTAATTTTTTTTAAGAGATTTGACTTACAGGGAGCGAAGCACTGATGGAAGGAGAATATGAAAACATTGCCTGTAAGGATTCTGAGGGACCCCTCAACTCAGCTCCTCAGTGTTGCTGCCACCCCAGCTTGTCCTCCTAGGGCTCCAGACTGATTCATGCTCTTTGCCTCTCTTTGATGCTGCCTTTCCCTTGAAAACTCAGCAAAACTCCCTAGAAGGAGAATTCTGGATATGAGGGCTGGGGGAAGCTCTGGTTTCCAATTTCCCCCATTTTATGAAAAATGAGCAAGTCACTCAGCCTCCCTGAACCTCAGTTTCCTCCTCTGTGAGTATGGGGAGCAGAGCTGTTCTGAGAGAGCGCTGTGCATTATACAGGTGATCTCCCCCAGGTTGACCCAGGCACAAGGACTGCATTCTACAGTCTCAGGGAAACGTCACAGCTCCATCCCTACCCGAAGGAACAACCCATTCAAGCCATGTTCCGTCAGAGCTCTCTGCTTTATGGCCTTTGCAGCACATGTTTCTGCCTCAAATGGTCTGACTTGTGCACAGTCTGGCTAGCCAGAATGAAAGCTCCAGGGCAGCAGAGGCCATGCCTGTGCTTACTCGGGAGAACATAAAACATTATTGTGGGCATCTGGTAAGCATCATAGAATGAAGGAAGGAGCCAGTTCCGAACTGTACCCTATCAGTCAGTCTCTGCCTGGATTCCTCTAGATGATGACGCTAGTCTGGACTTGCCTTCTGCAAATGGCCAGGATCAAATTCAAACTGCCCAGTTCTTGCCTCCCATTGTGTGAGCAAGCAACACTGTGATAAAAGTTTATGAGTTTCATGATTTTTTTTAATGACTTTGTATTGTTAGTAGTTTGAAAATGATGTAAAATAAGAGAGGAATAAACCAGCTCTAGACTTGGCATCTGAAGACCTCGCTCTGTGTGTGGTCCATTGCAACGGAGCACACTTCCTGGAACTATTTCTCTGTCTCAAAGGGGAGCCTCAGAACACCAGCCTGAAATATCACACCAGCGTGAAGGGCATGCATGGGCCTTGTAAAACGCTCAGTGGCCTTAATGGTGGGCCTTTCCAGAACCAGAGTGTTCTTTTTAAAGGCAGTCTAATCTTGTCTGTTTCTCTGGTTTAAAATCCTCCCACAACTTCCACTGCAAACAAAAAAATAAAATCCAAACTCCTCACATGGCCTACCAGACCTCAGGGTCTGGCCTCTGCCCACCTGTTCAGCTTCATCCAGTACCAGACAGCCCTCAGCCTGGACACCAGCCATGCCGGGGGACTCATGTTCCCCACCCACTCAAGACCTTTGCCTGTGCTGTTCCCAGGGCTTGGAATGCCCTTTCCCCGAACCCTCTCCTCTCTCACCTCTGCCTCTCCCAATACTTCGTTCATTTCCTTTGTGACTCAGGTTTTTTCAGGGAAGCCCTAGAACAGCCCTGTGCAAACACTCTGTGATGATAAAAATGTTCTATATCTGCCCTATTCAGTAGGGTAACCGCTAACCACATTTTGCTGTTGAGCACTTGAAATGTTTCTGGAGTGACTGAGGGACTGAATTTTAAATTTTAAGGTAAATCTAAATAGCCAGGCATAGGGAGTGATTACCGTGGAACAAGAGTAATCCTGATTCCTTCTGTGACATACACTGCTGGTTTCTTATATTCCCCCTGCAGTGTGGAAAGTGAAAGTGTTGGTCACTCAGTCCAGCTCTTTGTGACCCCATAGACTGTAGCCCACCAGGCTCCTCTGTCCATGGAATTCTCCAGGCAAGAATACTGGAGTGGGTAGCCATTCCCTTCTCCGGGGGATCGTCACAACCCAGGGATCAAACCTGTGTGTCCCTCACTGCAGTTGGATTCTTTACTGTCTGAACCACCAGGGGAGCCCTTCAGTGCACCTATCGCATGTTGTCACTTGTATTTAGTTGGGCATTTTTAAAACCCATTCCTTGTTAAGACTGTAAGTTCCAGAAGAACAAACGCTTTATCTGCTTTGCCACAGCTGTGTCTGTAGCACCTGGAATGGGATCAGTCCATAGTAAGTACATCATAAACATTTCTTGATGGATGGGTGAATGAATGAGTGAATGCTAAGTGAAGGCATTGCTTTCATTGGTGCTTTCCCTAGTTGCTTAGCCCGGTGCTTTGATAATGAAATACAATCATGAAAAAGGTCAGTCCCCAGGTCATAAAATTAAAAGCTAAATCCATGCTTATAGGCACCATACATTCCCCGTGTATAAGTAAGCTTGTGTATACAAAAGGGTAATAATGCATTTGCGAGGCTTTGCATCTGTGCATTCATGTGTGGACATGTTGTTATGTCCATGTATCTCCATGTCAGGAAAATGAGGTCACTAAGACACATGCAAAGTCACTCAGGGAGGCAGTTTCTAAATCAGTACTTTTTATTTTGAAAGATTTGTCAAACTCTTCACATCGTGGTGAGAGTTTGCATGATTAATAAGAAGCAGCTTTTTCATGAAATGCTTGGAGGTGAACGAGTTCTCAGCCTGTGAGATCCGACCATCCCATTGATTTTGAAATTTCTTTTGATTAATAGAAAGAAAAAATGGGGAGGGGAGAAGAGGAGGAACATGCTAGCGACTGAAGGAAAGATCTCTGGTGACAGCCATCCAGATGTGAAAAAAGAAAACAGAAAACCCAAAAGAAAACCAATTTGCCACCTGCCCTTTTTCTGTTTTACCACGTTCTGCACCTCACTCTTGATTTTGGTCTTTCTGGCTGAAACAGCCTCCCTGTCCTGTATCTCCTAAAGGTAGTTTGGAGGGGAGCAGCCCTGCAGGATGTGGTGATCCACCTCTCAGAGGTGTGGGGGATTCCAGAGAATGGATGGGCCATGGCTCTGGAAAGTCTGAGCAAGTTGCCTAATGCAAAAAGAAATGGCAGTGCAAAGTGAGGAGGGGAAATGGTGAAGAACTGGGTTTATGTGAGAGTTTATGTACTTCCAGAACACAGCCTGTTTCCTTCTCTCAGTCACAGCCCCTGACCACTAGATTTGTTATCTGCGGTTCTGGCTGGTGGATTCTGCAGGTCTCTCCCACCACTGACCCTCTAGCCCTAGAAGCATCCTTGCCAACATCACGTGTTACTTCCCTTTGTCCATCTTCAGACCACTGAGGGATGACCCCCTGGCAGCCAATACCCTGAAATAAAATTAACTCAAAGTCTGACTTGGAGAATATTAGTTTCAAACAAAAAGTAGAAAATCTGAAGATGCAACATGTGTTGAAGGCAGACTCGAGCAGATCAAGTGTTCCACCCAAGACAATGGGCAGAGGTGCACACAGCAAGAGGAAAGTGGGACCACTAGTGGGTGAGCAAGAGGCCGTGATAGCTGAGTTAAGGCTAAGAATGTCGTGACTTGGGTTAAAATGTCTATGTTTAGCACCGTTAATGTATTCGTTTAAGTCTATATTAGCACCTTGACCCCAGGCAGAACAACAAACCATCCAAACATTTTAAACATTGGGGAAAACAGGAGGGGAAAGGTCAAGAGAGAGAATCTGGTTCTGCAGGAGGAGGCGTGGCTTTAGATCACGAGGTCCTTGTCGATGTCCTCTGCAAGGCAAGAAGGAGCAGAATTAGACTTGGGGGCGGGGGTCAATGAGGAGATGCTTCCCATGGAGTTGGCGGATACCACCCATCCCAGGGGCCGGGGGCCAGGTAACCAGTCCAAGGTCACCAAGGGAGTCTATGACTGAGAACTTTGGTCTCCCCCGTCCCTGGCTGATCCTTGTCACTTGCGCTGCCAAATTACATGTGCTGTTTCCTGTAGGCGCCTGTCAGTTCCCAAAGCAGTGCTAGACACAGAGTGAGTACCGATGCTTGCAAAGGGAGAAGGAGACAGCTGGAAGGATAGAGAAGGACATAAAAGAGCGAGGCCCACCCAGGCAGGGAGAGCAGACAGGAGTTAACCAGGCACAGAGCAGAGATGGACAGGAAGGACAGACACACAGACAGCAGCAAGGAAGGAGAGGACACTGGCTCCTTTGCTCAAACACTCACTCTCCTTGATGCCGAAGCAGCCGGCCCACTCGTCCAAGGCGATGTACTTGTCGTTGTCCAGGTCACAGGTCTCGAAAAAGCGGGTGGTGCAGTGTTCCATGGGGATAAGGGGGGCGCGCAGTGGGGCCAGCTCGGTGTGAGACAGGTACCTGCAGGGGTGAGGTGGGGAGAGGCTGAGGCTGAGCGAGCCCCACAGCCCTGCTTGGGGAGACAGGGAGGGAGCCTGCCCCTTGGGGCTGAAGGAGAGGATATTCAATGGGAAGCCAGGATCCTGGGTCTACCCAGCTCTACCACTGACCTGCGGTGGTTCTGAGCATACAGCACGGCCCAACTCTGAGCCTCAGCTTCCTCCTCCATCAAAGCAGGAGGAGTTCATCATAACGTCTAAAGGGCCCTTCCAGGTCTGAGGTCTGTGGGTTCATAACATAGGTCTCTTGGTGCATTTCATTGTTTCCTAATTGGCTAAGACTTGAGGGCACAAACGCTTAAGATATTCAGCATTTCCGCTATTGGTAGATCAAAATCTGGTATGAAACAACAATGCATGTTTTCTGCAGACACACATTTATACATCTGCAAATGCTCAGAAAAGAGATGAAAAGGAGATGCATCAAAATGAAGAGAGTACTGAAAAACTTGGAGAGGAGGGGTGGGGTTTCCCCAGCAGTCCAGTGTTAAGACTCTGCACTTTCACTGCTAAGGGCCCAGTTTGATCCCTGGTCAGGAAACTATGATCCCATAAGATGTGTGGCCAGAAAAAAAAAAGGAAGAGGGTGCTGACTTCTGGGGGAGGGAGCGTGGGAAGGGACTGGAATTGGCAGGCAGAGGGTGAGTAGAACTTTATCTTTTATGTACTGTGTCCCATGTGAGAGGGAGGCCTTCTGGTTTCTCTCCCCATCTCCTCTGTTCCTGTCCTCCCAGCTGGCCTGGACTCCAGAGCACATGTAGGAATTTTTCCCCTTGTTCCCCAGAGCCCTCCATTAGTCGTCCTCAAAACACTCTTCCCCAAGGACCCCCGGGCCCTCCTATCTGGCCCAACTCATGGAAGGGATAGGTTGAACTGAAGCTCCTCCCCCTTCTTTGTATATCAGTGAGGAAAGTGAGCCCCAGAGAGGGGCAGGGACTCAGGCAAGGTCACCAGGCAGCTCTGGGACAAGGAGAGGGGGAGGACGGATCCTCTGACCCAGGCTGCTTTCCCAGATGCAGGGTCCTTTCAGCCCCATCTGGAAGCCTCCCTCCAGGCCCCTTCCTTGCTCAGCCTGAGTCCAGATGTTCCCTACATCTCCCCTCCCCTTCACGGTATGACTCAGATGGATCCCAGCCACAGAAAGAGCCTGGGAGAGAAGCTACAGGCAGTTTCCCAGCACTCAGGAGACCCCAGCCCCCCAGGATCACCCACAGGGTGGGCTGGACCTGGAGGGAGGGTTGAGCCTCCCAGAGGGGAGCAGCCCTGGGCATCCTGTGCAAGCAGAGCGGCCCCCCTCTTGAGCTGCTCCAGGAGCGCACAGCAAAGGAAGGCGGGGGCGAGACGGGCCGGTCCAGCTCGGCTGCAGACGGTCAGCCACCACCTGCAACTTCCGGGCACATTCCTTACTTTTTCCTTCCATTGTGAGAAACAGAGCACCACCCAGAGGGTGAGCTCCATGGGGGCAAGGGCCTACGTGGCAGTTCTGACTACAGTTAAATCCCCTGCCTGGAATCGTGCTGGACGTGTAATAGACACTCAATAAATGTTGGTTCGCTGACCAACTCCTGGCCTATCCCACAGGGCGATTACACGGCACTTCCTAACTCATTTCAACATGGGGCAGGAGTGATCAAACCAGGAGCTTGCCATGGAGATGGGATGGGCGCTGTGATTGTCTTAAGAACTTCCAGAGCCAGTTTGCCCCATTGGGGCCAGGTCTTAGGGCCTTGCTCCCCCACCTCAGCCTTGCCACCCCACAGAGTCTGGCGCTCCTTCCCAGCTCCTTCTACCTTGCTGAATGGATACCCAAGGCTGGCAGTCATGGGGTTAAGGAGGGATTTTCAGTTCTGATGGCTTTTGCCTCTTAGGCAGTAAGGAGGGATTGTCTCATGGTACCAAATCCTTTCTACATCCTTTCTCCTACACCTATCCTCTCCGGTGGCAGCCCTTAGGCAAGCTATGGGCCTCCAGGGCTGGGAGCAGCAGAGGCCACTGAGAAGTCTTCTGACCACATCTAGAGCACCCAGCAGCCCTGGCCACTCCAGGGCCAGGCTAGAGGCAGCTCCCCTCCGTGACCCTGAGGTTCTGGGGTCCTACCCGTCAATGGGGTGCTGGTCCAGCTGCCCGAACTGCCAGTGCACAGGGAAGATGTACATGTTGTAGTTCTTCTCGAAGTCCCGGGCCAGCAGTTCCACGGGATGGTCGCCAGCCTCCAGGCGCTTCTCATTCTCATGGATCTTCTTCACCTGTGGGAGCAGAGATGCTGTGTGACAGAGGGCCCGGGGAGGCTGTCGGGGCCAGTCAAGGTCCCTTCCCCCCGACCGGAGGCCAGAGTAGGCAGAGACCAGCCAAAGTCAGGGTTCAGGATGAGGGAAGGGGGACTCCAGGGCTCAGGATGAGGGAAGGGGGACTCCAGGGCTCAGGATGAGGGAAGGGGGTCTCCAGGGCTCAGGATGAGGGAAGGGGGACTCCAGGGTTCAGGATGAGGGAAGGGGGTCCAGGGGTTAAGACTGTGCTTCCACTGCAGGGGGCACAGGTTTGATCCCTGTCGGGGACCTAAGATCCCACATGCTGAGCAGTGTGGCCAGGAAAAAAAAGACCAAATGAGGGAAGGAAGTGCTTAGATGAGTACCATCATTATCTCATCCACAGAAGTGGAGGCCTGGGGCCATCTCAATCAGAATGACTGGGGAGTGTGTCAAAATGCAGCTTCCTGGGCCTTCCTTCACAGAGACACTGGTTCATTGTGCCTCAGGTGGGGCCCAGGGAGCTGTATTTTATCAGTACTCCTAGTGCTTGATATGTCCCTTAAAGTCCACAGACTCAGAAGGAAAAAGGAATAGAATTGTTTATGTCTCTTGCTTAACATGGACCTAAACAAAGTGAGCAGGTCCGTTCATTACGGGGCCCCTCAGAGCCTTTAACGTGTAAATGTGCTCTGCCTGCGTGCTGTCACTTCAGTCATGTTCGACTCTTCAACGCTATGGACTATGTAGCCCGCCAGGCTCCTTCCTCTGTCCGTGGGATTCTCCAGGCAAGAATACTGGAGTGGGTTGCCATCCTTCCTCCAGGGGATCTTCCCAGCCCAGGGATTGAACCCGTGTCTCTTACATCTCCTGCACTGGCAGGTGGGTTCTTTACCACTACGCCACCTGGGAAGCCCCTGAATGTGCTCTAGAAGCCTTCAAAGGCGGCACGGAGGAGTCTGTGTCCTAGAGCCCGGGACAGAGGTGCTCGTCGGAGCAGGGATGTGGGCTTACATTTGGGTTCCTAGATCTGGGAATGGGACTGGGGATCTCAGCCAGCCTGGGGCCTGAGGTCAGGGCCAGCTCACGGTCGAGCAAGTGCCCTGAGACAGGACGAGAAAAGACCCTTACTCGCAGCTTCTGCTTCTCGGTCAGGAGGTTGTTGTCCTCGTCCCTCTCGTACAGCGTGACCAGGACGTTCTTGAGCCAGTCCCGCATGCGCAGGGGGAATTCAGTCAGCTCGGAGTCCAGGCAGGGGGGGATGTCTAGGGTCAACACAGGGGTGGTCAGCACAGACCCTGACTCCCTGCCCGAGGGCCAATGTGCTGGCCAGGTCGCTCTCCCCACCCCCGCCCTTCTCCTGCTACTGCTTCAGTCTGTGGCCTTGGCACCGGGCTCAGCCTCTCAGGGCCACAGTTTCTTCATATCTTTTGAACAAAGGAGATTGGAGGGGGTGGGGGGAGAATATTCTGCAATTGGACAAGAGCAAAGGCACATCCCCTGTTCCCTTGACCTTGATCTCATCTGGGGGGGGCGGGGCAGGGAATGGTTTGCTCCAGAGACTCCTGCTTTTCTGGGTGTTGGGCCCTGAAAACAGAGGCCAGGACCCACCGTGATGATGTTGACCCTTGAGAGGTGTTTGAAGCTGGGAGACTGAGGGACAGCATTCACTCAGAGGCCCAGCTTAGCCGGGGTGGGGGTTCAGGTATGCTTAATCACCAGAACATTCTTAGCGATAGGATTGCATCCTGGTCTTTGGAACTCAAGGTGACAAAATGTCGGTCCTGGAGATTTCATCCAAGTCCACCCTCTTGGAATTATTAGAGATCAGTGTGGAGAGAAGGGGCTTACTTAAGGCCACATTATCAGAGCCTCATCCAGCACCAGGGCATGTGGGTACCAGGGGGCCTAGGGGCCCATCGTTTCCCCCATCCTTGGACCTATGGAAAGTCCCCTCTGTGGTTAGGACCACGACCTTCTTCACCAGCAGCTGGGGAGTGGAAGAGAACATCTGAGAGGGAAACGCTAGGAGTTGGAGCAAGCGATATGCCCCAGAGAACAGAAGAGCCACTTGGCAAAAGTGCCAGTCTCACTGCCCAGGGATTCCTGCCAACATTCCTCCCCTGCCCTCCTTCTCCAGGCCTGAGCCTTCTCTTTTCACATCCACGGCCCTGTAACTGGAAGAGCAGTGCTGACCACAGGAGAACCTGGTCCCCCCTCCTCCACCTTTCTGCACTTTGCACACCTGAGGCAGGTGAATGGCCCTCCCCAGTGTCATCTGGTGCCAGAATGTACCAGACACACCGTGTGGATGTTGTCTTGGAGGGGAGCAGAGGGGCCCCTGCCTGTCTCGGATGACAGGGAGGCAGACACACTGGAGCAGGAGCCTGGGCCAGCTGAGTCTGCACCTGGGATCACTCCCCAAAGGCCAGGCAAACCCTGGCATCCCTGCCCCCAACACCTGGCTCCTAGGTTTCTAGAAGCAGGTACTTAATCATATGTTTTATGCAGGCAGATGGGAATGTAACAGAGTAAAAGGGCCTAGGATATGACAATATTGAGTAACAGGGCCTAAGGGGAACTGACTGAATTGTCTTGATTTTAAAGCATTCAAATGCAAGTATTTTTAAAACACTTTTTTAGGCCCAGGAAAAACATCATTTTTGCTTCACAACATTGAAGCAGGAAAGATTGTGGTTAGACCTATAGAAGAACTTCCTCGTCATTACAGAAAAGAAGTGAGCTGTCTCGAATGCTAGTGAGAGGCTCTGGAAATCTGCCCTGATCCTGTGTTCCCTCCACTGCTCAGTCCTTCCCTGGAGGGGTCCTGAGTACAGATACCAGCTCATAAACAATCATCTCATTCTATAACTGGGATCCCTGAAGCTCAGACAGGGGAAGAGAGGTGCCCAAGATCACACAGCCCAGAGGTGGCAGAGCCAGCAGCAGTGCCAGTTTGGCACCTCTTCCCCGAGACGGGAGGCTTGGCGGGGCCCGAGGAGACTCACATTTGCAAGGCCCGATGTAGTCCAGGTGGAGCTTGTGGCCCTTCTTGGTGCCCTCCAGTGTGCACTTGGTGGCAAAGAAGTGGCAGGAAGAGTCGAAGGTCTTGTTGTCGTTGCTGCACACCTGTTGGCAAAGCAGAGAGCCTCGCCCTCATTCCCAAAGCCCTTGGCCAGTACCGCCACCCATGCCCATTTCAGAGATGGGCACACTGAGGGCCAGGCAAGGAACGTGACTAGCTCGGGGTCCACAAGGTGAGTTAGGGGTGGGGCCTGGCAAGGAGCCACTCTTTGGGCTCCTAAGTCAATGTTCAGCCCATGCTGGTCTCTGAGCAGCGGAATGACAGAGTCAGGGCTGAGATATGGGAAAGCAAACCTGGGAGATACAGAAAAGATGAATTGAAGGTGAGGATGAGGGAAAGGCAGAGTACTCAGAAAAGGGTTAATACAGCAGGCCTGGAATTGTTATCCTTAGAAAGGCCTTCTTGTGATGTTGGCCCTTGGCTGGTGTCTGGGAGCGAGGCTGGTGAACAGTTGCCTGCACCATTAGAAAACTGTCCATAAATGATGCAGGTGTCTCAATTTGCCTGGGTTGCTCACACAAACAGTATGGTTCATGCTGAATATCTCTTTTCCTGCTCAGAGACTGGAATTTGGGTATATGCTGGGCATGGGATGCCTGTGTGGCCAGGCTTCAACTAAACACTAGGTGCTGAGTCTGTAATAGGCTTCATAGGTCAGAAGCCTTGCTTGTATGAGGCTGCAGTTCATCTTTGTAGCTGGGGAAAGAGACCCTTCAAGGCAGGGGGAGAATAAGCAAGACTGTGCATGGATCCCTCCACACTCAGCCTGTACCCAATTCCCTTTTCATCAGCTACATATCCTTAACTATTAGCAGTGAGTGCAAATATGTGGTGAGTTATGTTGGTCCTTCTTGCGAATCTCTGAGCATGAGGATGGCAGAGCTGAGATGTTGTGGGCTGAACAAGGGCAGTGGCAGCAAGGAGTTGTGTCAGGAGGAGAGAAGCCTTGTCCTGAACACCCTGCACATGCTTACTGCTTACATATCTCTGCAGAGGGATTACTGATGGGCACTGGTGACCCGTGTGATAGGGGGTGAAGGGGTGAAGAGGAGGGAAGAGCTGATGAAGATGCTAAAATTTGGACCTCAAAAGGTAAGTTGTACTGGGGAGAGGTTAAAGATGGAGAGATCAGGTGGAGGTTGTGGGAGTGATCCTGGAACTCGATTTGTGGCCCTGAGCTAGATGACCACGAGCACAGTGGTTGATATGCATGAGTGCTCAATAAATATTTCCTTGGATGGATGAATGGACAGATGAGTCCTATTGGAGACTGAATGGACAGCTTTGAAAGTTTTTTTTAAATAGTATATATTGAGTACTTACTAAGTACCAGGTATTATCTGACAAATCCCTGCAATAGCTCTCCAAGATAAAGTCTATTTCTGGTCCATCTTTAGAGGTGAGAAAACTTGGAGGGGATCAGGAACATAGCTAAGATCTCACACTATCAGGAGGTGGAGATGAAGGTTGATGTCAACCTTTGCTGTGACCCAGAACCCACATGTTTGGACCTGATGCTTTGCCAAGATTCTCCAACATAAGAAAGTCCCTCATGTGTTCCCTTCTGAGTCTCAGTAGGGCTGGAAGCTGGTGGTGCTGAGTAAATTCTTGCCAGTGACTGCTGGAGAGTCCCAGACAGAGACCCTCTCTGGCTGGGTCTCTTGCTGTGACTAGACCTAGCGAGGGGACTTCTGCACCTGGAGCTGCCCTGTGGGACCCCCCAGGCCAGCAGTGTTCTGGGCAGATGCCCTGAGGGCCGCAGTCGTCACCCCTTGCCCTGTCCCTTGGGCCTCACCTTCTCAAACTCGCCGATGGGGGCAGGGCAGCTGGTGGGGTCCTGGCACACACACATGGGGGTGTTGCTCTCGTCCAGTTCGCACACCTTGCCGTGTTTGCAGTGGTGGTTCTGGCAGGGGTCTGGCAGAGCATGAGGGCAACGTGGTTAACCTCACCTGGGCTAGCACATCCATTCCAACCCAACCCACATGGATCCTTGGACAGAAGTCCTCAGCTCTGGCCCCAACTCGACCTTTGGGCAGCCCTGCGCCCTCCCTTCTCTTCTGCTGAAATCAGCTTGTCGGGGAGCAGTTGGCTCAGTCTGGGGACTAGAGATTCTGTCTGAGGTCAGGACCAGGCACACCTGCAGGGGCTGGGGATTCAGTCTGGGACCGGGGAGCACTGGGTGCCATATGGCTCCCCCGAGGACTGAAGCAACCACTGTGTTCTTGGCTGTTCATGGATCAATGACGGCGAGGTATTTCAGAATTCTAGAATAGACTTTCTAGAATGACTTGGAAAGTCCGCTGTTGTCACAGAGCCAGGGAGCTATGCAGCCCAGCAAAACAGGCCTGAGTATCTGTAGCGGAAAAGGGAACAGGGCCCCAGGACCACACTGAACAATAGAGTCTGCCTGTGTCTCGTAAACACCGGATAGGGGATGTGAAGGGGAAGGAACAGCGCTCAGTAGACGCCCCTCTGCTCCAGTGGATACTCAGGCCCTGAGGATGAGAGCTCCTCTCGCCTTTCCTCCTGGCGCTTGACTGGGGTGTCGAAGTCTTCCTCTGTTAGGTGCCTGCCCTGCCAGGTCCTGGGCAAGGGGCCCTCTACTTTTATCTCTTAGTTCCTCGACAACCCTGGGGCGGGGGTCTACTGTCTTCACCCTTCTCCACAGAAGACATGAGCAAGCTGGGCTCAGAGAAGGTTTGAGGGCTGTCAGAGGACATCGCAGAAAGTTTGGAGGCAGACCTTGGTTGGTCCCCCTCCAGAGCTGGGGCTTTAGCCCCTGGGGTACAGTGAGTCTCCGTTCTGCGGGTTAGGGATGCTGGACTGTGAGCAGGAGCCAGAAGCCCCAGGTCACGGTTCTCACAGCCTTATAGGAGTTGTGTCAGGCTTCCAGGTTTATTTCCTCGTGGCCATGTGAAAATTGAGTAAGCTTAAAAGTGTGAAAGCGTCTGGGGCCATCAAGTGACCAGACAGGACTGGGGATCTCAGTAGGAACCTGAAACTCAACTCTGGAACTAGATTAAAGTGCTGCAAGGGTACAAGGCCACTTCCAGCTTGAGACTTCCCTTCCTGGCACTCACAGCCTGGCTATAAATAGATCTTTCCAGATTCCAGAAAACACTCCCAACCTTTCAGTCAAGGCAGTTTGTCCTTCACAGCCCCTCCCACAGGGAGGACCCCACCCTGCGTTTCCTTGGGAAGGAACCTCACACAGGCTTGGCCCACACCCCAGGCCCGGGCGGCAGAGGGCAAAGGCTTGGTCTAACAAGACAAGGAGAAGGGACCTACTCTCAGCTACCACCTCTTCCTCGACTTCCTCGGCACCCTCATCGAATTCTCCTACTTCCACCTGGACGGGGTTGGCTCCCACGGGTACCTGGGGTGGAGGGAGAAGAGTGAGTCAAATGCCCCATCCCACCCCCACACCTGGAGGAAAGGGGCAAAGGCTGGAGGGGACTTGCCCGAAGCCTTGGGTACCCACAAGGGATGGGGATAGACATGCTGAAATGGGTGCTGGGTTCAGATCCCAGGAGGCACAAGTGCCAGGTCCAGAATCGAGACTGAAGCTATGGACCCGGAACTCTGTGGAGATGCCCTAGAGGCCACCAGGCATGTCAGGGCAAGAGGGGGTGCCAAGCTCTCTCCCCTTCAACTGCACCAGGGTAGTCTCCCTTTCATCAGTTGATATTTGGGGAGACCATGGATGACCATCTGAGAAAAAATGTCACACAATTCAAACAGTAAAAGACAAATTCAGAATCATAGCTCCCACCTATGAGGTTCCAGGAAGAGTTTGGGGAGCACTCGGGAGTGTCATCATTGGAGAATCCACAGGATTTACATTTGTCCTGTGCATGCACGTGGGAAGGGGAACAATGGCCTGCTCCGGCAGCCCCCGTCTGGATTCCCCAGCGAGTGGATGTTGGCAGAGAGGAGTCTGGGGCCCTCACCACCTACCTCGGCCACCTCAGCCACGGTTTCTTCCACCACTTCTGTCTCATCAGGCAAGGCTTCCTGTTGCTGTCGGGAGGTGAAAATAGGGTTCAGAGAGGTTGGGGCCCAGGCCAGCTTCCACCACTAACATGCCTCAGCCTGGACCACTGAAGCTGGGGAGCTAGGAGAGAGGCTCACGGGAGACCCCCCGAGGCTGTGCCTCAGGGCCTGCCATGGGTGGACAACTCGGGCACAGGAGAAGCCAAACATGCAGGCCTTGTGGGTCTCTGGAGCACCGCACTTTGTATAGTTATATCTGAAGTGTCTATCAAAACTCAAAAGCATCTCTGCAGCTTAGACTCCCATAATGATGGAAGACCAACTGGTCTGATGCAGACCAACTCCCTTCAGATGGGAAAACTGAGACCCATAGGGGATGAACCCGGAATTTTAACAGATGTCAGTATCTTCCCCACAAGTGTGATACTATCATCATCATCATTTGGCAATTCCTTCTTGGAGTCAATCTGGAGTGAGAGAAGCCAGATAGCACGTGACTTTGAGGTGCCTGGCTGGCTGGGGCTTCTTTTCCCATCACTCCCATCAGCATCCCCTTCTCTTCTGGAAGTCTTCATATGATAAAGAGCTCACTTCCTTCTCAAACAATCCTAGTCCCTTTCTGGGGAAGCTCTGCTCGCTAAACAAGTACATCTTCACATTACATGGAAATCTGTCTTCCCTGGAATCTCCTTTTTATTTTGAGCTTATTAGTTTAAGGGAAAAAAATCTTAAAAAAAATAAAAAGACAACTCAAGACGGGGAAGTGCTTGTCCCCCCTGAACATCCAGGGCGGGTAGATTCAATGCCCCTGAGCTTGTGGTGGGAGGTAAGATCAAGAAGATGTGACTTTCAGGTACTCACAGGGGCTGCCAAGGCCCTCCCAGCCAGGCAAAGGAGAAAGAAGATCCAGGCCCTCATGGTGCTGGGAACCCTGTGGAGAGAAGAGAGATGAAGAATTCAGTGAGGGCGAGGTTTCTTGATGGAGAGTTCCTCCTGACACTGAATTCCTGTGATATGCAAGATAATTTTAGATGGTCCATGGTAGACGATAGTGAAAGACAGGGAGAAGTTTGCTTCCACTTGGTTCTCTTTTAATCCTGATGGTATGAGAAAGTCTCAGTTTGGTGCTAACCAGCCTTTAACATCTAACACTCATCTCTTGCCCTTTTGAGCAGAGGGCAGGCCTCTGGCTCAGAGCCTCTGCAGGAAACGACTTCCAGCTGGAATTCAGTAGAGTTGTCCTGTTTCCTTTGTGTCTAGTTTAACAGTTTCCTTCTATTTATGACAAAAGTACGCAGGTTTTTCCATTTATGGTAGGGAATCTTGTCTCTTTCCTCAGTATATTTATTTAAATTTTTAGACAGTGATTGGACAAAGACAACTGGTTAATTAATCAAGTCTGAGCAATGCTGAACCAGATCTTGTTCAAGGGCCCTTCAATCCCTGATGTTCTAGGATTCTTTTCTTCCTATACCCCAGACTCTTCCCCTCCTCTTCCTCCTCTCCCGTCTTTCCCTGGACCTCCTTCTCCCTTACCCCTCTTTAATAAGAGAATTTAATAGGCAGCAACCCCTTGCCAATTTGAGACAATGAGGCCTACATTCTAAAACAAAGAACAATAGTTTTCGAGGGTAGCCAGTGGAGACTTATGGCCATACTTTCCTCCATTCTGCCCAGGAGGGATGGCACTTCTCTGGATTCTGTGTGGAAACTACCCAAATGCTTGCATATGTTTTGTGTTACCTTCTGTTTCTCCCTCACAGCTAAAAGATATTAACTGAGACCTAGAAAGCTCTCTAGAAAATTCTCCCACTCTGGTCACTGCTGAAACCATCCTCTAGATGGTGAGCTCTTGACTCTAACAATCTAATGACTGGAGGGCATCTTGGAGCAGAATCTCTGATGATTTGCTGCCAAAATACCGTCCCTAACCAAGGAACTGTGGTGGGGATGTTTTGTTTCTTGTTCTAACTCAATGAACTTCCATTTCCAAATGGCTTTAGAAAGTCCTTCCTTCTACTGTTCAGCTTGCCTCCCTTCAAGCTTCTCCTGGTCTCCTATGATCATCCGTCGGTGCCACACAGAGCAAGCATCTCCCCTGCACCTAAGCAGCTTTCAGTCAGTGTGGGCAGTGGCCATGTCTCCCCTCATTTGCCCTTGGTTCCTTCCAAGATTTCTCAACTGACCAAGCACCTTGGTGGGAGGTACCCTGGCATCATGGAAGAAATGCTTAGTTTGGAGCTAAATCCCAAGGATTCTGGTTCTGTCTCAATATTAACTTGGTATATTGGTTCAATCCTTCATCTTCTCTAGACTTCGGTTTCCCTCTTCTACTACTTGAGAGGGTTTGACTAGCTGAGCTTTGAGGCGGTAGCCTGAGCCCTTGAGATGCTCTTCAACTGTCCCAAGCACATGCTGGTCTTGATACACATCATCCCCTCCACTATTCCCATCTTCACTTAAATTATGGTATTTGGGTAGCAGAAAGAGGCAGCAGAAGGGAAGACTTCATAATGGTCCTCTACTGGGGTTGAAATAGACACTAAACCTCAGTATTTTATGGCATTGTAAGAAATAAAACCAACAGAAATTTAAAGAAATCAACCTGGGAGCTTGGCTTTGCTTCACGGTGTCCCCAACTCCAATTTAAGAGTGCACATGGCTTTGGATGAAAGGAACAGGAGAGAAAGCATGAATGAAAGGGGCTGAGGTGGAGAGGGAGGAAGTCAGACAACATGCAGGCCCCTTCCAAGCTGAAAAAATTCCTCCTCATGGACTTGGGTTGGGCCTCATAGAGTTTTTCTTTAAGACTGGGATGGGGATTGGGGAGAAAAGTGGGAAGTAAGTGTTAAGAAAAGGACACACAGTCTTGGAGGAGGGTTTGCCCAGTTTTCCCTCACCAGTCCCAACATCCTCTCCATCCAGATCGTTTGATGGGAGGGAAGGGCAGCATTGGACAGTTCTCGAATGTATGACCATACTCCCTGCATACCCATGAGCTCCCTCTCTGAGGTTCTCTAAACCACCACTGGTCAAAGAGGCCAGGTGCCCATCCTGCAAAGGTCAGGGGGTGCATCAGTAACCCTAGCAAGGTCAGAACACAGGGCCAAACCCCAGCATCCAGAAATGATCAGCTGTGCACACATCCTTTGCCAGTCAAACCTAGGTCTGGCATGCCCACCTGGTGAAAATATAAACACCTTTGTATAAATGAGCAGTATTAAATAAAAACTCTGTATCTCTTTAGTTTGTAATGATGCCTGTGCTTATCCTCTTAAGAATGTTTTCATAATCCGGCATCCCCTGGGGGCTGAAGGCATGTCTTTCTACCTTATAGTGCAGAAGAGAGGGCTGAGGCCCAGAGGGGAAAAAACCTGCCCAGAGCCCCAGGGAGTGGGTGGCAGGGCTGAATGAAGACCGAGGCTGCCCCCCTCCGCCTCTGGCCTGCCCTCTGCCTCACCTGCTGTTTCCCTTGGCAGCAGTTCCTCCGCTGAGTGCTCACCTGATGGGGCCCAGCTGGGCTGTGAACTGGCCCCAGGTACCCTGGAGGAAATGAGACTGGGAGGGGGACAGCAGGAGGCGTGTTCCCCTTGGCCCCGTGGTCGGTCAGATGCAGACTTAGCTCACTCCCACCCCGCCACCGCCCCTGCCTCCTGTTCCGAACATCCAGTCCTTTCCTTTTGCCTTTATTTGCTCTGGAGACGGCTGAAAACCCATCCCTGGCTGCCAGCAGGACCCGAAGCTGAGGTCACCTCTCCTTCTTTAGAAAGAGTCTGGGGATGGAAAAGTACAGCCGCCCCCTCCTCCCACCACCACCCAAGTTCATCTCCCTTGAAACATAAAGGGCCTCCTGTGGGCTCTCTCTGGACACTGAAAAGTTGCTGAAGGACAGAACTAGGGAAAAATCTTGGAATCATTACATTTTAGACTGTGGATCTTGGAATCATAGAACCCTAAGGACATGAAGCACAGAATCTGAGTTATAGTCATCAAATCTGATATGAGTAGAAGAATTTATGAAGCAATGCAGTCTAATAGAACTTTCTAAGATGATGAAAATATTCTATATCCGCATGTGCAACGTGATGGCTAGTGGCCACCAGTGGTTATTGAACACTTGAAATGTTGCTAGTGAAAATGAAGGGCTGAAGTTTTCATTGTATTTCATTTTGATTAACTTAAATTCTACGTAACCATATGTGGCTAGTGGCTACCATATTAAGACAGAGCTTGCTTTGTCCCTCAGTCATGCCCAACTCTTTGCGACCCTGTGGACTATAGCCCTCCAGGCTCCTCTGTCCATGGGATTCTCCAGGCAAGAACACTGGAGTAGGTTGCCTTTCCTTTCTTCAGGGGATCTTCCAAACCCAGGGATCAAACTCAGGTCTCCTTCATTGCCAGTGGATTCTTTACTATCTGAGCCTCCAGGGAAGCCCGTATTAGACAGAGTGGTTATCAACTTTTATAGAGGCATTATGGCAGAGAGGTAAGCCCAGGGGCTCTGGAGACAGAATATACAGGTTCAAATCCTGGTTCTGCCGTATAGCAGTTGTGTGACTTTCAGAAACTGATTTTCCCTCTCTGGGCCTCCGTGTATTTCTCCATTTTAGAAATGAAAATAACATACTTACCTTGAAAGACTCATGGATGATTACAAGAGATAAGCATCAGAAGAGTGTCTCAAATACAAAGATCCCAGAATCTCCATTCACCTTGGAAATCCAGGGCAAGAATCCTAGCTCTTTGTTCACGGCCCAGGGAGAACAGGTGCTGGGCTGGAACAAAGGAGGCATCGCTCCTTTTGGTCTCGGGCACTCCAGCCCGGCCTCCACAGGGCACAGTGAAGCCAGGCCCCAGGCTGCCCTCTCAGTCGGGCTGCTGACGCAAACCAGACATCTTGCTTCTACCATTTGGCTTACTAACAAGGGTTCCCAAACACATGTTCCTGGTAAACAAGCCCACAGAGAGGAAAACAAGTCTAGAGGCTAATAAAGGGCCTCGTGAGTGAGCCAGCCCCGCCAGGATGCCAGGACTCAGAAGCAGGCCGGAGACAGTCCAGAGAGGTGCCAGTGTGGCCACGTGGGCTCTCACACCCCAGGGAGCACACACAGCCACTCAGAGGTGACGTGGAAGTCAGGAGCCCTGGGACTGAGTCTTGGCAGAGTTGCCCCCAGCTCACCCTTCAAATCAGGATAGGCTCCGCTACTCCTTGGACTTCACCTAGCGCCACTCCTCTGCACAAAGCAGACGTTGTTTTAGATCAGTGGTGTTCAGAGTCATATAAGCCAGGGAGCCTTTCTCTCAGTGAAGTCTTCTGCATTAGTCCAAGTTTGAAACAACCAAGAGCCGTTCACTTTTGTTGTACATATGAATGCACTATTATCTATTCAATGAATCAGCTCGAAATTAAAAAAAAACAAAAACAGTGTTGAGATGGAGGCTGGCACTGGGACACTCCCTGAGATGCCTTGGAGAACCTCTAAGTTCTTTCATGAGAGAGTTTGAAGACCTGAGGCCATAGTCCCTAAGGTTCCTTTCAGCCCTGACGTTCCAAGTCAGCTGAGTCAGCAGCCTATCAGAGGACCACCTTTCCCAGGCTGGCCCTTGACTTCCTGCTTCAACTTCTAAAAATTCTTGCTGGAAGGGAAGAAGCTAAGGGAAACATTTAAGGGAAACATTTAGTCCCCAACCTTTTTGGTACCAGGGACCGGTTTCATGGAAGACAATTTTTCCACAGACCAGGGCAGAGTGGAGCATGTGATTAAAGCACATTCTATTCATTGTGCACATTATTGCTATTATTATTACATCAGCTCCACCTCAGATCATCAGGCATTAGGTCCTGGAAGTTGGGGACCCCTGTTTTAGGGTGCTCAAGCATAGGTTTTAAGAGGTTCAGAGGCAACTCAGAAATGGCCCCAGAGGATGAGACTGGTATCAGTCTGACAGAGGTTCCATAAACACATCTAAGATGCCACGTTTTGCTGTGGTTAGAAGCCCCAGGCTCTCCTCGTTGGCTCCCCCTAGGGGCCACTGGTGCATCTGGGTGACCACAAATGGAAGGGATGAGAAATAACATCAAAGTGTCCAGGCTGTCACATCCTAAAGATAGCAAGCAAATCCATGGCACACGTGGCTACACCTGCTCCTCCTGTGCATGTGGCAGACATTACTAATCAATCATATGACCTTTCCCCCTAAAGTCCAGTTCAGTTCAGTCGCTTAGTCGCATCTGACTCTTTGCGACCCCATGAATTGCAACACGCCAGGCTTCCCTGTCCATCACCAGCTCGCGGAGTTCACTCAAACTCATGTCCATCAAGTCGGTGATGCCATCCAGCCGTCTCATCCTCTGTCGTCCCCTTCTCCTTGTTGGACTCAAATCCTGGACACAGTTCTTTTGGCAGCTGCTACCAATGGGTTGGTGGTGTCATGCCAAGCAACACCTCTTTGCCATGCTTCTGATTTTAGAGATAGGAAGACTGAGGATCAGAGAGTGAAAATAATTCACTTGAGGTCATACATGGCAAGCTGGTATCTGGGCTGAACTTCCAGATATTCAGAAATATCAAGATGTTTGGGGAATTGTTTATTTTTTCATTTGATTAGTCTAGGATCCTATGACCATAACTAACACACAAGGGCCCAGAAAGATCCTCAGATGAAATGGGTTAATACCACATTTCTGAAAGAACCCAGTTATAGCGAGAGTTGGTATCTCCATTCCTACTTTGCCTACAGACATCAAGCTCTATAACTTGACAAGTGAGAGCAGAGTTAATGTCCTGTCTAGACATCTCCTGGATAAGAAGGAGGCTGTTTTTCTAAATAATTCTGTCAAGTCACTGGTTGCAGTCACCTCTTAGCCACCTCCTGTTGCCCTAATGACAAAGCCATGTGGGCTGCGTCAGGCCATGGCAAGCCAGCAAAGGAGGAAGAGAGGTAGCTCTTATCCCTTGTTATCCATGGGGCTGTTGACTGCAGGGAGGAGTGTCAGGAGAGTACCAAACTGCTCAAAGGAAACCAACAAAAGAAGCCAAAATGAACATCTGGATGTTTCCAGATGTCTGAAAATTTGGCTCAGACATCAGTTTGCTGCATGACTTTGAGTTATTTTCCCTTCCCGAGTCTCAATTGCTGTCTCTAACATACAACAGGTGCTCAGATGGCAAAGAATCTGCATGTAGTGCAGGAGACCGGGGTTCAATTTCTGGGTTGGGAAGATCCCCTGGAGAAGGAAATGGCAACCCCGTCCAGTATTCTTGCTGGGAGAATCCCATGGACAGAGGAGCCTGGTGGGCTACATACAGTCCATGGGATCGCAAACAGTCAGACATGACTGAGCGACTAACACTCAGGGGTCTACCTCTCTGCCATGACCTGTAGTTAGGTCTGGCTGTGCATGTCTGTGTGTGGCTACAAATGGCGATTGTGTATTTGCATAAGTGACCAATGACCTTGAGGACCACCGTGTGAAGCTTTGTATGTGATGCTGTGTGTCTACCTGACTCAGCATCTGTGGGTTTCAGCCCTTATAGGTGAGGGTCAGAGTTTGCATATGCATCAGATGGACATCCGAGACTTGTCTGTGAGTCAAGGTATTGCTCAGAGGGAGCCGTGAGTGCATGACCCCCTGTGTCTGCTCATGTATTGAAACATTTATTTTCAGCTGTGCCAGTGGGTGCCTGTTGGTGAAATCAACGTTTATATACTTGGCATCCTCGTGGGTTTGTGTCTGTCCCTCTTTATCCCTGCACACATAGCTACCTGTCTAAATAATGTCAAAAATCAAATATTTTCCTGTTTACCTCACATCCTCAGCTCTTTCCTTTCCTCCACCATCCTTTTCTATTTATAGCATTTTTTTTTTTTTTAGCAAGGAAAACTGCTCTTGTGAATAGCAAACCCCAGCCACACAATTGGTTGACAAGTCTCTACAGTTGGATAAAGATTTTAGCAGGGCTATTATGCAATCCAAGTTCCCCTAGCACCCCCTCTCTTGTTTCCTTTTCAATTAGGGGGCCAGGCACTGTTAAAAATGTAGCCTGACTGTTCTTTCTAGTGAAAACAGCACCTGGCAGCTAGGGTCACAGGAGTTCAGAGCTGAAAGGGCACCTGCAGACCCTAGGCTCAGTTCAGTTCAGTCGCTCAGTGGTGTCTGACTCTTTGCGACCCCATGAATTGCAGCACACCAGGCCTCCCTGTCCATCACCAACTCCCGGAGTTCACTCAGACTCACGTCCATCGAGTCCGTGATGCCATCCAGCCATCTCATCCTCTGTCGTCCACTTCTTCTCCTGCCCCCAATCCCTCCCAGCATCAGAGTCTTTTCCAATGAGTCAACTCTTCTCATGGGGTGGCCAAAGTACTGGAGTTTCAGCTTCAGCGTCATTCCTTCCAAAGAAATCCCATGGTTGATCTCCTTCAGAATGGACTGGTTGGATCTCCTTGCAGTCCAAGGGACTCTCAAGAGTCTTCTCCAACACCACAGTTCAAAAGCATCAATTCTTCGGCCCTAGGTTAGATTCCCCATTTAACAGATTGGGGAACTGAGTCTGGAGAGGGAAAGTGTCTTTCCGAATGTCACTGTGAGTTAGGCTCCACCTCTGCCTTTGCCTTGGACACTGGAGGGTGCAACACTCTTGGGAAATATGAAGGTGCCCAAATCAAAAGAATCTGGACAATATTTATTTTGCTTAAATGTGCCTGTCAGCACTTTTAGTAAAGGGAAGTTATATCCAAACCCTAAGATGATGAAGCTGCCAGACAAAAAAGCGGGGAATGATGTCACCAATTATTTGGATGCCATCAATTCATCCATTCTAAAAACCTATCTCATTAGGTGAGAGGGCCACAGTGTAGCAAGCTTCTCTGTGTATCATCCCCGTTTTGTCCACACAGTATCCCTTTGAGGTGGTGGTGTTATCACTTTTTGAACCAAGGAGGACCTGGTTCTCCTTGAACCTGGGGCTCAGAAAGGAGAAGCCATTAGTTCAAGGTCAAATGGCACCTTTGAGGTAGAGGTGGTTTTAAAACTCGGGTCTTCAAGTAGCCTATCCCAGGAAGCAGGAAGCAACTTACAGCCCCATAGCTGCCCTGGGGTCCCGGGAGATTGGGAGGTCGGCAGGGCAGGACCTAGAATTTGCCCTCTTGGGATGGAGTGGAGTGGGGGACATTCAGACCTACAGAGCCTGATATTCTAAGTGTTCTAGTGTCCCCTCCCAGCCAGCAGGCAGAGACCCTGAAAAAAAGGTTACCGTGGCAACTCGCATTCCTCCTAGAGTGAGTCATAGCAAAGAAGAGCCTTTTGGTGGGTGGGACTTGGAGAAAGTTTCAAAAGTTGATTCCTTCTCCAGGCATCCTCCCTTCCCTCCCCCTCCCTCCCTCAACTCCAGCTCCCGACTTTGTCGATGTGGCAGCTGATGGCTGCAAGTTAACTCTCTCTTCCCCCCAACCACTCCCATTCCAAAGCTTTTCATCCTTCTGCAAATACACCTCAGCTTCCAGTCCCCACCCTCTCCATCTCCCACGTCATGCCCTCTGGCTACCTGGAGGGGCAGGCGTCCATTTGAGAATATATTTAAGACTGAAGGCTGTGAACACCCTCTTGGATATTGCCGCTAACTCTGTCTCTATTTCTCTCTGTGTGTGTCTCTCTCTCTCACACACACAACTGTATATACAATTTTAAGGGGCTTGCAATCTCCTTGAAACCTAGCCAAAAGCTAGTCCATGAATTCTGCTTTAAGAGACCTTCATTGGAAAGTTCAGAGGACCCCGGGCACCCCAAAGACGGTTGAGTCCATTCCTCTGACTTTACAGGCAGGGAGACGAAGTCCAGGGGAGACATTTACCTAAGATCACATGTAAGATGTATGTCTTCAGTCTGCCCCCCTACTTCAGATGAGCTTCTCATCCTGCTTTCAGCGCTTGGGGTGCACAGAAATTCAACCGCAGAGAAAACCCTTTCTCTTTGTGTTCTGCATAGAGTAGCATTTTCTGGAGGAAAACATGTGCCCCTCTGTTCCTTTTTGGGTGGACTGGGCTTCCTGGAAGACATGCCTTCCCCAAGGCCCCCCTTTCCCCTTGGTGCCCTTAGGGACTCAGGAATCCTGCTCATGAGCCAGCCAGTGGAGCCATAGGTAGGAAGGGCTTACCTGAAGAAGACCTAACAGCAGCCTAGTGTAGAGTTTGAACTTCTCATGGCAAAGGTGTGGGAAGGTCGCCCTGAAACCCTCTCCATCTTGTCTTTTCCCTCCCACTGTTTGCAGCACACCCCCACCACACCCAGTCTCCCGTCGGACCCTGCGCCTCTCTGGACCCTATCGGATATCAGGGGTCTTCAAATCTAGATACACAGAGGGCTACTGCTGCTGAGTTTCCAGTGTTTACATCCTGGGGAGCCTGGGATGGGAACAATGCCTAACCCCGGACTTACTGTCTGACAGTGCTATTTCAGGCTGAATGGCACCGGAATCGGTGTGTGTGTGTCTGTGTCTGTGTCTGTGTGTGTCTGTGTGTGTCTGTGTGTGTTGGAGAGGGGTGGAGGTTGAGAGGGGAGAAATTCCAGGGCAACAGGAGCCTTCACAGAAGTGCTGATAAAAGGTGAAGACCCTCTCTTATCCCTCCAAAGATCAGTTTATCACTCATGCCAAATCCCTTTGGGAAAACAGAGTGCAAGAACCAAGTCTAGAAAGTTTCTCCTCCTGGAATGGGAAGCAGGGCAGACTCTGGTGGCCCATCCCTCTTGCAGCTGTGCCCAGATCATATTCCCAGGAAAGGAAGAGGTGGCCCCCATTTGTAAAGGCAGCCTCTGAAACCCAAGAGACAGGCACAGAGAGAGACAGGGAGAAAATACTCTCTCAGAGACAATCGGATTACTTTCTGCAGTCCCAAAGGGGAGACCACATGATCTCAGTTTCACCTGAGGAGTTAACAGGCAGCAAGTCTGCGTCCCCTGCCCTTCGGGAGAGCAAGGACGGAGTCCCTGCGCCTGGAGACCTCCCAACACAGCTTCTTTTCCTTGTACACAAAGTGAGGAGTGGGCCAGGGTGCAGGGGATGCAGGCCTAGAGGAGGGACAGGCAGGGCAGGGGTCAGACATACCTCAGTGGCGGGCAGGCAGGCAGCAGGCAAGCTCCAGGCTGTCTGGAGGTCTGCAGGAAAGTGAGGGGCTTAGAGCCTGGCAACAGGAAACCACTCAGAGCTCTGGGCTGGGTCTGTCTCCCCCTCCACCCCTCGGTCCCTCCTCCTCCTGTGTCTCCTCCTTCCCCTCCCCTCCCCTCCCCTTCTCCCCACAGCCAAAGCTGTCTCTGTCTTCCAAGCCTTTCCTCCTCTCCTCTCGGTGGGCTGTCCTGACCCGCCTCCCAACCCCGCCCGCCACATGGGTTCTGGAGCTCTTGCCGAGACAGACTGACCGAGCAGAGCGCTGGGACTGGAAAGGCCAGCGGGGATCACCTAAAACAGCCCCCTCCTTGTTCAGAGGGGAGCTGAGGCCTGGAGGGGGCAAGGGATCATCCACCCAGGGTTCCCAAGGGGAATATCCAGGCCCACGTGTCTGGAGTGTCTGACCGGTATCTCTATGAGAGCTCCCTAGCATCAGGCAGTGCTGAGGAGGGCAGAGCCCTGTGAGGGGGTTGTATCTGTGGCAAAGGCTAGGCCAGGACTTGCCTCTATACAGACTGAAGAAGCTGCCATTGATGGCGTCATCACTGATGGCTCGGAATACTGTCTAAAAATAACCACCTCAAACTCTTAGCTGTGCCACTGATAGACACAGAAGAGGTTGGCCATCTAGCTGGGGGAATCTGTGTCATCAGTATAGAATAAATAAGGTGATTGCTGATACGGATTATGATTACAGAGGTAACAATGACCAAGGTTTACTTGGGACTTAGAATTTACTCGGCAAACCCTTGACATAGATACTGTTACTGTGCTGATTTTACTAATCAGGAAATAGAGGGGCTAAGAGGCTGTTACTTGCCCAAGATCCCCTGTCTAGAAGTGGGGTAGGCAGGCAGATTCTACATTCAGTCTGGATCACTTCTTTTTTAAATTAGGCATTTATTTTTGCTGCCCTGGGTCTTTGCTGCTGCAGGTGGACTTTCTCTGGTTGGCGATGAGCGAGGCGTACTCATCCTTGTGGTGCTTGGGCTTCTCGTTGTGGTGGCTTCTCTGCTGCGGAGCACAGGATCCAAGCTGCGTGGGCTCGGTAGTTGTGACACACAGGTTTAGCCACTCCACGGCATGTAGGACCTTCCCAGACGAGGGAGTGAACCTGTGTCCCCTGCATTAGCAAGCAGATTAGCCTCTGGACTACCAGGAAGTCCCAACCTGGTTCACTTTGATGTGTATGAACTTCTCGGTACGACAGGTCTTAGTTGAATATTTATGAGAATATCACTGAGTGTATGAATATTTATGAGTGCACAGCTCGCATCTGGAGAAGTGTAAGAACTAATATCTGGTCCTTGTCATCAAGGTGCTTGGATCTTGCTGAGAGGGCAGGCCTTAGGCATTCACCCATTCACGTGAGTCGTTCAGACTCTGAGGTTTGCCCCGGGAGTTCAGAGTAGCAGGGTTTCTGAGTCGGAGCAGGCATAGAAGGCTTCCTGCAATAGGTAGCTCTCAAAGCATGAACTGGGTTTGAATAACATGAAAAGGGAGAAGGCAGAGAACATTCTCATGAACTTCTGCACAATATGGGCTCTGGCTTCATTGCCATCCTCTCTTCCCGTCACTTGCCTCCTTTTTTTCACTCTACTCTATCCACACTGGCTTCCTTTCAGTTCCTCAACAACTGAAACATTATTGCCACCCCAGGGGCTTTGCACTTGCTCTTACCTCTGTTGGGAACTTTCTCCCATCTGATTTTCTTGTGCCTGGAGTTTTTTTGCCCTTCAGATCTCTGTTCTAATGTCAACTCCTAAAAGAGGCTCTCGGAGGCTTAGTTCAGCACCTTACCCTGCTTGGCTTCCTTCCTGGCACTTGTCATGATCAGGAGTGGCCTGTCACCTGTGCTCGACAGACGCTGCGTGAGAACAGGCACTCCGTGCGTCTTATTCGCAGCCGTGCTGCAAGTGTCTAGAGCAGTGGCCAGCACAAAGCTGGCTCTCAGAGTGGTGGTTGTCTTTTACTAGGGTTCCAGCCTGCAATAGTGCCCAATGCTGGTCTTCACTGGTCTTCAGGAGCAGTAAAGTCAGGTAGAAAAAGACAAATAGCATATGATATTGCTTATATGCAAATCTAGAAAGAATGATACAAACAACCTTACATACAAAACCAAAACAAACTCACAGACTTAGAGAATGAATTTATGGTTACCAGTGGGGAAGGGTTGGGGGGGGGCATAAATTGGGAGATTGCAATTGACATAGACACACTACTATATATTAAACAGATAACTAACAAGAACCTACTGTATAGCACAGGGAATGTTCCTCAATATTCTGTAACAACCTAAATGGGAAAAGAATTTGAAAAAGAATAGATACATACATGTATAACTGAATCACTTTGCTGTACACCTGAAACTAACACAGCATTGTTATCAACTGTACTCCACTATAAATTGCAAAGTTAAAAAAAGGGGGGAGATTCTTGAACCTGAGAAAGTCTGGGTGTCCGTGCATTTTTCATCAGAGAAGGCCTACGGCTTCCTTCAGGTTTTGAAAGGGATGAGTCAGAAATCCATGAAAGTATTTCTGCACCAGCTGACCCCCAAGACCTCTCCCAGTTGCACAAATCAAGAACTCTGCCTCAGCTGTTTAGTACAGGGTGCTGGCAGATTCCTCAGATATCTGTTTGCACTGTGGGCAGATGTGTGCTTTTATAGGATTGGTTGCTATAGCTCCCAGGGATCATGGGGACTAAAATTAACTTAAACGTTGTGTTTTTCTTCATAAACTAAGATAATGATTCTGATGAAAGTGAGCTGATGGAACCATTCCCAGTGTTTGGCTGCAGTTCCCACGAGGCCTTCAGTTCAGGAGCTAGAAAGCTGACTGGGGCTAGGCTAAAGCTCTGGGACAAAGATCGCATCTGGGGGCTCTCTGTGGGGAGACCCTGAGCCTGGATTCCTCAGAGGAAAACTTGGGAGGTTTTCTGTCTAGGTCCTCCCTAGCACCCTGGGAGGACAGGAGCCTCTGAAGCAAGATGACTTGGACCTAGGGAGGGAGACCATTAGGACTAAGGCTGGCCCTCTGGCCACCACCAAGGGAAGAGAGAGAAGTGCAGTTGGACCGGGGTACTCGTCCTGGGTGCCAGTCCCCGCTCTGACACTGAGTCACTGAGTGACACAGGCTCATCCCTGGTCCTGTCTGAGCCACTGGTTCAGCCATTGGTTTCCACTGGTTAGTATAATGGACAGCATAATAGTAGCCCTATGTGTGCTCAGCCGCGTCAGTCATGTCCAACTCCTTGCCACCCTGTGGACTGTAGCCTGCCAGGCTCCTCTGTCCATGGGGTTCTCCAGGCAAGAATACTGGAGTGGGTAGCCATTCTCTTCTCCAGGGGATCTTCCCAACCCAGGGATTGAACCCAGGTCTCCTGCATTGCAGGCAGATTCTTTACTGTCTGAACCACCAGGGAAGCCCCATAATAGTCATAAGAGCCAATATTTATTAAACACCTACTATGTGCCAAGCACTGAGCTAAGTGCTTTGTGCATATTTTCCGACCTAACCTTTACGAGATAGGAACTATTAACCCCATTTTAGAGATGTGGAAAGTGAAATTTCAGATCGATAATTTGCCCAAGCTCATGCACCAAGTACATGATTAAGTCAGAGATTCAAATCCAGATATAAGGGTCACCAGTGCTCAAGAGCTTAACCTACTACACTCTACTTCGCCTAAGTTCCCCTCCGTCTCTGCCATCTCTGGGCTCTGGACTGCCCATCTCCCTAGTCGGGTGTGTTGCTGACCTCACATCAGATTGGATCAGCTTTCCAGCTTGCAGAATGAGAAGTCAGCCCCTCGGGGCCCCTGCCAGCTGCCCATCACCCCGTCCAGCTTCTCACCAGCTGTGCTCCTTTAGGTACCACCCCTGCTCCCTTGATCCTTCCCATCTTGACATAGCACCCAGCACAGCTTTAGGGCTCCAGGATAGTGCCCGCAAGTGCATGGTGCCCAGGCTCCCATACCTCCCAGAACATCAGCTGCCTGCATCGCTCATTCAAGGACTCCACTCCACAGAGGTTGTATCCGAAAGTAGGGCAAAGGCTGTCTTCATGCCTTTTACATCCTAACAGCTAGAGGCAGGTGATAAAGTTTCAGGTTATGATCAATTCTGTGAATGAACTAAACAGGATGACTTGAGAAGGTAATGGGAGAATTATTTACTGATAGGGTGGTCAGGGTAGGCCTCTGGAGAAGGTCAGTTTGGGGGGAAAAATGAATGATGAGTCAGTGAGAAGGGCTGGGGGAGGAGTGTTCCAGGCAAGGGGAGAGTAAGTGCCAAGACCCTGACTTCTTCAAGTGACTGAAAATGTGGCTAAAATTATAGATCAGAGATTTCCCTTCTCCTCATGGCCTTCCTCATCCTCCTCTCCTTCCTCTTCCTCTGCTTCGTCCCTGTTCTTCATCTCCTTTCTCAGTGAATGACAGAGCCATGCTGTGAAGGAATCAGGGAAATAGGGAATTAGAACCCAGGTTGTAGATGTAGAGAAACTGAGGCCCCAGTCACTCAGTGGAGATGGGACTCAAAACCAGGTCTCCTGAGCCCTGGCTCAGAGACCGAATCTCAGGCTCACTGAGAACCTGCTCATCCTTCTGCTCATAACTCCAGAGCTTCTGTGACCTGAGCCATGTGATGGACCATCTCTGGGAGCTGAACTGGGGCCGGGTGGGCCACCAGTGTACCCACGTACGAGCAGAACCACCTGGAGAGGAAGCAAGAGGTCCAAGCTCTGGAAACAGACAGGGAGACTCTGTCAATTTGACTTCTAGCAAGAAGGAAAGCAACCAAGCAGAAAGTTAAGTAAATAGAAGCAGTGCCAAGAAACATCCCCTCAGGCCTCACATCAGAAGCAGTGTCAGCATCTCAGTGGTTCAGATTTCCAAGGCCGTAAATCCTGAGTGGGCCTTGCGAGTAAAAGAAAAAAACATTAATAAGTTTTGTATGTGGGAACTTGAGGCCCTGGGGGAGACTAGGTCCCCTTGGAACAATTATGAGTAAACTAGAAAGAGAGATGACAATTTTCAGTATTTCTCAGCAGACACTGGGCAAAACACTTATGTTCATTATCTCTTTTAAACTTGACTTAATACACACACTTAGCTAGGATATTAGTTTTCCATTATTGCTATAATAAATTATCGCAAACTTGGTGACTTAAAACACACATTTATGACTTTACATTTCCGGAGATCAGAGGTCCTAAAATCAAGGTCTTGGCAGGGTTGCGTTCCTTCTGAAGGCCTGAGGGGAGAATCTGTGTCCTTGCCTTTTCAGCTTCTAGAGGCCAGCTGCCTTGCTTGGCCTGTGGCCTGTTCTCCATCCTCCAAGCACATCTTTCCAACCTCTGTTTCTGGTGTTGCATCTCCTTTTTCTGACTTTGACCCTCTCACCTCCCTCTTATAGAGACTCTTGTGATTACATTGAGCCCACCCAGATAATCTGGGATAATCTTCCCATCTCCAAAGCCTAACTTCACCTGCAAAGTTGGTCCCTTTGGCCATATTTATAGTTACAGGAACAAGAACATGGACACTTTGGAGGGGTGGGGGGCATGATTTTGTCTACCATAGGGAGGTACAATTGCTTCCCAGGTGGCATTAGTGGTAAAGAACCCACCTGCCAATGTAGACGATACAGAAGACTCGGGCTCAGTCCCTGGGCTGGGAAGATCCCCTGGAGGAGAAAAAGGCAACCCACTCCAGTATTCTTACCTGGAGAATCTCATGGACAGAGGATCCTGGCAGACTATAGTCCATGGGTTCGCAAAGAGTCAGAAACGACTGAAGTGGCTTAGCATGCATGCAGGAAGGTGAAATTACCATTCGCATTCCAGAGATGAGGAAAGAAAGGTTCAGAGAATTAAATAGCTTGCTGGAAGTCCCACTGTTGTAAAGCTAGGAATCTACACAAGTAGCTTAACTCCAGGCCCCAGCTCTCTGTCGCTTCCCTAATCACAACCCTGCCTGTGCCATGTTCTTGGTGAGGCTCTCTCCCTTCCCCCATCTGCCCCAAGCCCACCCATTTTGGGGCTCAGGCTGAATCTTTGTTAGTCTTTCAAAGTTTAAAGCTGATAGGGCCCTTCAGCTCTATCCAGGCCTACTCCCCCTTGTATGGCTGGGGAAATGGAGGATTGTAGAGCCCAAGGTCACTGTATGGGAGCCCTGGTCTCCAGGCCCAAGCGGAGGCCAACTCTGGCTGCTCCAAGTCTCTGGAGGCAGGGACTGGGCCACCTGATCCCTTTGGACTTAAGATTATGTATCAAAACTCTGACACTCACCATCTGTGCATCTGGCTGAACGTCAAGCCTGCCAAACTAAGACAGCCCGGGCACGGGGAGACTGACTCAGCCTGTCTTCCTGTTACTGTATCTTCCCCTGGGCCGGCCCTCCCATTGGCTGAAGGGCACAAAGACCCCATTGTTCTCTGGTCGTTGGCCCCCTGGGCAGAGTGGCTGATGACCAGGGCAAGGCCAAAGGGAGAGGAGGATGGAATTTCATGTCAGCACCCACTGTACCCTCAACACTCCCACCAGCAAATTCACATTCTCCCTCAGCTCTCTACAGTTCATGAAGGACTTTTATTCCCGTGTCTTAGGGAGCAGCACAAGTCAGTCCCTCAGGTAGAAAAGTAAGGCTTCACTCAGCACATTCAGGGCTTGAGCAGACAGAATGTTCTGCTCATGGTCACCCAGATGGCCCAGGTGAAGCTGAAATGACCACTCCAAACTGGTCCGAGTCTCTCTCTACTAACCAGCTGCCTCTACCTGGGGTCAAGGGAGAGCTTACCGAGGCATCTTCTTCTCCACTGAGGTGGCAAAGCATTCACCATGTGTTGGCTGCACTTCCTTGAGTTGACATAAACCATCACCCCCCCACCAATGAACAGTGTTTGAGTTGCAGTCAGCTTCTATCCTTAGTAGGACCCTGCCTGTAGTCTATCCTCGAGTGGCCTATCTTTTCTCTGCACCTTGATTTTCTTGTCTTATTAAATAAGCATGATTATACATCTGACCCTCCTGGGTACAAAGTCAGTGTTAGATTCAAGAGAGAGTAGGTTTCAGAGAATGAGTTAACAAGAGCAAAGTTGAAAGGCTCAACTTTGGAGTCAGATCACTGGGCCTGGATCCTGTGGCAAGTGATTTAACTCTAAAACTCTGGGCAGGGACTCGCCTCGTGGTCTAGTGGTTAAGACTCTGCATTTCCACTGCAGGGGGTGAAGGTTCAAGCCCTGGTCTGGGAATTTAAGATCCCGCAGACTGTGAGGTACAGCCAAAAATTAAGGGGACAACAACAACAACAATAAAACTTGGGGCATAGTATTTCAACTCCAACCTCAGTTTTCTCAAATGTAATGGTACAATCCACCCCGCTCCCAGCTCCCTGCCTTTATGAGGATCTTGTAAGGATGACATGAAATTATATATGTAATGTGTTTGGCTCACTGTTTCATATCCTGCACTATCAAGTAATGTGAGCTATCTTATCATTAGAGCATTAAAAATTTCCCAGAGCATGTCCACATACTATTAGTCCTCAGATAAAAAGGGGGACCCTGAGTTCAAGTGAGTTTGGGAAGTGTGGCATCAGCCACCTTCCTCATGGTTATTCCTGAGGCACAAGACAGTGTTAAAGCCTCTGAAAAGTTCTGCAGGAAAGAAACCTTTTGGGGGGGGTCTGTTTGTTTGTTTAGGCTGTGCCATATGGCATTCAGGATCTTATTTCCCCGACCAGGGAAAACCTTTATGTGTCCCTCTTTTCAGTGAACTTCTGAGTGTGTCCCACAGACCTCAGTTTCCATGAAAATGCCTTTGACAGATGTCTGTTGGATCCAATGTCCTTGTCCAGGAAGGTGAAGTAACTTGTTCTGGGTCATGAGGCCAGTGAATGGTAGACCCAGGGCTTGACCCAAGCTCATGAATTTTTTGGCATAGTGCTCTATTAAAGTTCGCTGAGGAAAGGCCTCCTGTAGAAATATAGACAGGTCATCATCAAGTTGCTCAATCGTGTCCAACTCTGTGACCCCATGGTCCGCCAGGCTCCTCTGTCCATGGGATTCTCCAGGCAAGAATACTGGAGTGGGTGGCCACTTCCTTCTTCACGGGATCTTCCCGACCCAGGGATCAAACCTAGGTTTGCAGTTGGATTCATTACCGTCTGAGCCACCAGGGGAGCCCAGAAATGTAGACAAACTCTCTCTAAATGTCAAAGATTCGTGTACAGAGTACATAGACTTTTATTCTGTCTTTGAGGTCCTGTATCCATGACTGAAGATGCCAGGCTCCCTCCGGACTGAGCTATCTCCCCATAGCCCTGGGTGGGGTTGGAGGAGCTCGACGATGGATTAGTTCTGCCTCCTCCCATCCCTGGCTCTGTAGCACTCCAGCTGCTGGTCTGGGTCCAGGGAACACTCACACGCAGGCACCAATTTTCTCCTGAAACCCCACACGCCTGGAAATCTTTCCTGAAGGAGGGGGAAAGCCCTATAACCCAGTCCAGCAACGTGGCAGATCTTACATGTTCCCTGACGTGGCCAGCAAACCAAGCTTCTCTTCAGTTTTTGCAACTGTGGACCCAGGGGTAATGACATCCCCGCCAGTCCAGCGACGTGGCAACTGGTGCTGTGACTCAGCTGACCTGGGGGACAGCCTAGAGCCTCCATCCTTCTTTTCTTGGTCTCAGGAATTGGGGACACAGAAGGGAGATCTGGATTAACCAATTACCAATTAACCCCTTACCCCTGTCTCCAAGTCTCTTTTCCCTCACCATTGCCTGGCAGACTCACTCTCTTCTGGGGCTGATCCAGTAGGTCATCTCTCCCCACTCCTGGCTTCAGTTCTCAGACAGCAGCTTCTTGTAATGAATCTTCGAGACTTTCCACACCAGTGACGTTCACACAGGCTTCTATGGGAGTTTCATAGAGGAGCCTTAGGAGACAGAAAGAAAGCCAAAGGGGCAGATCTCCAGATTCCCAGTCCATCTCTGCCTTCAACCAGACCAGAACTACATTAAAAAAAAAAAAATTATTGGAGTGTAGTTGATTTACAGTGTTGTGTTAGTTTTAGGTGGACAGCAAAGTGAATCAGTTGTATATAAACATATGTCCTTTTTCTTTTTTTAGATTCTTTTCCCATATAGGCCATTATACAGTACTGAGTAGAGTTCCTTGTGCTACACAGCAGGTCCTTATTAGTTACCTACAGCAGAACTACTTTTACTTGTCTGACATATCAGGCTATTGCCTAAGATTTCATTACTTAAGAAAAAAATTGAAATGCACGAGTTTATTTTTAGCCCACTGGCTTTACCAGTGAAGAAAAAAATGAGCAAAGAGAGAGAGCAATCGGTCCCAAGACACAGAGTATCACAAACGCACAAGCTGTACCCAGCCCCGTGGGAAAGGAAAGAGTTCCATGAGCCAAATGTGAGCCCTGGACAATGTCAGACCCGCTCCCCAGAAGCTTGAAGTCTCCTCACCCCAGGTAGGCAGCCGTGAGGAAGGGACTCCATCCATCTGCCTCGTACATCCCTGGAGGAGAAACCAGAGTTACCAGGGAGATAGGGTCATCATATTTGGGAGCAGGCAGGTGACAGGTTTGAGAAGTTCCTCTAGACAAGGTGCTGGATCTAGCGGGTGCGGGGGTGGGGGTTGGGCGCGGAGCTTGGTCAACTTGGAGAGAACATGCCCCACCCAGAAGCTCTCAGATCCCTTACCCCCATTTTAAATGTTTTCTCCTTCAAACAAAATCCATCTGCTGGAGGTATCTCTTATCAGCCACCAGTCTGGCAGCTTTATTGATGGGAGCTGAGGCTGGTTCACCTTTCCCGAAGGTCCCTCTTCTGTAACCTTCCAGGAGAAAGACCAATGTCTTTCTTTCTGGTTATGAAAACTTTAGAGAGACCTAGCCTTGTGCTTCCTTCTCTCTGCTACTCTCTCCTTCTTCTCCATCTTCTCATTCCCCATCTTCCATTTTTTAATCTGAACCCTTTCTTTTTCAAATCCCTTATGACTATACAGTGGAGTGAGAAATAGATTTAAGGGCCTAGATCTGATAGACAGAGTGCCTGATGAAATATGGATGGAGGTTTGTGACATTGTACAGGAGACAAGAATCAAGACCATCCCCAAGAAAAAGAAATGCAAAAAAAGAAAAATGGCTGTCTGAGGAGGCCTTACAAATAGCTGTGAAAAGAAGGGAAGTGAAAAGCACAGGAGAAAAAGAAAGATATATCCATTTGAATGAAGAGTTCCAAAGAATAGCAAGGAGAGATAAGAAAGCCTTCCTCAGCGGTCAATGCAAAGAAATAGAGGAAAACAATAGAATGGGAAAGACTGGAGATCTCTTCAAGAAAATTAGAGATACCAAGGGAACATTTCATGCAAAGATGGACTCAATAAAGGACAGAAATGGTATGGACCTAACAGAAGCAGAAGATATTAAGAAGAGGTGGCAAGAATACACAGAAGAACTATACAAAAAAGATCTTCACGACCCAGATAATCACGATGGTGTGATCACTCATCTAGAGCCAGACATTCTGGAATGTGAAGTCAAGTGGGCCTTAGGAAGCACCACTATGAACAAAGCTAGTGGAGGTGATGGAATTCCAGTTGAGCTGTTTCAAATCCTGAAAGATGATGCTGTGAAAGTGCTGCACTCAATATGCCAACAAATTGGGAAAACCCAGCAGTGGCCACAGGACTGGAAGAGGTCAGTTTTCATTCCAATCCCAAAGAAAGGCAAACTACCACACAATTGCACTCATCTCACACACTAGTAAAGTAATGCTTAAAATTCTCCAAGCCAGACTTCAGCAATATGTGAACAATGAACTTCCAGATGTTCAAGCTGGATTTAGAAAAGGCAGAGGAACCAGAGATCAAATTGCCAACATCTGATGGATCTTGGAAGAAGCAAGAGAGTTCCAGAAAAACATCTATTTCTGCTTTATTGACTATGCCAAAGCCTTTGACTGTGTGGATCACAATAAACGGTGGAAAATTCTGAAAGAGATGGGAATACCAGACCACCTGACCTGCCTCTTGAAAAACCTATATGCAGGTCAGGAAGCAACAGTTAGAACTGGACATGGAACAACAGACTGGTTCCAAATAGGAAAAGGAGTATGTCAAGGCTGTATATTGTCACCCTGCTTATTTGACTTGTATGCAGAATACATCATGAGAAACACTGGGCTGGAGGAAGCACAAGCTGGAATCAAGATTGCCAGGAGAAATATCAATAACCTCAGATATGCAGATAACACCACCCTTATCGCTTAAAGTGAAGAAGAACTAAAGAGCCTCTTGATGAAAGTGAAAGAGGAGAGTGGAAAAGTTGGCTTAAAGCTCAACATTTGGAAAACTAAGATCATGGCATCTGATCCCATCACTTCATGGCAAATAGATGGGGAAACAGGGAAAACAGTGGCTGACTTTATTTTGGGGGGCTCCAAAATCACTGCAGATGGTAATTTCAGCCATGAAATTACAAGATGCTTACTCCTTGGAAGGAAAGTTAAGACCAACCTGGATAGCATATTCAAAAGCAGAGACATTACTTTGCCAACAAAGTTCTGTCTAGTCAAGGCTATGGGTTTTCCAGTGGTCATGTATGGATGTGAGAGTTGGACTATAAAGAAAGCTGAGTGCCAAAGAATTGATGTTTTTGAACTGTGGTGTTGGAGAAGACTCTTGAGAGTCCCTTGGACTGCAAGGAGATCCAACTAGTCCATCATAAAGGAGATCAGTTCTGGGTGTTCATTGGAAGGACTGATGTTGAAGCTGAAACTCCAATACTTTGGCAAACTGATGCGAAGAGCTGACTCATTTGAAAAGCCCCTGATGCTGGGAAAGATTGAGGGCAGGAGGGGAAGGGGTCGACAGAGGATGAGATGGTTGGATGGCATCACCAACTTGATGGACATCGGTTTGGGTGGACTCTGGGAGTTGGCGATGGACAGGGAGGTCTTGCGTGCTGCGATTCATGGGGTCACAAAGAGTCGGACACAACTGAGTGACTGAACTTTCTTTTTCTGTTCTTCCCAACTCTTTATTTATTTATTTATTTGGTTGCCCCAGGTCTTGGCAGCAGCATGTG
This sequence comes from Budorcas taxicolor, assembly GCF_023091745.1. NCBI lineage: Eukaryota > Metazoa > Chordata > Mammalia > Artiodactyla > Bovidae > Budorcas > Budorcas taxicolor. Next base: position 62,512,737 of record NC_068916.1, read on the forward strand.
GAACCCATTCCCCTGCATTGGGAGTGCAGAGGCTTTGCCACTGGACCACCAGGTAGTCCCTTCCCATCTTTTTGAAGAGAGCAGTGGACCAGGCATCAAGGGGCCCAAGTTCCTCACTCCATAAATGACTTAGGCAAGTCATCTCCCCTCTCTGGGCACTTGGCTCATTTGTAAAATGAGGCTGTCGGGTTAGGTCACAATTTCCAAATGGTGGGGGATGAGGACCAAGGTGAGGGGGCTCAGGTTCTCTCCTTAGACCACCCCCCACAAGGCAGCTGTTGTTGGGATATTTTAATCGGGTTTTGCAGCTAAATAACTCTTGAAAAGCACTATGTCGTTTAACTCAAGGCCTTGCAGACTTTCAGTTCAGTGTTTCCTCTTCTCTTTCTCTGCTCTCTCCTGTGTCCCTCCCTCCCCCAGATGCTCAGGTTCTCTAGTGGAGCCTTGTGATTCTCCAGAGTGGCAACGCTGAGTCTGCCCTGCTATCTCTCAGGAGGCCAGACTTTGCACTTTGACTTGCAATGTGGGAGAAGGAATCATTTCTTTCCTGAAACCCCAGAACCATACGGGCCCCACCCCAGAGCTATGAGTAGTTGGAGCCAGCCACCCATCTTGGCCCCCGGTCCCAACACCGAGATCTCCACCCCCTGCCCTCCCCAACTAAATGGCCCACTTCCCAGCCTTATCCCAAGTTGGATTATTCTCCTGATTCAGACATTTTTGTGGTGTGAAATCATCCCCGCCCCAGCCAGCTGAAGCCAGGAGCTCGCTCCAGCCCACAGCAGCTGGCCAGCCCTCCCTTCTCCTGCCACGTCCCACACCCTCAGCTCCTCTGCTCCAGGGGCTCAGAATTTCCATCTGATGTCCTTCCAAGGCTAAAGAGAAATTCAGACAGAGTGGCAGGGGCATGGCTGCCCTGTCCCTTCCCTGCAGCTCCTGTGCGGCTGCTGGCACAACGTGGCTGACTTCCGGGTCAAGGTGATTAAGATGAGTTTGTGAGATCCAGACAGAGGGACAGAGTCCAAGAAAGACAGAGAAACAGGCTCAGACAGAGAAGAGAAAGACATTGACCGAGCATGCCATGATCGAGAGAGAAGCAGAGGTGAGGAGAGAGGGGGAAAGGCACCCACAGAGAAACAAATGTGGAGAAATCGACCCAAAGCTCAGCAATAAGACCAGAGGGTGACTACATGTCCTCTTGACGTTAGACTAAAGCCAGGACTAACACACCCATCCAGGGACCACCTTCTCTAGGAGACGTACTGTTGTTTGACTTGTTTACAATTGATTAGGGGGCCTGGCTCTGAAGTTACATATTAATCCATAGATTTCTGTCCAGTTAAAGGAAGAACCCCAGAGGCTGGAGTTTTAATGCCTTGTAGGACATTAACCAGTTTTGTATATGACCTAGCAGGCTCTCCAGCTTTCCTTCAGTGCCTATGCAGACATGATCTCTCTTTGAACTCTCCTGGAATCAGTTTTACCACCCTGCTATTCCCTCATGAACAGGTTAAATAAATCATTGACATAAGCCCATTTTTTATTTTTTATGAACATTTTTAATTAAAAAAAACTGGTTTTGACAGGAGAAGCAAAAAATAGGATGAGGCAGATAAGGAAAGAGTGAGAGGTAGAGAGAGAAAGGGAAAGAGAGAGAGAGGCACTGAGAGATCAGGAGAAGAAAGCAACACAGAGAAGCAGAAAGAGCTAAAGGCAGAGATGGGATTTCTCTGGTGGTCCAGTGGTTAGGACTCAGCGCTTTGTCTGCCAGGGCCCAGGTTCAGTCCCTGGTTGGGAAACCAAGATCCTGCAAGCCACGTGGCACAGCCACAAGGAAAAAGAGATCAAGGCAGAGGAGCTGAGACCCAGTCAAACCCATACACAAAGTCAGAGAGAGAGAAGGAGAGAGAAAGGAGAGCTAATAGCAGAGCACAGCGTCAGCCATGCATACACACGAAACCATAAATAGTGGTAGCTTCTGGAGAGGGGATGGATTGAGCGGCCACGGAGGTGAGAGGCACTTTATACCAACTTCTTACCACTTCCCTAGTGCATTTTTTATGGACATATAATTGCCTGTTGTTTTGTGCTTTTAAAAGAGACACAGAGGGCAAAGCCAAAAGACACTGTGAGAGAAAAAGAAACCACCAAAGAGAGATGGATGGCATTAAGAGCAGCACAGGCGGGGCAAGTGAGACTTGATGGGAGGCCGTGGAGGCAGGACCAGGAACGGTTCACACCTGCTCCTGTGCTCACTGAGCCTGGAGCCCTTGTGGGCTGGGTGTGGAGCTGGCAGAAGTGTGGGAGGCGGGCAGGGAGCGAGAAGAAACAGAGAAGAGGCAGATATGGAGGAGAGAGACGAGCAGGAACAAACAGATCCAGGGCAGGTCAAGGGACAAACAGGAGCTGAGGCCAGGCCTCCTCCCGCTTCCCAGAACCTGGGCACCCAGGCCTGAAGGGAGGTAGCTTTCAGAGATGTTGTGGGGCAGGAGATAGCGGATGGGGGAGCCTCCCAGAGATGCTTCACCAGGGCATAGAATGTGCCCTGAGAGCTGGCAGGCCCACAGGCAACCACCTCTGGCACATCAGCCTCATAAGAAAGAAGCAGACTGAGGGCCTGTCACGTTCAACCCAGTTTATGAATGGAGATAACTCAGGCCCAGGCACGGGGAGAGACTTGTGCACATGGTTAATTTGTATATCATCAGCAGGAGGAGCCAGGTCTATGACGCCCTCTTTGATGTTTTTTCCATTCTTGCCTCACCACTTTGCATTTTCCACACCGCAACTAGAAAGGCTCTTTTAAAATGTGCATCACTTTATGTCCCTTCCCTGCTGGAAACCCTTGCAGAATTCTTTCCCCCAATGCCATTTTCTAGCTAATGAGATGTATGGCACTTCTGAGAAGGATCCTTTCAGGAATCTGACTCAGCTGGGTAGTCCATCTCTCTTTTAAAATATCAAAATTATACAGATAAGGGCTCTACCCTGCCCGCCCACTGCACATTTGGCCAAGGCCACATACATCCTAGAGGCAGCGCTTCTTGTGGCTCAATCCAAATGCCTTATGTATAATGTCCTCAGCAGGCTCTTGACTTGGGCTCTCTCCTCAGATCCCTGTTGGCGTGTAGAGTAGACTTAGCTGGCCCTGTTCATCACTTCTTCTTCCTAAGGTAGTGAAGTCCTATGATGAGGTAGACACTCGTTCTTGGTGGGATGGAAAAGGACTCCAAAGGACAGAGTTGTTATTTGAAGTCATACTTAGATTTGGCATGCAGAAGTCCATCTTTTCGCCTTTTCTTCCTTCCTTCTTCCTGCTGCATGGAATGAATGGCTAGAGTACCAGCAGCTATACTGAACCACAAAATTACCTCAAGAATGGAAGCCATTAGCTAAGGGGATGGAGAAGAAAGAAAGAGCCTGGGGTCTGATGGCCAAAGAACTGCCATAGCAGCCCTGGACACACTGCCTCCAGCCATCTGACCTCAGCTCAGTGAACTCCTAAGAGAAGCCTTCACGAACCACCTAATCTCCTGGTTGGGTGGTATCATTGACTCAATGGACGTGAGTTTGAGCAAACTCCAGGAAATAGTGAAGGTCAGGGAAGCCTGGTGTGCTGCAGGCCATGGGGTTGAACAAGCCGGGCACGACTGAGCTACTGCACAGCAACAACCCAGCCCTAATCTGCAGTCGCTCTGTCATCCACCCTGAGGGGATCCTCTTTCTTTTACAAGATAAATTTACCTGTGCTTACTCATGGGCTTGTGCTCTGCCTGTCTCTCCCCCAGAATCTAAGTGTTGCCTGAGCAGGGATCTTGCATGTCTTGGTCACTGGTAGAGCACTTGTGTTTCACATAGTGCCTACATTTCTTCAACAGAGATGGTTTTTCCTTTTCCAGAACTTCCCATATGAATTTTATGTTTTTTTAATCACAATTTTTAGAAAATCAGTCTTAGTAGGTGCAACGATTAGGTTTAAGGAATAATGATGCAATTTTTAAGAAATTTATGCTAATAAATCTTAAGGCTCACTGAAACTTGGTTTGATTTTTTTTAATTTTATTTATTTATTTTTGGGCTGCATTATGAGGCATGTGGGAATCTTAGTTCCCTGACCAGGGATCAAACCCACACCCCCTGCACTGGATACCATTGGACCACCAGCGAAGTCCCTATGCATTTTAAAATTGAATGTTCTGTTAGATTCAAGTGTAGAGCAGAGATACAATGTGCTGGGGGTTCAGGAAGAGAGCAATGCTGTTACAAGGGTCCAGGGATTAACAGTGAGGATGGAAACGTGGAAGCGCAGCTGAGAGCTGGCTCTAAAGTACCATGAAGAGACTCCTGAACACGAATCTGATGATGTCACTCCCCTACATAAACATTTCCTTCCCCACAGAATACCCTTCAAGCTCCTTAAGGCAGGTTGAGTCCCTGCACAGCCTGGCCCCTGCCTACCCTCCAGCCTCATCTCTGAACACTTCCTATACGGTTCCTCCCCACCCAACACAACACACGTTCTAATAAGCTGACCCACAGTAACTGTTGCTGGCCACCAGGATCTCTTGAACCGATGGCTGCCTTTGTGTATCCTCTTCTCCCCACCAAGTTCTCTATGGATTTGAACTGCTCATTCCTACCCTCCTTTAATGCTCAGCCTCTGGAAAGCTTCTCTGATTCCAGAAAACTGGGTTAGGTACCTCCCCTACAGGCTGTATAATTGTTTTTTCATCTCTCCTCCACACTCTACTGTGTCCTGGGCCAGGGAATGACACCTTGTTCTTCACTGTGCCCCAGCGTTTGCCCCGCGCCCCACCCAGGGGGGTGCTCCGTCACTCATTTGAGTGAATGGGATTATACCAAGAGGAGGAGGGTAAAGATAAAGCAAGAGGGCTGACTCCATTTACAATGGTCTCTTATGTCTCTTCCCCCCCAGAGTCATATAACTTCCTGGCTCCCTGTTCTTGGAGAGGTCATCTCTGAGGTCCACACTCAGCCCTCAGGCTGTAAGCCCAAGCCACAGGCTGTAAGCTCCCCCTCCAGGGGGCTTGGACTGAATACAGGTGGGGATTCTTCCACCCCTTCTGGTCCTTCTCCAGTTTCCAACCTAGAGCTTCAGCCCCACGGACACGCAGCATCCACCTTCCCTCAACAGCTCAGCTGGTCAGAGAATAAGAAAGAAGGCCCTGTGCTCCGAGGGAGGACAGCCAAAGGAGCGGATTTGGAGTAGGGGTGGGGAGGGGACAGGACAGGGGAAGTGGGGACGGCAGGGGTGGGGAGGGGATGGGTGAGAGTTGGGGGTGGGGGGTAGGGATCCACTTCAGGAACTCTCAGAGCCCTTCACTCGTGACCTCCCAGGGCCTCTCCTCTCTGATGAAAAGCATCATTTCCCCTAATGTTTCTCAGCAACTCTCAAAGGTCCAGAGAGAGGCAGCTAGGGATGGCCCGGAGAGAGAGGAGGTTATCTCTTAAAATACGGGGGTGGGGGGTGGGGGGTAGGGAGAGGGGGACAGTGGGTGATCCTGACCAGGGTTTTCCAGATTCAGGCATAAAGCACCACCTTCACCACCCTTGCAGTATCCTCCTGAAACCTATCCTCTTATTTGCTTTATTTAAGCTTATTTTTTAAAGCTTAGATCCATTTAATTTTTTGATATATATTTTTATTTATTTGACTGTGTTGGGTCTTAGTTCCTGCATGCAGGATCTTTAGTTTCAGCATGTGAACTCTTAGTTATGGCACATGGGATCTAGTTCCCTGACCAAGGATGGAACCCAGGCCCCCTGCTTTGGGAGTCTCAGTCACTGGACCACCAGGGAAGTCCCAAATGCATTTCGTTTAAATGAGAGCTTGTAAAACTTAAATGGAAAAGTATCCCTGGCTGTGCCAGCTGTGTCCTGCTTGCTGCTGGCATCCACTCCCCAGCCTCCGCATCTGCACACCTCAGTGGCCTGTTTCCACTTGGGAGGGGCCAGTGGGGAGCACAGTAGGAGACTGGGAAGAGCAGGAAGAAGAGTGAGGTTGGTATGTTGATTTCCCCTAGCTCCTTCCCTGGGGGATCACAGCAAACTGACTCTGTCCCTCAACCCCGGGGCCCAGCTCCCAACCAAGGCCCCCTTCTTGTTCTTGTAACCATCTCTCCTCTCACCGCCTCAGGCCTCAAGCTATTGCTGGCCCTGGGGACCTGCACCATCTCTGTGGCTTACCTACATGGGCCCACATCTGTATAAATAGCCCCTTGATTAAATTCTCAGATTACCCATTTTGAAAGTGCCATCTGTTTCCTGCCAGGAACCTGACTGATAAACTTGTCATAAACAGAAAGCAATTGACACAGTGCTAAGAAAATGATGATGTTAAATTCTAACTCAGTCTAAAAAGGAATGAGGAATAATGTTTTTTCCTTTCTTTTTTTTTGACCACGCTGCCTGGCATGTGGGACAGCAGTTCCCTGACCAGGGATCAAGCCAGAGCCTCCTTCATTGGAAGCACAGAGTCTTAAACAGTGGACTGCCAGGGAAGTCCCTGGTAATTTCCATAAAATGCTATAAAACAACCTCCAGGACATATTAGGTTAAAACAACAACAACAACCAAACAACAACAATAACAAAAAAACAAGGTGCCAAACAGTGTTTAGAGGCAAGAGACAAATAAAAACGTGTATATGTGTTTGCTTATATTTTCAAAGAGAAATGAATGAAAGATAAACCAAAACTTAACAGAAATGTTTTCCTTAAGGAGAGAGAAAAAGGCAAAAGCTAGCTTTCTGAATATACCTTGTTATATAATTCTAACATTGGAACTATTAAATGTTTTACATAATTTAAAATATGCTGTTCATGCATGCTCAGTCGTGTCCAACTCTTTTTGACCCTATGGGCTGTACTCTGCCAGGCTCCTCTGCCCGTGGATTTTTCCAAGCAAGAATACTGGGATGGGTTGCCATTTCCTTCTCCAGGGGATCTTCCCGACCCAGGGATCAAACCTGTGCCTTCTATATCTCTTGCACTGGCAGAAGGATTCTTTACCACTGTGCCACCTGGGAAGCCCTAATTTAAAATGCTTAATTATATCAAAGAGATAAATAAATTCTAAAAAGAAAAAGGTACAGGAGCAACTGAACCTCATTGTATATCAAGTTGGTGGCATAACCATCCTGAGAATCATTATTTCAAGTAAATTTAATAGTATTTTGGCTGTTCATCCTTAATGAGATATATACTCATTATATCTGGAAGGGGGGGAAAGATGTATTCCACAGACTTACTTTTAGTATTAATATTATCCAGATATTATTATCTGGATATAGTAGGTAAAGAAATTATATGTGGTGAAGGAATCGTATTGATATCATTAGCACTCAAGATCTGGAGCCTAAGAGATAAACTTTTTAAAAATAAAAAATGAAAATGCTGGTAATTTAGAGCGCTGAGCTCATCACTTTTCTTTCCTTGTCGTTGCCAGCACCCTTAGAAGCAGCCAATCAGCTGCATCATCCTCCGTCATTTCACTAAGATGCTCTTTGACAGCAAATACTTGATCGCTTGGAGCCTCGGCTTCTCTAGGTACTTGGTTATGAGAATCTATGGCTGGTAGTTTGTTTGTTGGTTTACGGCTGCCCCGGGTCTTTGTTGCTGTGGCAGGGCTTTCCCTCCTGGCAGTGAGCAGGGCTTTCTCTCTGTTGTGGTGCTTGGGCTTCCCATTGTTTTGGCTTCTCTTGTTGCGGTGCACAGGCTCTAGACGTGTGGGCTCAGAGGTTGCCACTTGCCAGCCCTAAAGTGTGGGCAGTGTCAGCACACAGCCTTAGTTGCCCCAAGGCATGTGGGATCTTCCCCAACCAGGGATCGAACCTGTGTTCCCTCCATTGGCAGGGAAGTGCCAGCTAATAGTGCCACCATTTGCCATGGACTGCAAGTATCCCCTTTAGGACTGAAAACAGATCATTATTGCCTTTAAATCCAGTCAGACTAGAGAACGAATTTAAAAAACTCATCTTAATATTCTATTCCTCGGGAGCCAATCTCATATCAATCTGTGTCTGAATCAAACCACCAGTTTATAGGAAATGAAGGGTTAGAGGAAAATATTTAGAAACACGGTGAGAATCCAACCAGCCATATCCAGAATGTGAGAAATTCTGCAGGACAAATGAGATGGTTTCTTCAATAAATGGTGTAAAAAGAGGTGGGTGGGGGTAGGAACTACAATAGATTAATGGGACGTAAGAAGAGTGTAGAGTGTGGGTTTCTTTGTATCTTGATTCAAATCAGCAGAATAGAAATAAAGATTTTTAAGATAATCTGGAAAATTTGAACACAGACTGGGTATTGAACGATAATGAGATTACTTTTTTAAAAAATTTTATTTATTTTCACTTGGACTGCTTTACAATTGTTTTGGTCTCTCCCTTACATCAGTATGAATCAGTCATAGGTATCCCTATGTCCCCTCCCTCTTGAACCTCCCTCCCACCCCCTATCCCATCCCCCCACTCTAGGTTGTCACAGGGCACTGCTTTGAGCTCCTTGTGGTATAGAGCAAATTCCCACTGGCTGTTTTGCATATGGTAATATACGTATTTCAGTGCTGCTCTCTCAGTTCATCCCAGGGCCGAATTCGTCCCAGGGGCACTCTCTCCTGCCCCTGCTGTGTCCGTGAGTCTGTTCTCTATGTCTGAGTCTCTATTCCTGCCCTGCAAACAGATTCCTCAGTACCATTTTTCTAGATTCCATAAATATGGATTAATATATTTGTTTTTCCTCTTTCTGACTTACTTCACTCTGTATAACAGGCTCTATCTAGATTCATCCATCTGCTTAGAACTGACTAAGATTTGTTCCTTTTAATGGCTGAGTGATATTCCAATGTACATATCACAAATTCCATTGTATGTACCCACAACGTTTTTATCCATTCATCTGTTGATGTACGTCTAGGTTCCTTCCGTGTCCTGGCTATTGTAAACAGTGCTGCAATGAACATTGGGGTACATGTGTCTTTTTCAATTATGGTTTTCTCATGGTATATGCCCAATAGTGGGATTGCTGGGTCATATGGTGGTTTTATTCCTATATATACTAAGGAATTACTTTCAGTTGTGTTAGGTGAGATGATGAAATTGTGGCTCTACCAAAAAGAAAGTTCTTAGCTATTAGCTTTACATACTGAAATATTTATGGTTGTGATGGTATAATGTATTAACAAGATTTGTTTTGAAAGACTCATAAGAAAAAGTGTGTGATGGGGCTGGGTATGTAAACAAGTTTGATGAACTCTTGATAGTGATTAGAGCTGGATGCTGAGTACTTAGAAGGTTAATAATATTATTCTCTTTGTTTTGAATTCTGCTTGAAACTTCCCACAAAACATTTAGATAACAATATTGAATTAAACTAAATTGTTTCTGTTTCTTGTGAAGGTTCTGATCCTGACATGGGCTCTCTTGTTGTTAAAAAATAAGAATAAAACAGATTATTAGCAAGTGACGAGTGTTAGCAATTTACTAGCTCCAAACCATGACTTTCTCCTCCGCGTGATCAGAAGGCTTGGAAAAATATTTAAAGGAAAATAGTTTATTTACTCTGTGGATTCAGTGTAGTTTCATGCAAAAAATAATCTTCAGGACAAAAAATGGTCTGTGTCCCACCTTGAGAAGCTCTGGTATTATAAAGTGAACCCAGGACTCAGGGCAGGAGGCCTGGGATCTAATTCTCACTCAGTACTGCCTCACAGGAAGTTCCCTTGCCTTGGGTTCTTTCTCTGTAAAATGGGAGAAATCAGGCTAAAAGATCTCAAGGATCCCTCCAATTATGTCATGCTGTGATTTAGTAAATGATCAACGTGTCTAACAGCTCATTCAATCATTCAACAACCGATTTTTTCAACACCTGCTATTGATGGTTTTTTATGCTGGGATGAGCCTGGACATAGTCTCTGCCTTCATAGAGCTTAGAGTCTAGCTGTAATTGGCTATTTCCAAGAGAATGTCAATTATTCTGAAAAACAGACAGTGGTGTATTGACACATTTTGGAAGGAGCCTGATCATTTTCTCCCAGGTCTCCTGTCTACTCAAATCCTGACTCTTCTTCCCCAAACTGCCTGCATTTCAGAACAACTGCTGCCTCTGGGACCAGGAGATGCAATCCTCTGAGTGCCTAGGTAAGGGGGTTGTTCTTATCCTGAAGCAGAGTCTTCCCTCCCCACACAGGGGCTGAGAGTGGGGAGAGGGATGGGCCAGGGGAAAACTCGGGTGCAATAAAATGGAGAAAGTGTCAGTGAAGGCAGAGGGACAAAAGGTACCAGCCCACTGCTTCCCTCAACCTCACTGCAAGTGCTAGAATAAAGATACCACACTTAAGGGACAAAAGGTACCAGCCCACTGCTTCCCTCAACCTCACTGCAAGTGCTAGAATAAAGATACCACACTTTAGGGACAAAAGGTACCAGCCCACTGCTTCCCTCAACCTCACTGCAAGTGCTAGAATAAAGATACCACACTTAAGGGACCAAAGGTACCAGCCCACTGCTTCCCTCAACCTCACTGCAAGTGCTAGAATAAAGATACCACACTTAAGGGACCAAAGGTACCAGCCCACTGCTTCCCTCAACCTCACTGCAAGTGCTAGAATAAAGATACCACACTTGCCCATTCCTCTGCAGGGAGATAACATAACGAAATGTCACTACACGACTTTTTAACTAACCCATCAATGGGAATGTGTCAATAGGAATCCGTCCAAAGAATTGTTTTAACCTTTCTACCTGTCTTCTCTGTGGATTAGGGATAAAGGTATCTATCCCCATAAAGCAATTAAGATCCAGGCAGATACTCCATGTAAAAGGCTTAGCACAGTAACTGGAACATTTCACTGCTTCTTGTCCACTCCATGCATTCACCAGACCCAGAAACAACTCTCTAGCTTGCCTAGCTTTCCTGGAGTATAACTGTCTTTTGTTTATTTTATTTTATTTATTTTGGAGTGTAACCTTCTTGTTGATTATCTGTGACCCTTGCTCTCAGTCTCCTTTTGGACCCAGAAAACCCAACTTTGGAACCCTGGTCATTCAATTTATGGCCCCTGAGTTGAATGACCCAAGCAGGTATCCTTGGAACACTCAAAAAATCAATCAAATTCTTTTCTATGAGTGTTCACTGGAATACTAATGACCATTAAGAACAGCCAGGAGGCTAGGATGGATCTGATCCTTCTTTTTTTCCTAAAAGACTTTTCCAAATTCCCTTGGTAGACACACCCAGCCCTTGTCTCTATTAACACTAACCCCAGGCCGGTCCCATCACTTCATGGCAGATAGATGGGGGAAAAGTGCATCACTGACTCAATGGAGGTGAATTTGAGCAGACTCCAGGAGATGGTAAAGGAAAGGGAAGCCTGGCATGCTGCAGTCCAGGGGGTTGCAAAGAGTCAGACACAATTTAGAAACTGAACAACAGAAGCAAGAGACCATTTCTATGTGCCTTGCTTTAATGTGCCCTAGTCTTATCTTCAGAATAGATCATTTTACCCTTGGTTTTAAAGAGGCATGTCCCAGTACCTCCATAACAATCCTAAACCCTTTAAAATTTATTTATCATCCAGTGGTTTCCCATCTCCCATGTAGTTAAGGCCAGACTTCTCAGCTCTCCTTCAAGACTATTCAACATCTGACCTCAACATATGCCATCATCTTTTATACAACTTGTACTTCATTCATACTTTAGTGATTATTCTCTGTAGACTGCTCACCTACTTTCTTGGTTTTTCCCAAGTTCAACAAATGCTTTTTGGACTTTAAACAAAACCTTTCCCTTTCTGTATAATCTGTTAGAAATTTCAGATACCTCCAGGCATATGTTAAGATTTGGTTAAATAGCCCAGTTTAACACAAGAGGGAGGAATGGAGCCTTACTGAACTGGAGAGTATCTGGTCTATAAAAGACGTTCAAATTTAAAATGCTATGAACAAAGTCGTCACCAAACAAAACACATCTGTTGGCCTAGAACCTTCAGAAAATCATTGCTATCAATATATCCCCAATTCCAAATGAAATTATACACAGACTTTCAAAATATTAACAAATAACAGTAGTGTTTTATCAGTGTAAATTTATTTTCTGATTTTAAACATTGTTTTGGGAATTTCCTAGAGGTCCAGTAGTTAGGACTCTGGACTTTCACTGCCGAGGACCCAAGTTCAATCCCTGGTCAAAGAACTAAGATCTACAACCTTCTCAGTGGCTTGGCCAAAATAAATAAATAGCTAAATAAACATTGTCTTATCTGTTTGTGAAAGCCAGTCAACATGAAGAGCAGGCACTGATGATCACAAGAACTAAAACTGGGATTTAGGTTTCAATCGTAGACTTCAATCAGCCTCACGGCCAATTCATTGAATAATGTATTTTTTATGCCATAATATTGAGAGAATATCAATTTATAGATACATAGTTGAAAATGGGCAGTTTTTAAACAGCTCACTTTGACACACAGAATATTTTGCAGTTAAACAGAATAACTCTTGAGATTCCCTTGGACAGCAAGGAGATCAAACCAGTCAATCCTAAAGGAAATCAACCCTGAATATTTACTAGAAGGACTGATGCTGAAGCTGAAGCTCCAATATTTTGGACACCTGATTCGAAGAGCCACCTTACTAGATAGATCCTGATGCTGGGAAAGATTGAGGGCAGGAGGAAAAGGGGGTGACAGAGGATGGATAGTTGAATGGCATCACTGACTCAATGGACATGAGTGTGAGCAAACTCCAGGAGATAGTGAAGGACAGGGAAGCCTAACGTACTGCGGTCCATGGGGTCACAAAGAGTCAGACACAACTTAGCAACTGAACAACAAACAGAGAATAAAGGAGAAGCTTGATTCCAAAGTCTACACACACCAAAAAAACTTAACCTGATAGTTAATCCCTGATATTTTGTAGACTCCTCTTTCTCAGAAATAGAAACACTGATTTTTAACTGAATGTGTGATGAACAGACTTTTAAAAACTGAATTTCCTGAAGTTCTTTGCGGATAGATGTGGTCATATAACTAAGTTCTGGCCTAACAATGTACATAGTAGTGTCATATGCAACTTTGGGGAAATGTCTTGCTGACAGAATGCAACTGGGGTGGGTGGAGCTTAAGCAGCCACTTTGGAACACAACATTTAAAGTGTGGCAGAGCAGCAAAATAGAGTGAATCCAGGTCTCGCATGATCATGAAGCTGTGGAGTCCTATCCCAAGGAGAGAGGTATGGGGCCTTGCACCAAGGCCACCGAAGTGGAGACCACCACCAAGGTTACCTCTGAAGCTAACCCTTTGTAACTATTGCCAAAAGCCCCCTTAATCATCACCAGCAAGCTTCCTAACCCCAATTTGGGCAAAAATGCCCACCTTAGTACTTACCCTATAGTGCTCAAACAAATCACCTAATGCCACCCTTCCAGAAGAAATTTTCTGTCTTGAGACTATAAAAATTGACTGCTAACCCGTGAAAGGGCTTTCCAGGTGGCACTAGTGGTAAGGAACCTGCCTGCCAGTGCAGGAGACATAAGAGACGTGGGTTCGATCCCTGGGTCAGGAAGATCTCCTGGAGCAGGGCATGGCAACCCACTCCAGTATTCTTGCCTGAAGAATCCTGTGGATGGAGGAACCTGGTGGGCTACAATCCATAGGGTCACAAAGAGTCAGAGGGGACTGAAGCGACTGAGAATGCAACCCACGAAAAAAGCCTCAGCTCTCTCTTGAGCCAGCCCTCTGCTCTAACAGCATCCTGTTGGCTCTCCCTGGTCTGTCAGGAGGTCAACCTGATGCATTTGCAGAACCCTGATTATCTCTGCTCCCTGCTCTTAATAAACTCACACTCCCTTCTGAAATACTGTGTGTCTGGAAATTCTTTTCCAGCCCACACTCGGGCTGCCCTGACAGAAGCCAGAACTCCAGCCCTTGATAACTTGCTTCCAAATTTTGTTTGTTTGAGGGCAGAACATATTTCTGTGTCATTTAAGGCATTGCTATTTTTTCATTTGTTTTTTGATACTTACAGCTGAAACTGTGATACAGAAAATTAAACAGATGATGGTCTTGAACGGGTTAAAATTTGTTACCTAACACTTATAATTGTGCCTGTTGTTCCTTAAGATGTTCAAGTGAACCTAATATCTAAAATAGCTGATGGGGAGCAGAATATGCCACTCCAAAATATGAAGGATGATTCTCAAACGTTTGGTCTTGAACCCTTTTATTACCTTAAAAATTATTGTGAGTTAAATTTAAAAAAAAATTATTGTGAGGAGTTTCCTGGTTGCTTAGTGGTTAGGATTCTGGGCTCTCACTGCCGTGGCCCAGGTTCAGTCCCTGATTGGGGAACTGAGATCCCACAAGATGTGTGGCATGGCCGAAAAAAAAAAAAAAAATTGTTGTGACTTTGAATAAATGTTTTATTTAGTTATATTTGTCAATATTCACTGTGTTAGAAATGAACAGTAAGACCTTTTTAAAGAACAAGACTATACAAACACACACCCCGTTAGGTATTAGAGCAAAACAACATCTGGAGCCAACACATCACGTGCCCTCTAGAAAACTCCACTGGATCCTTGGGGGAGAATGAGAGTGAAAGAGGCAAATAACATCTTAGTGTATTACGAACATATAGTTTGGAACTTGTGGACCCTTAAAGGGACCTCTGGAACCCTGGGGCCACACTTTGAGAACCACTGATCTAAAATACGGTTTTTCCTGTGGTCACGTATGGATGTGAGAGTTGGACTGTGAAGAAGGCTGAGCGCCGAAGAATGGATGCTTTTGAACTGTGGTGTTGGAGAAGACTCGAGAGTCCCTTGGACTGCAAGGAGATCCAACCAGTCCATTCTGAAGGAGATCAGCCCTGGGATTTCTTTGGAAGGAATGATGCTCAAGCTGAAACTCCAGTACTTTGGCCACCTCATGCGAAGAGTTGACTCATTGGAAAAGACTCTGATGCTGGGAGGGATTGGGGGCAGGAGGAGAAGGGGACGACAGAGGATGAGATGGCTGGATGGCATCACTGACTCAATGGACGTGAGTCTGAGTGAACTTCAGGAGTTGGTGATGGACAGGGAGGCCTGGCGTGCTGCGATTCATGGGGTCACAAAGAGTCGGACACGACTGAGCAACTGAACTGGACTGAACTGATCTAAAATATGAAATTTCAATCAAATATTTGGGGAAGCTGGACATACCTTCAGTGACTGAAGAATCTCAGAACCGGATGATGCCTAAGGTTCAGCAGTAGATAGTTGCTGGGGTTTTGGGGGGCTACCAGCACCCATTTTCCTTTCTTTGGGCACCATGCCTTGATTTCCCTCTTGGGCAATGACACCCTCTCCTGCATTCTCAGTCCCTTTTAGAGAAAGAGGGTGTGACTAGGCTAATTCCCAACAGTCGGGCAGTAGGAATGAGGAGAGGAGAGAATCTGATGGGGACAGGAATGGTTTAATTACTTAAGTTACTTAGCATTCCAGGCTCCGTGATAATAGTGACTATTTCACGGAGGAACATGAGGTGGAAGGCAGGTCTCTAGCAAAGGATCTGGTGTTTTCCTCCTGGGCTGGACTAGCAGTGGATGTGAGATCCAGAGTAGAAACAGCCTCTCCAAGATCACCCTGGGAGGCCCCTATGAACAGGAAGCCAACGTGAGAGAGACGGAGACCCATCCTGGGAGACTGGTCTGAATCCCTAAACCAGCCCAGGGCAGCCGTTGCTATCTGCCTGCTCTTCTGCTTAATCTGAAGACCCTCGGTTTAGCTCGGGGAGCTCTCTGTCCATGTCCAGCCAGCACACCAAGCTTCCTAGACCTCCTTACAATGAAGAGAGAGGGCATGTGACCCAGGGCTGGTCAATGACTTGTAGGTAGGTCTGTGCCCGGAAGCTTCTGGGGAAACTTGTGATAGGAAGGAGCCTTTGCTCTTAGTCCCTGTCTTCTCAGATTGCAGGCATGAGAGATGAGAAGGGGAGCAGCAGGGGAGCGAGAGGCACCAGGAAGGCTGCCAGATGGAACGGGTTGCTTTACAGAGTGAGGCAAACGTGTTTGGATGGAAACATCTGTGACACCTAGCCGCCTGCGATCCCTACAGGGTAGACAGCCCTGCTCCTGGCCTTTTGTTTACAGGAGCCCGTTGAGTCCCTTTGGGGCTTATGCTGCTTCGGCTTGGGGGCTCTATCCCTTTCAGGAGAAAAAGTCAGATTTCTGGCTCTGAGGAGATCTTGTGTTTACTCAAGCGGGTGGCTAACCTCTTCTACAACGTGAGCCCCAGTCGTAGCTTTAAGGCAAGAGGAGATGATATTTGTTACGTGGCAGAGGAGAATCACCCTGCGGTTTCAGAGGAACAGTGGAGCAGGGGGGTGAGAGAGGAAGAAAGTCCCGGGAGAGGGCAAAGAGCAACCTGAAGGAGAGCAGAAAACATGTCCCAGCTTTGGAAAGGAACTGAAACAGCGTCTGGGGCCACTGTCTGGGTCATGCACATAATTCTGATGACTCTACAGCCAAGCTATGTAGGGGAGGCTCCTCCAACTTTTAGCAAACTGCAGTTGGCCCTCACACTCCTGAGACATGTGAAGAACTGCCTTCGTTGGGGGCTGGGCCTCTCTGTTCTGGACTTTTCCTCTTTCCTGGGGAGGGTTGGGGAGAAGTCGGAGGGAGAACAAGACTTCATGTGAGCACGTGCCAACTTTACAGTCAGAAAATCTGAATCGAAGTCCTGATTATCTGCACCAAATTGCTAGGGATCTTGAGCATTGTATTTCATTTCTGGAGACTCAGTTTCTTCCTGTGTAAAATGATCATTGTAAGAGTCACCTCTTAGAGTTGTTGCAAGGGTTAGATGAGCTGGGAAGATGTAACATGGGAGTGTTACATAAGGAGTAACCGCTGGGGGAACCTGGTAGAGAGGGTAGGGACCCCTGAGTATTCTTGCTACTACCTTTGCAGCTTTTTATGAATCTATGATTATTTCAAAGTTAAAAGTTCTAAAAAAAAATTCTTTTTTTCATTAATAGGAAGAAAGAGACAAAAATTTACAAGGCCAGGTGCAGGGTTTTGTGTTTTCCTAGCAGTCGAGCAGTAGGAGTGAGAAGATGAGAGAATTTGAAGGGGACAGGAATGGATTGGTTAATTAGATTAATTAACTAGATCCTTTATAATGCTCTTAAAGTAAAGATTATAGAGGTTTTAAATGACTGGTGATGGTGGGACTTTGTTTTCTTCGAACGTGGCTCTGTCCAGACTAGGCTGCTCGAAGCTTTGGAATTTTCCAGGGTTATGCTCTCACAGAGGCAGGTCAGCTATGTTGATCCCCTTTCATTGCTCCAGCCCCACCACCCTCGCAATAGGCTGCCCAGCCGTCCCAAACCCCACAACATTCCTCTCAGAAATGTGGTCAGAATCAGGAAATAATACCTTGGCCTCTGGGTCTTTCTAGAAGCTTCTCTAAGATACCAAGTCTTTCAGGCCCATGACCTCATCCCTTCCCTCCTGTGTCTCAGGAATGTATTAAAAGCCTCTGGTGCTGGAGGGCGTTATATTAGCAAGTAATGTGCTTAGCTCAGAGCCTGGCACGTAGAAAGTGTACATTAAATTCAAGCTATCTCAGTTGATGGAGAGCACCAGGACAAGTCAGTATGTGACCCAGCCCTGCTATCAAGTTGCTGATGACTTTCGATAAATCTCTCAGCCTCTCTGGATCAGTTCTTCCTTCTCTGAAATAATAAAAGAGCTGAACCAAAAAATAGGTCCCTCTACTCTAAAGATCTCTGAAACTCTTGACAGAAAGTCTGAGCCATTCCCTGCTAAGAAACTGCCCTGGCTTTGAAACACTAAGTTATCAATGCCTCAGTAAACTCCACCTCCTCTAGGGAACTCCCAGCCCAAGAGGGAAGGCTACTGAATGACAGAGAGCTTTTCAAGATATTTGGCTGGGGCCATGCTGACTCAGAAGAAACAAGCAGTACAATTCTCAGTCCTGAAGATAACAAGAAGTCCCCTGCCAGTCCCCAGAGAGAAAGCCCACTGTTAGCCCATGGAACGGGGCAGGGCTTTCATAGAATTCTAGAATGTCAGTGCTGGAAAATCTCTTAGGGAGTTTCTAGTTCAGGGGTTTTAAAGCCACGTTCTGTGGGTGCTTCCACAGTTCCACAAACTGTTAATATTCATCTCCTTTTGTATACCTCAAGCTGTATTTAAAACTGTGACTGAAAAACAACGAAGACACCAATATTGGTCACCTGTAACTTTCAACACATCAGAAATGAAAATTCATTAGTATGTTGTGGCAGAGTCCACTGATACTGTCCCCTAAATCTACCCTTCCTTCTTCTCTTTGTTGTGGAAACTACAGCTGGCGTTGGGGGGGGGGGGGGGGATGGGAAGCGGGGGGTTGGTCCATGGCCCCCTAGGTTAAACACCACATTTCCCAGCCTCCCTTGTAGCTAGGTAAGGCCATGTAATGAAGTTTTGGTTAGTGGGATATAAGTAATGGTTGTGAGTGCTACTTCTGGGTGATTTTTTAAAGTGAGGGTCTATGCTCTTTTTCTTCCCTTTTCCCACTGGCTGTAGTGTGGACATGATGCTGAAGCTCGGTCGGCTACCTTGGACTTAGAAGTCTCATGTTGAAGATAATGGGCAAAAACAGGAAGGATCTTGGGTCTTTGATGATCATTTCATTTACCTGCCTGTTTGTGGCTCAGGTGGTAAAGAATCTGCCTGCAATGCAGGAGATCTGGGTTCAGTCCCTCGGTCGGGAAGGTCCCCTGGAGAAGGGAATGACAACCCACTCCAATATTCTTGTCTGGAGAATTCCATGGACGGAGGAGCCTGGCGGGCTACAATTCATGGGGTTGCAAAGAGTCATCCATGATGAGCATTTAGTTCTAACTTGATTATATTGAGTTCCTGGACTGTTTATCTCCAGACTTCATTTATATGAAAGAGACATAAACCTCTGTCATATTTAAAGTGAAGTCACTCAGTCACGTCTGACTCTGCGACCCCATGGACTGCATCCTCCGTCCATGGGATTCTCCAGGCAAGAGTACTGGAGTGGGAAAAAAAAAAAAGAGTACTGGAGTGGGGTGCCATTTCCTTCTCCAGGGGATCTTCCTGACCCAGGTATTGAACCCGGGTCTACCTGCATTATAGGCAGATGCTTTATCCTGTCATATTTAAGCCACTTTTATTTTCTTATTGTTGTTGTTTTTGAGTTTTGATTTTGGTGCTTGGCTTGTGGGATCTTAGTTCCCCAACCAGGGATTGAACCCAGGTCCTTGGCAATGAAAGCACTGGACTGCCAGGAAATTCCCAAGCCACTTTTATTTTGGAGTTAGTGCTGATTTAGTCTCTAAGTCATGTCCAACTCTTTTGTGACCCCATGGACTGTAGCCTGCAGGCTCCTCTGTCCATGGGATTTCCCAGGTAAGAATATTGGAGTGGGTTGCCATTTTCTTCTCCAAGGAAACCACCAGTTGTAACTACCACTCAGGTCAGGAAATAGAATTTTGCAGTCATACAGAAGAAGAACACATGCTCTGACTCAATCACAGCAACCTCTTTGCTCCTAAAAGCACAATATCCATAAGATGTTATGGAAAAATCCAAATGAACTTTCAGACCAACCCAATATACAGGATAAAGTTTAAGACTTTGTTTGACCAAAATCTTCCTCTGGTCAAAAGTTAGAAAATAATGGAAATAGTGTGACCACCTCGTTTTACAGAGGGAGAACGTGAGGTTCAGAGAGGGGAAAGGATTTTCTAATATCAATCAGCAAATTAGTGGCAGAGAAACTAAGACTTTCCCTGACACCTTAGCATTTCATTTGCTAATTCTTTCTAAGGGAAGGGACCCTCGATACAAGGTATCTGCCTTACCTAGGTACTCAAGGATAGGAAAGATGTGCAAATATAGCCTGTTTAGTACAGGGCATTTCATCCTTGACCAGCACCAAACCTGGCTCTTTCCACTCAGATCTCAGGGCAGAGAGGCCGCCAGTGGTTCTCCCCAGATGGCTTTGCATTTTAACCTTGAAGGAGGCATCAGCAAAGGTGGAGTCACAGACACAGAGCCATGCAGTGGGGATGCTAACTGGATGAAGTGATCTCAGCATTTCTCAGAACCCAGCATAGGGCCTCTCTCCTATGGTTCTGTGTGCACCCACCCTGATACACAAAGGTCCTCAGAGAGCACTGTGGTATTGCTGAGTCTCTAGGACCAATGGGAGTGAGATGCAGGCTGGAGCAAACCCGAGCTCTTCTGCCATAATCAGTCAAATGTTGCGACCTGCATGGGGCTACTCCCAAGTCAGAATTCCAGGGAATCCCTTGCGCTCATGAAAGTCAATTATGTTACACTGTGAAAAGTGCCCCTCATGCTTTCTTGTAGGGCCTGACAGCATCCCATATTGGCCAGGCTCCACAGTCCTCTCTCTCCTAGATTTTTGGATGTTTAAGGCTAGGCTTATTGGCTTCTGCCTTATCCTACGGATTAAAATTAGCAATCAACGTTCAGCAAAGATGTTATTATATATTCCGTGTTTGGGGGTAGAGTTGTGTTCTGAGGACTCCAAGTTTTGGAAACAACACAATCTCTCCTTTTGGAAAATCCATGAATTATGGTATTAGTATATTGAAGGCTCTGTGAATTCCCAGACTAGAGAATTTTGCTTGATTTTGACTGACCTAGCATTTCCCAGACTTTTTTGACTTCGGCTCTTGTGTTTCACTAACACCATGGCAAATGATGCTGAGCCCCTTTGAGGGATAAAGAATGCATTAATACACATGGATCTCATATACAACATGGCTAGAAATGCACCCTTCTGGCCCATGTTGCTCATCTTTCTGGAAAAGTACAGAATTATCCCATATTCTGTAAAAACTCATTCCTAACAGAGGCAGTTGTGGAACTGACCTCAACCTGCCTAGTCTGGGGTGGGTTCCCACTGCCTTGGCCTCAACGCCTGGCATCTGGCTTGTTGTGCCAAGATCCCTGGCCAGCCGGCAGCCACCCAGTATGTGTCTGGGCTTGTTTTTCCTTCCTTTCCCTGCTCTTTTTAGAACACGGCTGAATGGCTCCAGTCTCCCGGCCCTTCTCCCAGCCAACACTGGACCCTCCAAGTCTGGCCAGCTCCTCTCTCACCCGCCTTGATAAACACCAGCTCCAAGCTGGGAACCACAGTGCCGGGCTGTTTTCCTCCGTCCTGCCCCACCAGGAAGCCTTCCCTTTGCCTGGGCTTCCTTCCTGGGGTCTTGGCTGCCCACCCATTTTTAACTCATCGTGAGCACAGTCACCTGAAGAAAAAGAGACTCTCAGGAGACCCAAGATGAAAGAGTCTTTAATCCTGTGGCTTTTGGAGTTTTGTTTTTAGCAGGAAAACCTTATTTTCAAAACAAATTATTGTGAAGAATTTACCAGTTTATAGAACAGGTAAATAAGGACATTTATGGCAGGCTTGTTTATTCCGGCAAAGCACTGGAAAGAAATGAAATGACCATTGGGAGGGAATGGGTTTAATAAAATTATGGTGAAGTCATTCAGTGGAATATTATGCAGCCCCCTAACGACATGAGGCAGTTCCCAACAGTAATGACAAAAGTACTAGGAAAATCCTTTCTCCATATGGAAAACGTTTGGTTGATAATTTAATTTGGGGGCAAAAATGAAGATTATCGCTCACATTGCTATAATGGACCAATTCCTATTCAAACTTGTCTGATATTTTTATGGTACTT
The DNA here is from genome assembly GCF_023091745.1 of Budorcas taxicolor. NCBI lineage: Eukaryota > Metazoa > Chordata > Mammalia > Artiodactyla > Bovidae > Budorcas > Budorcas taxicolor. The sequence continues at coordinate 62,534,502 of NC_068916.1, forward strand.
AAATATGATGATCAAACATCCCAGTTCACCCAGAACTGAGGGGTTTCCCAGGACACAGGATGTTAAGTGGTAAAACTAAAAAAATCTCAGGAAAGGAGATGAAGTCATTCTCCTATACTCAGCAAGTTAAGACTGTTTTAGAAAGAATAAGATTTTTACTAATTTTAGCCCCCAGTACATTCACAAATAAAATTGAACCAATATTTGTTTTATAAATAGAAGGGCAAAACTATGTGGATTAATATGAAATGTGGAATCATTGTAAGATGCTGTGAAATGCAAAAAAAAGCCAAAGTACAGAACATTGTGCTAAGTATGTTCCCATTTTATATGTTTTCTCTCTTTTTCTCCTTTGTTTTTGCTAAAGTTCAGGGTCAGAGAGCAGTAAAGGATTTATCTGTATAATATAAGAATGAAGTTTATGACTTCTTGTCTATTTGTGTACCCCATTGTAAAATGGCTGGACTGATTCCTACCAAGTTTTGAGAATATATTTGGGAGGGTCTGACTTAAAATATAGGCTTCCTGGGTGACTTAAAATACAGGTTGCTTGGCATACAAAATTTTCATTCTAGGGGTCCTTGGTGGTTTGGTGGTTGTCACTACGTTGTGTCCAACTCTTGTGACCCCATGGACTGTAGCCCACCAGGCTCCTCTGCCAATGGGATTCTCCAGGCAAGAATACTGGAGTGGGTTGCCATGCCCTCCTCCAGGGGATCTTCTGACCCAAGGATTGAACCTGCATCTCCTGCATTGCAGGTGGTCTCCTGCAGCAAAGCCCCAGGGGTCCTTGGGGGGGATGTCACAGAGACAAGCAGTCATTTTCCAGAGAAGCTGACTCTGGTTAACAAGAGAGGCCCACAAAGTCACTAATTGGAAAAGATGCACCAGATGGGTTCAGATCCACTGACAGAGAGAACGAAAAGTGGTTTCCAGTCAATGTCCAAAGTAAAGAGCCACAAGGTAGACTCTCCAAGTGGAAGGCCGTGGTGTGCAGGCTGCTTCCCATATGAGGAATGGGATCAGATGTCCATGCATGTGAGGATGATTGTTCCTAGTGGAGTTACTCTTTTGGATCTTAAAGCCTGCATTTGCAGACTATTCCTGAAAGACGCTTATGAAATTGGTGATAATCAGTGTCTCCAAGGAAGAGAACCACAGATTTAAGATGAACTGGATGCTCATTTTTCATTGTATATCCTGTTGAACTGTTGGCAGTGTTTTCCATGTTTATATATCATCTTTTTTCTTTTAATTTATGAGCTATTACAAGCACACAAAGAAAGTTTAGAGAATAGTAAATCAACATCTTTGTATGTACCTGCTGGCTTTAACAAATTTAATGTTTTGCCATATATGGTTGTATAGAAAAGCTTATAGTTTTCTTCCTGTGTCTTTCTCCTTTACTGTCATACGGAACACTTTCTTTTTTTTGCCAATTTATGTTTGAAATATAATTGATTTACGACGTTGTGTTAGTTTCAAGTCCACAGCAAAGTGATTCAGTTATACAGATATATGTATTCTCTTCCAGGTTCTTTCCCACTATAGGTTATTACAAGATATTATTGAGTATATTTCCCTGTGCTATACAGTCAGTCCTTGTTGTTGACCTATTTTTTTCTATGTATAGTGGTTTGCGTCTGCTAATCCCAAACTCCCAATCCCTCACTCCCACACCTACCCTCACCCTTGGCAACCACAAATCTGTTGTATATATCTGCGATTATGTTTCTACTTCATAGATATGTTCATTTGATATTCATTTTATTCGTATATATTGTTCATTTTAGATTCCACATGTAAGTGATAGCATATGGCGTTTGTCCTTCTCTTTCTGATTTTGCTCAGTATGATAATCTCTTGATTCCTTTATGCTGCTGCAAATGGTGTTATTTCATTCCTTTTTATGGCTGAGTAATTTCCTGTTGTGTATATATTCCTCATCTTCTTCATCCATTCATCTGTTTATGGACATTTAGATTGTTTGAATATGTCTTGGCTATGACTTGTGAATAATACTGCCATGAACATAAGGGAACATGTATCTTTTTGAATTATAGTTTTGTCTGGGTATATGCTCAGGCGTGGGATTGCTGAACCATATGGCAACTCTGATTTTTTGAAGAACCTCCATGCTTTCTCCAGAGCTACACGAATTTACATTTCCACCAACAGTGTAGGAGGGTTCCATTTTCTCCACACTCTCACTAGCATTTGTATGCTTTTTAAAAATAACATTTATTTATTTATGGCTGCATTGGATCTTTGTTTCTGCATGTGGGCTGCTCTCTAGTTGCCATGCAGGCTTCTCATTGCAGTGGGTTCTCTTGTGGAGCATGGGCTCCAGGGCTTCAGTATTTGTGTTTCGCAGGCTCTGGAGCAGAGGCGCAGTGGTGTGGTGCATGGACTCAGTTGCCCCATGGCATGTGAGTTCCTAGTCCGGGACCAAGGATTGAACCTGTGTCCCCCGCGTTGGTAGGCAAACACTGGACCACCGGGGAACCCTCTGTACTGTAGACTTTTTAATGATGGCCAATCTGACTGGTGTGAGGTGGTTAATCTTAACAAATAAGAGGATCAGTCGTTTTTTATTTATTCTTTAGTTTCATCGTAGCATGTGGGAACTTAGTTCCCTAACTAGGGATTGAATCCATGCTTCCTGCAGTGTAAGCATGGAGTCTTAACCACTGGACTACCAGGGAATTCCCAAGAGAATCAATCTTGATAGAAAAGTGCTGGGGGCCTGGAACCTCACCATCTATTTCTCCTTCCCCTGAAGCACCTGTAGGAACCTTGGGTTTCCATAGAACACAGTGTGAAATCACTGATCTAGTCCATGGATTGATAAAATTTCTCTGCAAAGGGAAAGACAGTAAGCATTTTAGACTTTGTGGACAATGTCTGTTGCAACTATCCAACTCAGCCATTGTAATGAAGAAGCAGCCACAGATAATACATCCGAGACGAAAATGCGTCCATGGAAACTACTTAGTGAAAGAAGCAGGTTGCAAAACATCAGCACCAATAAAATTATTAAAATGATCAATGAGGGCTTCCCTGGTGGCTCAGTGGTAACGAATCCCCTTGCCAGTGCAGGGGACATGGGCTTGATCCCTGATCCGGGAAGATCCCACATGCAGCAGGGCAACTAAGCCCGTGTGCTGCAATTATTGAGCCTGTGCTCTAGAGCCCAGGACCTGCAACTACTGAGCCTACAGCATCCCAGAGCCCACGCCCTGCAACAAGGGAAGCCACTGCAATGAGAAACCTGTGCACTGCAACTAGAGAGGGTTAAATAAATAAACTAGGTGGGTTAAATAATTTGCCAGTAAGATATGGAGCTGGGATTTAAATGCACACAGTCTAATTCCAGAGCCTGAGTTTTGAAACACTACAGTATATTGCCTTTTATGTTTACATATATATGTATATGTTTATGGGGCTTCCCTGGTAGCTCAGTGGTAAAGAATCTGCCTGCAGTGCAGGAGATGCATCAGATGTGGGTTCGATCCCTGTGTTGGAAGGACCCACTGGAGGAGGATTTGGAAACCCACTCCATTATTCTTGCTTGGAGAATCCTGTGGACTGAGGAGCTTGGTGGGCTACAGTTGCAAAGGGTTGGACATACTGAGCAATTGAGCATGCATGCACATAAATATTTACATAAGCACCAAAAAGATGTAGAAAGAAATACACCAAAACGTTACACAGACTTTCTTCATCATGTAGAGATTATAATGCAGGGAGTGATTTATGAATAAGATGGTTTTAATTCTGTATCATCATCATAACTTAGATATTTCCATTATGAGGCAGTAGGAGTTTTTCTTTCTAAAGAGCTGTCCAGTTCTAACATTCTAGAATTCCTCAAGGCCTCTGCTACCTCTGGAGTTTGGTGTGTGGAGGAGGCAGAGGCAGAAGGTGGTGATGGAAGGGTCTGGGGAGCTTGTCTCACAGCGCTGGAGGGCACTTGAAGCTCTTAGAGGTTCTGGGCTGCTTCCCCCAGCCTCCAACCTTCCACCTCTCCTCCTTCCTACCATCTCAGTGGCTTTTCTGGCCTCTCTAATTGCCAGGAACACAGAGGGAACCACAGCTTCTGTTTAGACCAGGAAAAAAAAAAAAGGAGTTAGATACCCACCAGTGGCTGCTTAAGGGAGGATGGTTTCCAAACTGGGCCCTGGGAGTGGCAGTGACTGAGCAGGGGAGGGGTCAGGTCTGAGATGGGCGGTGGCCTGACCGGGTAGCCTCGGGCCTGTTATGGAGCCATAGGACTCAGGAACCCACTCCCCAAAATATCAAGCGGAGTGGGGTGGGGGATCCGCTTCCACATGTGCCAGGTGCCAGGAACCGTATGGGTGGGCCTAGGAGCAGTGGGGGCCCAGGGCTGCTTGGCCCTCTTGTGTTTTCTCGGCTTCCACTATCAAAACGGCATCAACAAGGACTTCCCTGGAAGTTCAGTGATTAAGACTCCATGCTTCCACTGTAGGGGGCACAAGTTGGATCCCTTGTCAGGGAACTAAGATCCTACCTGCCCTAAGGTACAGCTAAAAAAAAAGTGGGGCATTAACAGGAGGCTGGTGACCAGGTGGTCTGATGACTCCAGCTGTGTCCCGGAGGAAGAGCTGAGGGGGTGGGCCAGGTGCCACCATGGGGAGGGGCTGGACTGACACCTGAGTATCATGATAAACCTAGCCTCCATTGTGAGAAGTGCCAGGGAGGTGCATGTGGGCTCAACACCAGAATTTCCCCGCCGCCCAGAGCTGTCCGGAGTTGAGCCAGTTGCTTGTAGAGCTCTCTCTCAGGGCTGGTGTGTAGGCCAAGACTTGGGGGCCCACCACTGGGGGGAGGCAGGGTGGGGGGTTGTGTGGATATTGGACTGGACAACCAGCCATCTTTTTCTCCAAAACCCTGCAATGACGATAACAGTAGCCAGGCTGAGCATTCACTACGTGCATGCATCACCTCATTTCACTGTGAAAAAAGGCATAGTTATTATTTTACAGATGAGAAAACTGAGATCCCGAGGACAGTTAAGTAACCTGCCCAAGCTCATGCCATCAGGAAACAGCCAGGCTGGCACTGAACCCATCTGTTTGTCTGCAGAGCCTGCATTCTCATCTAAGATCCAGCTGGCTTCTAGCTGTCTGGGGATTTTCAGTCCTAAAAGGACTAGGATGCTAGGAGCCCAGGATGAGCAGACCAGTGGGGGATAACATCCTTGTTTCCAGAGGCTTTGATATTCTCTTTCAAAGTTCTGACTGGCAGTCATGAGACCTGCAGACCTTTCCCTTCCTGGGGAGCAGATAAGCACTCTCTCATCCACTTAAACGAAGTGACCACAGCCCCGAAAGACATGGAAATCTAAAAGCAGCTCTGCGGGACACTCCCCAGAAATTACAGGCTTGTGTTTTTGAAGAGACCATCCCTAATTAAAGGAGAATGCCACGGAGAGGGCTGTGACCTGAACAACCACCGCTCTCCTCCTACTCAGTGCAGTGCTTGAGGGTCCATTTTTCCTTCTCGCAGTCTGCAGGGTTGAAAGGACCCAGATCTGTAGGTCTGCAAATTCTAGTTTTCAAACTTCAAATTGTATAATGGTGAAACTTTTTGTTCAAAAGACTTGATTTGTGGAATGCCACCATCAAGTATTAGGCATTCTTACTTCAGTCTCAGAATCTTACGTAAGCCACCTTATATAATCTCACAATAGCCAGCTGAGGTAGATATATCATGATCCCCATTCTACAGATGAGGAAGTGAGTTGCACAAAAGAATCTGTTACTTTCCCCTCAAGGCCATGCAGTTAGTAAGCAGTGGAGGTAGAATTTGAACCCAGATCTGCTCAAGTCCTGAGTGTGGCTCAATACCTTGGCTGTAGGAGGGAGCTGGGTAGGTAAAACTGTATGTCAAGCTGCCTTGGTTTGGCATCTGCCTTGGTTTGCACACTCCTGTGTCCTGTGGAGCCGCTGTGGAACCTGGCCAGCACCAGAGAGTAGTTTAAAAAACTGGAAACAAGTCCAGTGTCCATCAGCATTGAATGAATAATACTTTGTGGTATGGCCGTACAACGGCATACTACTCAGTGATAGGAAGAAATAAACTATTGAGACCTCAATAACATGAGTGAATTTCAAAGTCACTGTGGTGAGTGGGAAAAGCCAGACAGAAATGAGTCTATTCTGTATGACTGTATTTATATAAAAGTCTAGGAACTAAAAACTGATTGATAGTGGCAGAAAGCAGATTGGTGGTTACTTGTGGGTGGAGGGAGGGGTGGAAGGATTACCAAGGAGTCTGATGAGTGTTTCCCAGGTGATAAACATCACTCTCTTGATTGTGGTGATAGGTTCATGAGTGTGTCTATATATCCTTCAACAGTATATAAAGGCTTAAGTTGTGTGCCATTTATCAAATGAAGTTATACCTCATTAAAGTTGTTTAAAAAAAAAGTCAAAAACTTGTATTTAACAGGAGACATGGATAGGAGATGACTTGTTCAAGCTCGCTCAGAGTCGAGGGGCTCCCTCTGTGGACCCTCTGCTGCCCTCTCCCAAGTCCAGCCACTGGACTCTGCTGGGGCTCTGCCTCCAGCACCATAGGGCCTGTGTGGCTTCTCTCCAGCCCTGGGGATGTCAGCGCTGGAAAAGGTAAGGCTTTGGCCATGGAGGACATGGGGGGAAGGTGCACAGAGGCAAAGGTGACGGGAGCCTGGAATAGTGAGCCCCAAGAGGGGCTCCAGACTGCTGTATTCACACAGGGATCTTTTACAAAAATATAAACCTGCTAAAAGGATCAGATCAGGTAATTTCTGCCTCTGTAAGATTAACTCAAAGAATGCCTCCTACACATCTACCATGTCTGAGTCGAGTCTGTCCTGGTCCACTGTCTTACAGGGACCAGATAAAAATGAGTGTCATATTATTAGAGACATGCAGATCAAAACTACAATGAAATATCACCTCATGCCAGTCAGAACGGCCATCATCAAAAAGTCAACAAACAATAAATGCTGGAGAGGGTGTGGAGAAAAGGGGAATTTCTTGCACCATTGGTGCAAATGTATATTGATACAGCCACTATGGAAGACGGTATGGAGATTCCTTAAAAAACTAGGAATAAAACCACCATATGACCCAGCAATACCACTCCTAGGCATATACCCTGAGGAAACCAAAATTGAAAAAGACACATGTACCCCAAAGTTTATTGTAGTACTATTTACAACAGCTAGAACATGGAAGCAACCTAGATGTCCACTGACAGATGAATGGATAAAGAAGCTGTGGGATATATACACAATGGAAGATTACTCAGCCATAAAAAGGAATGCATTTGAGTCAGTTCTGATGAGGTGGATGAACCTAGAGACTATCACACAGAATGAAGTAAGTCGGAAAGAGGAAGATAAATATCGTAAACGAACACATATATATGGAATCTAGAAAGACGGTACAGATGAATCTATTTACAGGGCAGCAGTGGAGACACAGAGAACAGTCTTATGGACACAGGGAGAGGGGATGGTGGGAGAGGTGTATGGAGAGAGTAACATGGAAACTTACATTACCATATGCAAAATAGATAGCCAATGGGAATTTACTGTATGGCTCAGGAAACTCAAACAGGGGCTCTGTATTAACCTAGAGGGGTGGGATGGGATGGGAGATGGGTGGGAGGTTCAAAAGGGAGGGGACATATGTACATCTATGACTGATTCATGCTAATGTTTGACAGAAAGCAACAAAATTCTGTAAAGCAATTATCCTTCAATTAAAAGATAAATTTTTTTAAAAAAAATGAATGACATAAACATAAGGGCAGGATGCACAATAAACAGCCCTCAAATAGCAGCCATTACACATCCAATCAAATATCCCCACTGTGCCTGCTTTCTGCACTGAGGGAACAGATGTGTGGCCTGATTGTTGAGGACAGGAAAGACACGTGGATGAAAAGCTTTGCCTCAGCCCTGAAGCTAGGAGGATAAATGCTGGGAGGGCCAAGAGGAGAGATAAATTACTTCCAGTTGTGGAGGTTTCCTGGAGGCTGTGGTATGCAAGGGAGGGAAAGGAATTTGTACGTGGAGACAGGCGGCAGGGGGAGGCGGGCGAGATCATTCCATCTGGAGGCAGTGTGAACAAAAGCAAGGCAGCTGGGAGATGCAGCTGGCTGCAGAGAGGGCTGGGAAGCCTGGGCAGGTGGGCTGGGGTCAGGCACTGGGGCAAGCACGGGGTGACATGTGGACCCATTTGCTCCCCACCCCCCAACACACACACACACCCTGCTGTGAAATCTCATTGGCTCCCGCTGCTTGGGGCGTTGAAGAGCAAAACCTAGGGTCTCAGCTGGAAACCTGGATTCCAGCAGGGAGTGATAGGGTGAAGAATCAAAGGAAAGGAACTCCTCCAAGGACCACTCGCCCCAAGAGGCACCAATGTCTCCATCCTTGAGCGTTCCCAGTGGGCCAGCCAGCATCAACCAGGTCTCCTGGGAAGCTGTGAAAATGGAAAAACTCAAGTTTGTACTCCCAGAGTCCACAGAAACGGTCTTCAACATCTCCATGGATGGTCAAAGCCAATGAAGAGCGCCATCTTGTGGCCAAGACACCTAGATACCTTGAAGGCTGGGAGAGGCCCTGTGCCCCTAAGGGACCACAGAGGCAGAAATGGATGAGACTTGTTTTAATACTCTCATAATGGGGCCAGAATTACACCAGCACACAGTTTAGAGCTGGCAGAGTTTTACTTAAGGCCCCTGAGGTGCAGATATTGTGCACTGCACAGACGAGGAAACTGCTTCTGGGAGAGATGAGGTGACTGGTCTGAGGTCACAGGTGGCTGAAGGCAGAGCCAGGTCTCATCCCAGGTCACTGATCAAAGCAGTGATGTGGTTCCCAAGACTTTTCAGTAGGAATGCCAGGTCAAAACTGCTCCCACAAGATGCCTTTTTTTTCTTTCTCTTACAATCATGCAGTGAAGTTTCCAGGATCTAAATGCTGTGCGATGACCTCATCTCGCCCCAATGGCTCATGGGAGATGTGCTTTTGTATTCTTGAGTTTCAAACATTTGTTTTAATTTCTAACATGGCATAACCCACATAACCATAAACTCTTTGAGACACTCAGAAATGTTCAAGCATGTAAAAGGGTCCTGAGATCAACTAGTTTGAGAGCTGCCGCTTTAAAGTATTTTTAAAAAGTAAATAAAGCTATACAAATGAAAACATCCCCTTTGTTTTGATATAACTGAATCAACTCCGTGAGGCATTAACTTTTAGGTTGACTGGGATTCTAGTTGCCATCTCTATAGATATTTGATTAATTAAATACACACCAAAAAAATGTACGTGAATAGAGAATGTTTACTGAGTGATTTCTAACTGGCAAGCACTCTGATTTACATGAGTCATTTAATCCCCACAACCACCATTTGCAAGAGATGCTGTTACATTTTATGCCTGTGGACATCAAGAGATTACTGGGAGATGTGGAGCTTAGACTCTATCCCAGACAGTCTCTCTCTTCCCATTATTATGATACACAAGCACATCTTCCCATTATTATTCCGACTACCATACAATTTTACGTCCCTTAAATGCATTCACTAGACAGACAAAAGTTTTTCAACATATGGAGTCTAAGAAAGTAGTGAAAAGAAACAGGATCACCAACCTAACCCAACACCTTCACTTACAGATGAGGAGAAGTGAGGCCCAGAGAGGGTAAGTGATCTGAAAAAGCTCACACAGCCAAGATTCAGGATCCATTGGACCTGGGAGCTGTCAGAATGCCAACCCAAGGAAGCACTGTAGTTATTTCCTTCACAGCAACATGTGAGCGGCACAGCACAGCACGTAAGCAAGTGACAAGACCAGGCGAGAGACAGTATCGCCAGCAAAATCGGCTTGACTTTATTGCAGGGAAGCTACAGAGGAGCAGGGCAAGTGAGGGTCTCCGCAGGAACTACCATTGCTGAGCGGGATTGCCAGGTCCTAGGTCTGTCTGGAAGGCAGGAGAGGATCAGCGTCCTGGAAGAAATGAGAAGTGAGGTGGAACACTGGTGCCATCTGCTGTGCACATGGAGACACTACAGAAGCAGTAAAGATTCACTAAGAGGCAGTTGCAGGGTGGGAAGTGGGAAACCCAGGTGCTGAGTAGGACTAGAACCCCATGTCCAGGCCTGCACGCCACTCCTACAAGAATGCCTTGACCTTGCTAAGCCGATCACTGCTGAAGCCCTCTTCCAGGCTCTCCCAGGGCTGCTGGAGCTCTTCCTCTGTCTTGTTTCAACTTATACTGGGATGGCAACAGAAAAAAGCCATGAGCAAACAAATCTGATAAGAGCCAGATGATCAAGGAGACCTCATAACCAATAAACATTCATCCTCTGGTTCCTGAACCTGGCTTCGAATCAGTCACTGGCGAGCCTCTTAAAACAGATTCAGGGACAGATGCTGCCTGGTGTGTGGGAGTAAAACTGGCTTGATCAGTGATCCTCACCCAGTACTGTGGTATGAACCTCCAGGAGCCCCTTCATACTACACATCATTACTGACAGGTGTGCAGACCAAACTCTATGAGGCCTGAATTTGCTGTGAATATAGGGGTGGTGAGAGTGGGCCATGGATGAAATGATGGCAATGACTCGATAACTGATCTGGGAGGTGGGCATGTGGAGATTCATTTTACGACTCTACTTGCATAGTTTTGACAGTTCCTATAATTAAAAAAAAAAAAAGCTAAAATAGATAAATTAGTGAAAACTACTATGAGAACTATCTAGTCATTGAAAGGAATGAAGTACTGATACATGCTAAGCTTGAGTGAATCCTGAAAACATTATGCTGAGTGAAAGAAGCCAGACACAAAAAGTCATGTAATGTTTCCTTTTATAGGAAACATCCAGAATAGGTGAGTCCAGAAGGGCAGAAAGCAGATTTGTGGTTGCCAGGGGATGGAGAGAGGAGGTAGTGGGGAATGAGTGTGAGCTTAAATGGGTACAGGGAGTCTTCCCAGGGGGATGAAAGTTTTGAAATTAGAGTGGCGGTACAACACTCTGAATACACTGTAAAGGCCCATGAGTGGCACATATGACAATGGTCAGCTGAACGTTATGAGAATTTAATCTCAATTTAAAAAGAAGAGCCTACTATGAGAAAAAACACACATTAAGCTATACATGGTTTACAACTGGCAGGTATTTTTATTTATTCATTTGGCTGTGTTGGGCTGTCTTGGTTGCAGCATGAGGGATCTAGTTCCCTGACCAGGGACTGAACTCGGGCCCCCTGCATTGGGCATGCAGACTGTTAGCCACTGAACCACTGGACCCCAGGGAAGTCTGGGTATTAATTTTTTAGTTAAAATTTACATGCTCAAGTCAGGAGTTTCCAATTCAGTGTGTCTACACTGGGGCTCCCCCATATGTGGAGCCACTGAGTAACTTTTCCCTTCCTCCATCCATCCTTGTCATAGAGACTTTTATAAACACAATCTTATACCCAATATAAAATAGGGCTACTTAGGTTAGATGGAGGGGCCCAGGGTCCCACCCTCCCTCCCAAAACCGCAGGGACACAGGAACCCCCATGATGAACACTGGTATGGTGGAAACATTGCTCTCCCTTTAAAGAGCATCCTTCATATTCAGAGGGACGTCATAGCAACCCCCACAAGGCAGGAAAGCAAGGTAGAGGTTACAGCCCCATTTTACAGGAGGGAAGACTAGGTCTCAGGAATAAAAGAAAAATGTCCAAAGTCAGAGTGTGAACTGAAGGCAGAGCTAAAACCAGACTCCTGGAATACCGATTATTCACCCTGGGCTCATTCCTGAACATGGCTGTATCTGTGGGCAGAAAGGGGAAGAGGAGACAGGCACACCTGGCATCTTGTGATCTGCGTGTGATGTCACCAGACACACAGGACATCACCACGGCGCAGATTCCAACACCTACCCTTAAGAAGGAGGCTGCGGCTGGCACTCATCTGCGTGAAGCTTTGGTCAAGTCACTTCCCTTCTCCAGGCCTCGTGTTTCCTGATTACAGTGAGAGCCCTGGCCGACATTAGGGATGTCGTGATTGTTGTCATCCACGCGTTAGAGATACTCAGGGCTGGTGACCCCTAGGAGGGCTGTGCTCTGAAGGGTTCTGAGGCTGTGACTGGGCACAGAGGGAAGGAACGCTGCACGGATGACTAAGTCTGCCCTGGCTCCACAGTGAAGGGTGCTGGCACAGTGCCACCGGCCTTTCTGGATTGTGTAAAATCAAAGGGAACAGCCAGCTTAAACACGCTACTGCGGTTTTTGTTTTCACCTTGACAGCTTTATTGGGGGTACACTGTCATGTTATACACACATTTTAGTGTACAATGTGATGACCTGTAACTTATCAGATGAATACACCCACATGGAGAAGGAAATGGCAACCCACTCCAGTATTCTCGCCTGGAGAATCCCACGGACAAAGGAGCCTGGTGGGCTACAGTCCATGGGGTCGCAAAGAGTCGGACATGACTGAGCGATTAACACACACACACCCACATACCCTCACCAGACTAGTTTTCATTTTTCTAGAATTTCCATAAATGAAAGCATATAGTATGTTTCCTTTCCTTGGCTTCTTTCACTCCTTTTATATGTGAGATTCACTGGAGTTGTTGCGTGGACAATAGTATTCAATTATATGGCTATACCACAGTTTGTTTACTCCCCTAGTGATGGACACTGGGTTGTTTCCAGCTCTGGGCTATTACAAGTCAAGCCACTACCAGTATTTACAAGTCTTTGTATGGACAGTGCTTCCCATTTCTCTTGTGTAAATACTAGGCAAGGAATGACTGGGTCATATGGTAGGCTTTAAGAAGCTACCAAACTGATCACACTGTTTTTGCACCAGTCTGGGCAAAGGGCATGTTTGGGAAGCTGACAACAGTTCCAAGTGGGGTTGGAAGCCAAGGTGAATTCACTTACCTGGTCAGTGAACAAAGCTTAGGGAGTACGTGAAGTATAACACCTCTGAAGGGACCATTATATGACCAAAGTAAAAGACACACTGCCCAGGCCCAGATGCTTACACTTAAACCCTGTTGATCACAAACTATGGCCCAAAGTCACAGCGGGGTCCCTGGGATACATCAAGCAGCGCTCGGTCTGCTCGTGGGAGACTGGAAGGAGTCCCTGAGCTTGTGGTTTGCATTGGGTAATGACATATTTGGTGGCCATGTCGGGGCCTCACCCACCTGCCCATGCTGGTCCATCCTGCAGGCTGCTGGACGGGGCCTCTCTACTTAGGGCCAAGGTAGGAGACAGCCTTTCCTGTTTTCCCCAGGGTCTCCAGCAAAGTGTCCACGCTGTGCTCAGAGTTGATGCAGACCTTTTTGTTGGGCAGGTCAATGTCAAATTGAACTCCTGCAGGAAGTAGGGTGGGGAGGACAGACATGTACCCAGTCAGGCTCTTAAACTGTTCACCCCACTCTTTCCCTCTCCTCTAGACCAGGGATTGGCAAACTTCTGTAAAGGGCCAGAGAGCCCGTGGTTTAGGAACTGTGAGCTGCACAGACTCTGCCCCATCGTCTTCTGTAGATTGTTTGGTGGTGTTGTGGCTTCCCTGCTGGCTCAGCTGGCAGGGAATCTACCTGCAATGTGGAAGACCTGGGTCTGATTCCTGGGTTGGGAAGATCCTCTGGAGAAGGGAAAGGCTACCCGTATTCTGGCCTGGAGAATTCCATGAATTGTATAGTCCATGGGCTCACAGAGTTGGACATGACTGAGCGACTTTTGCTTTTGTGTCTGACTCTTTTGCGAATGCATGTATTGCAGCCTGCCAGGCTCCTCTGCCCATGGGATTTCCCAGGCAAGAATCTAGAGTGGGTTGCCATTTCCTTCTCCAGGGGATCTTTCTGACCCAGGGATCAAACCCATTTCTCTTGTGGTTCCTGAATTGGCAGGCAGATCTTTACCACTTGAGCCACCTGGGAAGCCCCATATTGTTTTACAAGCCTGAAAAAGTGTAAAAACCATTCTCAGCTATGCAATAACAGACTGTGGGCCCAAAGGCTATAATTTGTCTATCTCTTCTCTAAATAAGGGCTGTAAAAATTTTTTTCTTCTTAATTGCAAAAGTAATACAGACATACCTTTTTTTTTTTTTTTTTTTTTGCCACATTCTGTGGTTTGTGGGATCTTAGTTTCCTGACCAGGGATCGAATCTGTGCCCCTGCAGTGGAAGCATGAAGTCTTAACCACTGGACTGCCTGGGAAGTCCCCAGACACACCATTAAAAAAAAAAAAAGACAAGCATTTTTGAATATAATTTGAAATTGTAAGGGCCCCTACTATTTCCTGCCTCTAAGAATCACTGAACAATAGGGACCCATCCAGTGTTTCTCCTAATGGACAAATGAAAAGTCATTTTCCAAAGTGGCATCATACTCTGTAAACAAGTTACTTATATGTCACTTTCCAGTGTCCAGGACACCTTGCCATATAGAGACGTACTTCGTTCTTTTTGACAGCCACACCATATCCCACAGTGTTACTGTATCACAGGGCTTCCCAGGTGGCCCAGTGGTAAAGAATCTGCCTGTCACTGCCGGAGATACAAGAGACTCGGGTTTGATCCCTGAATCAGGAAGGTCCCCTGGAGGAGAGAATGGCAACCCTCTCTGGTATTCTTCCCTTGAGAATCTTATGGACTGAGGAACCTGTAGGGCTACGGGCCATGGGATCACAAAGAGTCGGACACAACTGAGCAACTGTGCACACACACACCATCCATCTACTCAGTCCCCCTCTAAAAGACACTGAGGTTGCTTCCAATTTCTCACTATGATCAAAACAATGTAGACATACTTGAACATATCCTATAAAACTTGTGAAAATATTTCTATACCATGAATTCATAAAATGGAAAGTGTGGGGCAAAATATTGGTGTACTTTAAATGTTCACAGATATTGCAGAACTGCCCTCCTAAAGAGCTGTGTCCATTTAAGGACCCTTGCTGGCATATGTGAGTAGGTACAAACGGGTCTTGTTGAAATAACAAAGGCAGAGTCCCAGGCTTGGCTTCACCACTGATCGGCTGGGTCCTGCCCATCACAGGCCCCAGTCTTCCCATTGGAACATGAAGGAGTTGGGGCCCTTGTGGGCACTCCAGGTCAAGTATGCCACTGATCTGTGATTCCTCATGCCCAGCACTGCTCATCTGTGGCCTGACTGACTCAGAAAACCCTTCTGACTCTTAAGTGGCCACCCAAGTGGGAATAGTAGTGAAAGGTGGGAGATACCTGCCCAAGCTCAGAGGCAGGTCCTCACGCACCAGTGAAGGGGCCTCAAAAAGCACATGGCACAGGATTCAGTCCTAACCTCTAACTCTGGACCTACTGGACACCAGGGGCTGAGGGCAGTGCATCCTGGCTACACTCTGGGTTTTGTCTTTTGCTTCAAAAGGGCCTCCCTCCTCTTTAGAGAAAATATTCTGGTGGCATCATAGAGCTGGAAAACACTCTGGGATCATCCGACCCATTGGATTTCAAAGCTGTGTTTCTGGCGGCCCAGGTCCCCAGGCAGGTGTTCTGGAGCTGGCAAGAGTGAAAGCAGGCTGGCCCTCACTTCATCCAGACCTGCTGCTTGTATACAGGGGCTTCCGAGCAGGGTTTCTCTCTTTTAAAAAGGAAAAAGAATTATTTATTTTTGGCTGCACTGGAACTTCGTCGCTGTGCACGCTTTTCTCCAGCTGTGGTAAGTGTGGGCCTCTCTCTAGTTGCGGCGCCCAGGCTTCTCACTGCAGTGGCTTCTCTTGTTGCGGAGCAGACTGTAGGGCACATGGGCCTCAGGAGTTGCGGCACGTGGGCTCAGGCGTTGTAGTTTCCGGGTTTTAGAACACAGGCTCAGCAGTGCATGAGCTTAGCTGCTCAGTGGCACGTAGGACCTTCCCAGCCCAGCCCAGGGATTGAACCCATGTCTCCTGCACTGGCAGGCATAGTCTTTACCCCTGAGCCACCAGGGAAGCCGTGGAGTTTCACCTTAAAGCATCCAGAGCAAAGCTAGGAGACTGACATTGCCATACCACAGCTGGGGAAAGCCAGGCCCCAGAAGAGGAGGCCATGGTCCCACAGGAAGTTAGTGGTCAAGTTCTTTCCATTGTTTCAGATTTTTTCAAGTTCAGGTTCCAGTTTACAGTCTAGAAATTGCAGAAATTAGCCGTGGACTCACTGTGAGACTCTGGGCAAGTCACTTCCCCCTCTGGGGCCTGGTGTCAACATCCCCATTCCACAGATGGAAAGTATAGCTAAGAGGACTGTTTTAAGTGCTAACAAGATGACAACCCCATGAGAGCCCTTGGAAAACTGGGTGTTATTGTTGTGGGAGGTCTGATTCAATGGACATGAACTTGGGCAGGCTCCCCGAGATGGTGAGTGACGAAGGCCTGGTGTGCTACAGTCCATTGGGTTGAGAAGAGTCGGACATGACTTGATGATTGAACAGCAATAGTGGGAGTTGGGAGGACAGTTTAAGAAGGAGGAGCCATATGAATACCTGTGACCAATTTATGTTGATGTATGGCAGAAACCAACAAAATATTATAAAGCAATTATCCTTCAATTAAAAATAAATTAAAAAAGAAAGAAAATTGGGTGTTTTATTATTCAGGGTTTTAGAAATGAAAATCTTAAAAGACAGATTGCCCCCAGGACTCTGATCACAACTCTGTCATTATCTCATGGAACCCCAGGACCAGACCCTAGCCCACTCTGGGCCTGAGTTTTTGCAGATGAGAATTGAGGGGACTGGAGAATGGTTTTCTAAATATATCCAAAAGGGGTGCTTTAGAAGTTCTGCCTGGAAAATCCCATGGACGGAGGAGCCTGGTAGGCTGCAGTCCATGGGTTCACTGAGGGTCGGACACGACTGAGCGACTTCACTTTCACTTTTCACTTTCATGCATTGGAGAAGGAAATGGCAACCCACTCCAGTGTTCTTGCCTGGAGAATCCCAGGGACGGGGGAGCCTGATGGGCTGCCGTCTATGGGGTCACACAGAGTCGGACACGACTGAAGCGACTTAGCAGCAGCAGCAGCAGAAGTTCTGCCAGCATGACTGATTGAAAGTTTGTTTCTTAGAATGTTACAACTTTAAAAATCTTAATAGAAAATGACACTCCAATGTATCACATAACAAAAATTACCACAGTGGAGATGAATGTAACATAGTAACTAGTCCTGCAAGGGCTCCTCCAGGCCAGATTTACTGGCTGAGTCATTTACTGGCTGTGTGATACCAACAGATCATTCAACCTCTTTGAACTTCAGTTCCCTCCTGCTGGCAACAGAGATGGTCAAAGAAACTACCTGAAGTGGTTGTGGTGAGGATTAAATGACATGATCCACAGAGGCCATGAGGCAGAGTACCTGGCACATGCTAAGTAACTCAGTATGTTTTGGTTTCACTGTTATTATCAGCTTAAACTCAAGATTCTCCTGCTCCATGCCTGCATTCATTTAATATAAGTGTACCAGTCTCCCCACCCCACCCCCAACCCAGGGCCACTCACTCACCTCCTAGCTTGTTGAGGACTCGAGTGACTGCGTTAGAGCAGCCTTCACAGGTCATATCCACGGAGAACTCGTGCTTCTGAAACAGACAAAGGGGACCATGAGCCAGGTCCTGCAGAGGAACCCCCACACCCACTAGCATGCAGGCCCATTCAGGGCCCCAAGACAGAGGGCAGAGAGAAAGGCAAGATCGGGCTGTCATCAGACTCATCAGGAGCCTGAGTCTCACTCTACTAAATTGTACAGTGGAGTAACTCAGGGTCTCTGTATCTCAGAGGTGGTTGTGTTAAAGGACAGAATCCCTAGAAAATTTTTAGCAGTATCTGGCACACAAGTATCAAATCACCTGGGAAGGAAGTTTAAAATGCTGGTTTCTAGTCTCACCTTCAACATCCTGATTTTTCAGATATGCGGTTGTCTCAGGATCACTAGCAACTCTGGTCGGGGGAGAGGGGCATGCTCTGAGCAGTGCTGATCTGGGGGTTGTAATTATGCATCAGAGTATCACTCTCTGCGTTAGAATCACCTGGGAGCTTATTAAAAACTAGAGGTTCTGGTCAGCAATCCAGAGGGCTGAGGTGTCTATTACCACCAATAAGCTTCCATGGTGATTCTGAAGTACAGAGACCATTGTCACATTCCAAGTGCCTCAGAGGCAGCACCTAAGCCCTAGAAAGGGAGAGAATCTGCCTGGGTTCCCAGTGAGCTAAAGCTGGGCCAGTAGAAGAACTCAGGTTTCTGGACTCTCCATGTGGGCTCAGTCATGGCTACAGTCACCATCTGCAGTGATTTTGAAGCCCTCCAAAATAAAGTCTGTCACTGTTTCCCCATCTATTTGGTATGAAGTGATGGCACCAGATGCCATGATCGTAGTTTTCTGAATGTTGAGTTTTAAGACAACTTTTTCACTCTCTTCTTTTGCTTTCATCAAGAGGTTCTTTAGTTCCTCTTCGCTTTCTGCCATAAGAGTGGTGTCATCTGCATATCTGAGGTTATTGATATTTCTCCCGGCAATCAGGATTCCAGCTTGTGCTTCTTCCAGCCCAGCATTTCTCATGATGTACTTTTCATATAAGTTAAATAAGCAGGGTGACAGTAAACAGCCTTGATGTACTCCTTTCTCTATTTGGAACCAGTCTGTGGTTCCATGTCCAGTTCTAACTGTTGCTTCCTGACCTGCATACAGATTTCTCAGGAGATAGGTCAGGTGGTGTGGTATACCCATCTCTTTAAGAATTTTTCACAGTTTGTGGTGATCCACACAGTCAAAGGCTTTGGCATAGTCAATAAAGCAGAAGTAGATGTTTTTTCTGGGACCCTCTTGCTTTTTTGATGATCCAATGGATGCTGACAATTTGTTCTCTGGTTCCTTTGCCTTTTCTAAATCCAGCTTGAACATCTGGAAGTTCACAGTTCACGTACTATTGAAGCCTGGCTTGGAGAATTTTGAGCATTACTTTACTAGCGTGTGAGATGAGTGCAGCTGTGCAGTAGTTTGAGCATTCTTTGGAACTGCCTTTCTTCAGGATTGGAATGAAAACTGACCCTTTCCAGTCCTGAGGCCACTGCTAAGTTCTCCAAATTTGCTGGCATATTGAGTGCCACACGTTCACAGTGTTATCTTTTACGATTTGAAATAGCCCAACTGGAATTCCATCACCTCCACTAGCTTTGTTTGTAATGATGCTTCCTAAGACCCACTTGACTTTGCATTCCAGGATGTCTGGCTCTAGATGAGTGATCATATCATCGTGATTATCTGGGTCATGAAGATCTTTTTTGTACAGTTCTTCTGTGTATTCTTGCCACCTCTTCTTAATATCTTCTGCTTCTGTTAGGTCCATACCATTTCTGTCCTTTATTATGCCCATCTTTGCATGAAATGTTCTCTGGGTATCTCCAATTTTCTTGAAGAGATCTCGTCTTTCCCATTCTATTGTTTTTCTCTATTTCTTGACACTGAGCACTGAAGAAGGCTTTCTTATCTCTCTTTGCTATTCTTTGGAACTCTGCATTCAAATGGGTATATGTTTCCTTTTCTCCTTTGCCTTTTGCTTCTCTTCTACGATCTCTGCCTCTTGGTATTTATGCCCTTGAGTAGTCTCATCCCACAATGTCTCAGGGTTAGCCTGTATGTCTTGCAGAACATGGCTGAAGTGATGTTAGGGGACCTTGGAGGCTAACTCATAAAAGACATGTGTTGTCTGCCTTACTCTCTCTAGGATCATTCACTCCAGAGGAAACTGAGCCCCTCAGCCAACAGCCATGTGAGGGAGCCCTCTTGGAAGCTGATCCTCCTTCAGAGGGCCACAGCCCTGGACAATACAGTTATTGCACCTCCCAAGAGACCTTGAGCCAGAAACACCAGTAAACTGCTTCCAGAGTCCTGACTCTCACAAACCATAAGTTAATGAATATTTGTTGCCTTAAACCACTAAGTTTGGGGGGTAATTAATCAGGAGTGATAGATAACTAGTATGTTAGGTAAAGAGATTGAAGCCTAGCAGTAGGTTCCACTGGGGTAAAAAGTTAGCTATCAGGGACTTTCTTGGTGGCCCAGTGGCTAAGACTCTGCAGTTTCACTGCCAAAGGCTGGGGTTCAATCTCCAGTTGGGGAACTAAACTCTGTGGTGTGGCCAGAAAAAAAATTAAAAAAGAAAGTTAGCTATTCTGATTATTATTGTTATTACTTTATTCCACTTCCCTCTTTTCTATCCCTTAAAAAGAAGAAAAAAACAAAAAACTATGGCTACATTTTTCATGGAGTATTTCAAATCTGTTACCTTAATAGGAATTCTGGGCATAGCACTGTATCTTACTGGAAGACCTCAGGCAAAATCCTTGCCCTTAAGGGCCCCAGTTCCCTTATCTAAACCATTAACCAATTAAGTTTTCTCAGCCTCAGTGCACATAAGAATCACTTCGGGCCTTGGGGAGCAGGCAGGTCTGCAGGCTGCCTCAGTGGGCACTGTGGCTCTGGGTGGGCCCTGGGACCCTCCATTTTTAACCCACTGAGGAGAGACAGACAGAATGTGGTCCACTGGAGAAGGGAATGGCAAACCACTTCAGTATTCTTGCCTTGAGAACCCCATGAACAGTATGAAAAGGCAAAATGATAGGATACTGAAAGAGGAACTCCCCAGGTCAGTAGGTGCCCAATATGCTACTGGAGAGCAGTGGAGAAATAACTCCAGAAAGAATGAAGGGATGAAGCCAAAGCAAAACCAATACCCAGCTGTGGATGTGACTGGTGATAGAAGCAAGATCCAATGCTGTAAAGAGCAATATTGCATAGGAACCTGGAATGTCAGGTCCATGAATCAAGGCAAATTGGAAGTGGTCAAACAAGAGATGGCAAGGGTGAATGTTGACATTCTAGGAATCAGAGAACTAAAATGGACTGGAATGGGTGAATTTAACTCAGATGACCATTATATCTACTACTGTGGGCCAGGAATCCCTCAGAAGAAATGGAGTAGCCATCATGGTCAACAAAAGAGTCCTAAATGCAGTACTTGGATGCAATCTCAAAAACGACAGAATGATCTCTGTCTCCAAAGCAAACAATTCAATATCACAGTTATCCAAATCTATGCCCCAACCAGTAACACTGAAGAAGCTGAATGGTGCTATGAAGACCTACAAGACCTTTTAGAACTAACACCCAAAAAAGATGTCCTTTTCATTATAGGGGACTGGAATGCAAAAGTAGGAAGTCAAGAAACACCTGGAGTAATAGGCAAATTTGGCCTTGGAATGTGTAATGAAGCAGGGCAAAAACTAATAGAGTTTTGCCAAGAAAATGCACTGGTCATAGCAAACACCCTCTTCCAACAACACAAGAGAAGACTCTACACATGGACATCACCAGATGGTCAACACCGAAATCAGACTGATTATATTCTTTGCAGCCAAAGATGGGGAAGCTCTATACAGTCAACAAAAACAAGACCAGGAGCTGACTGTGGCTCAGATCATGAACTCCTTATTGCCAAATTCAGACTCAAATTGAAGAAAGTAGGGAAAACTGCTAGACCATTAAGGTATGACCTAAATCAAATCCCTTATGATTATACAGTGGAAGTGAGAAATAGATTTAAGGGCCTAGATCTGATAGATAGAGTGCCTGATGAACTATGGAATGAGGTTCGTGACATTGTACAGGAGAGTGGGATCAAGACCATCCCCATGGAAAAGAAATGCAAAAAAGCAAAATGGCTGTCTGAGGAGGACTTACAAATAGCTGTGAAAAGAAGAGAGGCAAAAAGCAAAGGAGAAAAGGAAAGATATAAGCATCTGAATGCAGAGTTCCAGAGAATAGCAAGTAGAGATAAGAAAGCCTTCTTCAGCGATCAATGCAAAGAAATAGAGGAAAACAACAGACTGGGAAAGACTAGAGATCTCTTCAAGAAAATTAGAGATACCAAGGGAACATTTCATGCAAAGATGGGCTTGATAAAGGACAGAAATGGTATGGACCTAACAGAAGTAGAAGATATTAAGAAGAGGTGGCAAGAATACACGGAAGAACCATACAAAAAAGATCTTCAAGACCCAGATAATCATGATGGTGTGATCACTCATCTAGAGCCAGACATCCTGGAATGTGAAGTCAAGTGGGCTTTGGAAAGCATCGCTACAAACAAAGCTAGTGGAGGTGATGGAATTCCAGTTGAACTATTTCAAATCCTGAAAGATGATGCTGTGAAAGTGCTGCACTCCATATGCCACCAAATTTGGAAAACTCAGCAGTGGCCACAGGACTGGAAAAGGTCAGTTTTCATTCCAATCCCAAAGAAAGGCAATGCCAAAGAATGCTCAAACTACCACACAATTGCACTCATCTCACACGCTAGTAAAGTAATGCTCAAAATTCTCCAAGCCAGGCTTCAGCAATACGTGAACCGTGAACTTCCAGATGTTCAAGCTGGTTTTAGAAAAGGCAGAGGAACCAGAGATCAAATTGCCAACATCCTCTGGATCATGGAAAAGGCAAAAAATTTCCAGAAAAATATCTATTTCTGCTTTATTGACTATGCAAAAGCCTTTGACTGTGTGGATCACAATAAACTGTGGAAAATTCTGAGAGAGATGGGAATACCAGATCACCTGACCTGCCTCTTGAGAAATCTGTATGCAGGTCAGGAAGCAACAGTTAGAACTGGACATGGAATAACAGACTGGTTCCAAATAGAGAAAGGAGTGTTTCAAGGCTGTATATTGTCACCCTGCTTATTTAACTTATATGAAAAGTACATCATGAGAAATACTGGACTGGAAGAAACGCAAGCTGGAATCCTGATTGCCAGGAGAAATATCAATAACCTCAGATATGCAGATGACACCACCCTTATGGCAGAAAGTGAAGAGGAACTAAAAAGCTCCTTCATGAAAGTGAAAGCGGAGAGTGAAAAAGTTGGCCTAAAGCTCAACATTCAGAAAAAGAAGATCATGGCATCCAGTCCCATTACTTCATGGGAAATAGATGGGGAAACAGTGGAAACAGTGTCAGACTTTATTTTTTTTGGGCTCCAAAATCACTGCAGATGATGCATGCAGCCATGAAATGAAAAGACGCTTATTCCTTGGAAGGAAAGTTATGACCAACCTAGATAGTATATTCAAAAGCAGAGACATTACTTTGCCGACTAAGGTCCGTCTAGTCAAGGCTATGGTTTTTCCTGTGGTCATGTATGGATGTGAGAGTTGGACTGTGAAGGCTAAGCGCTGAAGAATTGATGCTTTTGAACTGTGGTGTTGGAGAAGACTCTTGAGAGTCCCTTGGACTGCAAGGAGATCCAACCAGTCCATTCTGAAAGAGATCAGCCCTGGGTGTTCTTTGGAAGGAATGATGCTAAAGCTGAAACTCCAGTACTTTGGCCACCTCATGAGAAGAGTTGACTCATTGGAAAAGACTCTGATGCTGGGAGGGATTGGGGGCAGGAGTAGAAGGGGACGACAGAGGATGAGATGGCTGGAATGCATCACTGATTTGATGGACGTGAGTCTGAGTGAACTTCGGGAGTTGGTGATGGACAGGGAGGCCTGGCGTGCTGCAATCCATGGGGTCACAAAGAGTCGGACACGACTGAGCGACTGAACTGAACTGAGGAGAGACAGAAGGGTAAGGCCACACACCTGAGAAAAACTGGTCTAAATGGCTTCTCAGGCTCTCTCCAAGTCTCAAACCATCTTGGGTCTGGGTTATCATCATGCTGTACAAGGGAAACTGAGGCCAAGAGTGAAGTACTTCGGTTTTTCAGTGCTGAGTTATATAATCATCATTTGCATCATCATTACACAACCAGCAAACCACTATTTTACCGAGGCCAAATCTGCAAAACTTGCCTTAAAGAAATAGTCTTCCTTTTCTTCTAGTTAAACACATTTGATTCTTTCAGCTAATTTTGTGACCATTCAGCAACAACCACAACAAATTCTGGAAATAAGGATTTCTAGTGGGTACTCCAAAATCTTGCCTTTAACAGGTGGCTTTCAGTATCAGCATCATCTGGGAACATGCCAGAAATGCAGACTCTCAGGTCCTACCCTCAGGCCTCCTGAATCAGAATCCTCAGTTTTTAACAAGACACCCAGCTCATTCCTGCCCACACAATAGTTTAAGATGCTGCTCCAGCACACAAACTGGCAAACTACAGCCTGCCTGCAACCTGGCTTTGTAAAGTTTTACTGAAACACAGCTAAGCTCATTCATTTACTTTCACACTAGAATGGCCGAGTTGAGGACTTGTAACAGACCATATGGTTCATGAAGACTTAGGTATTTATTGTCTGGCCCTTTAAGAAAAAGTTTGCTGACTCCTGCTCTAGAGTACGGAGAAGGCAATGGCACCCCACTCCAGTGCTCTTGCCTGGAAAATCCCATGGACGGAGGAGCCTGGAAGGCTGCAGTCCATGGGGTCACTGAGGGTCAGACACGACTGAGCAACTTCACTTTCACTTTTCACTTTCCTGCATTGGAGAAGGAAATGGCAACCCACTCCAGTGTTCTTGCCTGGAAAATCCCATGGACGGAGGAGCCTGGTGGGCTGCAGTCCATGAGGTCACTGAGGGTCGGACACGACTGAGCAACTTCACTTTCACTTTTCACTTTCCTGCATTGGAGAAGGAAATGGCACCCCACTCCAGTGCTCTTGCCTGGAGGATCCCAGCGACAGGGGAGCCTGGTGGGCTGCCGTCTATGGGGTCGCACACAGTCGGACATGACTGAAGCGACTTGGCAGCAGCAGCAGCAGCAGCTCTAGAGTAACTGGTAATCAAGATTAGTCGGTGGGGGTGGGGTGGGGGTGGGGGTGGGGGCTTCCCTGGTAGTCCAGTGGTTAAGACTTAGCCTTCTAATGAAGAGGTTGCAGATTCGATCCCTGGTTGGGGAGCTAAGATCCCACATACCTTACGGCCAAAAAACCAAAACATAAAGCAGAAGCAATATTGTAACAAATTCAATAAAGATTTTTAAAATGGCCCACAACAACAACAACAACAACAAAAGATTGGTCAATAGCTTGCATCTGTATACCAATCCAAAGCTTTAATGGGTTTGCAAGACCAACATAAAACCTAAATCTGTTGAGTACCCACTACGTGAAATGCTCTTTATATAGTATCTAAGTCAGTCCCCACCCAGCTTGGAAAGGGAGCTAGTCACCCTACTATACTTAGGAGAAAACTGAGGTTCCAGGGGTTAACTAAGCTACCCAGTCACGTGGTGGGTATATATGGAGGTTGGGACGTGAATCCAGGTTTTCCTGGCTCCAGGGACACCCTGCTGGTTCTGGACCAGCAAATGGGGCTGCAGAAACCCTGAGATGGGGACACCTTGGGAAGAAGCACAAGGTTTTTGCTGCCCGAGGACCTAAAGTCAATAGATCTCTAGAGCTTTCTTTTGTTGGCTATGAAGGACAGGTCTCTTTCCATCCTGCACAGTACAGAGGTCAGAAGCCAGCAGACAGGCAATCGTTATTCAGGGCTCTCTTCCAGTACCTCTGAGTTGCAAAAGTAAATATGGGGGTTGTGGAAAGACTCCTTAATGAGTAGAGTAATCCATTCTTTACAGAGAATCCCAGGACTGGCCCCACCACTGAATGCTTGACTTTGCAGAGTCAGCCCCTCAGCGCCTCTGCTCTGCCACCTATAAAACAGTTTCTGTAAAGAAGATGAAAAAGCCCAGTCATCTGTACAATCCTTTAATAGAATCTCAGAACTGGAAGGGCGGGAATGGAATGGAGTAATACTATCCAGATGCCTCCCAGAGGTGAAATGCTTTCTCAAATATCCAGAACATTCAGTCTTTGAACACCTTGATGATTGGGAATTTACTAAGATAAGAGTGCCTACAATGTGCCAGGCGTTGTCCATGCATGTCTTTGTTTAATCATCACAACAACCCCACAAGATAGGCCTTAGTATTATCACTTCTTGACAGCTGAGGTTAGGTCACTCACTCAGGGTGACAGAGAACAGCCACTGTGGTCCTTGTTAACACAGGGTTGAAACTCGCCTGCTGTAGTTCTACCCAATTTGTTCTAGGTCTACACAAGAGTTACCATTGCTTCAGGACTATGTCAGTGGCTGAGCTACGAATTTTACTGGCACTTTTCCTGTTACTACTACTGATAGTCCTGTGAGGTTGCAGTTTTTATCCCCATTGTATGCTGAGGAAATCAAGGGACAGAGAGGTAAAGCAGTGTGTCTAAAGTCCCCAGCTGGCAAGGGTGGCGGTTGGGGCACAGCTTTTTCAAAGAAGTTTTGGAGATTCCAAGTGTTTGTGTGAGAAACCTCTCAGGTGACTCATTGTTCCCTTTCCAGCTTTGGTGTGAGTCCCTTGATTAATACCCTTCTTCCTTCAGCTGTTCATCTCGTGATAATACTGCCAAGTGCCCTCTTCATTCTGATCATCCACTCTGGTCTTTCGTCAAAATCCCCAGAAGTATAAAAAATAAATAAATTCCCAGAAGTGAACCTAGAATAGAGCCACCCTCAAGCTGGCTTTTCCCTCATGCCACCCAGCCACCAAAACCTGGTAGCCTCCACTATCCCAGACCCAGAGTGATTAGTGCTGTTCTCTGACACTGTCACAGGCAGATTTGCTCAACCGGGAGGGCTGGTTCTGTCAGGTTCTTTGTTCATACTTTGGGTTGCCTGAGGATTTGTCTCAAGGTGCCTGGCAAGACCCAAGGGGAATGACACTTGAGATGTTTGTGACCTGGCCCGGAGGAGTCTCTAGCTCACCTGTCAGCTCCCCAAAGCTAGGCTGCTAAGACACAGGGCATCTGTGGGATACCTCTGGGTACCCACTTGGAGCAGAGCCATAAAACCAGGCAACCCTGGGGAAAAGTGTTAAGCACCACAAGACACCAGCCAGAAGCCCCGAGATCAGATCAGGAACAGAACTTCCTCCCAAGCCAGCACGACTACTTTTACTGAGCAATCATCATGTGAGACCAGGAGAGACTTGGACCCTGAAGATAAGGGGCTTAATCTGAGCACACCCATTTCTCAACACCACCCTGAATAAATCAGTGGACCTTTTTTTTGTAATCTGAAAAAGGCCTTAAATTTTTACCTACAAAATGAGACCATGAGACTGAGTCAGTCGCAAAGGTGCCCTAAGACCTGCTCTGCCCATCCCAAACTCTGCCACTGAGCAACTGGTGACTTTGGGCAGGACCCCGAACCTCTCTGGAGCCCATGGCTTCAGGTTCATAAAGTGACCGGTAGGAAAGGGTGAAAGCACTCTTTCCATTCATTATGGCTCAACCTGAAACTCAAAAGTGGCCAGGGGAAGCGAAGAAAAACACAGATCTCTGAACACCTGTCCTATATGGGAGGCAAAAGCCACCGCAAACCCCTCTTTCAGGCCAGCTCTGCCGGAAGAGACATCCAGGTGGGACACGCAGAGACCAGCCATCCCCGTTCCTGATAGCCACCTGTGTGATCTCTGCGACTCCCTGCCCCTGTTGGGGTGGTCTCAGTTTCCCCGTCTATGCATGAAAGGTTTAGGCTTGTAATCGCATGAAGGTTAGGAGCTTCCATATGCTGAAGCCTGACTCCCAGATAAAATTCTTTTGGGGATCCGATTTTCTGGAGGGTCGCAGAAGCTGTGGGGAGCTAGGTGGGAGGGGCAAGAAGTGAGGCGACAGTTCCGGCCGCTGCCAGACCCCTTGAAGAGGGACGTCTGACCCAACGGCGGTGCAGCCGAGCAAGCCGGAGGCCGCGGGTCTGCGCGGGGCGGGGACGGCGCGACCACTTACCGGCATGATTGAGGAGGAGGTGGTGGCCGCGGCGGTGACTAGCCTCCACCGGCTCTGAGCGCTGACGCGGCCGCGCTTCCGGGTGTGCACGCCGCAGGAGCCGCCCTCTGGTCCCGGCCCCGCCCCCTCCGGTCCCGGCCCCGCCCCCTCCGGCCTTGTGGGCGGGCAGCCACCTGAAGGCCATTGGCCACTCCGCTGACTTCCGCCCAGGACGGGGTCCTTGGACGCCAGCCACGTCTGCGCTAGGCGGTGGGAGGGACAGCTCGGCTAGCTTGCCTGGCTGGTTGGTCATTTTTGGAACTCCTGCTCAGTGTCAGGCTGATATTAGGGGCTGGGAAGACTGGGCCCCCCGCTGTGAACAGGCCAGACACAGCCTCCACCCCACCCCCGTCCCTCCCTAGAGGGATAATCTCAGTTACTTATTTAGTATTTGCTGATTGCCAACCGTGGGGCGGCACTATGCTAGGCATCCAAGATGCAGTAATGGAAAAGACAGCCTAGCAGGGAGCCAGGGAAGCAAGAGGATGATGCAGGACAATACAAGTGTTAAAGGAGCTTGTGCCTTTGGAGCCATGAAAGGATCTCTCGCTCAGATGGGAGGGGATGGGGACGGTTCATGAAGAGAGGAGGCTTGCAGAGGAGGAAGTCTTGCTTCATCTCAAGATGGAAGATGGACCCACTGGGGAGGAAGGAGACAGAACAGCATGTGAAAGTTGAAAGGGGGACGTCCCTGGTGGTCCAGTGGTTAAGAACCTGCTTTGCAAGGAGAGGATGTGTGCGCTCAGTCCTGTCTAACCTCTTTGCAACCCATGGACTGTAAGTCCACCAAGTGTCCACAGTCAAATAAGTATTAAAGTTGAAAGGTGTTAGAGGGCATGCTTTGGGAGGCCGAGATATTTAGACTGAGAGGCAGGCACAGAAAGAGATGGGGAAACAAGCTACAAAGACATGATACCCATATCCATGAGTGAAGACACACAGAGGCAAAGCAGTTCTAGTATCTTACAAAGAGGTGTGCCAAGACCCAGGACTTCACACACACACACACACACACACACACACACACACACACAGAGTACCAGGCTGGTTCTATCCTTGTAATATCCAAGGGGCTCCACCGTCCAAGTTAGTAGTGTCAAAGTTCTCTCATCAGTCAAGCTGCTTGGAGAGCTTATTAAAAACTCAGATTTCTAGTCCTTTCCTTAGATATACTGTCCCTTAGTTTCCAGGTGTACTTATAGTCTCCTTCCTCCTTCTGGTTTTGGGGAACCACGCTGAACAAACTATAGACATTTTCTGTTTTTTCTGCTATGCTGCACAGCATTCAGGATCTTAGTTTTCTGACCAGGGATCGAATCTGTGCCCCCTGCAGTGGAACCACAGAGTCTTAGAAACTGGACTGCCAGAGAAGTACCAAACTATAGTTTCAGTACATACATGAAACCCTTTTGAGAAAGTGCTGGTTGTTGATTTATTGTCTCAGTTCCAATTCAACCTTTTTGCCTGCTTGTGAAAATCTGAACCATTTAAACATTGTTTTATTGCCTAATGGCACGATATTAAGCATTGCCAATAAAGACCCTGGAAAGACAGTGGAGGAGAAAAGGTTTTCCTTTCTGATTCTGGTGTGCTCATTCTCCAGGCTCTTGCAGAATGAGAGGGTAATTGGTCTCTGTTTAGCTTCTGAGGATGACTTCCCCAGCACCAGGCTCCTGCTGTGTAAGGGACCAGCAGGACCTAGCAGCCAGCAGCTTCCCCCAGGACCTACCCTGCTTATGTGCTTTCATACAGTAACTGGGGTGAGAGGATTTTCTATGAATAGCTTTCTCCAGCATCCTAGTGGATAGTTTTCCAGCCTATACGGTGAATTTCTAGCAAATTCCACCAGCATGGTACCATAGCCACTCCTCTGCCATTCACAAGGGCTGGATCTTAGCCTGGGTGTGTGGGGTGCAGGATTCTTCATTGGGCACAACCATTGTACTATTTTAACCCTATGGCTAGTGGCTGTGCCCCAAATCTGCTACTCCTGTATTCTTTCAAGTTCTCTTTACTTCCCAGTGGCCAGTCCCTCTTTACTCATGTTAGTTGCTCAATCATGTCTGACTCTGAAATCCCAGGCTCCTGTCATGAAATTCTCCAGGCAAGAATGCTGGAATGGTCAGCCATTTCTCTGAAAATATTTTATCAATTGCAGAAAAAATAACAATAGGAGCATCTTGGATGATGTCATTAATGATTTAAATAGATTTCTATTTACATTAATTTATATTGATCTTATATCCCACACAAATATATTCAAAATTTTGTATCTCATACATTGTTATTAGATATCTGTTGCCGGGGGCCAGCGTGAGGAACTCCGCCCATGGCAAAGGTCATGAGGAAGGAGGCTTGGCATACGCAAAGGCGTGATCAAGCCTCAGGAAACCCCCTGTTCCTGAGCATCTAACCCCAAAACCAGAGTCTGTTTTATGCTCTCACCTACACCTCTGACTTTACGGGGGGCTCTCCCCCATAACTGTTTCTCTCAGAGAAGGAGTAAACGTGCAGCTCCAAGGCAATAAAAATTCCTGGGCGTGACAAGAGTGTTCCAGCTTACGTACTCCTCTGAAGGTTATCTAGCCCACCTGTATAGGTTCGTCCGGCCACATGTGATTGATTACAGCCTCCCAACCTGAGAGGCACGAGATGTTTTAGACTTACTAAAGGCAAATTCTTTTGGGGAGTTGGAAATTATTAGTATAATGGGTTGGTTAGGAATTCTATTGGTGAAGGGTTCTTCATTTGTTGTGTCAATAATTGCTGCTAATTCCCTGCTCTGGGTGGGACAAGGGTGTCTCAGGTCAAACCTCTCTGCTGACAGACTAGCTTGTGTGACAGGATTATCCATACTGCTGCCACTAGGCACATGATTGTTTACTACCTCTTAACCATAAACAGCACAGAGAGTTTTGGAGTATTTTGAGAGTCTTAATTAGCATAGGGCTTTTTCTTCTTGTTGAGTCAATGATTGCCACCAGGCCTCCATATCCTTAGGCACCTGGGAATATATTAATCAATGTATTTGGAATATAGCAAAGGAAATACAGTAGTTTTTGATGTTAGCAATACTAGACTTTTTGAGTTAATGGATTTTCTCTTTTGTAATAGATCACTGTACTTTGTTATAAATCACTGTGTCCTTGCTATGTAAAAATGTAACTTTATCATATCTTAAGACTAAATAGATCTTAAGGGGAGCATTGGTGAAAGGATTTTCATTTGTTGGGCTGATGTTTGCTGTTAAATCTCCATGTTCCCTACCCTTATAATGAATATAACTAACATATAGGAGAAATAAGTATTAACCTTTAAGCATATAGGAGAAATAAGTATTAACCTTTAAGATTAATCATGTTAACCTTGGGTTAAATTCCTTTCTTAATTGTAACTCACTACACCCTCACCCTATAGGAATGTAACTTTATTTGGAGGGTGGTGCCTGGTTTAAGAAAAAACACCCTTGGAAGAAATAAGTTTTTTGGTTATCAGAAAGAAAGGATCATAAAATGTCAGCAGGTCTCACTCATGGCCAGAAGATGATGTAATATCCCTAAGACCTTTTTTTTATACATTTATGTGAAGCATCTGATTTTGATAAAGGTCAGGACTGCTGACGCCCGCGTGACTCTGTATTCATCCCTATGTGTAACAAAAGGTATATAAGCAAACCCAAAAATAAAGAAATTGGATCAGTTTCCGGAAAGACTGATTCCCCCATGTCGCTTCTTTCTTGCTCCCGTTTTTCTGGCTGAATTCCCATCTGGAGCATGGATGCTATTCCACGTAATCCAAGTTATTCAGCCTCTTTTTCTCCACTAATCTTCCTACTACACTATCCATTTCTAATCCCTCTATATCTGTGATTAAATATGTATTTTTCCAAAGACGCCGACTCCGTCCCCACCTTCGAATCACCCTGGATCCACCGGGGCTGGACCCCGGCAATCTATCAGTTCAGTTCATTTCAGTTCAGTCACTCAGTCGTGTCCGACTCTTTGCGACCCCATGAATTGCAGCACGCCAGGCCTCCCTGTCCATCACCAACTCCCAGAGTTCACTCAAACACACATCCATCGAGTCGGTGATGCCATCCAGCCATCTCATCCTCTGTCGTCCCCTTCTCCTCCTGCCCCCAATCACTTCCAGCATCAGAATCTTTTCCAGTGAGTCAACTCTTCGCATGACATGGCCAAAGTATTGGAGTTTCAGCTTCAGCATCATTCCTTCCAAAAAACACCTAGGACTGATCTCCTTTGGGATGGACTGGTTGGATCTCCTTGCAGTCCAAGGGACTCTCAAGAGTCTTCTCCAACACCACAGTTCAAAAGCATCAATTCTTCAGCGCTCAGGTTTCTTCACAGTCCAACTCTCACATCCATACACGACCACTGGAAAAACAATAGCCTTTACTAGATGGACCTTTGTTGGCAGAGTAATGTCTCTGCTTTTGAATATGCTGTCTAGGTTGGTCTTAACTTTCCTTTCAAGGAGTAAGCGCCTTTTAATTTCATAGCTGCAGTCACCATCTGCAGTGATTTTGGAGCCCCCAAAAATAAAGTCAGCCACTGTTTCCACTATTTCCCCATCTATTTCCCATGAAGTGATGGGACCAGATGCCGTGATCTTAGTTTTCTGAATGTTGAGCTTTAAGCCAACTTTTTCACTCTCCTCTTTCACTTTCATCAAGAGGCTTTTTAGTTCCTCTTCAGTTTCTGCCATAAGGGTGGTGTCATCTGCATATCTGAGGTTATTGATATTTCTCCCAGCAATCTTGATTCCAGCTTGTGCTTCTTCCAGCCCAGCGTTTCTCATGATGTACTCTGTATATAAGTTAAATAAGCAGGGTGACAATATACAGCCTTGACTTACTCCTTTTCCTATTTGTCTATAGGACATTAGAGAAACTGGTAAAAAGATATCATTACTAAATTTCAAAAAGTAGAATTCTTTTTTTGTGTGATTCAGTGATATTCTGTGTATCACTCTTATCCTTTCCAATATTATAGGCAATTTTAATTTCCTTTTTGAAACTTTCTTTTGTCACATTTTAATTTTTAAAATTTTTCTTGGTTTTGGCTGTGCTGGGTCTTTGCTGCCTGGGCTTTCTCTAGTTGCAGCAAGTGGAGGCTACTCTAGTTGTGTTATGCAGGCTTCTCACTGTGGTGGCTTAAGTTGGTGTGGCTCACAGGCTCTAGAGCTCAGGCTCAGTAGTTGTGTGTATAGTCTTAGTTGCCCTGCAGCATGCGGAATCTTCCAGGACCAGGATCAAACCTTGTCCCCTCCGTTGGCAGGCAAATTCTTAACCCGTGGACCACCAGGGAAGCCCTTGCCATATTTTCTATAAGGAAAATGTATTAAAAGATCACAGGGAAAAATATTTTTAAAAAGCAGACTTCAGGACTGTCCAGTAATCTCATTACTAGCCTTGTCAACTTGGGTAAGTCACTTCATCACAAGCCAGTGAGCCTGGGAAGTGGGCCCTTTCTGACTGTTGGGAGGATAGGAATGTATAGACTATAGTCACGTGTAGTGGTGAGTGGAATCAAGATTGCCAAGATTTCAAGGAGAAATATCAATAACCTCAGATATGCAGATGACACCACCCTTATGTCTTAAAGTGAAGAAGAACTAAAGAGCCTCTTGATGAAAGTGAAAGAGGAGAGTGAAATAGTTGGCTTAAAACTCAACATTCAGAAAACTAAGATCATGGCATCCGGTCCCATCACTTTATGGCAAATGGATGGGGAAATAGTGGAAACAGTGGCTGACTTTATTTTTCTGGGCTCCAAAATAACTGCAGGTGGTGACTGTAGCCATGAAATTAAAAGACGCTTATTCCTTGGAAGGAAAGTTATGACCAACCTAGACAGCATATTAAAAAGCAGAGACATTACTTTGTTAACAAAGGTCCATCTAGCAAAGGCTATGATTTTTCCAGTGGTCGTGTATGGATGTGAGAGTTGGACTATAAAGAATGCTGAGCACCGAAGAATTGATGCTTTTGAACTGTGGTGTTGGAGAAGACTCTTGAGAGTCCCTTGGACTGCAAGGAGATCCAACCAGTCCATCTTAAAGGAGATCAGTCCTGGGTGTTCATTGGAAGGACTGATGTTGAAGCTGAAACTCCAATACTTTAGCCACCTGATACGAACTGACTCACTAGAAAAGACTCTGATGCTGGGGAGGGTTGAAGGTGGGAGGAGAAGGGGACGACAGAGGATGCGATGGCTGGATGGCAGCATTGACTCAATGGATATGAGTTTGGGTGGACTCTGGGAGTTGGTGATGGACAGGGAAGCCTGGCATGCTATGGTTCATGGGGTCACAGAGTTGGACACAACTGAGCGACGGAACTGAACTGAGTGGAGGGTGGGTTCTCAGACATTAATTGGTGCTTTCTTCCAGGAATACCCTACCTCTAAACTCCACCTACTGTAGTGACCCTATGGCAGATGCTGGGGTTTGTCTGTGTCTGTTAAAGTTGCTCAGTTGTGTCCAACTCTTTGCCCACCAGTCTACAGGCCAGAATACTAGAGTGGGTAGCCTTTCCCTTTTCCAGGGGATCTTCCCAATCCAGGGATAGAACTGGGGTCTCCTGCATTGCAGGCAGATTCTTGACCAGCTGAGCTACCACGGAAGCCCTACGCTGTGGGTTAAGCTTTGCAAAGAGAGACTTTTGTAGCTGCTGTTTACTCCCTCTATTAGACCAAGTGTCTATTTTCTGTGTTATAATAAAGGTATGCACTAGCTGCTTCATTGCTTTATCCACTGAGGAACACTTGAAAGGTTCTGAGCTGAAAGGGCCTGCAGAGAAGCCCAGGTGTGAGAAGAGAGGGGGTACAAAGCCAAGGCAGCTTGGGCTGCAGGCTTGGGAGGGGGAGCCTAGCATCTGGCAAAGTTTCAAACTGACTCAATCTGGCCTGTAGACATATTTTATTCAGTTCCAAAAGTGTTCAAAACATTTTTGGAGTAGCTGACCACATTTAAGAACACTGAGTGTGGTGGAACAACATTGTGAATGTGCTTCATGCTACTGGATTACAAATTTTAAAATGGTCATATTGGTAAATTTTATGTTCTGTGTATTTTACCACAAAAACAAATCTACTTAAAAAAAAAAAATCTACTTGTAGAATGGCATGTAAAATTAGTTGCTTCTTTGTTACGAGCACTGAGAAGCATTTTTTCTTTTTTTGGGGGTGGGGGTGGGGCGCTGTGCTAGGTCTTTGTTACTGTGCGTGGGCTTTCTTCAGTTGCAGTGAGCAGGGGCTACTCTCTGATTGTGGTGCGAGAGCTTCTCATGGCAGTTGCTCCTCTTGTTGCAGACAGGCTCCGGGTGCTTGGGCTCAGTAGTTGTGGCACACGAGCTTAGTTGCTCTGCCACATATGGGATCTTAGTTCCCAGGTCAGGGATGGAACCCATGTCCCCTACATTGGCAGGTGGATTCTTAACCACTGGACCACCAGGGAAGCCCAAGGGACACATTTTAAAACAACTAAAATTCCAAAAAAAGTTTTAAACAAGAATAAATTCAGTTATAGTCCTAGAATATTTCACTGCATTTTCTAAAGTGAGAGCAAAACAGTTGTATACCATTAATAAAGCATTAAGAAAAAAAAAAAGAACAGAGTGATGTCATATGATGACCCAGATTTGAGTATCTCCTGAAAAACTGGAAGATCTGGAAACCTATCTGTAATTGGCAGGATAGGCCAGGTAATGCTGTGGTATTAATAATAACAAACATTCCCCAAACCTCAAAGGCTTGAAGCACAGATTTCTTTCTTGCTCATGCATTTTGCCCATCAGAGGATTGGGAACCTTGGAGGAATGGCTCTGTGCCAATTGTTGTTGCCCAGAGATCAAGGTCGATGGGGATTATCCATATGGGACAGCACTGAATACTGGGATGAGTGTGGGTAGGGAAGACCTTGGCAAACGATCACCAGCTCCAAAGACTTCTCTGCCTGGAAGATATCTGGGTCAATTCTGCTCACATTGTTTTGGTCAAAGCAAAGTGCATGGTCATGTCTATCTTTAAAGGGAACAGGAAGGGACTTCCCTGGTGGTCCGGTGGTTAAGCATCTGCCTTGCAATGCAGGGGACATGGTTCAATCCCTGGTCGGTGAACTAAGATCTCACATGCTGCAGGGGAACTAAGCCTGTGTTCAGCAACTACTGAGCTCTCAGGCTACAACTAGAGTCCCAATGCCACAATGAAAGATCCTGCAAGACCCAACAAAGATCTTGAGTTCCACAACTAAAATCCAACACAGCCAAATAAATAAACATTTCAAAAAATAAACAATGAAGGGGACAGGAAAGTATAGTCCTGCCAGGAACCAGGAAAGAGGAGAAACCATAGGATCAGAAAATAACACTGAGTCGGGAAGATCCCTGGCAGAAGGGAATGGCTACCCACTCCAGTATTACAAAGTACCAAAGGGTACTTTGAATGAATGAAAACTAAGCCTTTCTCCCACCTGACCCAATTTCATCGCCCTGATGACTGCTAACTCCAAAATCACTGCAGACGGTGACTGCAGCCATGAAATTAAAAGACACTTGCTCCTTGGAGGAAAAGTTATGACCAAACCTAGACAGCATATTCGAAAGCAGAGACATTACTTTGTCAACAAAGGTCCATCTAGTCAAAGCTATGGTTTTTCCAGTAGTCATATATGGATGTGAGAGCTGGACTATAAAGAAACCTGAGCACCGAAGAATTGATGCTTTTGAACTGTAGTGTTGGAGAAGACTCTTGAGAGTCCCTTGGACTGCAAGGAGATCCAACCAGTCCATCCTGAAGGAGATCAGTCCCGGATGTTCATTGGAAGGACTGATGTTAAGCTGAAACTCCAATACTTTCCCCACCTGATGGGAAGAACTGACTCATTTGAAAAGACCCTGATGCTGGGAAAGATTGAAGGCAGGAGGAGAAGGGGATTACAGAGGATGAGATGGTTGGATGGCATCACCAACTCAATGGACATGAGTTTGAGTAAACTCTGGGAGTTGGCGATGGACAGGGAGGCCTGGTGTGCTGCAGTCCACAGGGTCACAAAGAGTCGGACACGACTGAGCAACTGAACTGAACTGAACTGATGACTGCTGGGGACTCTTTAGACAAGGAACAAACTCTCTGGGCCACCACAGTCCCCAGCATGCTTGAGTGGACTCTGAGCACTGTGGCCAAAAGTAAAGAGGATGTTTGTCAGACACCCTCCCTTTGTCCCTTTGTTGTTGTTGTTGTTCAGTCCCTCAGTCGTGTATGACTCTTTGTGACCCCATGGACTGCAGCACGCCAGCCTTCGCCGTCCTTCACCATCTTCCAGAGCTTGGTCAAACTCATGTCCATCAAGTCAGTGACGCCATCCAAGCATCTCATCCTCTGTCATGCTCTTCTCCTGCCTTCAATATTTCCCAGCATCAGGGTCTTTTCTATTGAGTTGGCTCTTCGCATCAGGTGGCCAAAGTATTTGAGCTTGTTCCTTTATTCTCTGCCAAACTACTGTAGGCTTCTAGGATTTAAAGCTGTGTTCCATGAGACAGTCCAGACAAACCTGTGTTCAATTCCTGGCTGTTTTGGACAATTAACCTCTCCAAATCTCAGTTTCTTTTCCTCTAAAATAAAGATAATATTAATAATTTGACCTGTATTCATAGTGCTGTTGTGAGAAAAAAGACAGGGCTCATAAAATGATCAGTTTAGTGCCTGGTACATAAAAGCACTCAAAACCTCCTCTTAGAGTTATGACAAGCTAATTTTAAAATTACATATTATAGGAAAAGTTTCTTAATGTAAAACAAATTGAAAAATAATACAGATAAAGTGAAAGTCTCCTTCAAATTCTTAGGTCACTGTTCTCCATAGAGTTAGTAACTGATCAGATTGCTGCACATCTTTCCAGATAGTTTCCTATGCATTTACAAACACTGATAAACACATGCAAATAATAGTCGTTGGTATTTTGTTTATTTATGGCTGCACTGAGTCTTTGTGGCAGTGCGTGGGCTCTTTGTTGCTGTGCATGGGCTTTCTCTAGTTGCAGAGAGTAGGGACTACTCATTGCTGTGGCTTCTCTTGTTGCAGACCACAGGTTCTAGAGTGCACAGGCTTCAGTAGTTGTGGTGCATGGGCTTAGCTGCCGTGCAGCATGTGGGATCTTAGTTCCCAGACCGGGGATCAAACCTATGTTCTGTGAGCTGGCAGATGGATTCTTAACCACTGGAACACCAGGGAAGCTCTAAGTTTTGGTATTTTTTAAGCATACATGACATACTATACATAATTTGTGAGATGCTCTTTTTTTATTAATATCCTCTTGAGATTTATGCTATATATTATTGCAGCATATACTTAAAATATGAATATTGTGAATACAAATGCACATATATACATAAACTAGCTCAATCTTTAAAATCACTGCATAAAATCCTCTAGTATGTATTTATTATTATAAATTTAGATATTCCCTTATTGAGAGATGTCTAGATTATTTTTCAGTATTACAAACAATACTGTAATGAACATCTTTGCTCACTGTATACATGTGGTAGTGTTTCTTCAGAGTAGTTGTAGAAAAGTAGAACTTCTGAGTTATAGGGCTATGAATTTTAAAAAAAATTTATTTTATGCAGTATAGTTTATGGTACAGCAAAGTGACTCAGTTGTACATACTTAATAGTTTGCATTTGCTAATCTCAGACTTCCAATCCATCCCTACCCCATCCCCAGTGGATTTTAACAGTTGCTTTGAAATAGCCCTCAGAATGGTTATGCTACCTTATATTTCTACTAATAGTATATGAAAGTAACTCTTTTCCCACACCCTGGTCAACATTTTTAGAAAGTATTTATTTATTTATGGCTGTGATGGGTCTTAGTTGTGGCATACGGGCACTTTAGTTTTGGCTCGTGGCCTTAGTTGTTCTGTGGGATGTGGGATCTTAGTTTCCTAACCAAGGATTGAACACTAGTCCGCTGACTCGGAAGGTGATTTCTTAACACCTTTGTGAGGAGCAGCTCAAACATGGTGCCTAGAGCACCATGCCTATCACACAGTAGGTGCTCGATACATGCTATGTTATTTGCATTTCCAAGATTTGGTCCCTCTTTGAAGCCACAGGAAGCGAGGACACGGAAGTCTATAGATGGTACCAGAGTGTGCTCTTTTTGCAAAAAGCTTTGGCTGTAGCTTACAGGGATTTGCTGTGGATTCAACTCTGTCTACACAGCAATACCTGGTGCCTTGCCTGAGAAAAGGAAAGAAAATCCCTGCCTCTCAGGGGTTTCTGAGGAGATCCTGCCTCCTTTCTCTACCTGTGGCTGCTGTATTGTCCTTCCCTGGGCAGTACTCACAAGTGGGTAAAAGAACATGGACTTGAAGTCAGAGAGTCCTAGTTTCTAGCCCTCGGTGTGTGACCTTGGGCCAGTTGCTTACTCTCACTGAGCCTGTTTCTGAGATAGGGTTGTTGTGACTACTAAATGAGATGATTTTTATAGAGAACATTAGCAGGATGCCTGGCTCATGGTCACAATCTGAAGATGTGATGTGTCTGCAGTCAGTCAGTAACAAAAGAGACAGGGATTCAGTTAGGCATGCATTTATAAGCTAGTGAAGGGTCTTTGGGATCTTCGTATGATTTTTGTAAGGTAAGGGGAAAAAGGAAAAGAGGTTAGCAATCTGGGAGGGAGGCAAATTAAAACTTTAGTGTCTCATTTCCCAAACACCTTGTATACCTAAAGGGGTAATGTAGAGTATTCCATCCTGTTTGTTTTAAAGATCAAAGTTTTCATATGTGTAGTTCCTCATATCACTGTTATGAGGTTCCTCATATCAATGTTCAGTAAAATCCATACTTAACATTGAATTTTTGAAAAATACATGCACATGTTTAAAAAAAATTAGGGCTTTCCTGGTCCCTCAGATGTAAAGAATCCACCTGTAATGCAGGAGACCTGGGTTCAATCCCTGAGACAGGAAGATCCTCTGGAGAAGAGAATGGCTACCCACTCCAGTATTATAAAGTACCAAAGGGTACTTTGAATGAATGAAAACTAAGCCTTTCTCCCACCCTGGCCCAATTTCATCTCCCTGTTAGCAACCATTAACAGTTTCTTATGACTCCACTTTCAAGATATTACCTGTGCATGTACAGCAAAACCATTCAGGATTGTACATGGATAACTATAGCAATACAGAATATCTTAATAGAAATAATTGTCCCCTAAATAATGGTCCCCTGCCACCTTTTTCTTCCTGTCTTCACCTACATCTCTTGGAGATCTTTATAACCATATACACAGATCTGCTTCATTTTCTCTATGGCTGCTGGACAGTCCACTGTAAGAGTGCATCGTATGGTTGTATTTTATCCACCTAGTCTCATAAATTCCATATTTAGGTGTTTCCTATTTCTACTGCAAGTAGTTAATCACCGTTTCTGAGTAATTAGCTATGTTTGGGAAATGCTGATTCAGTTTTTTAAAAACATTGCACCAGGTCTTAGTTGCAATACACTTCAGTCTTTGTTGTGACATGCAGGATCTCTAGTGTGGCCTGCAGATTTTTAGCTGTGTCATGTGCCCAGGCCCCCTGCATTGGGAGCTCAGGGCCATAGCCACTGGACCACACGTCTTGGAGATACTCATTCTGATGATATTCTTAAGAGCATTCCTTACCTAGTACACCACCCTTCCATTCTCTCCACAAACCTGTACTTTCTGGGGTCTTGACCATGCATCTTTCTGTTACTCTTAATAAATAGAAGTTCATGTGCCAGATGCACAGTGAGGCTAAACAATCTGAAATGTTGAAGTTTGGAGCAGTTCAGTTCAGTTCAGTCGCTTAGTCGTGTCCGACTGACTCTTTGCGACCCCATGAATCGCAGCACGCCAGGCCTCCCTGACCATCACCATCTCCCGGAGTTCACTCAGACTCACGTCCATCGAGTCCGTGATGCCATCCAGCCATCTCATCCTCTGTCGTCCCCTTCTCCTCCTGCCCCCTATCCCTCCCAGCATCAGAGTCTTTTCCAATGAGTCAACTCTTCGCATCAGGTGGCCAAAGTACTGGAGTTTCAGCTTTAGCATCATTCCTTCCAAAGAACACCCAGGGCTGATCTCCTTCAGAATGGACTGGTTGGATCTCCTTGCAGTCCAAGGGACTCTCAAGAGTCTTCTCCAACACCACAGTTCAAAAGCATCAATTCTTCAGCGCTCAGCCTTCTTCACAGTCCAACTCTTACATCCTTACGTGACCACAGGAAAAACCACAGCCTTGACTAGACGGACCTTAGTCGGCAAAATAATGTCTCTGCTTTTCAATATACTATCTAGGTTGTACTCCTCCAAGGAGTAAGTGTCTTTTAATTTCATGGCTGCAATCACCATCTGCAGTGATTTGGGAGCCCCCCAAAATAAAGTCTGACACTGTTTCCACTGTTTCCCCATCTATTTCCCATGAAGTGATGGGACTGGATGCCATGATCTTCGTTTTCTGAATGTTGAGCTTTAAGCCAACTTTTTTGCT
Source organism: Budorcas taxicolor (assembly GCF_023091745.1). Lineage (NCBI taxonomy): Eukaryota > Metazoa > Chordata > Mammalia > Artiodactyla > Bovidae > Budorcas > Budorcas taxicolor. The sequence continues at coordinate 62,575,909 of NC_068916.1, forward strand.
CTCCTCTTTCACTTTCATCAGAGGGCCATGCATGGGGAATGGGTGAGTCAGGTTAAAAAAAAACCCCAAACTCCCTGACTGTTTTCAGTGTGAGGTTTTTACTGGTAAAATTTGGGGTGAGGGTGAAACTGTTTACCTCAGCTTGGGACTTGAATCCAGCCAAAACCCATGGTACCTGGTTTTAGGACCTAATGAAGCTCAGGTTCTTGAAGTCTCATTGCAGAAAGAATTCAGTGAGAGATAAAGTGATAGGTAAGCAGTGGATTTATTCAGATTCAGAGAGAAGCACACTCCAGAGACAGTGTGGGCCATTACAGTGGGTGAGTATCGGCTTGAAATGTGGCGTGGATAGTTTTTATAGTCTGGGTAATTTCATATGCTAATGAGTGGGAGGATTATTCCATCTATTTTGGAGAAGGATGGAGATTTTCAGGAGTTGGGCCATGCCTACTCCTTGGTCTTTTGAACTGTCATGGCGCCTCTGGGTGTGTCATTTCATTTGCTGATTGAGGATCAAGGTCTAGTCTTGTCTGCCATCTAGGTCTCATTTGGCCACCCTCCCCCAACCCTGTGACTTTCTTCTGACTGGTTGGTGATGAGGTAATGGGATGGTTCTAGGGATTTTGACTCTCAGCCTTAAGTCACCATCCTCCTCCAGGGTGGGGCCCTTAGTTCCTGCAGAACTCAAGATATTGTTATGCATATTAAGGAGGAACCGGGACCCTACCCACAGGCTGCACTATCCTTTCTTGATTGCTCCTCCTTTGTCTCTGCATCTTCTCCCTTCCCTGACTAGCAACAATTTGAACCAGCCCTTTGGAACTCAAGGAGGGTCAAGGAGGCTGAAGTCTTTTTCCGCCCAAAAATATGAAATAGGACATAGAAAGGATATGTACCTGAAGAGTCCCACAGGATCTTGCTCTGTTTCCTTTCCACCCTGTTTCTCAGAGCTTTGGGGAGAACTGGCAGAAAAAACAGGGTGAAGTCATGTTCTGAGGGGTTTGTACAATTTGCTTACCGGTGGAAAGACGAGGAGGGTGGGTACTCTCCCTTAGATGATTAGATCAGAGTTTCTCACCTGGGCACTATTAATTCGGCCGCCTTCATCAAAGGGCTCTCCTGGGCTTCCCTGGCTTGCACCCGTTAGATGCCAGTAGCCCCTCTATGTAGTTGTGAAAAGATCATGTCTCCTGAGGGCAAAATCTCCCGCATCTTGAGAACCAGCACTCCAGACACTTCTAGGGTGGTAAATAATTCGCTGAACATTTACTAAGTATCCAGCATCTGCCTCCTGAGGGTTTATGATTCCAGTACAGAAATGACCACAGGAAGATGCCAACTTGCTCTCTCCTGTGGAATATAGTCACAGCCACCTGAGGGGTCTTATCCACATTCTCTCTCTGGTAATCTATTTCCCCTTCCTTTCTTCCTACAGACATATTAGACAAAACCATAGGGCAAAACAGTATCATTGTAACACTTCCAAGTAACATTATCCTCGCCACTCCCAACCTAGGGGAATGACTTGTTTTAAATCCCTTCCCCACTTCCTCCACACTTACATACCTATTTAAACACAGGGAAATCAAGAGTTCTGGTTTTTCATTTTTAACATAAATTGGAACTCATTGTATATTTTGTTCAACTTGATTTTTGTCAGTTAATCCAATTAACAACTGGAGATCAGCTCATATCAGTATAGTTTGACCTCATTCTCTTCTAGTTTTTTCTCATTCTCTTTTAAACTGCTGTACAGTAGTCTATATTATGGCTATATTACCAGTTAGTCGGTTTGTAAATTCATGAGTAGTTATGTTTTCAGTTTTTAAATATCATAACAAAGTGGACAGTGCTGTAATGAACACCAAGTACATGCCTCTTGGTAAAGCCACATGGCTTTCAAGCAAGAAGGGAAATAAAACACAATTTTAACAGACTGCCAAAAGTCCTACAAAAAGAACTGTCTGTATCACTTAAAATTTGCTCCAAATGTGATCAAGAATAGCCTGGACCCCCCATCTCAGGCCAACTGGGTTAAATTACCAATCTGTGAATTTTAAGGGTTGCCAACCAGCTCTCATTAGCTTTTCAATTTGGAAAGTTGTCTTGTAAAATGCAAAATTCTTAGTCCACCCTCTTAAGAAACCTTTCGGGGGCTCTCCACCGCTCTCAGAATAAAGCTCAAATTTCTTAGCAAGGTTAACACGATCCTGTAGGTTCCTTACTCCAGAAAACCTTTAGCAGCTTCTGCCTGAGCCGAGTTCCCTCAGGTGCCTCCAGAGCCCCACACACCGGTTCCCCAGTTTGGGGAGCTCTCGGCGCGGCGTCGGGGCTTGTTGAATGGATGACAGCCAGCAAGGACAGAGTCTCGATCGTCTCTGATCCCAGCCGCTGGAGCCCAATAAATGGTGAATGAGCCAAGTCGATGCTAGATGGGGCTTAGGGAGCCAGAGGGATTCTCCCGCTTCGCTCCTGGGGCCGCACCTCCGACTTCACCGGCTGCTGTCCGCGCCCCCTTGTCTCCAGTAGAGAGGCTCCACGTGCTTCATTTCCAAATTTGCAAAACTTAACGCGAGCCCCTACTGCAGGGTCACATGCCTGGAAGGAGAACGGGACCGAGGCGTGACCCTGTGTTTCCATATAAAACCGCTCATGGTGACCAATAGAGGGCCCAACAAATCAGTAAGAGACGTGGACAGGACCAGTCTGGTGCACCACTTAGCGCCTGAAGTGTTTCGCGAAAGCTTCGGGGTGTTCACAAAGGAGTTTGACAAGCTACCTTGTCAAGACATAACGACCCGAAGAAATAAACCCCCACAGCCACAGCATTGGAAATCTGAATGACAATGGTGGTGACGCCCTGGATGTTGCAGGAAGGCCCAAGCCGTTAGGAGAATTTACAAACTCCCGTTTCTGGATGGACGCGCACGAGTGACCTGCAGCAGCACTTGCCGAAGTGGAAATATACGTCTTTAAACTCAATGCTCTTCACGCGAGACTTTTTTTTTTAAAAAGAATAGGATCTTAGGTACACAATGGGAGTTACTTTCCTCTCTGGTTTCCCTGAATAGTTGTCCAATAGTGCTGACTAATGGTGGGAGCCACCAAGTGCCCTTAGGCGGCCACATGGAAATAAAGTTGGTATAAGAAAGAAACAAAACAACCAAACAACGGGAAACTTTATCACCTGGTTCCCCTGGTATCAAACTGTGCGGAAAAGGTGGGATCAGGGGTCTCAGGGATCGCACCCAATGAGTCAAAAAAGGAAAGGAAAAAGGAGACAGAAGCAGGGACCAGTAGAGCCTCAGAACCGCCCCAAAGGGCACGGCGACCCGGGGATCGGTCTCCTTGGTGCTGTCCAACCCCCGCGTCAATCAGCTCCTTCCCGCGCTGCGATTGGCCGGGGGCTTCCTTGGCCATCCTGGCGCCCACCTCCTAGTTGCTTGGGGTTTACTTCCCCAAAGTACACGGGCCCCACCTTGTGGAGCAACCGCTCCTGCAGGGAGAACTGATCTCCGCCCAGGGGAAGACGTTTTAACGAATGGGAATGGCCCCACATATTTATTGGCTACAATGGACATCGATCAAAGAACTTCCCTCCCGCCTTCACACCGTACCCTTCACTTATTGGCCTCTCTCAGTGCCAATTCGTTACTAGGGAAACGAGCTCTTCACAGTCTCATAGGCATGAGTTAAAGCCAATCAAGAGCCACGCCTTCATCCTGAGTCAGTACCCAATTGCTGCTCGAAGAGCCCAGAGGACGCAGTCGGGATTGGCCACCAGCCTGGCCGACCTGGCCGCAACAAGTTAGGCTGAGTCACCGTTATATAGCCCGGCGACGGAGCACGCGTGTGTGCGGACGCAGTTGCGTGAGGGGTTTTTTACCTTTTGCCGTGCCGTGGAGCAGAGCTTGTTCCTCTCCCGCTCAGCCGCGCAGGTAAGCTGGCGCGTGGGCGGGGCTGGGCGGCCCCAGGACGCGGACTAACTGGGGCTCTGATGGGAGGGAGGAGAAGTCCGAACGGCGACCGCGCCAGGCGCGCCCACCGTCCCCCCCCCTCCCCAACGGCCGCAGGCGCGCGCGGCGGGCGCACGGGCGCGCGGCGACTCTCCGCCTCCCGCCCCCACTGGCCCGGCGCGCGTGGCCGTGTCCGCGTCCGCCGCGTGCGCGTGCCGCGCCCAACGGCCACGCGGGGCGAGAGCGAGCCGCGGCCGCCGCCCGGGCCCCAGGGTGATCTTGGGGGCCTGGGGCCCCGCGCGGCCGGATCGTCAGCTTTTCCCGCTCGCTTTCCCCGCGCGCTAGCGAGGCCTTCCTCCTTTGGTGGGGGCTCCTCCTAGACCAGAGGAGGCTTTTCTTTGATGGTGGTGGTGGTGCGGGAGGGGGGAGGTGAGGCACGAAAGTGCGGTGAGAATTTTTCGACACTGGAAGCCGAAATGCTGCTCCTAGGTTTTCGAATTTTTTTACAGGGAGTAAAGGGGCAGCGAGTTCATGGGTATTGAGTGATGATAATAACTAACATTTTTCTAAGCCCTCACTATGTGCCAGGCACTGTGCGGAGCAACTTGTGTGTTTCTTCTTTACTCCTGAAACGCCCCGATGAGGTAGGTACGGTGATTTTCCTATTTTTACAGCCGACTCGAAGGCCCAGAGGTGGAGTGACACGGTCAGAGGCACACAGGCCATGAGGGGCAGGTGTTTGTTTGAACCCAGGCCTTCTGACTCCTAGTCCCCGAACCTGCTTCATTCTTTGTTCCAGCGCTCTGTGCGGCCACAGGGTATCTTTGCCCCCAGAGCTCTAGTCCCTGGGGACAACCGCAGCCTCGGAAGACCGACTGCAGAGGCATTTATTTGTACTTGAGCCACTTGCAGGGTTTCCAGGGAGAAGAGGGTTGGACGTGGGATTATGACAAAGGGTAAGAAAGGGTTCCTTTCTGCACATCTTCCTACAGGTTTGCTGCCCTAAAATGCTTTTGGGGAAAGTGTAGAATAAAATCAATACGTCCAGGTGATCCTGGACAGTGTTCCTCCTCGGATTCGATCCTTACAGCCTGAGGATGGGAAGTTATCACCAGCAGGAAGTTAGGCTCTGATATTAGATCTTGAATCTTTTTTTCCCTCCATTTTTTAATTGGAGCAAGGTTTTGAGAAAGACCTTCCACAAGATTAACTTCCTCGTTTTATGTAGTTGAAAAAAATGAGGATGAGGTTCAGGTCTGGCCAGCATGTGTAAGTGAAATTTTGAAATTGGAGTGGAAAGCTTTGTGCCCACTTACAGTACAGGCTTGACCCTCTGTGGAGCCTAAGCTGGATGAATTAGGGGTGATTGAGGTAAACTTCTATGGGTGAAAAGCTTTTGTCTTCATACATTTATTTAGTATTCTGTAGATGCTCCCGTTATATGCAAAGAAGACACCTTGAAAAACTTGAGTGTAAATTTTTCTAGTAGAGTTACATTTGAGATTTTTCAAAGCTAGTTTATTCCTTGGCTTAATGAAATAAATATTCCTGTGTTGCAGGTCTGAATCATTATTTGGCATCACAAATGTCTCTACTTGAGCTAAAGCTGCAATGAGTTTTGGAGCTAGCTATTCTGAATTAATTTTCATTGAAATGACTGTCAACCTTTTCCTTTCTCTTTTTAAAATCTATTTTGTGTGTGCAGACACTTTTTAGAATTGACCTTTATATAAGAATTTTTTTGCTGCTAAGTGAAGTGAAAGTCGCTCAGTCATGTCCGACTCTTTGCTACCCCATGGTCTGCCAGGCTCTTCTGTCCATGGAACTCTGCAGGCCAGAAAATTGGATTGGTAGCCGTTCCCTTCTCCAGGGGATCTTCCCAACCCAAACCCAGGTCTTGCACATTCAGACATTCTTTACTGTCTGAGCCACTAGGGAAGCCCTTATTTTGCTGCTAAAGGGAGCACATGATTCACATCTTTAGAAGTAAATTAAAAAGCTTTGAAACAGTTTTGTGTTTCCATTTACCCAGTAATTTCCATATTTCTTAACCGAAAGTAGCAGTAAATACAGGATCAAAATATCTTATGAACAGATTGTTAACCTTTGTTGGTGTTTTCCTGAATGGCAGATAGCTTGGAGTAGAACATTATTTTCCTTGGAACTTGACTGTTTTTAAAATTTATATATTAAAAAATTTTTTTGCCTGTGCTGGCTTAGTTGAGGCATGTGGGATCTAGTTCCCTGAGGAGGGAGTGAACCTGGGCCCCCTGCATTGGGATCTCGGAGTCCTAACCACTGGACCACCAGGAAAGTTCTGGAACCTGCCTTCTTGTAACAATTACAGTTACCTGCATTTAGACACCAGTTAATTAGTAACATTTTAAGTTATCAAATGTTGAAACACTAATGACCAACATTTAAACTGTTAATTTGAGTCCACTAATTGTTACTTGAGGTAAATATCAGACTGAAAGTTTGTGCATTAAATGAGGGAAATTTTTGCTAGTTTCCCCTTTAGATATTTAAAAAAAATCTCTTGACTTCAGGCAAATGGGTTCCAGTGGATAGGAATATGAAAATTATTTCACAGATTGGTAGCCTCGTTGATGACTTGTGCTTTCATTTATCTGGAGCAAATTAATTGAAGCAAATTGTGATAATATAAGACTTGTCTGCCTTCCAGTCTCTCATCCAAACTAGAGGTTACTTTTGTTGTTAAATCCTTTTAATATAAGCTTTTGTACCTCTTCTAACTGGTAGAAAAGTAGGTAGTTCTTTGTTCTTTTATTCAACTCAAGTTTGCTGTTCTCAGCTGACAGTCTGTTAAGGGAACGTTAGATTTGGTAATGTTTCTTGGTGACCTACTTCACAGCAGGTTTTGGTAATTTACATTTTAAATAATTTGTTTTAGTATTTTGCCTAGAAAGTAAAGGGCAGAAGTTAGTTTTAAATTTTCATAGGTTTGTGAACTGTATATACTTAAGATGGATGGGACAGTGTTAAAAGATGAAATTTGGTATAAAGCCTGCATGTGTGCCCTAAACCAATTTTTCTTTTTGCCAGTTTATAACATTAGTCCCTTGATCACTCAACATTTTGCAGTTAGATGTGTTTTTTAAAATATTTCAAAATTCAAGTATAAATTGTATATTCATTTAATTGTGCTTTAAGACTGCCTTGGCAAGGTTTATTGATTTTAAAAAGGAAGATGATTGTTAAAGTAGGTAGGTAAGAAAAGCTTTTTTTCCCACCTCTGGCTAGTCAGTTTTTAACAGCTATAGGACATTTAGTACAATACTGTCCTTCCAGCCATGGAGCTAAATTTGAGGTTCAGCAACTATAATCACTTGTCGTTGGTGAGCATTCTGTGGTGAACAACTACATTTATGTTTTTAAATCTCAAAAATCAGCATTCTGTTTATTTTTTTAGTATCCTTAGTCAGGCCATCTGGCTTTGGTTGGGAAAACTTAATTGCAAACCTGATGATTAGATGAAGAGGGTGAAGAGTTAGGAAAAATTTGCACTTGAAGACTGGGAAGAGGAAGCTTTACAGAGCAGAAAGTAATTAAAAGTTCTCTTGAAGACTGTGGTCTTTGTAAATAAAATCAAGGCTTTAGATGACATGAAGTGATAGGTTTCCACTTCTGACCACTGGCCAGTCTTTTATGTCATATTGCTTAGCTGTTTAGCCTGTGTGATGTATTTCAGATATTTATTTTATTTTTATTTTTTTATTTTTTTGTCTTTTTACTTTATTTTACTTTACAATACTGTATGGTTTTGCCATACATTGACATGAATCCCCACGGGTGTACATGCGTTCCCAAACATGAACCCCCCTCCCACCTCCCTCCCCATAACATCTCTCTGGGTCATCACCGTGCACCAGCCCCAAGCATGCTGTATCCTGCGTCGGACATAGACTGGCGATTCGATTCTTAGATGATAGTAAAAAGCAAATACTAGAGATGGTTCATAGAAAAACCTGGCTTCTTGCGTGGGACACACTTTGACTTGGTAGGAATGTCATCCTTAAGTGGCCGTGTGGCAGCATCATTGCTTGTTTGTATAACCCTTTATGTATTTTTGAAGTTGTTTCACACATTTTAGGTGTTCTCATGTTTTTGCTTGTAAGACCTAGAGCCCTGTAACCCAAGTAATTGTCTTAAACTATTTTGTAAAGCTTGTGGTATACCTAGTAGAGATATGTGCTAGATATATTTCCCTATTTAAAATTTCAAGGTTTTAGAATCTTGGAAGGCATCAGGGGCACCTGCCTTTTTTAGTTTTGTTTTTTTTAACCTGCCTCAAGTATACCCCATGTTTATCAACTGTCTTAAGCTTACTCCTGGCATACATCCACCTTTTATGAGATCTAAAGCATAGGAAATTCATGTTTAAGGAATTTGATGGATGAAGTATTATAAAAGTATTTTTTCATCTTAGGCCAGATTTTTGCTTAATTGTAAATCTAGTTGACTGGGTTTTACTGCTGGATTGTGGGAGGGATATTAAAAACCAAGAAAAGTTAGTGAATTAAATTTCCCAATTCTTAAAGTTTTTTTCTCTTGGGGAAACTTGTTTTTGAGGTAATTTTAGATTTACAGGAGAGTTGGAATACAGACATGTCTTGTATACCCTTCACTCATCTTGCTTGTTAGCATCATAGCTAATCATGATGCATTTATTGACAGTAAGAAATTGACGTTGATAAAGTCCTGTTAACTAAAGGACTGACCTTACTTGCATTTCCTTAGTTTTTCCACTGGTGTCCTTTTTTCTGTTTCAGAATCCAGTCCAAGTTACCACATTGCAGTTAGTTCTCCAGTCTCCCTGGTTTTGCTCCTCTGATCTGTGCCAGTTTGTTGTATTTTCTTTGTGTTTAATGACTTTGACACTTGATCTCAATTTGAGTGTACTTGGTGTTGGGTAGACTAAGGTTATAGATTTTGGAGAAAATACCAGAGGTGATTTAGCCTTCTCACCACGTCCCAGGGCACATAATATCAATCCTGGTTGACTTTAACCTTGATCACTACCTGGTGGTAACCAGGTAGTATTTCTTTCCTTTGCATTATTTTCATTAGAAGCTAGGCACTAAGGAAGGAGAGCCTTAGAATTTGTGAACATGTATTAAAGCTGCCACTGTAGGTAACTGAACATTTTTGGGGGAAAACACTTAAGCAGATACTCTGTTTCTCTAGTTTCCCTGCTAAATTTTTTCATTTTTTAGTAGACGTTGCCTGCAGCTCTTGAGGTGTTCTCATGGTGACTCTATATTTCCCTTGTTTTTTCTACATTTAAAATTCTTTTGTAAGAAAGGTGTCTATTCTCATTTAAAAAAATTACTTATTTGGCTGTGCAGGGTCTTTACACAGGATCTTTAGTTGTGGCTCTGAACTCTTCATTACGGCATGTGGGATCTAGTTCCCTGACTAGGGATAGAACCCACGTTCCCTGCATTGAGAGCACAGTTTTAACTGGTGGACCACCAGGAAAGTTCTGCTGTATTTTTTAAGAACGTCATTTTCCCATTTTTTAAAATACTTTACCCATTAATTTTTAGATTTTTAGTTATTTTAGGGGGTTGTAATCCAGTGTTCTTCTAACTTATTTTTGCTTCTTATTTATTGCTTCAGTTGTTCTAGTTTTGACTTGTGTCCTTTTGATTGCCTATTATTATTATTTTTTAAAGCATTTCCTTTGTCAGGTACTTCAGACTCACCTTGTATTTTTGCCTGTCCCATTTCTCTGATGAGTTGTCAGGAAGTGCTTTGAAAGAGGGTAACAGGTGGTGAATGTGAGGAGTTTGGAAAGTAGATTGAACTGTATTAAGTTCAGTGATGGTTATGCTGCTCTTGCTGTGAGCTAGAGTAGCTTGGTTTCTGCAGTAGTTTCTCTGGTTCCTGGAAAGCATTTTTATTTCTGATGGTTAAGCCAGATTTCACGTGTTTGAATACATAGCATAGCCTTGCAGCAGACTTCACAATAGTTTAGTACACTTATGTTAGTAGACAGAAACCCTCACTGTTTATTACTTAGTGTTTTTGATAGGTATTACAATAGAGTAAAAAAAATTCCTTAAATGTCTCTATCTCAAAATTGACAGATAACATTTTGCATCACTCTTTTAAATTTGCTTACTTTCCTATGTAGGTTCCCATTCTGCTCTCTTCTTGTGAGACTATCTTTGGTCTTTCCAAGCTGTTATATTAGTGGGTTAAAAAATAGCTTTATTGAGGTATGATTGACATACACTAAACTGCACATACTTCAAGTGTAGAATCTGACAGCTTTTGGTGGTGTTTATACCCATGAAACCATCACCACAGCCAAGACCGCAGTGAAAATAGCGCTTATCCCCCAGAGTGGCTCATGTGCCTTTGCCTTCTCTCTCTCTTGTCCACTCCCCCTCCTCCTCTGCCCCCAGGGATCCCTTGCCTGCTTTCTGTCACTGAAGATCAGTTTATACTTTCTAGAATTTTTATATAAATGGAATCATACAATACGTGCTTCTCTTTTTTTTTTTTTAATTGCTGACTAAGGCACAGAGGAGCCTGTGGGCTGCCGTCTCTGGGGTCGCACAGAGTCGGACACGACTGAAGCAACTTAGCAGCATTGACTGTTCTGGTCTGTAAATATACAACAATTTGTTTATCCATTCACCTGCTGGTAGAAATTGGTTTGTTTCCAGCTTTTGGCTATTACAAACAGAACTTCTTAAGAAACTGCCTAACTTCCAAAGTGGTTGTACTGTTTTACATTCCTGCCAGCAGTGTTTGAGTGTTCCTTTTCCTCAATATCCTGGCCAACACTGTATGCTGCTGCTGCTGCTAAGTTGCTTCAGTGGTGTCCGACTCTGTGCGACCCCATAGACAGCAGCCCACCAGGCTCCTCTGTCCCTGGGATTCTCCAGGCAAGAACACTGGAGTGGGCTGTCTTTCCTTCTCTGCAACACTGTATAGTCAGCCTTTGAAGTTGTCACCCTGACAGATATGTCAGTGGTACTTTACTGTGGTTTTATTTTGCATTTCTGTAATTACCGATGATATTGATGTTCAGCATTTTTCATAGTTTCTTTGATGAATTGTCTCTAGGTCTTACACTAATTTTTTATCGGGTTATTCAGCTTTGAGAGTTCTTTATATATTCTGGATACAAGTCGCTTTCCAGATATTTACTGCAAGCCTTTGCCTTTTCATTCCCTTAATAGTCTCTCTTGCAAAGTGAAAACTTTTTTGGCCACATCACCCAGTGTACAAAATCCCAGCTTCCTGACCAGGGATCAGACCTGCACCCCCTGCATTGGAAGCAGTGAGTCTTAACCACTGGACCTCTAGATAAGTCCCTGAAAGGTTTTAATTTTGATGGGAGTTCACATTATCAATCTGTCTTATTATAGAATACATTTTGTTATATCCAAAAATGACCCAAGGTCATTAAGATTCTCTTTAGAATTTTTATAGTTTTAGGTTTCATCTAAAACTATTGAGTTAAATTTTAATATACTGTGAAGCTTGAATTGAGGTTCTCTCTGTGTATATGGATATACAGTTATTCCAGCACGATTTGTTGAAAAGAACACCTTTTTTCTACTGAATTGTCTGCCCTTTTGGAAATCAGTGTCTGTTTATGTGTGAGTATATTTCTTTATTCTGTTTGGTGGGTCTATTTGTCTATTTTTATTTCCAGACTATTTAAAAAATATATTTACCTGTGTATCTGAACAATGTACTATTTTACATATACTGAACACACTTAAATGTTTCAGGGCTATCATACGAGTACATATTTGGCAAGTGACTGTGTCTCTTAGATCTAGTTCTTACTGACTTAATATGACTGCTATAAATAGGGTGACTTTATATTGTAGTTTCCCAGAAATATCAATTGTGTCACTTTTTAATCTTTTAAGTGCCTATGTGACTATCTTGGGGCTTCCCAGAACCTGCCTTCCAGTGCAGGAGACACAGGTTGGATCCCTGGATTGGGAACATCCCCTGGAGTAGGAAATGGCAACCGACTCCAGTAATTCTTGCCAGGAAAATCCCGTACATAGAGGAACCTGGCAGGCTATAGTCCATGGATACAGTCCATGGGGTGGCAAAGAGTTGGGCATGACTGAGCCACTGAGCAAAAATATACATGATGCTTTGTTTATATTTTTTAAAGAGTAGAAATTTTTACACGTAACAGTGTGAACACACTAAAATCATTTTATCTTCATGATGTATGTTTTAAAAATTAAGATAACTAAGACGTGCACTTGATTTAGTTTTACAGTTTAACTGGACCAGTTACATTCTGTGGGCATGCAGGTGAGTCTTCCTATGTGGCATTCATGAGTGGAACAGTGTTGTCATCAAGTCAACCTAGAAGTTCAGTAAAACATAGTTTTATATTAGGTGCTTGGGCTTTTTGTAGTCCAAGGGTATTCTACAAAATTATTCTTAAAGGAGATAATCCTGTTTTTATTTTGCTAGCAAAATGGTTAAGGAAATAGTCTTCTGGGTGACAGAAAATGGTGGAATGTAGAAATGTTTTCTTTTGTTACAGTTAATAGTTACAATATCAATATATTGTAACAGTTAATATTAAGTGCTTACTACCATACACTTAGTTCTTGCAGTTATGATTTTAATTTAATTTTATTTATTTTTTTAATTTTTATTTTTTTTATGATTTTAATTTTAGAGATGAAAGAACTGAGGGGCACTAGAGAAATTGTTTCTAGCTCAGGAATACAGTAGTGGATATATTTCTAAGTGGCCACGTTTTCCTTTACTTCTTTAGAACAAGAACTGTTCTGTAATTCCTCTTTCTCTAACCTAGGACCTTTAAAGTATTTCTTGAAAAAGTAAGATAAAGTATAATTTTTAAAATATGTTTTTCTTATCCCCCATACCCCTTTTGGCTTATTATGACATATGACAGTCACAACGTTACAAAGTTGGATATAAAATTAGTGGAATGTAAACTTGAATGGAAGTGAGTGATTTCTTCCCTTTCCCTTTATTTTTGCCAGGTCCTGTTTCTTTCATCACTGATCTTTCTAGACTATATTGATTTCCGAGTGATTTGTAATATATGCCCCCAAAAGTTTATCCTTTAGATCTGAAAGCAGTGTTAAAAGAGAGTGATCTCCAAATTAGATATATTTGGAATGTTCAGCAGACTTACCACTTATTTAGACTTGGGAGAGTGGCATGTTATATTTTAGGAAGTCTCCCAGTCTTCACATCAGCAGGAGGAAGGAGGATTTGCTGTTGATAATTAACAAGGATAAGACTGTCTAGTTTAACAATTTCTGATTGTGGTACATGCTTCATAGTCCACCAGTAATGTATCCATTGGCTCGTGCTGTTACATAAGTAACAACCAGAATCCATAATATTCTAAATTTGCAAAAGCTCTTCTAGAAGGACATAGTGTTTCAGGAGTATTTAATAAATAAGGGAGGATCTTGAGAAATTTTTAGCCTATATTTTCATTGGTATGCATAGTTTCTAATTATAATAGATCAGGAACTGATAAAACATTAGTTTTTCTGAGAAAATGCAATTTGATTTTGTTTGCTTTCATTATTTTAGATAGAATTTGAAAGAACTGAGAGTTCTAATGAACCAGGGTGAGACTATTCTCAGAAGGTACGATGTTAACATATTCCTCATAGCTTCTGTTTTATGTTTGAACTAGAAATGAAGATGGAGATTTCAGAGAGCTAATTTACCAAATAAGATTTTTCTGATGAAAATTGATTGAGTCTCATATAGACTAAATCTTTTGGGTTCAAATGCCAAAGGTTTCTTTTTTAAGTTTACTTTCAGCTGGGCTGGGTCTTGCTGCCTGTGAGCTTTCTCCGGTTGCAGTGGCTTCTCTTGTTGTGGAGCACAGGCCCTAGTGCATGCAGGCTCAGTAGTTGTTGCTCGCAGTCTCTGGAGTGTGGGACCAGTACTTGGGCCCCACGGGCTTAGTTGCTCCTCAGGATGTGGAATCTTCCTGGATCAGGGATCGACCCTGCATCTCCAGCATTGGCAGGCAGATTCTTAACCTCTCTACCACCAGGGAAGTCCTACAGTTTGTTTTTTACTGGAAATGCTGACATTATTCACAAAACTTGCAGAGTATGGTCTTAGATTACTGAAGAACTTCCCCAAACATTTCGTAGTCATTGGTGCTGTTGGGTGTTCAGTATTCTTAATTACTCTACAACATTTCATCCTTTCAAGATTTTTTTTTAACGTGAAAGCATTTTTATTTAAACTTTTGAGGCATAATTTCCAAATCACAAAATTATAGAATTTAAAAGTTCAATTTGAGAAGATTTTTAGTTTTGTACAATAAGCCATCACTCAAATGCGTTGAGTCCTCTCACCCCGGGCAGTTCCCCTCAGGTCCTTCCCAGTCTGTTCCCTCTCAGGCAGCTTAGATTTTTTTTTTTCTAAGTATCTTTGCTTAGTTTTCTCTTTGACTTTTTCTTAATCATTGAAAAAAAATGTATCTGCTGTCATAATCTGAATTCTGGACAACCTTGACAGTTCAGCCTGACAAATGAATGATCAAAAATCTGTTTTGCTTGTATAAAATTCTAACCAAAAAGAAAAAAAGAAGATAAACCTCTTTTGTGATGAAAATGATGAATGAAAAAAAGCTTTTTATTCATGAGTGTGTCAGATACAGTTTTGGAGCTAGAAAGTTACCTAAGAAATGGTCTCTTAAGAAACTTAACTCTTAAAGGAAGCTTGCAGCCTTCTTTCAAATGTTTTTATCTGACCATGACTTATGTAGAATTCTTGAAGCCATTTGCTATTTCAAGAATCAGTCCCCCCTCTTTATTTTAAGCATTGAAGCAATATAGTTTCTTAGCAGTAAAATAATGTGTATTCTGTTACTTTTTCTTTTTTTCTCAATTATTGAGATACAATTGACAGAAGTATTATTTTTAAATACTGCTACCATTTCACTTGAACTGATTGGTTAATATTTATTATAGATGAGCTTAAAGGAGAAACTTGAGCTGTAGTTTCCAATTTAATGGAACCATATAGTGCTTATAGTGTGAATATCATCTTTGGGAATCTGCAAGACTATGTGAGGTAATCCTGAAATAAAGTATCATCTATTTGAAACATTTAAAAATGCTAATTGAGACCCTAGTTTGCCAGATACTCAATTCTATAAACTGTTAAACTAATAAGAAACTTGGTGAATGATACAGATTTTTCTGAGAAGCTTCAGAATTATAATAGTTAAAGAAAAAAAGTCACAAATGAAGTAAAGATCAATTTGCTATATAAATATAAATATGTTTCCCTTTCTTGGCTTTATGGCAATGACCTAAGATAAAACATTGATGATAATGGTGTAATCAAGCTGATGGAGTTATTATTATTTTTTTCAATTTGAATTATCTAGATAATCTCAAAGGGAAAGGAGAAGTTGTAGATGTGGTCTGTAAGTTTTTCTTTTTCTTAACCTTTAATTTTGTAACCTGGAGGATTTTCATCATTTTGCGTGAGAAGATTGAATGTGGTAAGCAGTATTTGATAAAGTATTATTTAGAAATTTATAATGAAACTACTTAGCAGTATCAAAGGATACAGTTAGATTGATGTTATTAGTCTAGTTTCGTAGAGTTTGGTGAAACAAGTAATAAATGGTACATGTAATTTAAGAATAATGCTGTCATAGACTAGTGAAGGATAAACATCCTCACATCCTGCTTGTGCAAGAACCAAATTCAATCCATTTTGCCCATTCTTTAAGAAAACTGTAATGCAATTTCTCTCATTTCTTCTTTATGCTGTAGTTAATTATACATACCTCTCTTTGCCTTTATGTTTATAAAGCTCAGGGTGATTTTATGTCCTCGAATGAAAAATTGGGTGATCTCCTGCCAGATACTTTTTTGAAAGGGTTTTTAAAAGTAGTGAGCGACAGTATTTGAAAACTTACCATGTGCCAGGTGCCTTTTAAAATATTCCAGTGCACTCACTTAAAGTCTTAATTTTGAGATGGCAGGGATTCTTTTGTTGAATAAAAACATCTTGCTTGTTACTTTTTGCCTGTTTTCATTATTTGATCTTGTTATAAAATAAACTAAGCAGGTTAGAATTTTTTAAAGGTAGTAAAATCTCTGATTTAGACTAAAAATGTGGTATTGTGTATCTGTATTGTCGCACTTGAACTTAGTACTGTCACAGTAGTATGTTGTAATGTTACAGGTGGAACACTTCTTTTTTTTCCCCAAGTGGAACCCTCTTAATTGAGTTTACTAGCTTGGGAAAGTTGAAATGCATGTTGCAAATATGTACCTTTGACGTTGTTATGTTCAGTTTACAAAAATTGAATATTGGGAATAATGCTGAGTTAATTCTTCATAGGGATTTTTTTTTTCCCCCATAGCATTTGTCTGATTACAGTAAATTTGAACATATAACATCTCACTGGTCCGTGTGGGTTTGCTTGTTTCTTATAATGTTTATTCCTTTTAAAATCCAAGAATTGCTGAAGTGATCTTTTTGGTCTATTGAATCAGTCTCAGCTAAATGATTCAGTCTTCGCCCCTGCTCCTTTCTCCCTATACTTGATCTATCAGGTAGAACATACTTTATTTTTTTTTTTCCCAGGTTGAATTGACCAAAGCAATGGTTATGGAGAAGCCTAGTCCCCTGCTGGTCGGGCGGGAATTTGTGAGACAGTATTACACACTGTTGAACCAGGCCCCAGACATGCTACACAGGTAAAATTATTTTTCCCTGAGTATCACCTAACTCTGTGTTTTAATGAGTATTTAAGATGCTCTTATTCCCTCAAGAGGGAGGAGACATATATATACCTATGGCTGATTCATGTTGATATATCACAGAAACCAACACAATAGTGTAATTAACCTTCAGTTGAAAATAAAAAGATTCTCTGATTTATTATGTGCTTTCTAGGGTTGTTGTATAAAAATGCTTTGTAAGTACCAAAAAGTGATGGGTATTCAAATTGTATAATAGTAGAATATGTAAATGTTTGAAAATTAGACAAAGTTTCCTATATATTTTCAGAAAAATAATGCTTTAAATATAAATATATATTTGTACTTTTGATTTATTTATTTTTTGCTTATTTTTCTCTTGGTGAACCATGAATTATTTAGTTATGAGTGTATTGAAGGTATAAGACTGTTTGTTTTCTAACATATTTTTGTGTTAATATGCTTTAAAAAATTAGGATGTACTTTTTTTGTGGAAACGATTTGTTGTAAATTAAAACAAACGTATGAAATAAACATGGGAGTCTTTAGAAAAACAATGCTATTTTTTCTGTGTAGATGCAAATATTTTTATTATGCTGTGTGTTAGCTATAATGTTATCTTACAAGGATAGTATATGTATCATATTAATTTTAATATCCGTGAAATTTTTACTTTCTAAAAAAATTGTTGTGTTACTCCACTAATGATGAATATATAAGTTGCTTCCAGTATTTCTTCCTATAAACAATGCTGCAGTGTAGAAAACTCCTCAGTCTATTTCTGTGGAATTATTAGACTACTTTTTAGAAATTTCAAAATGTATGTGTATTTGTTGGACCAGAACTAATTTTTCTCCTTTACCTTTCTTGATCTTTATAAAAAAAGCAGCTCTTAGTGTAAGGTCCTGGGGAATAATTACCTTCATTTCACAGGTAAAGACACTAAGGGCTTAAAAACTTGCTGGTATTTATAGGACTATTGAGTGAAAGAGTTAAGTCTTTAAACCATAAATATCCCCCTTTTTTGTTATTTTTTGGTCAATTGTATTCTTTGCTTTTAGTAGTTAGATACATTTAGAATTTAAAATGGAGTAGGAGTTTGAACTAACTAACCAAATATATTTCTTGTCACTGTTGTTACTTATTGATTCTAACACATGTATTTTTTCACGTTTAATCTCTGAGGCACATTTTAGATACAACAAAAAGTGGATTAGCCAGCAGTGAACTAAGTGGCTGGCTGATGTGGAGCCTTTTAATAACTTAAAAAGTTGAAAGGTAGTTTGGGTATCCCTAAGGGCCCAGATCTGTCCCTTTTTTGGGGAGCAGGGGGGAAACAGTCAGGATAGAGAAAAATATGGGTTGGTTTGTGAAAGATTGTTTGTCTAGAATACAGGTGCCAAGAAATCCTAATAGTGATTATCCCCGAGTTAGGGCATTGCGTGTGTGTGTGTGTGTGTGTGTGTGTGTGTGTGTGTGTTGGCAGGGCTGGGGTGGAAGTTGTTGGCACCTTCATAATTCAGTATTGTAATGAAAACAAAACAGTTGAAGAAATAGGTGAATTAAAGGTATGGAGAATTAATTAAGTCTGAAGCTCCTAATGCATCAGCAAAAATGGAACTCCTTAAACCCTTCTGCCTGAGTTACTGGGTTTTAATAGGAATTCATCACATGCATTCTCATACAGAAAAGGATTCTCCAAGACTATGGAGAGAATAGCTGTTTAGTCTTGTTCAAATCTTGCGACCCTTTGGATTGTCGCCCACCAGGCTTCTCTGTCCATGGAATTCTCCAGCCAAGAATGCTATAGTGGGTTGCTATTTCCTTCTCCAGGGGACCTTCCCCACCCAGGGATGGAACCTGAGTCTCCTGCATTGGCAGGTGGATACTTTACCGCTGAGCCACCAGGGAAGTCCATAGATGTCCTTATATCAAGACTACCTCTCTTCTCCATGAGTGAAAACAGGAACTTGAGTGTTACGTGGCCTTCCTGAGGTGCACTACAAGATCCCTTCCAACACAATCATTCTTTCTTGAGACCTGGAACTTGTGACTTGCAAAAATTCCTTGACCAAATTCATTCCCATTCAGCAAATGTTATGAATGTAGGGGGTGGATGCATACAAAGATGAGAAAGAAAACACATTCGTGCCTCCAGGAATGTACTAGTGAAGCAGATGGGTTCACACGTGAACAGTAAATAGCTGGTCTTAGGATGCTTACAGATGACAAGTATCTTTCTGTTTTACAGGTTTTATGGAAAGAACTCTTCTTATGTCCATGGGGGATTGGATTCAAATGGAAAGCCAGCAGATGCCGTCTATGGACAGAAAGTAAGCATAACAAGCTTTATGTAGGCTGTTGATCAGCTAGGAAATAACCCATAGAATTTGAAAATTAAAGTTGTCAACTTCTGTTTGGAAATTTAGATCTTCAGTAACTACTTGATTTATTAGTTACTGAAAATTGTTTTGTTCATTTGGTGTGATATATTCTGAAGTTTTTTTATGTTTGAAGATAATTGGTTTTAGCATGGAGATCACCTATTGTAAACATGTTTAGATATGTTAATTAAAGACAATAATTTTAAAAAGTCAGGGTGTCACTGGAAATATAGTATATGAAGACAAATTACAGTGGGGTCTCTGTAGTTTGTAATTCAGATGTGCACAGATAAATGCTCTTTGTTGTGTTAGAAAGTTTTTGGTTATTCTTGGAGATTCTGCATTATCTCTTGCCTTGATTCCTTAGGAAATCCATAGGAAAGTGATGTCACAAAACTTCACCAATTGCCACACTAAGATCCGCCACGTTGATGCTCATGCTACTCTGAATGACGGTGTGGTGGTCCAGGTGATGGGCTTGCTCTCTAATAACAACCAGGCTTTAAGGAGATTCATGCAGACCTTTGTCCTTGCTCCTGAGGTATGAAAAAAAAAATACAAAAATTTGTACATGTCTTTCTAAAGACTAATTTTTGAAATTTTAAATTTACAGAAATAGTACAGTAGTAACTCCTACATGTTATCTTACCCAGAGCCACATTTGTCCACACATTTATAGTTCTATTTTTTTTATATAATTCCATTTACCTTGTGTTTTAATTCTAAACTGTTTGAAAAGTAAATTGGAGACATTATGGCTAGTCATCTTCAGATACTGAAGTGAACATTTCTTAAGAATGAGCACTTCATTTTTTAATCAAAGTCAGGAGGTATTTATGGGATTTCCTGGTGGTCCAGTAATTAAGACTTCCCCTCCCTCCCAGTGTAGGGGGCCCAAGTTTGATTCCTGAAGGTCTCCTGGAGAAGGACGTGGCATCCCCCTCCAGTATTCTTGCCTGGAGAATTCCACGGACAGAGGAGCCTGGCGGCTACAATCCATAGGGTCACAAAGAGTCAGACATGACTGAGCGACTAAGCAGCAGCAGGGAACTAGATCCCGTGTGCCGCAGCTAAGACCTGGCACAGCCAAATAGATAAATAAATACAATATTAAAGAAAATTGTGATACAGTTATTCATCTATAGTCCATATTTAAATTTTGATTACTGTTCCAGTGATACAAAGAATAGTATTTTTTTTCCTTATCCAAGATTCAGCTCATTATGACACATTGTGTTTAGCTGTTAATGTCTTTTTAGGCTCCTTTAATCTGCTGTAATTCATTAATCTTTTGTTTATCAAGATGTAGACTTAGCAGCAGCAGCAGTAGACATTTTTAAAGAGGACAATCAAGTTACCGTGTAGAATGTGTCAGTTTAAATTGTCTGGTAGTTCCTTATTAGTTTTAGGTTATATGTGTCTTTCAGCATTTGTTATCATTAGTCCTGTTATTACCAGAGAAGGCAATGGCAACCCACTCCAGTACTCTTGCCTGGAAAATCCCATGGATGGAGGAGCCTGATGGGCTGCCGTCTGTGGGGTCGTACAGAGTCGGGCATAACTGAAGCAACTTAGCAGCAGCAGCAGCAAAAACACATATTGGTTAGCAGTGGAATTAATTAAGAGAGTTGCAGTAACTCTGAAGGACGTGAGATATTAGTTGCTCAGTCGTGTCTGACTTTTTGTGACCCCATGGTCTATAGGCTGCCAGGCTACTCTGTCCATGGAATTCTCCAGGCAAGAATACTTCAGTGGGTTGCCATTTTCTTCTCCAGGGGGTCTTCCTGACGCAGGAATCAAACCCCAATTCCAGGCAGATTCTTTACCATCTAATCCACCAGGGAACTCTACAGTTTGCTAAAAGGAGAGATGAAGGAGAAGAAAAGAATATGTGTGTGTACATATATATAGCTTCCCTTGTAGCTCAGTTGGTAAAGAATCTGCCTGCAGTGCAGGAGACCCCCGGGTTTGGTTCGATCCCTGGGTTGGGAAGATCCCTTGAAGAAGGAAATGGCAACACACTCCAGTATCCTTGCCTGGAAAATCTCATGGACAGAGGAGCCTGGTGGGCTGCAGTCCATGGGGTTGCGAAGAGTGGGCACGACTGAGCGACTAACATTTACACTCAGTCCTGTTATTAGTATTACTTAGCTAACGTGAATGGTCACCAGGTTGACATGTAAAGTTAATGTTCTGATTTTTATCATCAGAATGTAAATAGTGCCTGCTTCTTTTTTATTTATTCTATTTCTGGCTGCGCTGAGTCTTTGTTGCTCTCTACCTGGGGGCGAGCTGGGGCTACTCTCTATTACAGTGGCTTCTCTTGCTGTGGACTTAGGCTCTTGGTGCGTGGGCTTCAGTAGTTGTGGCTCACGGGCTCAGTTGCTCCAGGGCTTGTGGGCTCTTCCCAGACCTGCATTGGCTCGATGGGTTCTTATCCACTGCACCACCAGGGGATTCCTTGTGGGCTTCTTTGAGACTGTGCATGTACTTACGTTCTTCATCAAACTTTTTAGGTATTAGTTTTAAGCATCCATGAATTCTTGCTATTCTGATGGGTGCAAATGGTGATCATCTAAATTTTTTTTTTGTCTATTCGTTGGCATTCTACTGTAAGTAGCTTTACCTTTTCTCCTATCTATCATGGGATCTTTGTTTAATAGATTTAATTAATAACTTATCGATTTCTAAAATGTCCCAGATCTGCTAAGTGTGAACCCTTTTGAGTGAGTTTGGTTTTTTTGTTTTTCTGAGGGTTTTTTGGGAACAGGGC
The DNA here is from genome assembly GCF_023091745.1 of Budorcas taxicolor. Taxonomy (NCBI): domain Eukaryota; kingdom Metazoa; phylum Chordata; class Mammalia; order Artiodactyla; family Bovidae; genus Budorcas; species Budorcas taxicolor. The sequence continues at coordinate 62,597,771 of NC_068916.1, forward strand.
ACTCCATGGCACAGGAGGTTTCAGGATCACCTTGCATTTTCCCTGCTCTATCCTCCACTCCAGTTTTGGAATCAACTGTTTCTTCAAGGAGTCCTGTTTTTTTTTTTTGGTAGTTATCATGAAAGGACCACAGGTTTATGTTGATTAATTGCATTTGAAGTTTCTTCTCGCCTGGTCCAAAATGAGCAAAGTTAGGAATCCTGTCTGTGATCTGTGTGAGCATGTGGAAGGGGCTCATGATGACTTGCTGGCTGAAAGTTTTCTCTGGCATTACCCTTAAGATAATTTTCTGTTGAAGGACAGTGAATCTAAAAATCCCTGTCATTTTACTGTTTAAATATAAAATAACTCTGTTTGAAAAATCATGTGAAATCAGTTTTGTCATGATTTCTTGAGAAGGCTTAGATTATCTGTAGTGTTAAAATTCTTGATTGACTTAAATATGCAAGAAATCATGGGATATTAATAAATTTACTTATCTTTCAAGAGGAAGATTTCAATATTACCTTAGTATAATGAATTGTTTCATAAACTGTCTTATTTAATAATCAAAACTCTAGTATGAGTTTGTATCCCTCATTTTACAGGTGAAGAAACAGTCTTAAAAATTGAATGACTAGCAAATGACCTAGATTTCAGCATAAGTGGGTCTTATACCTAGGGTAGGCAAACCTTTTTAGCTATACCACATTTGAGGGCTTGTGTTAGTATTCTTGGATACAGATTTAGGGGATTTTAAAATATGTAGTTGGTAATAATGTATTTATTGTTCAAGAAATGATTTGAGATTTGGCCTTTGGCAGCTTAAATAATTGGTCAATTTTTAGATAGTCATCTGGTGGTATTTTAAGCACTCGGTATATATGAGTGCTTCTTAACAAACATGTTAAGTCTTAAAATCTTGGAGATTTTAACCTATTTGAGGGTAGAGCAAGGATCTTTTCCACCTTGACTTAAAATTTGAGCCTGGATAATTTTGTTGTCAGGCCTATCTTGTGTAATGTAGGATGCTTAGCGACACCCCTGCCCTCCACTCAGTAATTGTCAGTTCTGCTCCTCGATGGGAGAGCTGAAATGTCTCTAGAAGTTGCCAAATGTCTGTTGGGATGGGCAATACTGCCATTAGTTGAGAACTAATAAGTCCCTTGGACTGCAAGGAGATCCAACCAGTCCATTCTGAAGGAGATCAGCCCTGGGATTTCTTTGGAAGAAATGATGCTAAAGCTGAAACTCCAGTACTTTGGCCACCTCATGCGAAGAGTTGACTCATTGGAAAAGACTCTGATGCTGGGAGGGATTGGGTGCAGGAGGAGAAGGGGACGACCGAGGATGAGATGGCTTGATGGCATCACGGACTCGATGGACGTGAGTCTGAGTGAACTCCGGGAGTTGGTGATGGACAGGAAGGCCTGGCGTGCTGCAGTTCATGGGGTCGCAAAGAGTCGGACACGACTGAGCAACTGAACTGAATGGCCCAGGGTAATTTGGTGTAGGGTAATTTGGAGTTTGAAAAGCCTGCTGATAAGTGAAAACTTTTTGTTGGTATTACAGGGCTCTGTTGCAAATAAGTTCTATGTTCACAACGATATCTTCAGATACCAAGATGAAGTCTTTGGTGGCTTCATCACTGAACCTCAGGAGGGTAAGTTACTTGTCTAAATTTTTTTTTGGATGGCATCAATTTGACTTGGAGAGAGTGTAAGTTTCTTGAATGGTTTCATAATTCTCTGTATTTTTCATTAGTAACTTTTAATTGTTAAGATATAAGAAATCTCGGCAATTTTAATCTACTTGAGGCTAACCACTTAGTCTACGCCACTGGTATTGATGGGACGCATCGAACTCCTAAGTTAGTAGACAAGTTATGACAGCAGTAGTAGCATCTTGGTCACAGTTTGTGTAGGACTCTGCAGAAGTTTAGATGGTACCTCCACCGCAGTGGGGTGTGTTACTAGAGTGGAACCCTAAGTTTTAGGAATTGAAACCTTGTAATGGTCAGCATATATAAGATGCTCTGGAGAGAGACTGGATTTTAGTGTTTTCTATATGACTGAGAATTCTAAGTACTTTGTATTTATTTAAGGCTGTAATACAACAACCTTACAGATAAGTACGTTATGTACTGTTGTTCCCATTTAATAAACTAGGGCACAGGAGTCATTTGCCTGATGTCATATAACTAGTTAGGTGGTAGACCATTTGTTGGATTACCTCAGATTCCATGCTTGTAATCCAGACATTAAAATAGCCTTAATTCTGTCCTTAAATCCTGTCTCATGATTTTATCCAGTTGCCCTATTTTCTTTATCTTTTATGTGTATGTACTCATATCATTGCCTTTTTTTGTCATGATGAACATTGTGAAAGTGAATATATTTGAATTAAGTGAACCACAAAGATGTTAAATTTTTTTCCTCATTTAGAATCTGAAGAAGAAGTAGAGGAGCCTGAAGAAAGACAGCAGACACCTGAGGTGGTACCTGATGATTCTGGAACTTTTTATGATCAAACTGTCAGGTAAGGAAAACTTTGTTCATTTGTCCAGAGCTGCATGAAAACTTGGGTTGTATAGTCTTGTTTGCTGGAGGGCAGCCGTAATGCTCAGAATTGTCTCAGTGATAATTTCCCAGAAGAAAGGTTTTGCTTTTGGTGTCTAACATAAATATATAAAGCATGTTTAATATAGATTGCACTCTGAGGCCTACTTAAATAGTATCCATAAGTAGCTTTTTGGTTCAGTTTTTTTCTTCACCATAAGTGGAAATAGATTTGGGGTTTATCAAGTGTTAATACATAAAGGCATAGCATTAAGTGCTTTGAGAGAACTAGAAGGCGTGATGGGACTGACTTTACTCACCTGGGTTGCTGGTTGAAAATGAAGATTCGTTATCCTGCCACAAGCCTACCAAATGAGAAGTTCAGGAGGAAAGCATATGCAGTTTTAAAAAACTGTTCCTATGACTTATGTGGAAGTTTAAGAACTATTTTGAATTACAGCTGATTTATTTTTTTTCCTCCAAAATTCCTTGTGTTTTTGGCGTGAGAAAATGTTTTGGTTGTAAAAACCACATGACATTTTAACCATTTTCAAGTGTACTTTATAGTAGTGTGAAGTATATGCACACAGTTGTGCAACAGATATCTAGAACTTTTTATCTTACAAAACTGAAACCATACCTATTAAGCAGCTCCCTTCCCCTGCTGCCCACCGCCTGTTAAGAGTTTTGTGATATGTGATAGGTAAATTGTGATAATTTGAGATTTTGAGAAAGAGTGGTCTAGTTCCTTTTGATATGGTTGATGCATTTACTTAATCAGAATCTAGCAAATCTGACTTGCTCATCGAGGGCTTTTCTGAAAAGTTCTCATGTTTTAATACTCAAATACATAATTTGTAGATATTTGTGGGAGGAGGGAGCTATTTTTAGGTTCAGGTCTCTATAGGAATTTCTTGCTAAATCAATGGAAGCAGAATGATATTTCTCAAATTTTACTGTGAAAGCAATGACTTAGAAGAACATTTAGAAGAACCTGTTGCTGAACCAGAGCCTGAACCGGAACCAGAACCAGAGCAGGAACCTGTATCTGAAGTCCAGGAGGAAAAGTCTGAGCCAGTATTGGAAGAAACTGCTCCTGAGGATGTTCAGAAGAGTTCTTCTCCAGCACCAGCAGACATAGCCCAGACAGTGCAGGAGGACTTGAGAGTATGCTGCATGTCTTCAGTTTTATTCTGCTTCTTTCTGTTGTAAAAAATCTCTCTTCTCCTTTTTCGTTGCTAGGATGACTTTTGTAGGTGAATTTTTGTATTCATTTGGGGAAATTCTTCCATATTGAGCCATACCTTAGATAAGATGCATATTGCTTTATAAAGTCAAAAGTAGTTTTTTCCCTCCTCTAAGGAAATTTGAATACTTTCAGACAAGAAGTTTTGGGTGCTATATTGTTGCCATATCAACAAACTCTTTTTAATACTACATTCAAATTGCATGTTACTCTGTGCTTGTTACACAAAAAAATGATAGTGTATCTTCAAAAAAATAACATGGCACAGCAGACTTTTCCTGCCCTTTTCTGTGAAATCTAATTGAGGACAACTTTACAGTAGAAGTAGAAACTAATTGTAATACGTTCTAATTAGAAGAACTGATTTCAACAGTTTGAAGCTTCTCAGTTACCTCTCATGAGTCACACCAGGATGACACTGGCTGAACTCACAGAGCCTTTACAGCTGATGCTCTGTGAAGGAGTGTGTTAGTGCTGTATTTATGCGGCCAGGGTTCTTAAACTGTTATTTGTCTAATTAAGTGTCTTGAAATTTTCTGGGCATTATTCTATGGGAACTGTCAGTAACCTCCCTGGTTTGTAGTTTGCAGCTCTGTATAAAATAGGTGTGTAGGTGAGTAGTAAAGAGGAATGGTGACATGACTGTAGCTTGCAGGTGGAAAATGTTTATTGGAGTGAGAGTAGATGACAAGTTAGGTGGTTTAACTGTAGTAGTCCTGGAAGAGGTAATGACATCTTGGATTAGGGTCATGGCAGTGAAGATGGAGAGATAAGAGGTAAATAAGATCTGGTGATTTTGGTACTGATTGAAATAATTCAAGAAAATTCTAAAGGTGGTATAATTGGATCACAGAGTGAGAAAATCAAAGGAGGAAGAGCTGGCTTTGGAGGGAGAATTTTCTTGGATTCACAAACTTTAAATTGAGTGGAAGTAGCTGCTCATATTTTGCTGATGCTTGATAAGTCCTAAGGAATTTTAGTACTAAATTTTAAGTGGTGGGGCAAGGAATCTCAAGTTACTTATAAACCATCTTGCCTCTTGAGAATGTGATGCACATATAATGTACAAGAAATCAAAAGCCTAGAACTTTTATATTGTTTTGCTAAGTATTATAACAACTCATGGTGGTGTTCCCTTAGACCTTTTCTTGGGCATCTGTGACCAGTAAGAACCTTCCACCCAGTGGAGCTGTTCCAGTTACTGGGATACCCCCACATGTTGTTAAAGTACCACCTTCACAGGTGAGTTTATAATTAAATTTGCATGTTAGGCAAATTTACTTATATTTTCACGTAATGTGAATTTAGAGAGGTTTAACAGATAAGACAGGGTTCCCTGGTGGCTCAGTGATAAAGAATCCACCTGCCAGTGCAGGAGACACAGGTTCAATCCCTGGGTCGGGAAGATCCCCTGGAGAAGGAAGTGGCCACCCACTCCAGTATGCTTGCCTGGAGAATTCCATGGACAGAGGAGCCTGGCAGGCTGCAGTCCGTGGGATCTTGAAAGAGTCGGACACGACTTGGCAACTAAAGAACAGCAACAGCAACAGATAAGGCAGAGGAGAATGGGTACAAGGTGATTTTTAATGTGTTTTTATTTTTGTTTGTTTGGGTTTTTTGGGGGGAGTGGCGAGAGAACTCAAGAATTGTCATTTTCTAGTTCTAAACCTTATTGTTCGTTAGAACACTTAAAAAGGAAAAAAAGATTAACTTGCTTTAATTTTGATGCATATATTTTTCAGCCTCGCCCGGAGTCTAAGCCTGAATCTCAGATTCCACTTCAGAGGCCTCAGAGGGATCAGAGGGTGCGAGAACAGCGAATAAATGTTCCTCCCCAGAGGGGACCCAGACCAGGTGAGAGCTCAGAAGGGCTTCTCTCCGCTGCACATGTTGAGGATGAGAGCTTGTTTTGGGAGGGCAGTTGATATTTGTGGGTACTTAGATTTAAAAATACACTGCAGAGTGAATTGAATTATCTGTGTTTAGGGGTAGAGAGAAAACTGCTGAATGGGACAGTTACTGCAGGGTGTCTTCTTTCTCATTGCTTGCTGGTTTTGTTTCCTCTTCAGTCCGTGAGGCTGGTGAGCAAGGCGATGTGGAACCCCGAAGAATTGTGAGACATCCTGACAGTCACCAGCTCTTCATTGGCAACCTGCCTCATGAGGTGGACAAATCAGAGCTTAAAGACTTTTTTCAAAGTAGGTTATTAAGTTTTTTTTTTCCATCTTTGTTTAAGATTTAGTTTTAATTGGAAGATAGTTGCTTTACAGTGTTGTGTTGGTTTCTGCCAAACAACAATATGAATCACCCCTAGTATACATAGGCAGCCTCCCTCTTGAACCTCCCTCCCACTCCATGTTGTTGAGTTTTCAACACTAGATTCATTTGCTCTCCAATAGAAATAGAAGATAGTCACACATGTAATTTTAAGTTTTCTAGTAACACTTTTTTTTGAGATATATTTATCTATTTGACTGCGCTGGGTCTTTGTTGCTGCACTTGGGCTTTCTCTAGTTGTGGTGCATGAGCTTCTCTGCAGTGGCTTATTGCAGAGCACCAGCTCTAGGGTGCTCGGGCTGCAGTGGTTGTGGCACACGGGCTTAACTGCTCTGCGGCATGTGGGATCTTCCTGGATTGGCAGGCAGATTCCCAACCACTAGATCACCCTGTAGTTACACTTTCAGTTCAGTTGCTCAGTCGTGCCCGACTCTTAGAACTGGACAATTAAATTAGTATTTCACTTAACCCAGTGTGTCTAAGACATCATCTGAATATATATAAACATGAGATGTTTTCCATGATCCTATTGTAAGTCTTTGAAATCCTGTGTGTGTGTTGGCAGACAGGGCATGTCTTCTTTCAGAGTAGCCACAGTTCACATTCCCCATAGCCACACGTGCCTTGTGGCTGTTGGTGGACAATGTGCATGTAATATTTTTTAAAAGTGTTCTAACTTATTTGAGAATCTGTGTTTCACTTGCAGATTATGGGAATGTGGTAGAACTGCGTATTAACAGTGGTGGGAAATTACCCAATTTTGGGTTTGTTGTGTTTGATGATTCTGAGCCTGTTCAGAAGGTGCTTAGCAACAGGGTAAGCAATTTTTCATCTTCTATTTTTTTTAATCTTAATGTATTCATCCATCATTAAAACTGTCTTACATGTAAAGTGCAATTTATTCCAACCTGTCTGAGTAATATTTTTCATCATGTTTAACCATTATTAAAAGAACTGCCCGGGAACTTAGCAAAACTATCATATAAATAGTTTTTGCCTAAGTTGCGTGATGGAGAGTGAAGTGATTGTGGTTACCAGTACACTGAGATTTATGCAGTTCCTTTATTCGTTGTAAGAGATGAATGAAGCACTATGTTACTTTTAGCTAAGAACTTAGAATCAGTTTGTTTATCAGGGATACTTGCAATTTTCCTATATAACTGTTTGGGTATAACTATGAGGAGCATCTCCTTTTGTTCTTTAACCTGTCTGGATTTGGAGTCAGTCTGCCTTCTCCAATAGTAGAGGAATTTGTAGAATTGGAGTCTTGTTTCTGTGTCCTTACAGAGTCCTTTCCTTCCCCCACATCTTTCATTAGCAAAAAAGCTCTGTAGTAGTAGTCGTTGTAGAGAAAAACAAAGATATAAATACTGTTAATTTACTGAGATGGGTGTGGGAATTTTAAGACCTCACTTTTTTTCAATTGAGGTGAAATTCACATAACAAAATTAAACATTTTAAAGGGTACAATTCAGTAACATTTAATACACATTGTTGTGCAACCACCACCTGTCTAGTTGCAAACAATTTCATCAAGAGTAAGTCCCTTAACCCATTAAGCAGTCTTTGCCCATATCCTCTCTCCCCAGCCCCTGGCAACCACTAGTCTGTTTTGAGTGTCTGCCAGTTAAAGCGTATACATTTTATTAACCATGTTAGTTAGAAATGGTGCAGATCTTTATTTTCCAGTGGTTCTCCAGAATGTCTGACGTTCTCCAGAATGTTAGTGGATATACTAAACGTTGAATGCTGTGGTTATAAGTTAGCCTTCATTTGGAAATGTGCATTATCTATCAAACTGTTTGACCACTATTTTTGTTAAGCATCTCCTCCAAAACACTGAGAAATGTGGAGAAAATAATGGCTTACCTCACCCAGGACACAGGAATACTGAACCCAGAAATGTCCTGTAGGCCTTGTTGTAAATTCACCATTAAGCCTGTGATAGTTCAGTGGTCATACTTTTTGGTGCAGCCTTGAATTTGTATTTTCTTCAATGGTGTGATAATCCCAGTGGGGCCAAACAAGGTCAGACCTGATTGCTTCCTAGTTAATTATCCAAGAGGAGGGCTTTGGTGTTTTGTTGACATGTGGGTGAGTCATGGTATCTTTAGGCATAAGAATTGTTAAAGTTCCTCAGAAAGGGGTGTATGTCTGGTACCTTTTTTCATTCAGATTGCTTCTGTCCTTTTGATACCTCCTTAGAGATGTCTTCTATAACTACCTTTTAAAATATCTGCAGTCATAACCTCTTATCTTTCAGGCTTAAAATACTTCTGTTCACTGTATGTAGAACATTGCCAGGAATAGTGCTTCATATTAATGTGTATGATTTATATAGTGTATATATAAAATATTTGTAATATTGGATGTGTTGATATTTATATATGTACAAATATATGTTTAATCAGAGTATAAAATTGAAATTAGAATCAGAGCTCAAAGGGGCTTCCCTGCCCAACCCCTGTGCAGGTTTCCTCACATGCACTTTCAGATCATGTTTGTGTACTTTGGGAGCTTCAAATGTAGCTTGCTTTAGGTGGCTCAGAGAGTAAAGAAACTGCCTGCTAGGTGGAAGATCCAGGTTCGATCCCTGGGTCAGGAAGATCCCCTGGAGAAGGGAATGGCAACCCACTCCAGTGTTCTTGCCTGGAGAATTCCATGGACAGAGGAGTCTGGTGGGCTACAGTCTGTGGGGTTGCAAAGAGTTGGACATAACTGAGCAAGAAATGAGTTGGACATGACTGAACGACTAACACTTACCCTTACCCCACTGTCTGGGTAGAAGTTTACCTTATTCCCTTCAGCAGTTTTTTGTGTACAGAAATAGCTTGTAGAATATAACTGGTGTCTGTCCATGCTGCGTAGATTGAGTGCTTTACTTTCCTGTCAGTATGCCTGGGTTTACATTGCTCTTCTGTCACTCACTAGACTCGTGATCTGTGTAGTATGTGTTCTTTAACCTCCCTAGTACCAGTTTGCTGGTCTATATAAAATAGTTGTGATAATAACCCTTCAAGGGTTATTGTGAAGATTAAAAGAGATAATAAAAGTGAAGTATATAGACCACTTCTGCATAGTAAGAACTGTTAGGTATTTATTTTGAAAAAATACTTCTGTTAGAAAGCCACAGAATGCCAGCAAGGAACATAAATTAAGTTCATTGAAGTCTTGAGTAACCCTTTGTTTACTATTGTTCTTTTGGCAAAAAAGAAGACCCAAGACTCTTTTCTCCTGCACTAAGATCTGGTATTGTTATTTTAGTATTTTCCTGAATTCTGTTAAGGCAAATTGCATTTTCTTAAGGTTATATTGAAATGAAATTCATGATGTTTTTGAGATGTATGTGTACTTTGCATAAACATATACAGCAAAATCTTTCCACATTACGTGATGATGGGATTTTATTCTAAGTCTCCCAGTCCCTGGAGAAGGTGGCAATTTTTATTTATATCCCACTTACATAATTCTATGGGAAGGTAAGGTTTACTTGAGTAAGAGTCACTTGTACTGGTGTGTACAAGTGGACTTTTTAACTTTTGAACTAACTTGAATACCTGATCACTTTTTCATGTGTCTGTTAATGGAAAAATTAATGTGTTCTGAGTTTGAGACAAAAAGTGAACTGTGAGAAGGCAGCTCATTTGTAAGCTCCTGGTTCTTGTTTTTCTTTTTTTAGCTTTCTTTTATCTTTGAAAGCTCGCTCATAAGCTCTTTTGCTACTCTTTTGAGAGTAGTTCATAAGCACTCTATAAATCTCTTCACCTTGATTCTTACAGCCCATCATGTTCAGAGGAGAGGTCCGTCTGAATGTGGAAGAAAAGAAGACTCGAGCCGCCCGTGAAGGGGACCGCCGGGATAACCGCCTTCGGGGACCTGGAGGCCCTCGAGGTGGGCTGGGCGGTGGCATGAGAGGCCCACCTCGTGGAGGCATGGTGCAGAAACCAGGATTTGGAGTGGGCAGGAGCATTGCTCCAAGGCAGTGAAATGCTCTTCACCAGTCTTCAGGCAGCAGTACAAACTAGCTCCCACAGAATGATGAATTTCTTCAGCCAACCTTGGTATCTTGGAATATGATCCTAGTCTATCACAAACTGCTTAAGTTTGTACAATTTTACTTTTTGTGTTAATGGTGTGTGCTCCTTCTCTTCCCTGCTCCCCACCTTTTAGTCCGTCACTTCCAATTTTGTGGAATGATATTTTAGGAAAAATGGATTTTTAAAGAAGAAAAAAAAGACTGAATTTCTTTGCTTTATTTGCATATACAGACTGGATTTTTTTTTTTAACAGTTTCCCCAAAGGAATGTGTCTTGCTTCTTACTGACATTTGGTATGTTTCATTCATTGGACTATTTCTTACTTACTTTCTATGTGTTTCAAAAGCCTGTGAGAATTACAGGATTTGATAAACATTTTGAAGACCGGAGAAACCCAAATTGTATTCCTCTTTGAGAGTCATGACTATCTTCTGGTGTGGAGAAATTGCCATTGGAAAAATTGACAATTTTGATTCTCATTGATGTGGTTAAAAACTGAATAAAAGGTGTTCGAGTTTTCTTTTAAAACATGATCACAAAACAATTCTAAAATCTACTGTTTTTGACATTGGAATTTAAATTGTGAGATAGATTTAAATGTCTAGAATGCAACTGATAAGCTTTTCCTGAACTGTTAGTTTTTTTTTGAAGTAGAGTTTTTTTCATGTTTAATTTGTATTTGTAAAAAAAGAAAAAAGAACAAAAAAAATTTCCAAATCTACGTAACACAAAACCAGAGCAAAACTGTTGTGCCTTCTATTTATCTTTGATTCCAGTCTTGGCAATTGTTTAAAGAAAATAATAAAAAAAAAAAGACCCCTAGATTTGTTCTATCAGGTTCAGAGTATGTTGGGAATTATAACTCCCTTTTTTACCCTGTATGTCTTGTGTTCATTTGTTATGCCTTATTCTGAAATTGAGTTTCGAACTGGAATGCCTTTGAGTACAGATGCTTCTGTAGAGTCCTTTGACCTGAATAGTTCAGCATTTGTATTAAGTTTTATTTCAGTGTCTATTCCGAATCATAGCCCATAAGAAAGAATGTGACATTAATGTTGGACTTTGATGGTGTGCTTGAGTGAGTGCTAGGTTTTTTTTTTTTTTTTTTTAATCATAGCCATATGGTAAATTTTCTGTTTTGTTATGGTTCCCTTTTACTGGTGGGCATGCAGTGGGTATTTCTTGGAAATGGCCAATTTTTATTAAAACGTTTCTGGAAGATCTGGCGATATAGACTAATACTCGTTTTGCATAGTATGTGTTGAGTGCTGTGTGTGAGATGGGTGAAGGTTTTGTTTACACATTTGTGTAGCAAGCCTTTGTGTGATAACTTGTCACTACCAATTGAAGGACAATGAGGTTGTCAACTTAAACTTAGTTTTTTTAACAGTGTTCATCTTTAAGACTCTTGTTTGAGGCTAGTATATTAGTAGGAATAGGAATGTTTTGCTGTTGCTGGGAAACTAGGTTTACTGAAGGGTGTAATCTTAAATGAAGTTTTTGATGTTATCAGTTGGTCCTTAGTACCTCAAATATTTGAAAATTGGCAACATCTCCTTCATATATAACAACATAAAAAAACTTATATAACTGAATCCCGTGGCTGGTTTTTGGGTCAGTTTAAACAACTAGTTGGTAACCACTTCATTTGGCCCAGAATTAGAAGACATTCAGCTTGTACTTTTGTAGCTTATATTAAGCTTGTAGTTGAAAGAAGAAAATTTAGCCTGAGTTATTTTTGAGGAAAAAAATTAAGTTGTAACTATTAGGTGATAAAATATAGATAACCTAGGAATCATTTTTCATAAGTGAATTCTAAACCATACATTTCTAAATGTTTTTCCTCCTCAGAGCAGAGCTTTAAGGGCACTAACTAAATACAGTGTTCCTCAACTTGGGGCTATTGTTACATCCTAGAGGACATGCAGAAATTTGTGGGTTCTTTTGGTGGGGAGGCGGGTGGAGGGAGATGCATGCCCTGCATCTGGTGTTTGGTGAATGGGGGCCAGTGATGACAGAATGCTCTTGGAAAATGAAGCAGCCCCACTGAGAACACAGGGAGTCCTTACTCCTGTAATTCATGGTGGGTAGAATGGTGGGATAGGACAACTGGAGTGAAGACTCATTCCTTTGAAATAGAGTCTCAGAAAAATAGCAACTAGAAATCTCTCAGGAATTTTAGTAACAACTGCTGTAAGTAATTAATCCCAACTTTATTTGTACCAATTGTGTGTGTGTGTGTGTTTTAATTTGGAGAGGTAGCAATATACTATATGCTGCTTGTAATTTATTGCAGGGAATTCCTGCATAATTTCACAAAAGTTTGCTTCAGTAATTTCAAGTTACCATAATTGGGATATTATGGTGATTTGACTTGCATTGGACTTTATAAGTAGGATTCAGTATCATGGTTAACACTCTTTATTGCTGATGTAGTAAACATGTTACCCTAGGTACACATCTATTCACATATTTCACAGTTAGTGAAAATAAAATAGGTGAGGGCAAGATTTTCTGTAGGCAGTATCACCTCATCACATTCAACATAATTTTTTGTCTGTTAGAATGGCCCAACAGGTAGTTCTTTTCTCCTGAGCTTAAAACCCTTCACACATGAACATTTTAGCTAAGTTACACTAGTTTGGTTCAGTAGATTTCAGTCTTTTAAGATTTGTTGAAAATAAATAGACCTTTGACTGTACAAAAATAATTTTGTTTGCTTTTATATTGAGGTTCGTTTTGTGTTTTCCTGTGTTCTCAACATTTTGAGTTATTGCTGCGAAGTGGTGAAATGGATAATGCAAGAATAATTGTTTGGTTTTGGATCAGTAGGTTACTACCACCATGTTAGTTGAATTGCACTTTAGGTTAGACAACTAAATATTTCACAGCTATACGCTGTGACTTAGGTGTTATTCCCCCCTCAAAGTAGTAGGTGAAGAAAGTACATCACGAGCCTCCATGTTGTAGGAGCAGATTGGCCTCCAAAACTGATGCTTTTTTTCTAGAACCATAGTGCCTACCTATACCATTAAGGGAATAGGGCATGAAATAACTACAGTGTAGAGACTTGAGTCTGCAAAACATTCAGGTCAAGTCTAGCATTACCATTTTCTATTTCCTTGAAGGTAAAGTAGTTAAACATTAATTTTGTAGGACTTCTTTTGATTTGTAGACTTTATTGTGGCACAGTGCTATTGAATTACTAGATTATTTTCTCATCTGGTTTGAGAATACATTTAGTACAATTTAATCTGGATGTGAAAGACTATTTTTAGCATCATCCACGTTAGTTTAGTTGTGTTTTATGCTTATAACTGCCATCCTCTGATACTCTTCTTCATCCCTTTATTTGAGAACCCTGGTAGAGTTAGTGATTTAGTGGAGAACGTGGCACTTTATAGATACTGTTTGTCAGAATAAATGGAATTTCTTTCTATGGAATTTAAATTTGTAGTCCATTGTTTGTCTCGTGGCTTATTTTAGGGAAGTTGTTTGCATTTGTCAAACCTACTGATCTCTAAAAATAATTTTTATATTAAAGCTTTATTTTTGTGCTACTTAAAAGAATCTCTGTAGGAGCTGTATACAAATTAGACAGTTGTTGAACTTTTGGTTTAGCAATTTTGAATCTTGTAAAAGTAGCAACTTCAACATTTATTTGAATATGGAGTTCTAACTAAGTGCCTAATGTACCATAGATTGGCAGTGGACAATTAGAGGTAGTCTTTTGCAGATGTTTTAGAAACCTTAAAGAATGTGTTAGAAACTTAGCAATATTTTATGTGGGATGGGGTTGTAGGTTAAAGTCGCTTGTCATGTTGTACTAGGTCATTAAACGAAGACTTCTGGTTTTAGGGTAGTAATACCTCTTGGAATTTGTGTTTACTGTAATATCAAGGTTCTGGGGACCATAGATGGGCTTGTGAACTTACTAGACTGAATTAAAGATATGGTGGCACATGTGAGATAAAACTTTTATTTTTATTATTTTTAGTGGATCTGTATCTAACTCTGGATGATGCTGAAATTAGATTGCTTTGCTCATGCTTTCATGAAGCAGTCTTTAATAATGGCCTGAATGAGTGAAAGGTTGATTAAAGGTGGCCTACAACCCTTAACCAGTTTTACTTTTGATCATGCTTATGTATTGGCTTAGAATCAAAGTTGCTGTCTTTTGATTGCATGACTTTCGAAGTCTCTCCTCTTCAGTTTCCACTCAAACCAGGTAGCCCTGGGTGAGAAGAATATAGTATTGGAAATCAGTTCTCTTGTTACTTCTATAAACCATGTGACCTGGTCAGTTAGAGAAATCTACTGCGTGGTTATTACTTTGAAATGTGTCCAATGTCACAGATTCCTAAGGGACTTGTTTTTTTAAAGTAAGTGATGCTTACCCAAAAATTCACTATTGAAGTACTTTAGCAAGTATTTATTCTTCAGAAACCCACTTGTGGGAAGTTTGCCTGTAATTTTGGTAGTAATTAGAGGGATGATTATATCATTTAATATGGATATAGTTTTAACAATTGCTGTAATTAACCACTTTGGTTACTGATACTCTCAATATGAGGAGTGTATGTACAATTATTTGGCCCTTTTAAATGAAGACATAAGGAATTAGCAAAGAAGGGACTTCCTTTCTTTAAAGATTCAGTATACAATTTAAGGAGATTATGTAGAACATACATTGTGTTAAAAATGAATTTGCATAGGTATCTACATTGGTTTTCAAGAAGAGTGGGATAGGGGTGGAATTTTGCTGATGGAATATGAATAATTTATGGTTTATATAAAAGAATCATAATTTTAAGTGAGCAACTATTTCTATAAATTCCCCCCCGCCGCCGCACTGATGGTTATCACAAGAAACAGGAGGAGACTCCTAGATTTCTTAAAGTATCAGTGCTGGAAAGGACTAAGGTGATTTGTATAACCCCTGCAATTTTCAAAAGGTCGATGACTCAGATGACTAGTCCAGCACATTGAGGAATTGCCAATCCTGCCCTGTGTTTGCTTTAGTAAGCCAAAGCTGTCAAAAGGTAGAATGTGGGGAGAAAAGGGAAGGAGCCACATTGTATATGCTTATCCAGTTGCTTCATTAGCTCAGTTTTCATACTCACGTTTTCTGTTTTCTTCCAACTGTTTTAATGCCCGTTCCAGGGCCTTTTGTCAATAAGGACATTAACTTGTGTTCCCCTCAGGGATGGGTTTACTACTAGCTGTCAGAAAGCTATTGGGTATCCTAATGTGTTAATAGCTGAAACTCAGCTGTAATTCTCTCCTAAATCTGTCAGCATTTTGCATTCTGTACATTGTGGTGCTTTCCCCACCTTGTATTGTTAAAACTGTAAGCTCCTAAGGGGCAGCAATTTGGTTTTAGGCATATCCCCTGTTCAGTGCCTGGCATGTTTGAATCAGGGTCCTAATCTGCCTTTCCAGTGGTTTTTCCTATTCTTCAGGGAAGGATGGTTATAGTTTGCTGACAAGCTAGGTGTTGCTGATTCCGTGGCTTCAAGTGCCTTCACTTCCCTGAGGATAGACTTGCATCTGCATTCTCCCTGCCACCCCTCCTTTCGCCACCTCCAATCTCTTACCATCAAAACCTTTTTTTTCCAAGACCTCTATCAAGAGCTTTTTCTTTTCTCACTAAGAGAAAAGATGTCTTAAGAGAGGTTAATTCATTACCCTGTGGGGGTTGGTCTGTCCAGAATTTGAAGTAAGGAGCAAATTTATTTTCATCTACTTATCTTCCATATTGTCCCTCCTGTTGGAAATTCTATCCCAATCTTCATTTTAAAATGTTCCTAGAATATTTAATACCTTTCTCTTAGCTTATAACTTTCAACCTAGAACTAGAATATACCATAACCTCCTGGAGGACAAGGACTGGAGGATTAATCCATTCCTCCTCGGGGTACATGAAAAAACCCTTCAATGACGACTCACTCAGTTGAATAATGTATTCCTGTTTTCATGCTTATGAGGGAGGCACGCCTAGGGATTGGGCATAATTCAGTAAATTATAGGCATCACGCATTTCATATAGGAGGGGATTGGTGTGAAATTTTGAGGGGTGGGCAGAAGAGGGAGAAGTCACTGGTCATTTTGGAGTACTTCCATCCCTGGTCTGGGCAATTAGCTGTTTCTTTCTGATTGCGCCCAGTATATCCCGGGCATTTTGTGTTGACGCACAGGAGCTGTATGTGCCAAGTTTCGTTTCTTACCGTACGCCTACTCCGTTCTCAGTTTGCCATCACCCATGCTACAAGTCAGTCACCCTAGTCACCTGCTTCCTGTCTCCTTACATCCTGTCTCCAGCTAATTCCTGTCATTTCTACCTCAGCAGTCTTTCACATCCTTCCTCCCCACTTCCTTTCAGTGGCCTCTCAGCTTTCTTTACCTCTTCTTACTTCCAGTCTACTTTCTACACGATATTAGATTCATCTTACTGAAACCTAGCTCTGACCATGTATCCCATGTATGTGTTCTGTCTTCCCTGCTAGACTGTAAGCTCCTTACGGGCAGGATCTGTGTTTCAGTCATCTTTGTATCCCATAGCACCTATCAATAAATACATCTTGAACGAACAGCATAAAGCCTTGTCTTAAGTGAAATGATGTTTTCCAGATGATACGTAGGTTTCTCTCGGGTAATTGCGAGATTTCAAAAGTTCTAATATCAAGTTGGTTAAGTAGTAACAACTATGAATTAACCACAGGGAAAATTTCAGAAAACTTTTAATTTTTTGCCATTGGAATCAGCATGGATGTGTGTATATGGATGGTTCAATAAATATATTTTTATATATACATGTATCACAGAAAGTTTACATTCCATCTTCAAACTGCAGAAATAGTTTTTTTTTACAAGCCAAAAAATAACTGCCATAACATTTATGACTTCATGCAAAAGACAGGGTTGAATAAGGGACAAAGGGGAATTGGTTGTTCAAGGTTAAAAGCCTAGGGAGAAGTAAAAATATACAATAAGGAGGCAATTACTTAACACGCTGCTTAAGGTGGTAGCCAAACAAATCCTTAACTGCAGCATTAAGGCCATACCAAGTTTATACATATATACAAAGAAATTTCCATATAAAAGACATACTATCACATTTTCTTCTAGGAAAGGATGAGGAGCTTTGTGAGTAATCCTGACCCAGTTTTCCAGGCCCATTCATTGTTTAAGATGTCCCCAGGCTACTGAGAAATGTCTTCTACTTTGGCTAGTTGTCAGTTACTGCTGTGTGGGCTTGTGACTTTTGCAGTCTCGTACAGGGAACTATGATTTATTTTGAACCTCTTCCATCATGGATGATGAAGCACTTACCAGCTTAGCTAACACTGCCCAATCCAGCATAATTTTTACATCTCCCCAAAAGTATGGTAATTACAGTCAGAATTGTAATTTGCATTTATCTTACCTGTAACAGACTCTACAGTCAGTGTTGGCATTATGACCTAAAGAACTACACAGTGCCTTTCTATTCTTTGGAGTTAAAAGAGAACTTTTTGAATAAAGTGTAATGACCAGAGTGTGAGGATTCAGGTAACAACCCCTAGAGTCACTGAAAGTTAATAACTTGGTTTTTTTTTTGGCGCCACGAGGCAGACAGAAACTCAGTTCCCGACCAGGGATCAAGCCCATGCCACCTGCAATAGAAGCACAGAGTCTTGATCACTGGACACCCTCCAGGGAAGTTCCCTTAGTAATCAACTTTTATCTCCACTGTATCACACATGTAAGTTGGCAGTTACCTTTTTGGAAAAAAGGAAATGTAAAATTACTTGCAGAAGTATCATACATGGGATTTGCTCTTTTGCCTAAACATCAAGTCAGGCAACTGTTAAGACAAAGGGCAGATCTTTTGTGCAAATATCTACATGAGTTAAATGGGGAAAGCTTGAAGGGCAAGTCCTTTGGAGCTGACTTCCAGTGATGCAGAAGTCATTTACTTTGGCAAGGTTGAGGGGAAATCTTGAGATTGGCCCATCTCAGTGAATTAATCTTGTCCCCCCCCACCCCCCTGAAAAGAAAGTCTAAGATGAATTATGTAAATAAGGTAGAGCGACTGAGCATTTATTTGATAATGTTACCACTCATTTTGGAAGGTTATATATTAATCTAACTGCTTTTTCATTAATGTTGACTTAGCTATGAATTGGCTATCAAATAGTCCTGTTCATCCCCAGTTGTCTGTGGGCCAGTTTCCAAGTAGAGCCTTAGGGCATTCACAACTTTGGTCGCAAGGTAATTCGTCGTGTCCCATGTTCCCTGGGTCAGTCAAGTTTGAGAATGAGGTCTCTGGAAATGGCTTGTCCTGGGAGAGGACAGATAATGTGTGGTTTGGAAGCACTTTAGTATGTCTGAACACTCAGTGAGTAGTCACTGTACTTTCCAAGTGCACTTCACTCAGAATGACACTAGTTATTTACATTGCTTGCAGTGATTTGAATCATTCTAGATAAACGGAGTTTGGACTGATCCAAACAATGAGACAGGGATACACTTTGGCAACCTTACCTCCAGGCATAAAATCATTAAGGGTTTTGTCTTAGACACTTTGTGGTTCATGTTGTACATGTCAAGTCTAATTACAACAGTGAAGATGTGTATTGCATTGTTTTTCAAACTTATTTGCAGGCTGCTGAAGTCAGTTGGTATGTTTGTCTTGAAAGTAGAACTTGGCTATTTAACTTGCTTTGAAAAAAAAATTTCTTTTTTTAAGAACATTGTACTTTTGTTTAATGTGTGCAGAAATCACATTGGGTAGGTATTTTATCTGTGTCCAATATACTAAGTAGCAAAGATGAACAATTTGGGATTTAATTTACTCATCTCATTTTAACTGTTGTTAGTGCTGAAAATATAATGGACCAAGTATGGGAAGATTGAACCATCAAAATATGAAAGTCTGGATTTTAAAAATGCTCTGAAATGCATTGTGGTAATGTCCAATTTTTTTTTTTTTTTTCCTGTCTCTTCCTAGTCTGGCTAAATGACATGTTGAGCATGGTGCACCTTTAAATGACATAGAAATATATCTAATGTGGGAAAAACTGAGTTTAGCAAAGTGATTATTTTATATGTAAGCACCACTTCTAAAAAAGACTTGGGCCAGTCTTTCATTTACTAGGATAGGTAATACTAACCTTCTCTTTCCCCAAAATATTCTTTCTGAAGAAAGGTAAATCATTAGGAAAGAAACTTCTTTTTATATACTTCCATAGGCAATGACTTACTAAAAACCAGTACTTTTGTCTTTTTTTTTTCCTATTCATATTTGCCCTTTTCCCCGTCCATACACTTCTTCCTTTATAGTTATGATTTTGTGCTTTGAATGGAGAGATGTTCTCTGGGTTGGGAGAATTATTTTAGTTAAAGCTGAAGAAAAGAAAGGGTGTGCTAAACTGTACTTGTCTTCTAGGTTATCTCTGTTTAATATTTCAGATCAACAAAATGTAACAACATTAGGAGCACAGTCTCTCCTTTACAAATACCTGCCTTGTACTAAGATTGGCTTGGCTTGATATTTGACAAAACTCTAAAAGTAACTTTCTCAGAATCACTGTAAAATAGCGAGGTGAATGTACCTTTATTGTCTTTTCTAGTGCCTACCTATCACAAACTAAATGCTTAATACTTGGCTTGAATTGATGTCCTTGACGATGTGAATTTCTAGTGGGTACTTAACTATATCTGCTGCTAAGATAAAGTTGAGTTTGCTGCAAGAAAGTACCGGTAAGTTTGAATTAGGTTGGAAGTATTAATATCAGCTAATGGCGAGGGGATAGAATGAACTGCTTTACAAACCATGAGGGGATATCCTTTTGTTTTTTTCTACTTTTAAGGTAGTCCTGATGTACTCCAAATCTGTCTTTCCAACATGCCTACCATTTGTTAGACTTCAGCCAAATGGATAATCAAAGTCCCTTATATTGTGCCTCTTGTTATATACCTCCTTATTTTACTCATATTCCTTCTGCCAGAATACTCTTCTCCCATCTGTCAAAATCTCGCATGTTCTTTAAGGTTACTACTTCTCAAATGGCCTGTCAGCCATGAAACATTCCATGATTTATTTTCTGCACAGTCCCTGGCACCCTCCTTTCTCTGTCACATATTTCCAGCGTGCCATACTAGTAATTACTTCCATACTTCTATTATCCCTTCCTATGTTGTAAGAAAAGAAGCTCTGTTATATTCTGATACCCTGCTTTCATGGTAAACTGCCTTGATACAGTAGACTTAATAAATAGCCGGTAGATGAAGACAGGTGTAGGGAGGTTAAAAACAGAGCTGATAGGAAAACTGGAAAGAATATGTAAACTCTAGTCCTGACTATAACACTTTCTTTTGAAACCTCCCCCCCTTGACCTTCCAGCTCAAACCTTGAAGGGCTAAGCTGCTTTCTCTAGGCTGAGACATTTTGAAAAATCACCCAAAGGCAAGCACTCAGCAGTTGCCTGGAGACCTGCTGAACCTGACTTGTGGTCACTAGATAGGGTCCATTCAGAGTGCCATTTTTGCTCACCAGCATCCAGACAGAGCTACACAGAAGTACGGCTCTGGCCTTCAGAGCAGTAGCCAAGATTTGCCTGGCATTGCTGCTTATAGCTCATGGTCCTGTTATGCCAAAGGCCAGACTTGTGGGTGCAACTGTAGAGTCATGGATGAGGCCAGAGGGGCCCTCAGAAATGTAAGAAGCCTACTCCCATGAACTGGTCTGGCTAGTTTGTACACATCAAGTTACCTAGGTGATTGTTTAGTCAGAAACAAGGAGACAAGTAGTAGCTTGGAGACAAGTATTAGCTTATTAAAAATTTTTGGGAGTGGTGGTGGGTTACGTTCATATATTATAGAGTTGCTCCCTCTTTACCTCCGCAGCTACTTGAAGGAAGTGGTGATCTTGGGTTTAACACTTTGAAAGGTGACTTAAATAGTAAACTGTTATGCAGATAGCAGTTTCTTAAGAGTCTGAGCCTAGATAGCCATCCTCCAAGAGACCTCTCCTGATTTCTCTGCCTCATCTGTTACCATATCTTTTGGGTTAGTTATTCATATCCATATCACATTTCACTTCATAAATTAAGTTCTGTAATTACTTTTGGTTCCTGTGCCTTGTTTGTAGTAGGTTCTTGGTTGAGTGTTTTAGAGGGACGTAGGAAAGACTTCCAGAAAAGGTCTAGTTCTTACTCATGAGTCCAGCCAAATCCAAGCCATTCCAGGTCACAGTGACCTCTCCTACAGGACTACAAACAAGGTGTTCTCATTGTCCTCCAAATGCTGTTTATTCCCACTCTGCCCTGCTGTCAGCTGATTTTGCTCACTTCCACAGTTCTATAGCCAGAAAATGGACCCATATCACTTCCAAATCCTTCATGTACCAAACACTGGATCAGTAGGCTCTCAGTCTTTAAAGGTGGGCTGGTTTATATTGTTTATTACCAAGAGGGACGCCAAGGATTATTTTGGTTGGTTCTTATTTACACGATGCTTGATTTCCAGTCTAGTACAAAATGGTATGCCTTGGCATTTAATGTTACAGGAGGTTAAATTTATGTATATTGGGATGTACCTAGGCTAAAGGAACTGTGTGTGTTATCAGAAGATAACATTTTGAGTTAAACTATTGTCTCTTAGATAAACTGTTTTTAATGACAAAGTAAACTACCACATCAATTGCTTGACTTTATACTCAACAATTTGGGAAGATAAGAGGTTTTTACAAGCAGGTGACTAAGAAGATCACAGTGAAATAATTTGTTGAAGTAAAAAACAGGTGAGTGGAAGAGGTAAACATGTCATGCCTGTTTCAAAACTTGGCCTCCCATTGTCTGCAAAGATGTCAAGCTTGGGAAGGCTGGGACTTGGGCTCGTAATAGTAACATAAGTTTTCTGAGTCTCAGTTTCCTCATCTATAAAAGGAGAAATAAAATGAGGGCCATTGTGGGAATTAAGTTATAGACTGACATACAGTACTCTTTTAATAGTCTACATGTGACTGAGCGCTATTCACAGAGTTTACTAAATACGGTGCTTCTATTATATTTAGGTAGTACTCAAATGGTGCCTATGGAAAAAGGGATGCAGTGCTTGTTAAGTGGAATCAGAATTTAGGTTTCTTGGAATGTGTGCAGCCTCTGAAGTGAACTCAGAGTAATTCACCAGTGAGAGAATGCTTGGGGCTAGGCATGAAATTTCCCAGCATGAATCAGCTGCTCTGGAGAGTGGGTGGGTTTGGCCCTTTGGGTACCAGCCTCAGTTGTGAAAGAAAGCTTTTTGGTGACCTCTTCTGGCAAACAGGAAGAAATAAGGAGTTTCAGAGAGGCTGAAATGATGAAAATGCTCTACAGTTTACAACAAGGGGGTGAAGTTAACATTATGTCATTTTATTGAGACAGTGGGTCTGTGATGTGGGTATTATCCCCAGATACAGAAAGAAGTTGAGAGTCAGAGGGGTGATGGTCTTGCTCAAGATCACTCACCTACTTGCTTGTCAGCCTTCTAACTCGGAGCTTGTGCCTTTTCCTCTGTACTAGGAAAATCACGAGTGGGTTTAGAGAGGAAAGTTGAGAGAAGAGGAAGAGTAAGACCATCACAGAGTCTGGGGAAGTCCTTATTTTTTCTCTGCAACTAAAAGACAACTGGAGAAGTGGCCTTAAAAAAAGTCAATAAGCTTTACAGCTAGGAAAACTTCATGCTCAACTAATTCAATACTCCTGTTTTAGAGACAGGGAAACTGAGGGGAAAATAGAACTTTACAGTGACTATATGACTACTGTTTTACTATATATGTTTCGTCACACATCTATCCATTCTAGAGGCCTTTTAAAATATGCCTGGCTTGAATCTTTTAGGGACAAAGGAGGAAGTGGTTATATGGTGATGGGGAGCTGGGATAGGAAGCAGTTGGTTTCCTAATGGAAGCATTATCATTTAAAAGTCTATTAATTTAAAAAAAATTGGAACCAGAAAAAAGTTCAGTCTGCAATATTCCCATTAATTTTAGGGCCAGATGAAGGGAGGGAAGATTATTTGTCGTGTCATCCTGTAAGCATTTTGAAGAGATTCTATTGCTATAAAGCGTAAATACATCCCTGGTGGGAAAGGCAGGAGCAGTGTTTTCTGATTATAAGAAGTGTTTGTTGGAGCTACAGAAATGATTTCAGGAACATTGTTGCAAGGATGAGATTTGTTTGGGGGAGGGGAGGGATTGCAGACAGCTGGCTCTACTGCACCATACTTGCCATAGCAGTTCTTCTCTTCATTAGTATAACCTAGCCAGTGGTATGAATTTAGATGAACCTTCCCAATGGTATGAAGCATCTCCCCTCCCCTTTTATTTTCTGCCTGCAACTGCAGCTAGAGAGAGAGGGACAGAGGGAAATATTTCTAAGTCTTGCCCATTAAACGATGTGTGGTGACAAGCTACGGGGAACTTGGAGTGCTGCAGTTATTTCCGCAGGGGTATTTCAAAAGTTCAGCTCTGACGCATTTCTCTGTGATTCTTCCAGAGTCTCTGGCATAGAGAATTCAAACAGCTGCCCTGGGAAGTGGGGTACAGCCTTCACAGGACATACACGCTGAACTACAAGAGCAGAACGTTGTCCTTATGTTGGATGGCATTCTCAGGTGAGCAGTTAATTTTATCCGTACTGTGAAATATCTAAGACTTTCATGGCCAGAAAGTTAAGATGGTAATCTCCCTGAGGACCAAGACGCTCCACTTTCTTAATTTCTCCCTACCTGCCCACTGAAGGGCTGGGGTGGGGTCCCAAGCCTGACACTGAAATGGGGAAGCAACGGAACCTTTTTAGAACACACAGTATATTCTTGGTCAGCCCATCAAAGTATCCAGAATTTGGCTTTGATAAATCTCCTTCAACGCCCTCTGTTTATAGGGGGTGTTTGGGCCAAGAAAGGTGGAGTAGCTAGCTTACCTGTATTTCCTTGTTGAGCCTGAGGTAGTGCCAGAATGAGGACCCACCTCCCGTTGACCTCTGTCCACTTCAGGAGACAGGTGTGTTTATACAAAACACTGAGTTTCTGGAGTTGCACGAGAAAACAGTTGAATCTGAAGAAAGGCAGGCCTAAAACAAGGCAATGCGAGGCAGTGGGAAGCAGGGCAATCGACCCACCGTGCTTGGAATCCTGTCACCAGTCAGTGTCTTTCACCCCCCAGGTCAGTGACCTGCTTCTGCTCTATTGCTGGTTAATAGCCTTACGTAGAATATAATTTTTGTCATTGGGCTCTATGAAGGGTATATTTTTGGCTTGCCATTCTCTATAGTCTGACTTACTGACTCAGTGTTCCAATGAACATTTTCCAGAGCATTGAATTCTCCAAAACGCAACAGCTAGAGGAAGAATAGAAATCACAGCCTTAAAGCAAATGAGACAGGAGCTACTAATCCCTTCTAGTCCCCATGCCAGTACCCCATTCCCCACCGCTCAGGAATACATCCACATCTTCTGGCAGAGTTGGGTTTCAAAAACAAGGTAAGCAAACTGATGAAAAGAGGAGGTGGAGGAAGCCAGTGGAAGGAGGCAGACATGGGATGGAGAGAGAAGAGGGAGAAGTAATGGTCTGGATCCTAGCTAAAGAAGCCTTAATGATCCTAGAAATTATTGGGCAATAATGTCTACTTCGGAACTCATTTCATTGTTTCAAAGAATGATAAAGCACCTTAATTATTGCTTTAAAGAACCACACGGCTCCATCAAAACAGCATGAAATAGTACCCACATATGAGCAAACTTATCTCCTGCCATTGCTGTTTACAGCCTAAGAAATCCTTAAGGAAGCAACAGGGTAATAACTTGGTAGAGGCATCGTCTAGTCTGGGCCCTCAAGATTCTAGATGCCTCAAGGATGGGGGAGATGTTGGCAGCTTGCCCTTGTCCTCCTGGACATCCTGAGATCTTTAACTGGGGCAGCCAGAAAGTAGTTGTTGCTTTCATTCTCTTACCCCATGGACTAGGATGGGAAGGGCAGCATTTGGCCTTTTTTTTTTTTTTTTAATTCCTAATTATTATAGGGATTTCAACCTGTCTACAGAAGTTCCTCCTATCCATTGGGATTTCATGATACTCTGAGACTGAAGCCTTTGCAACATATGCTTTTCCTTATAGTGTTACAAGTAGTTAAGAACAGCCCAGCTCAATCAAAACAAAGTATGTCTTTTACTCCTTCCTCTGGTCAGGATAAGCTTCTGGTTCCTAGAGCTGTAGGGAAATAGGAGGGTTCTTCATTCAAATTTCAGGAATTGGTTTCTGAGAGAAAGGTCTTAGTGGAAAAAGAACAATTCTACTTTAAGAATATCCTGCTTCTAGAATTTTTGGTCTGGTTGGTTTTATTAATCAGGGGGTAGTGATCCACTCATCCTTTCTCAACAGACCTTACCAGCCCCTCAAAGTGCAAGCCTTGCAGTCAATCTGAGAATCATAGCTCACAGAGGAAACCTGATTCTTGCCTGGTTCTTCAGAGCTGGCGTGGAGGGCAGCCTTTTAAATGTGTAGAAGGTGCTCATTGAATAAGTCTGGTAGCTTTCAGAGTGGTGTTGATTGTCCCTGGGCTGGGCTTCCAGCCAGATGGGGGGATATCTGCACAGCTCAGATCTCCAGCCCAGTCCCAAAGCTGATACAAAGATTGTACCCGTGGCTCGCCAACTTCTCCTAAGGAGGCAGTTACTGCAGACATGATGATAACAACTCAGCGCCCTTCAATTTCAGTGTTGCAATTAACAAAGAAATCTAATTTTCATGGCTCTTACCAGTGATGGTACTGGCTTAGCTGGGCCACCGATCTATTCTGCAGTCTAATATGAAGCCTCACAAAACACCATCTCATCTCTTTTTAATGATGCTCATAAAAGTGCATATTTCTAATGAAAAGAACTGTCTCCTGTCATATTTATTTTCTCCCCAGTTTGAAAAAATAGCCTATGAAAGATACTGGTGAACTTCCTAGAGGAGTCCCTTTTTTAAAAATTTAATGACAGCTTAGAAGAAGAAGTAATTTGGATCAAATTACCTTTTGTTTTTGAAGACAAAATAAAAATAGAGTTAAGTTCAAGCTATCTCTCTCATACACACTTTTTCCTTTCAATTTGTGTCTATCCTTGGTCACTCCCTATAGCATTTGTCAAGAATGGGCTCTTGAATACTTGAAAGGACCAGAGGAGGGCAGAGCTGAGCCATTTATTTTGGCTGCTCTTGAAACAAATGAGGTCTATTGTAAACAAATAGGTGAGAAGTTGTCGGTATTATCTGCTTAATTGACATCTCCTAAATTTGATTCCTAGGAATAGCTGCAGTTTTGGAGGTGGGTGAAATCACCCACTGGTCTATGCCAGTATCCATTCTCCATGCATCAGTACTGGTCTATACATGTAAAGGGTTTGAAAACCAGTAAACCACTTGTTTACTAAATCAGTTTCCCCCCCGACGTTAGCACTTGGCATGCATAGTCCCAGGGCATGATGTCCTTTGTGAGCAAATTGAAAGGAAATTAAGAAAATATTGCCCTGTTTATTGGAGCCATCTTAAAAAAATGGCCTAAATTACCTACTTCGATTTTCTATAATGATGAGATCCATATAATTAATTGCCAAATCTTTACTACATTATACATTAATGATAATATCTTCTCCTTGAGCATGCTCCATGCCTAATTCATGATGGGATTTTTGACATTATAATGATTGCTGTCTTTTCCGTCACCACTGTTTACCTTTGATAAAGTAGAGCAAAAGGAAAAAACAAATCTGCCAATCGTCCAAAGATGAAAGGCAACAAGAACTGTGTGTCTATATACATGTGCATATGTATGCTCATGGCCACCTGGAGAGTTCAGAAATCAAAATGATATTAAACTTTCTGATGCGTGAAATTCCTACAGACCAGTTCAAACACATAGAACAGTCAGTGCTAGGAGGGAGTTAGAAATCACCTGTGACACTCTCCCCATTGTATAGTTTAAGAAACCAAAGCTTAGTGATTTACCCAAGGTCACCCAAGCATATTAGTGGCAAGACTAAAATTCGCATTCTTCTTTTCATTGCTATCATGCATCACCTCACATTTATTTTCTGTGAAGGGATACCATGTTTGGAATAGCCTGAGAAAAGATTTCGTCTCCTCTGTGTTTGAAATGATTCTGTTGTCTGGTGGATACTGTCAGCTAGGCCTGGCAGCACCCAGTGGGCACACAGATTCAATATTGTGTGAAGTTCAAGGATCCAGCAGAGGTTGGGCAGATGGCCCAGTGATTTCCACGTCTCAAAGAGATTCTGGACACCTCATCATGTAAGACCAGTGTGATTTTGCTGTTTGAGCAGAAACAGAATGTCTTAGAATAATTGGTACTGTCTTAGTTGCCTGATTCACCTAGACTTCAGACATGTTGAATTTAGTCTAACAATGAGTAAAATAGAGAGAAGGGGTTCTTTAGTTTTTTTTTAAATTTAAAAATGATTTCTCCTTAAATAAAGTGAATAAAGTGCTAGTGAAAGGGACTGATAGCCTCTCCAGAGACCCATGTGCCACTTGGAAATTAAGTTTTTCCCCACCACCTCCCTTAAATAAAGTGAGTGTAGTGCTCATGAAAGGTGCTAATAGCAGTCCAAAGTCTGATATTCTAGTCTTGAATTGGTAGTGATCGTTCACATCCCTCTATTTAACTTTTCCCCCTTCAGACACCTGTTGCTGCTGCTGCTGCTGCTAAGTCGCTTCAGTCGTGTCCGACTCCTAGCGACTCCATGGACTGCAGCCCACCAGGCTCCTCCATCCATGGGATTTTCTAGGCAAGAGTACTGGAGTGGGGTGCCACTGCCTTCTCCCAGACACCTGTTAATGGTGGGGAAATGAGCAGTCTTACATGAGAGACTCCTACTCACTCGGCTGCCATCCCTCAGTGCTCCTTAGAAAAAATGATTTCGGGGTCCATCCCACACCCTCCAAAGCTAGAATACAGCTTTGTTTTCTGCTCTACACAGGCCAAGAGAAAGGAAGGCAATGATTTATTGACCTTGGAACTTGGTTGCAAACAACTTTTTCATTAAAGCCACAAAGCCAAATCCTTTTTTGGCTGCATAGTGCATTTTCTTGACCTGAATCACTTCTGGGTCCTTGTCTCGACCCACTTCTTTGGGCCTCTGTGGGAATTAGCTATTGCACCATGGGTAATGGGAGACATTTCCCCTGGGGAAGGTGCTTTAGGGTGGGGTTAGGTTCCAGTGTCTCACTTCTGTCCTGCCCTAAGTCAGGGATGCTCCAAAGACACAAGTGAACCCAAAGTCACAGGACAGACTGATTGTCAACTGCCTACCACTCTGATCCACAAAAGTGCAAAGAAAGAAATGTAATCCCAGTATTCTGGTTATAGGCCACAGCAGGGAGAATGCCACAAATAATAGTGCCGTCGTCCCCGGTGCAGTGGTGTGACAGCTGCCAGACACAGCTCCTTTCTAATCCCACGGCCCACCTTGCAGACTTCCTACCTGTCAACATCCGTGTCCTGGAGCAGGCTCTCCCGCTCCTGCAGTCCACTGCCCTCTCCCTCTTCTTTTCCCCCGGAGTACCTTGGCTATCTTGGGATAGTTCTGGCACTTCAGAGTTAGAAGGAAAGAGAATTTGTCTAACTTTCCTAAATGTTTAAGCTAAACAAAGCACCAAAAAGAAAAACAAAGATTTACAAAAATATAATGGGATCTCCCCCCCCCCCCCCCACCGCCAAGCTCCCCACGTTTTTTGTGGTATATGAAATGTCAGAATATAACGAACAGACTTTATAAACATCACTGTTTCTTTCCACCCGTATCCATGTATCTAAGCGGCAGCAGCCTTACTACTGCCCTTTTACCTCGTACAACTCCACTCTGTAGAGCCACAATATAATACATCTGTTTCATCCTACAACCCCACCTTCCCAAACATACCCCCGCTTGCAATTCCAAAGACACTCTCCAAAAAAATAGACATCTGAAAAAGTGCGTCTGTTTATACTCAGTCTATCTGCATATTGTTTCTTGAGATTATTACTTTTTTTTTTAACTGTAAAAAGACTGCATATTAGCAATATGATGAGAAAAAACATGGGGGCCATTTCTGGGTGGTGGAGGGTAAGTGGGGTGGGTGGAGAAGCACAGAAATGAGAGGGCTGAGAGAGAGGTCCCCAGCCTGGAGGCGTGAAGATGACTCTCCATCCTTGGACCTCTGAATCGTCCCATCTCTTTAGTCACTCCCCTTCTCTCCACCTTCCCCCATTTCCACCACTCATGCCTGGGCCGCACGACCCCCTTGAAGCAGAGGCAAAATGGCTTTTCAGCATGAGTCCACCTGGGCCAGTTTGAAGACAGGCATGGCGTTGGGAGGGGGTGTGATATGGGACAGACCAGAGCAAGCTTATTTGTGACTGTTTTCCACTCTGGGAAAAATTGTCCATCACTTCTGTGACTTTTAAAAATTTAAGCAGTTACTAGGCTGATAGGTTAAGAAACAAGTCTTTTTTCTTGTGGTTTTGCATTAATATTAAGCATGAATATATATCATATATATTACATGGCTTCGCTGCTGCTCTGGGGCAGACTGTATTCTCCTTCCAAACAGGAAAACTGCACAGCCCACAGACTCAAATTTTTGAAAGTGGTTTTTACCACTCCCCCGCCACTGCCCCCACCCCGAACCCTCCCCTTCCTCCCCGCCCCTCAGTATTAGAAAAAGCCCTCCCTCCCCCTGCCGCCCCCACCCGAGGTTGAATAGATAGTGCCACGTTCTGAGCCGTGCATCGCCGCATTTGAGAGATGGCGCACGCGCACCTCGCTTCCCCTCCTCCTCCGGCCCTCCCACTCTGCCCACTCGCAGCGACCCCCAGCCCAGACCCGTCACTGGTTGTGGACGTCCTCCCTGCGGACGATCTTGTAGATGATCCAGTAGAACATGTTGAAGATGAGGAAGGCCATGGGGAAGCCGATGCGGGAGATCTTGTCGATCTTCTTGGCCCGCTGGATGAAGAGTTTTCGCATCTCCTCCGGGGACTTGGATGGCGCCGGAGCGGGGTTGGTCGTGTTGCTGTTGTTGGCGCCCTTGACCGAGATGCCATCCTTGGCCTGAAGGCAGGCTGGGCCCATGCCGTAGGCCGAGAAGTTGAAGCGGCCCTCTCCAGCCTCATCCTCCTGGAACAGATTCAACATGGGGCTCTACTTAAAATAAGACAGGGGCTGGGCACCCTCCCTGCAGGCACTCCCCTGGGGGCCAGGCCGTGCCCATCTGGCACCACTCTAGGCCCCTGAAGGCTCTGTGGCTGGCTGGGGAGTTATGCCTTATAGAGGGGCGCCATCAAGTGCCGAAACAGATGCAAACCAGGGGATAGGTGTGTGGTGTGGAGTCTGAGACCTGCGCGACGACCTTGGCGCAGTCACCTGTGGCTGTATGACCCTGGGCAGGTCACTTCCTCAGAAGACATCCTTCTGTGACTCTCAGGGTTTTTAATTTCATTTTTTCCCCTTAAGTGGGGATAAGATTCACTCCACTCCTTTAAGATGCTTTTCGATCATCAGAAGTTGTAGCTGAGCAGATGCTCTGAATGCCGTTTTGTTAGAAACCCAGAGGACAATTTGGAAAGATCCCCTGCTTTGCCTCTGTTGCCTCCTTGCCCTCTCCCCCACCCCATCCCCCAGGCTTCTGTGTGTTGGTTTGGGGAGGGAGTGAATGGATCAGGAGCGAGCAAGGGCTGCAAGCCCGGGGACCACAGCTGCCTCTCACCTCCGTGTTCCCGTATCCCTGGCAGGGGTGACCTCAGACAGGCTCTGGATTTTTATCAAGATTTTCATCTGGATTTTCTCAAGCCCTTCATCATTTGGCTCCAACTTACCTTTCCAGACTGCCCGCCTCCCCTGCCTGTGCTCCGCACACCTGCCTCTTGTATTGCACGTTCTCAGCCATCCCTCGTGCGTCCCCACCTCCTGGCTGCATGCTCACTACCCAAGCGCCTGCTGCCTGACCCGCTCCACTTTCCCCTTTCCTCATCTGGATCGAGGAGACATTCTTGCCTGCTTTCATCACATCTGGCTTTGTGGTCCTTCCTTGTGAGCTCTGACATGGTCCTCAGAGTCTTGCTGAGCTGCTGATTCCGTGTGTGGCTCTGGGGGGCTTTATCGGCTCACACTGCCGACTCGAGAGTGAGCGCTTTGTGGGCAGCTGCTCTGTCTTCTGCTTGTTCCTGTGCAGGGCAGTCTGGGGGCCCTGGTGTCTGTCCAGCTCTGCCTGTGGCACCTCAGCCTGGGCCTTCATCTGGGCTTGTGATGACCTCCAGCCTTATTTCCCTTCGGCCTCCCATCTCCTCCAGCCCTGCCACCCCTCTGGGTTGTTATGACATGGATCTTATCCATCATCCTTTGCTTAGAACTTTCTTAATAGGCTGCCACTGACTTGAGGATAATTAAAAGCTTTACATGATGACCTGGATTGCCCGTCTGTGGATGCTCCGTTTGACTTTCTGTGCCCTGTGGTGTTTCCATCTATTGGGAAGTGCCACATTCCTCTTGCACTCTGCTCAGGTCGTTCTCTCTGCTAAGTCTGTCTCTCCCAACCCCACCCCTGCTTCCAGCTCCTTCTTTTCCCGAACTAATTCCTACTCAGATGCCTTCCCTGAACCTGAGTTTAGGCTCAGTGTCCCTGGTGTGTGATCCATACATCAGGATTCTCGGCTTTTCCTTTTTTATTTTAAATCTCTTATCATCTTGTTTTCCTTGATTAATGTCTGTCTGTCTCTCTCATTAGAGTGTAAGCTCTATGAAGGCAAAGGCAAAACACATCATGCTCACTGCACCCTCAACACTAGACATATGAATATATTTCCTGAGGAGGAGCTCAAAACTCTGCAAATGTTTGTTGACCAAATGGTTTACTTGCATATCCAGTCTGTCCCAGCTTCCCTTTATTTTAAAAATTAAATTAAATTAAAATGGTTGTATTCCTAGCACCTGGAGGATTTGACATATGAATGCTCAAGACATCTTTCACAAACGAGTGAATATGCTCCAACACCCTCATTGCAGGAAGTGAGGGTAAGAAGGTGGGCTCCAGTACCTGGCAGATGGGTGCTCAACCAGTATTTTTCTGTGGGAAGGACAACAGTAGAGGGTTTGTGCCAGCACTGAGGAGAGGACTGGGGGAAGCTGGCCAAGTGACTGGACCCTGTGCCTGGGAGTGGGGCTGGGTCTGACAATCTCGTTTATCGCTCACTGTAGCAATACGGTGGGGCGGGTGGGAGGTGGGTGTGCTTGAAAATGTTTTTTCGCTGGGCTCTAGTTATGTAGGCGGAGACTCAAAATTAACTTTCTGTGTTGCTTTGGGCAAATTATTTTCTGCCTTCTTCATCAGTTAAACATGAGGGGAGGGGATGGATGTGTGGAGACCTCATCTGGTTAAAAGGTGATCAATTTTACATTGTATCCAGGAGAAAGGAAATTCCCCAGAGATAACTGGACAAAGCCTGCTATTCCTATTCGAGCCAGCAGATGGCAGCCAATGAATGCCCAACTGCATCTGGAGCTGGGCGGGACTAGAACAGGGGAAATCCGATCGAAGCCAGGGAGGTTGGTAGTGTGCCTGCCCAGTCGGGCTCACAGAGGTTTCCTAATAATCTGACTAATGAGGCTGGCTGGGGAATTTGAGGACCAGATGGTTTCTGCCCAGCAAATGAGGTAACATGGGAGGGTGGTGGGAGTCCAGGAGCCCGGCCAAGATCATGGGCTCAGAGAAACTCAGGCATGTGGCTAGTTCCTCTTCACTCACCCTCTAGGGCTTAAAACCCTCTCTGCAAACTGTCTGCTAAAAGGAGGTTTCTGCAGCCCAAGCTAATATATGGCCAGCCTGCAAGCCACATCCACAGGGCCTTAGTCCAAAAGAAGCTGTTTTTTATGGTAAGCCTAATTCTGCGCCTTCAGTTTCTGACATCTGTGCCAAGTTCAGAGCCTGTGGGCACAAGGTCACACTAATTCAGATGCACACCAGGGGCCAGGCAGGAGAGACAGTGATGAAGTGAACTGGGGCCGTGGACTGCGTTCCTTACCTAAAGGCATTTGCAGTGAGCCTGTACCATGTGGGATGTGAATCCAGAGGGACCAGAGGCTGTGATGTTTTGAGTGAAGCTGGAAGTGTAATCACGGACACTTCATTGAATGTTGGCACTTCATTCCAGATTTTTAAGATACTGCTGGTGAACTTAAAGATATTTGTATGGCAAATCTGACCTTCTAGCTACTAGTTTTGGACCTCTGCCTTGGGGTAAATCTTAGTTCCTAGTTAAGATCTAATAAATGCAGGACTATTTTTATCTGCTTCAGGATGGAGATGCTGATAAACAGATAAGCACCTGGTGGTGTGTGGTCAGTGTTTTTTGAGATCAGCCGTGGGTCTCGGAAGGCCTCTGTGTCTTTCCCATCAATGCCTCCAAGATCCTGGTCACTTTCCCCTCCTCTTTGTCATCATGTGCACAGGAGGAGTGGATGGGACCCTCTCTGAGAGCTCTTTCAGAATCAACATGCTGTGAGAGAATGAGGAAGGGACCCAGCAGAGGAGTCTGATCAAATCTGCACAGTGGCCTTATTCACATTTTACCTGCCCAGAGACAAAGCTTTTGTTTCCTCTAATACGTAAAACTGGTGGGCATTTGGCAAGGATGGAGGCAGCCTTTGTAAACACTAGGTCCCCCAGTGTTACATATCTGCAAGGGGCTCCATTCACATTTTAGTCCATGCACAGAATGCCTGCTGGAGCTATGCAGGGCACAGTCTAGTGACCTGGCACCAGTCAAGTATTTTGGACATAGTCTTCCCATGTAAGCATCTCTGTGATAAATTATTGACATTCTTTTTGCAGAGGGAAATGCAGAAAGCTGCTAGCCCCTGGTCGGGGAAAAGGGAAAATAGAAGTAAATCCCAGAGAAAGTTGTGTTTGGTCAATTCCTTGCTTAGATTGTGTTAAGAATCAGAGGCTAGGTATCTGATGGACAGTAATGGAAAGACTAAAACCAGGATCTTTCAAGAAGTCCTGTTGGGCCAGCTGCTCCCAAGATGTTTGCTTCCCTCTTCCAGTGCAGCTTTTATCCTAAGGCTTGTGGACAGCCTCTGTCTCGGAACGTCTGCCTGCCGCCTGCGGTAAACTGCTAGAAATTAATTGAATCAGATTGCTGATGTTTAAGAAACATACTGAGGGAAATGTGTGCCTTTGGAATCGTTTTAATTCCTGGTACTTGTGTGGCAGGAACATAACTTAAAGCTATGTTGGGATCTGATTTCATCTTTGACCAGTCCCCCACTGTGCCCATTTTACAGATGCGGATGCTGGTCCCTAGAAGAGGCTAGCTGAAAATCACATAGCAAAGAGAACTCAAGAGGCAGAGTCCTTTGTCCCAGCACTTGCGGCTGGGTAGACAGCTGCTCTCAGTAGGTCAGTGTAAAGCAGGTGGGGCCTAGGTGTGTGGTGTGGCCAGTGTTTGAGTTTTTGGCTGCCCTCATCTATAGCTGGAAAAGCTCCCAGGCAGCCTCTCAGTCTGCAGCGTCTCCTTTTTTTATTCCATTAGTTTTTTTTTTTTTTTTTTTATCCCTTTGTCCATTTGTTCAGCAAATTCCTATTCCACGTTCACTATCTATCAGGCCTTGTGGTAAACACCAGGGCTGTATCAGTAGTACTGAGCAAGAGCAGATGTGGTCTCTGACCTGATGGAACTTACCATTCAATGGATGGTGCGCATGAAACAAACTCCTGATTGAATGTGCAATTATAACTCGTGTCTAGAAGGAAAGAAACTGAGTACTGTCTTGGCTGACATAAAGTGTCTTTGTGCATATCAGACGAGTGGTACCCCCCTGCTCTGGGTGTCTGAATTGGGATCACTTCCTCTCTCTGATACAGTCCACGCCAGGGCAGGACCTAAGAGAAGAGAGCTTCCTTGGCTGGGGGCCCTTGGATACAACCTGCATGACCACACTTAACAGCCTGGCATCAGCACCTCAGTACAGGGCCTGCACCTTGACTAGGGTATCAGGGAAAGATGCCATAGCTGAGAACTAGAAAATGAGCAGGTTCATATCAAGCAGTGTGCGCTGGAAGAGCAACCAGTCCACTGGAAGAGCAACCTGGGTGGAGAGATCAAGACACCTGAAGTCCTGTGTGTGTGTGTTTGAGGAACTATGAAAAAAGCCAGTGTGGATGGTGCTCAGAGAGCAAGGGGAAAAGTGACATGGAGATGAGACTGGAGAGAAAAGCACGTCCTCTGATCCCTAGGAGAAAGGTCTCCTGGGGGAGTGGTCACAGACTTGGGTATGGAGCCACTTGGCTCCCACAGAGTTAACAGAGGTTGGTGACTTTTCAGACGCAGTCTGCCAGGTATGTTTGTTTTGTTTTGTTTTTTGCTTCACCACATGGCTTGCAGAATCTTAAGCGTATGGGATCTTAGTTCCCTGACTGGGTATTGAACCCCAGCCCCCTGCAATAGAAGTATGGAGTCTTAGCCACTGGACTGCCAAGGAAGTCCCTGCCAAGTATTTTGTTTCTTTCTTTTTTTTTTAACTGCCTTTCTTCATTAGGACTCAAACTTTTCAAGTATAGTAATGTACTATTTTCTTTTCATAACCCTAATGACAAGATACAGAGAAGCAAATGGCAACCCAGTCCAGTATTCTTGCCTGGAGAATCCCAGGGACAGAGAAGCCTGGTGGGCTGCCGTCTATGGGGCTGCACAGAGTCGGACATGACTGAAGCGACTTAGAAGCAGCAGCAGCAATGACAAGATAAACTTGGTATTATTTGCACATTTTAAATGCCTACTTTAATATTTAATTTCAAAGTATTTTTTTATTCTGTCTCTCATAAGGGAAGAGAATTCACTCCAGGGGGAGACCTTGCAGCCTGCCTCTTCTTGAAGGTAGGAAACAAAGGCCCAGAAATGGGACATTCTACTCTAAGATCTCATGTTCTGTGATACCAATCGCTTCTGGAATCAGGCCCATTGAAACAGTGCAGCCCACTCTGTTAGAAAACACCAGCAAACATCCTGCAGCCTTCCATGCTTTGGGTTTATAGCTAGTTTCTGTCTTGGCTCCATCAGTGTTTGCTCCATCAATTCTGTCTTCAAGTGTAACCTGATAATTAGTGTTAGAAGAATGAGTGCCCAGAAACCCAATCAGGGCTTTATTTATGGGAGGAGAAACTAGGACTTGTAGGACTTTGATCCGTATTTTGTGCATGCTTTATCCACTGAGAAGAATGATACAGGAAAACAAGTATCATAAGACAAGGTTGCCCAGAACTCTTCTGTTTACCACCAGCATGGAGCCAAAGCCCTACCTTGTGATGCCTTCGCTTCCTCCTGAATCGGAGCAGCTCTTTGTGCTGCCGAGACACAAAGTTGACGGCGGCGTACTCAAGCAGGGCTGAGAACACGAAGAGCAGGCACACGGCCATCCAGATGTCGATGGCTTTCACATATGATACCTGGGGTGGAGGTGGGGGGAAGAACACAGGTGAGGAGGGAACAGGGTGACATGTTGAGTATGGTGGAATGTTTTCTGCTCCTTAGAAACCCCCTTCCCCATCATCTTTTGTTGTTTCCTCTCAGCTGGAATATTAGGATGGAGGGTACAGAAGGAAACAGATGAGAAATTCATCAAGAAGACTGGACAGAATATTGAGAAAAAAAGAGCATGGTGCCTAGAAGAGCCCTAAAGAGAAGGGGGATGGTGTGTCCATCATTCTGTCATTGATGGAATAGAATGTGGTGTTCAGACTGAAGGTGATCGGAGAATTTTTACCTAATGGTAAAAGTAAGTGGAGGATGTCAGTGAGAATGGCAGAGCAAGATCTTCAAAAACTCTCCCCCTGCAAAAAAGCAGCGAGGACTCTACAAAAAATGGTCAGAACCAACTTTTCTCCAAACTCTGTTAATGAATCAAAGTCTAACAGCAATCCTGTAAACATTTATTTGGGAAAATCAGTTGAATCCCAGTAAGAACAGCAGGCTTCATGGCATTAAAAATAACCCAGCTTTATTGAGATACAATTCATGTATCATACACATTTAAAGTATAGAAATCAATGATTTTATATCTTCACAATTATATACACTCATCATCATAGTCAATTTTAGAACAGTTTCATCGCCTCAAAAAGGAACCTACTACCTTTTATTTATTATTTCCTTATTCCCCCAATTCTCTTCCTCCAGTCATGGACATTTTATGTGAAAGGAATCATATAATATGTGGCCTTTTACTTAGCATAATGTTTTCAATATTCATCTATATCATAGTATATGTCAGTAGTTTATTTTTTATGGCCAAATAATAGTACTCTGTGTGGATATAACACATATCATTGATCCATTCATCAGTTAAGGACATCTGGACTGATTCTACCTTTTGGCTCTTATTAGGAATAATGCTGCTGTGAACTTCAGTTTTTCTGTGGATGTATGTTTTTATTTCCTTTGTGATGTTTTAAGTTGCCCTATTCCCATCATCTCATGTGTGGCTCTGTGCTAGTCTTGTAAAGCAACAGCCTGCAGGCTCAGTGAACACCAGTATCCTGATAGCCACTGGATGGGGCAGAAGAGAGTAGGAGCTTCTTTAAAGCTGTGTTCTCAGGGAATTGTTATTTGACCTGTTTTATGGTTCTCTGAAAGAGACCACTCACAAGGCTGTCTTTATTTGACCTGACTTGGAGCTGTCACAATGTGAGCAGCTTTATCCTTGAGGGCATTTGTTGAAAACAATCATTGGCAAGTGCTGAACATTACATCAGCCTCAGGCAGTTGGTAACAGTTGAGGCAAACAATTGGTTGATCAGAAAGAATAAAAGGAAAATTTGGGGAATGAGCTGTCCATAAAGCTATGATATATTCCTGGGAACCAATGTGCATTTTTAGGCCTATGAGCATGTCCAGAGTGACTTGAGAAGGCTCTTAGCTGTCAACTCTGAATAAGCAGAAAGTAAAGGCTACAGCAAAGTTTTAAACTGCTTGGCTCAGTGATATGCCACATTATATTATATAAACATATGCTGCTGCTGCTGCTGCTAAGTCGCTTCAGTCATGTCCGACTCTGTACGACCCTATAGATGGCAGCCCACCAGGTTCCACCTGGGATTCTCCAGGCAAGAACACTGGAGTGGGTTGCCATTTCCCTCTCCAATGCGTGAAAGTGAAAAGTGAAAGTGAAGTCACTCAGTTGTGTCCGACTCTTTGTGACCCCATGGACTGCAGCCTACCAGGCTTCTCTGTCCATGGGATTATCCAGGCAAGAGTACTGGAGTGGGTTGCCATTGCCTTCTCCATGTAAATGTATCAGTTCAGTTCAGTCACTCAGTGTAAATGTATAATTTTTATCAAAAAGATTTAAGATATACAGAGAAATAATAAAGTATGGTGAATGCAATGTACTGAATGTTTATGTCCTCCCAAAAGTCATATGTTGAAATCTCATCCCAATATGATGGTATTTGGAGATGAGATCACTGGGAAGTAATTAGGTCATGAGAGTGGAGCCTTCATGAATGGAAGTAGTGCCTTTATACAAAGAGTCCAGAGAGCTAGCTTACTCTCTGCCATGTGAGGGTACAACAGTAAGTCAGCAGTTTGTAACTGGAAGGGGATCCTCACCAGAACCAGACTACCCTGGCACCCTGGTCTCAGATTTCCAGCCTCCAGAACTGTGGGGCAAACTTATGCTGTTTGTAAGCCACCCAGTTTATGGTACTTTGTTATAGAAGCCTGGATTGATTAAGTCAGGCCCATACAAAGGAGAAAATGCAGTCAAAAAAAGTTGTGTCCAGATATTGGACTTAATACACAAAGACTAAATCAGTTATATTTTTAATATGTTCAGCAAACCAAAAAAACCCTGGCTACCCAGCTAAACAAAAGTATGGGAACAAAGTCTCCCTAAGTAGAGCATGAGAAGCTATGAAAAAGAACCAAATAGAAATTCTAGAGTTAAGAAGTAAAATAATTGAACTGAAGCTTTCACTGGAGAGTATTAAGGACAGAAGAAAGTGAACTTGAGGTTATCCTGTCTCTGGAACAGAATGAAGAACAATGAACAGAGCCTCAGGAACGTGTGGGGAGTCATCAAGTGCACTAACCTGTGTCTGATGGGTATTTCTGAAGAAGAGAGAGACAGAAAAAGGCAGAAAGAATATCTGAACAAATAATGGCCAATATTTCTCCAAATGTGATGAAAAACAGTAATGTACACATCAAAGAAGCTAAATGTACCCCAAGCAAGATAAATGCAAAGAGAGCTACACCTAGACACACCATAATCAAACTGTCTGAAGCCAAAACAAAACAAAACAAAACAGAAAAACCACCAAGAATCTTAAGAGCAGAAAGAGAAATAATTCATCATGTACAAGGTATACTCAGTAAGATTAACAGCTGATTTCTCATTAGAAACCATGGGGTCTAGAAAGCAGTGGGATGAAATTAAAGATGATCTAAATGAATGGGAAGATATTCTGTGTTCATGGATTGGAAGACCTAATATTGTTAAGATGTCAATACTCCCCAAGTTCCTATACAGACTCAATGCATTTAAAACTAAAATTTGTTTTTATTGTCGATGTAGAAATTGACAAGCTGATCTTAAAATATATATTCATGTTCATATGGAAATGCTTAGGAGCCAGAATGGGCAAAACTATCTTTAAAAAGAACAAAGGTGGAGGACTCACACTCCTCAACTTCTAAACTTACTATAAAGCTATGATACTCAAGAGTGTGATGCTGACATAAAGATAAATTTGTGTGTGTGTGTGTGTGTGTGTGTGTGTGTGTGTGTGTGTGTATGTATATATCAATGGGATAGAGTTGAGAGTCCAGAAGTAAACCCATATTTTGGGGTTTACTTAGTCAAAGCCTATGGCCAATTGACTTTTGAGAAGGATATGAATTCAATGGATGGAAAGAATAATCTTTTTAACAAACAGTGCTGGGATAACTGGATATCCACATACAAAAGAATGATATCCCTCCCTCATTTCATATGCAAAGCTAAACAAAATAGGTTGAAATCCTGTATTTATAGCTAAACTATGTAACTCTCAGATGGTAAAGAACCTGCCTGCAATTTGGGAGACCTGGGTTCGATCCCTGGGTTGGGAAGATTCCCCTGGCGGAGGGCATGGCATCCCACTCCAGTATTCTTGCCTGGAGAAGTCCATGGACAGAGGAGCTTCCTGGCAGGCTACAGTCCATGGGGTTGCAAAGAGCTGGACATGACTGAGCAACTAAGCACAGTGCATGAAATTCTTAGAAAAAATGTCCATGTAAATCTTTATGATTTTGGATTAGGCACTGGTTTCTTAAGTATGATACCAAAAATAGAAACTACAATAGAAAATTTAAATTAATTTCCTCAAAGTTAGAAACGTTTGTGCATAAGGAACATTTTCAATCAAGGGAAAACCTGTAGAGTGGGAGAAAATATATGCAAATATTTCAATCTATTTTATTCTTGTTCATGTTCTTAAGAGTTTAAAATCAATAATACACAAAGAACTATTACAACAATAAAAAGAGAAATGCCCCAATTAAAAACTGGGTAAAAGATTTGAATAGATTCTCCATAGAAGATATAAAAATGGTCAACAAGCACATGAAAAGATGCTAAATATTATTAGTTATTAGGAAAATTCAAATCAAAACTATGATGAGATAGCACTTCACATCTATTGAGATATTTATAATCAAAGAGGCAAAATAACAAACATTAATGAGGATGTGGAGAAATTGGAACCTTGGCAGTATTATAAAGTGGTATAGCCACTTTGGAAAATAATTTGGCATTCCTCAAAAAGTTGAGTATATAATATACCTATAACTTATATATAATATATAGTATATATTGATATAAGGACTATAATGTACCATATAATAATATATCTTAAAGAGTTAAAAATATATGTCCACACAAAAACTTATACACAGGAAATGCTTGTTCACAGCAGCATTATTTAAAACAGGCAGACATGGAAATAACCCAAATGTCCATCAACTGATAAGCAGATAAACGAATTGTGATCTATACATGCAACAGAATATTACACAGCCATAAAAGGAAATGAAGTAGTGATACATTCTACAACATATGTAAGCCTTGAAAATATTATGCTAAATGAAAGAAGCCAGTCATAGGAGTGCACATATTGTGTGATTCCTCTGAGGTGAAACATCCAGGATAGGCAAATTCATAGAGGTGGAAAGTATATGAGTGATTGCCAGAGGCTGGGAGGAGGGGAGAACATGGAGTGACTGTTGGTGAATATGGGGATTCTCTGAGGGGTGATGAAAATGTTCTGGAATTAGACACTGCCGAGGGTATACAACTTTGTAAATATACTAAATGTCACTGAATTTTATGCTTTGAAAGAGGCAAGAATGTCAGGTTGAGTGTTATTAGCAAACGGAGCCCACTCTCAAGGCCAGTGTTAACAATGGGTAGAACAGACTGTTGAGTCTAGAGTCAGTTATAAGTGAAGGGGACTGTGGCGTAGACTATTCGTAGAGAGAGGAGCAGCATGTTGAGCCTAACATAAGGAGCAGGAAGCAAGATATTCCTCCTGCTGTTGCAAATGAACAGAGCAGAATGTGCTGTCAGCTGGTAACAGTAAACAGAGAGTTTGGTTTCAAGCTTTTATAGTAAACGCAGCAGAATGCAAAGTCTAGTTTTAATGGTACAAAGGGCACATTGTTGAGTTTTCTTGTGAGGATGGATAGAGGAGAGAGTAGTGTCTAGCACAGATGACGACTGAAGTAGAATGTCATGTCTCACATTAAAAATTAACGGAATAGTCAGTGTCATGAAAAACAAAAATACAGTGGGGAGACTCTTCTAGATTAAAAGAGTAAACTGTATGCAATGTGGGATCCCTCACCATGTCTACTGATGACAGTTTTTGGACCATTGGGAAAATATAAAGGTTCTTTAAATTTTGATGAAATTATGGAATTATTTCTAATTCAGTGATATTATTGTATTAATGTTAATTTTTTAGTTGTAATATGTAATCATTAGTCCTTATTTAGAGGTGAATTGTCATGCTGTCTGTAACCTTCAAATGATTCAGTAAAAATTGCATCTATCTACCTGCTTACCTAGAGAGAGATAGACAATGTGGAAAATGATAACTGGAGTTGAGGTGAAGGCTACTAGGTATTCGTTGCTTATTCTTCCAACTTTTCTGCATCAGAACAGAACGTGAAGTGCCATATTCCTTGCACATGGTGCAGAATGTTGCATTTAGCATAAGGCTGATGGGGGCAGAGTATGGCTGGTGTCTGGCATTAATAGCAGAGCACCATGTTGGGTCTTCCCTATAGCTCAAATGGTAAAGA
The DNA here is from genome assembly GCF_023091745.1 of Budorcas taxicolor. Lineage (NCBI taxonomy): Eukaryota > Metazoa > Chordata > Mammalia > Artiodactyla > Bovidae > Budorcas > Budorcas taxicolor. Next base: position 62,640,269 of record NC_068916.1, read on the forward strand.
ATCTGCCTTCAATGCAAGAGACCAGAGTTCAGTCCCTGGTTCAGGAAGATCCTCTGGAAAAGGGAACGGCAATCCACTCCAGTATTCTTCCCTGGAGAATCCCATGGACAGAGAAGCCTGGGAGGCTACAGTCCATGGGGATGAGTTGGACACAACTGAGCAACTTAACACACACATGTTGGGTCTGGTGTTGACGAATGTGGAAAGTGGCTCCAACGACTGTGGCGAACGTAGTGGAAAACAGCACCTAGTGCTTGATACAGGAGAGTAAAGCAGATTGAGGCATTGAGCGCTGATAGTGAATGGAGCCGAGTGTTGTTACCTCAAGTGTGGGTGAGTGGAGGAGTGTGTGGCGTCTGGCATTAATAGGAAATGAAGCAGAACATTCCGTCTAGTGTTACATGTGAATTAAACAGAATGTGAGGTCTAGTGTTAACAGTGAAAGGAATAGTGCTGCGTTCATCGTCAAGTTGACTGGAGGAGGATTAGCGTCTGGCATTGGTATGAATGCAGTGGGATGCTGTGTCTGGTGTGAGAAGAATGGAACAGAAAGCTGGGTCTAGCACGGAGTGCGTGGAGCAGAATGTGTATCTGGCATTAGCAGTGTGTGGAGTGAAATGTGCTGAGTGTTAATAGTGAACAGAGCAGAACATGGTTCAAGAGTTAATAGTGAATGTGGCAGAAGGTGGTGTTTAACAATAGAAATGTCAGAATCAGACTGAGTTACTGCAGAAAAGAGTATCACAGAGCAGGCACCGGACGGCTGTCTTATGAAGGACCTGCTGGCAAGGTTGGCCCTTGGTTGACATCTAGAACTTGGATTTTGGGCATATTCCCACTTTCCCTAACTGATAAACATGCCCCACCATGTTTTGACCACTGGTATAAACAGTGTGGTTTAAGCTGAACACCTGCTTTCCTCTTTGGAGTCTGGGATTTGGGGATGTGATGGGCAGAGGGTACTTGTGTAACCAGCACCTAATAAAAACATTTGATATTGAATCTTAAATGAATCTCAGAACAATTTCTCTCTTTCTCTGGGCAGAAACTTGTCACACATATAGCTGTATTTTTGTTGCTGGGGTGAGAGTGAGCTCTGTGTGGTCCCTCACGGGATGGAGAGAGTGAGGATGCTTGCACACGGATCCCTCTAGACTCTGCCTGTGTCTTTTTCTCTTATCATCTAGCTATGCATCCTTAATCTATGGATTAAGGATAACGTGTATCCTAATCACTGTAAGGAATCTTAGCTTTGAGTTCAACACTTTGTTGAGTCTCTGAGTCCTATGACTCTTTGTATGTGGTGTGGCACATTGCCACTGGTGTGGCAATGACACACAGTGCCATTGATGGTGAAAGGGGTGGAATATTGCCCTTAGCACTGCTGTGGAGCGGCTGGACTGAGTGGAGTTGAGTGTTAATAGCAGATGAAGCAGAATGTGTGTCTAGTGTTGGTAGAGAATGGAACAAAATGTAGTTTTCTGGCAACTGTATAGAACATGATGTTCTATACAGGAAATGTTCTGGAGGAAAGGTTTATGTAGATTTGAATGCTGGATCCTGCTGAGTTTAGAGGATCAAGAAATAGTGCCTAATTCCTTGTGCATGCCTGATCTCAGGCAGGGAAGGGAGACGCGTGTCCTCTGTGTCCGTCTGGGTGTTCTGTGCTCTTGGGCGGTGGGACCTACCTTGGGCAGGGATGCTCGAGAGCCGGAGCTCTGGGTGGTCATGGTGAGCACAGTGGTGATGCCCAGGCCCACGCGGGCAGGGGCAGCATCCATGTTGATCCAGAAGGAAATCCACGAGAGGATGACAATGAGCAGGCTGGGGATGTACATCTGGATCAGGTAGTAGCCCATCTGTCGCTCCAGGTGGAACCGGGCCTCGATGCATGTGAACTTGCCTGCGGGAAATTAGCGTGGGAAGGCAAAGTGGCCTAGCGGATAGGAACAAGGCTCTGAGGCCAGAACAGCCTCGGCTGGAATCCTGGTCCAGCCCCACACTAGCCGTAACCTTGGATGAGCGTTTGAATCTTTCCGTGTCTCAGTTTCCTCATCTATGGCAAATCGGGGATGATGATGATGATAGAAACAATAATAACACCAACCTCACATGGATACTCGTGTTTACTGCAATGGTAAATGAGATGGTAAAATGAGTAAAGAACTTAGCATAGCCCTCACAAACCATTAGGGCTCCGAATATCATTCATCATCAGCCTCATCATGTGACTATGTGATACCTACAGGGGGAAGTTCAGCCTCTGTAGTCTGCCCTTCACAGTGCAGCCTGTTCCCACCCCATTTCCTTTCTTTCTTCACCTCACCCATGACCCCTACACTCCAGCCCTTGCCTTGAATATCCTCTGTACTTTCTCACTTCTGAGTTTTTGAGCCTGATAATCCCTCTGCCCCGAATGCCCTTCTTCCACCCCACAACCTGCCAAGGAATCCTGCCTCTCCTGTATGGCAGTTTAATGGTGACGTCTCCCCCAGGCAGAGCGCTTCTTTTTTCCCCATGTCCCTTCAGCTCTGTTCACGTGAGTATCGGATCCTTTAAGGTGTAGTACACTGACTAGGCAAGTCAACCTTTCTCTCTCTTTCTCTGTCCTCTGCACCAGGCTGTGGACAGCTCATCTCCCAGTCTGTGTCCCTTGAATTGTGCTGGGCCGTCCCCTGGTGGGGTCTTGGCTCCAGTCCACCGACACACAGTTGCCAGGGGAATTTTGTACAGTTCCCTGGACTGCACCTTCCGTGTGGTCAGGGCCTTGCCAGTCTTTTCTCATTGAATCCACAGAACTAGCCTGGAACTCAGCTCTCACTTAAATGTGGGTAATGAAGGGCCACTGAGATAATGAATGAGAAAAATGCTATGGTGTATGAGAGTCCTCTGTGATTATTTGATAGCTTGGGACCCTTTGGCTCTCCGGACCCATGGGGCCTGCATCCTCCAGTGAGGAGGGCTGACCGTGGCCTTGAGCATCCCCTGATATTGGTAATTTGAGGGGCCTGGAGCCCAATTCCTTTGGGGACTGAGGGATGACTGGCCTGTTCTCTCTCTCTGTCTCAGCTTCCCAGGGATGAAGAGAGTATTTTTGAAGTTTCTAGGACGTCTATCTCTGAGGTCACTGGAAAGGGACACCTGTCCTAAACAGAGCAGAACCCAGGCTGCCTGCTCTTTTTCTGGGCCTTCCACTTGCATCAGGACGCACAGTGGTTTCCCTCAACTCCTCACCCTCACCTCCCCCTCTCCTTGGCTCCTGTCACAGCCCGTCATGTGCCTCCACTTCACTGGGCCGCGTTCGCACAGCAGGCCCCCCGCCTCCCATACACAGCTGGCGTGCTGACTGGCTGCCTTTTGTCTGCAGTGTTCCATAAGCTCCTTCCCTGCCTGAAACAGGGCAGGCGAAGCCAGTCTTGGTCCTGCCCCAGTTCATTTCTGTGTTCATTCTTCCAGCAAAGCCTGGGCTAAGCATGGGAGGTTGTAGCTCACACTCTAGGGGACCCTTTCCAACTTTACTGCTTACTAATCTTCAGTGCTGGCTTGCAGCTCCCTCCTGAGGCCTAGTGGGAACATCATCTGCTCTTGCCCTCTGAGCGATGCCAGCTGCTCTGTGACACTGCTAGGTGTCCTCTCCCTGCCAGCTCTCCCTTCTGCCTTAGGTTCTACCCTGAGCTGAGCACGCTGCTACCTGGAAGAAAGACTGGATCTCCTAGTTCCCCTTGTTGTGAGCCGTGGTCCAAGCTCAAAGTTACTTGCCCCAGGACTTCAGGAGGAAACTGTGGGAGCCACTTTTGGTTTTAAGGGACATTCCCTTAACCCCTGGGTAATAAATGCAGAACTAGACCCACCATGGGTGCCTCATAAGACCCACTGAAACAGTGATGGCATGAAGGTTTGCAGTGACCTCTGGCCCTGGCTGCAGCAGGATGGGGCCCGAGGAGGGGGGCCCCTTGCGCCTACCTGTGTTGTAATGCTTGGTGCAATATCTCAAGTCCTTCTCCTCTTTCAGGATAAACTGGGGTAGAGTTAGTCCGTCTGCCACCTGCACAGCCCCCTGCTCCTGCCACTCAAAGATGAGGTCATTCATGGTGTATCCAACTGGGATGGGATCAGAAGAAGGAGAAGTCACCACCTGGAAGCCCTTATCTGAAGCATGTCAGGGGTGATTAGGGTTAGAGGCATTAGACCCTCAGTGGAACTCATGAGACTACATTGCTTTATTTCTCCTCCTCCCATGGGCGGTTAAAGCGGGTTTAATTGCTTGTGTTTACTTCACAACCCTGTTACCTTTCTTGCTTGTCCCAGCATCCCACCTTAGCATCCCAGCTCTCAGTTCTGTTGTCAAGTTCAGCTGACCTCTGCTATTTTTTGCCTGTGCACCATCCTTGCAAGCACATCCCCCTCCCTCCAACCCCTGAGGAATACCTGTATGGATTGCTGTCATGGTGGGGCTGTCAGTTGGGGGACAAGGTCTGAGATGGTGACTCATTTAGGCCAATCAGACTTTCTGCCCCAGAACCTTGACTCTGGAGTAAAGTGACAGCAGGTTGGGAGCTGGCTGGTGCCGACTCTCCTCGGAGGTGGTGCTCCAGGGAATGGTCTGTTAGTTTCTGTTGCCTAAATGCTCTGCCCTGGTTCTTGTACATTAGCTTCTCCTCCAAATCTGTGAGGAGTTTGAACCCCTATGCCCTTCCACTTAATTCCAGTCTTTAAATTCGTCAGATTGGTTTCTCTGTTTCCAATCAAGTAAGTGAGCTACCCAATTGGTTAAAATCTTGGTTCACCTGTGAACTCCTCCATAAAGCCTTCTCTGTATCCTGTCTCCTTCCCAATCAGAAGGAAGTGCCCTTTCTGCCCTGAGGCCACAGCATTTTGTACACCTAACCACACACTTACCACTTGCTGCTCTGTGTTAGAATATTTGTGTGGACAGACATTTCTCTCCCCTGCTGTAGTGAGCAACTCTGGGAGTTTAAGGACCCTGACTTATTTAAGCTATGACTTCTCTATTCCTGGTGAGCATGTTCACAGAGAACATGGAATAGTGCCTCTTTGGAGAGTGCTCTAGAGCGGGACCTGAGTCAGACAATGTAAGGGAAGTTACATTTCTAATGCACTTTCTAACAGCAAAGGCCCTTATCTGGTATTTTGGACTGCTATAGTATGGCAACCCACTCTGCTATTCTTGCCTGGAGAGTCTCCATGGACAGAGGGGCCTGGTGGGCTACAGTCCATGGGGTTGCAAAGAGCTGGACACAACTGAGCAACTAAACACAGCACAGAGCACAGTAATCTCCTGGGGTCCAGGGGTTAGGAGCAGATGTGTGGGAATTTCTGCTGGTCCCATGGGTAAAGGAGGATCTGATTTTTTTTTTTTAATAGAGGCCTCATGCAAGGGACTCACAGCTTTCCAGTTGCATAATGCACGTCTGGACATCCATGGGGAAGTTCTTCAAGTCCATGGGGCAGGCCAATGTCAGGGTGATTCTGGGAAGAGAAAGGAGTTGAATGATGCTGGATCCACAGACCAGGGAAGTTGTGCCTCCATGCTAGTTACTACCAGCAAGTTAGTTATCTAGGAGAGGGCAAGGACGTCAGGGAATTAGGCGTTTATTGAATATATGCACGTTTACTAATATATGCACATTTCCATATCAGAGAGAGAAAGGAGGTTGCCTCCAGTTACACAGAGTCTGTGGAACTTCTGGGCTTCTTTGGTGTCTGTCTGGCTTCTAGAAACCTGCCTTTAGCAAGTTGCCTGAGGCCTGGAGGCCCGCATCCTTACTCTTTTGCAGAGCTCTTGGGTACGGACAGAGCCTGACTTTTAAACTGAGCACTACCAGGCCTTAGGCATCCCCAGGTGCATCTGGAGCAGGTGTGTAGGTGGTTCTTGGCTCCTCCCTTCACACACTCACCAAAGGTGATTTCCAAGAGGCCCCCTGCCTTCTCAGTGTCCAAACACAGCTGATTCCCATCTGCAGGCTCCTGTTGGGCTCAGCTGGGAAGCAGTGGTTGCCCCAGGCTTTTGGGCTAGCTGTTGATTTTGGGTTGTTCAACCCTGGCAGAAGCTGCAGTTTCAAGCAGAGGGAGTCCCCTTAGCAGAATCCTAGGTCTGCAGCTCAGCTGAGATGCAAGGCTTCAGCCTGAAGGGCTCTGCCAACTCCCAAGCCCCTCTTCAGGGAATGGAGAAGAAAGACCAGTGGAGGCCAAAGAGACTTCAGTTGACAGGCCAACTCCCGCATTTGACAGGTGAGAAAACCGGGGTGCAGAGGAGGCTAGGGAGGGGCGCATGTCAGTTCACAGCAAGCTGATGGCTCAGCCAGGACTCAAAACTGTCGCTCCTGGCCTCTGGATTTTGAACTCATGTATTTGCTGACGGGCTTTCTAGCACTGCTGTCCTGAAAAGCCAACCTCAATGCCCAAAGACCCCTAACTGGTGGTCATGTGGGGCTTAGCTGCCAGCACCTTGGCCCCACATGGTGAGGCACACAACCCTGGGTGAATGCCCTCCTCCAGCTTTTACCCATGGCTGTGGATGTGGGCCCTTTAAGTACAAGGCAGAAGCAAGGGAGGGAAAGAAGAGGAAAAAGAGGGAGTGGGAGGAGGAGGGGGCAGGGAAAGGGCACGCCGTTGAATTTCTGCAGATAAAAGCTCTAAAGTGGGGCAACTGTCACACTGGGTTAATTTCCTGAAGTTGAATGACCTTGGAACATCACTTTCTGCTGATTTGTCCTTCTGTCATGCTGCACTGGGGCTCAGCTGCCTGGAGATGTGAAACTAGCCTGGCTGCAGCAAATCCCCAGCCAGCAGGGCCTTGGTGGCCATCCTGAGCCTGTCACTCTTCCAGTCTGGATGTGCAGGGGGTGGGGTGGGCAGCAAGTGAGCAAGGCCATGTGGGCCCCTGATTCCTCCCAGTCTGCCTTCCCGCAGTGCCTCCTCTCCCTCCTGAGGTCCTTGAGTCCCCCTCCTACCCTGTCTGAGTCAAGTCACACTTGGGGATTAGGGCCTGTATGGCCTCTCCTATGGGCCTGGACACTTAAAGCTCATCTCCTAATAGAATTAAAAAGATACATTTCCCTGAGGAACTGGTGGAGACAGGGAGGCATTTAGGACCAGTGCCCCTTAAGCTCTTTGAAATAGAAATATGTTCATCCAATATTTGAGTGCCTGTTGAATGTTCTTCTAGGCTCAGAGTGGGCATTAGATCCATACTAACATAGTAGAATCTAGGTTCTACTACTAAATAGTTGTGGGAACTCTGGCAAGTTGCTTAAACTTTCAGATCCTCACTTGTCTAATCCGCAAAATAGGCATAACAAAACCTGCTTCATAGAGTTGTTGGGAGGATTAGAAATCATACGTGGTAAGTCCCAGCCTAGTGGGTAAATTCTCAGGGAATAATGCATAGTAAGAATATTGCATGGACATTGGTTCTTCCCTCCATGCCTTGCAGGAGGAGACTGGGAATTAGGTGGGATGGGGGTTGCAGAGTGTGGCAGAAAATTCTGAAGGTTTGACCCCAAGTAGTGTCTGCAGGATCCCTCCTAGGAAAGAGGGTCCCAGGTTCTTAAAGTCAATACGAGGAATAGAGGGTAGAAAGGTTTTATAATCAGGACGGAGGATCCCTGGTTTATACCTGTGAGCAGCACTGTCCACCCGGCAGGCCATTTGTGTTGAAGTTGCTGTGATTTTTCAGACTTCGTGCTTTTGGTCCTACTATTTTTTAAAAAATTATGGTAAAAAAGTGTAACATGAGATCTGCCCTCTTAATACATGTTTTAGTGTACAGTCCAGTATTTCTGTCTACAGGCACACTGATATACAGCAGCTCTCTGGAACTTATTTATCTGAGTAACCAAACATTCCTGGGGTGGGCATTGACTTTGAATACTCTTTTGCCATCTTGTTTTATTGAAATGCTGGGGAAGCTTGGGGGCCTAGTTTTAACCCTCTGTCTCTAGGCTGCTACCTTATTCTCCCTGATTATAATGAGCCATGGACTTCTAGAAGCTCCCATGGTGTTTGATTCTTTCTTGCTGATTGTAAGTGGCAGAGCAGGCTCTGCCTGTTCTGCAAAGGCATTGGGTTGTCAGGGCCTGTTTACCTCTGCTTGGCCCTCCTCTTAGGGTCTCCTCCCAGAAGGTGTGTTCTGAGGATTCAGGGGGTGATGAGCCTGACAGGACTCACCTGATGCTGTAGAGGACATTCCCGTTCCGGGAGATCCTCAGCAGTTTGTTGTCTGTGGTGATCTCGTGGAAGTGGGCCCCCTTCTCATTGGCAAAGAACAGGTCAGGTTTCCAGATGGAGTCCAACATGGATGGGTCCAAGTCCAGCGAGTCATCAGGGTATTCGTTGTAGGCCAGCCGGGGGTCGTTCCACTGCTGCCGCAGGAAGATGTTGACCCTGTAGTCCTACAGCCAGGAGACAAAGAGGTGGACTCAGAGTTAGGCCCTGGATTGTCACATGGTGGAGGGCCTGGGTGCTTCCGGTCAGTGTTCCCCAAAGCCCATTCTGGAGGATGTTATCAGAGTGTGGGGTGAGGTGTCAAGTCTGTGCATCAGGCAAAAATCAGGGGAGTCATAATTATCCCTGAAAATTTTCTGGATGCCCTATTAACTACATTCAACTCTGAACTGATATAATTTAGGTGTTTTGATAAGAGAAATAATACATCACAGATAAAGTCCCCCTTTGATTATTAACCCCATCAGTGCAGTAATTCTCTTGACCACTAAGCTTTGAGAGTCACTATTCTAGACAGATTGAAAGAACAGAAAGACTAAACGCTAATGCCTGAGCAGTCACACTATTTTGTCCAGTTCCCAAGAAGTGAAGGAAGGTTGGGTGGAGGAATTTTATAGTGTTCTGCTGGTCTTAGAATTCATACCACTCTGTTTTAGTAGCCACCTTCTATTACCTTTTGTAGCATGTGTTGATTTGTTTGTTTGGGGAGGATTAATAGATGACACACCTTACTGAGTTTTAAACCCAGTGCTAAGTAAAATGCTCTCTGATGGGATTGTAGTATAGTTACTCCACTGAAAAAATATTACGATCAAACCAAGTAGGGAAATGTTTGATTAAACCAAATATATCAGATTTCTTTATTGGAGGACTTCTCAGAGACCTTAATATACTAAGGAGTTGTGTGTATCTCCAAGAAGGGACTAGCCTATTCACTATTTCCCTGGTTCGTTTTGGCCATAGAACTCTTATTTTGTACACGCTACTTGTCTTCTACAGAATGTAGGTTAGAAACTGCTGTCCCAGTTAAAAACTACCCACTTCTCCATCTTTATTTTTCTCCAGATGGGGAAACTGAAATCAAAAAATAATTGAGACTGGCCAGTGTCTCTATGAAAAGGCAAAGCAGAGCCCATTTTGGAGCCTGGGTGCCTTGACTACTAGCTGAGGATTTGTTCGTTGGATCCTAGAGGAACGTAAAGAATCCGTTTAGTTTGTATTCACATCCTGAGAAGCAATTCATGGCATGGGTAGGTCTCCATGGTGGGAAATTGGGTAATGAAGTTAAGAAATATTTCCATTAAGAAAAGTTTTAAATTTTGTTAGAGAATCATTGTTGACTTGCAGCCCATGAATATTTCACTGCAAGTAGAAATTGGGGTGTATTTGTGTTGTCCTGTGAAGAAGGGTCTAGCTCTCTCTGTTGGATTCCCAAGAGGGTTTAGTGTGTGTGGGTGTGTGTGTGTGGGTGTGTGTGTGTGGGTGTGTGTGTGTGTGGGTGTGGGTGTGGGTGTGGGTGTGTGTGGGTGTGTGTCAGAGAGAGAGAGAGAGAGAGAGATGAAGCACTGGGCAATTCATGTCAGAGTAAACAGACTATGAATGGTTGGACAGAAAAAGCCTTCAGGTCCCCAAACCCCAGCTGCACTTCTGATGTTCTTGCCAGTGACATGTCAAATGGTTTATGTGTCGGGAAGAAGGAAAATAAAGTGGCATTTAAAATGGCCTGTTAGGCACCAGGCACTGTTCTAGATACCGTCACATACATTTAATCCTTACAAAACCCCTGCAAGCTAGACGTTCATATTCTCACAGTGAGCTTAAGGAAACTGAGGTTTGGAAAGGTTGAGAGGCTTGTTCAAGGCCCAGAGCTAGCAAGCAGCAGAAAGTGTGAAAGTGAAAGCGTTAGTTGCTCAGTCATGTCCGACTTTGCAACCCTATGGACTGTAGCACTCCAGGCTCCAATGTCCACGGGATTCTCCAAGCAAGAATACTGGAGTGGATAGCTATGCCCTTCTCCAGGGCATCTTCCCAACCCAGGGATCAAACCCACATCTCGTGCATTGCAGGCAGATTTCTTTTTACTGCCTCAGTCACCGGGGAAGCCCAGTAAGTGGCAGAGCTGGAGTCTGAATCCACATCAGCCCAACCTCCTAGTGAGAACTTGTTGATTATGTCCCCTGGCAGTGGATGGCCAGTTCTTTGCTGGGGACCATTTTCTATCATCCCTACAGCCTGCTCAGCCTAAGCCTTATTTCCGGTAGGGGCCTTAATGCCCACAGTCTTTCCTGACTGCTTCCTTTTCTGATCTTCTGATAAAACCAAATCACCAGAAATGTTTAATTTAGCACTTCCTCCCTGTGTCTTATCTCCTTAACTTGATGGGAAACAATTAGAGACAATGGACCTGACCTTGGAGTTCTCTTGTACCCTCCTGCCTACCCACCCAGTCTGTGTGCCTGGCGGGGGACGAGGAGGAACACAGCCAGAAAAAGTTGGAGTATGAAGAGCTTTCCCCATTTTATGGCTGGAGAGACTGAGACTCTTTTCTAAGGTCACACAACAGTTCACAGAAGACCTGGGATTAGAATCTGGATTTACTTCTCTGGGCCCCACTGTTAAAAGAAGGAGTTAGGAGGGGATTTCCTGGAAGTCCAGTGGTTTTGATTCCACACTCTCACTACCGTGGCCTGGGTTCAATCCCTGGTTGAGAAACTAAGATCTCTCAAGCTGGGTGATACAGCCACTCACAAAAGAATTTAGGCTAGATGGTCTCTGAGTGAGTGAGTGAGTGAAGGTCACTCAGTCGTGTCTGAGTCTTTGTGACCCCATGGACTGTAGCCCACCAGGCTCCTCTGTCTATGGAATTCTTCAGGCAAGAATACAGGACTGGGTTGCTATTTCCTCCTCCAGGGGATCTTCCTGATCCAAGGAACGAACCCAGGTCTCCTGCATTGTAGGCAGATTCTTTACCCTCTGAGCCACCAGGGGAGCTCCTAGATGGTCTCTAAGAACCCTTCCAAATCTCATAGGTAATGATTATTAATTTTATTTTTTCCGGTGATATTTAACTGAGAGTCTAAGTGCCAGGCACTGTTCTAGGAACTGGAAAATCCATTGAGAACCAGAAAGACGTTTATGGTGTCCCAGAGCCTACTGTGTGGTGCTTACACCACATGGAAACAGGGCTCTGCTGAGGCTTAAAACAGGTCACTGGGAGATGGGGTCAGGGAAGGTGCTAGGAAGATGTGATATTTAAAGTGAGACCAAATATGGAAGAGTTGAAAAGGAAAAGCATTTAGGGCAGTTGGAACTGCCCCTGTGATGGCCTGGAAGCAAAGCAAGAGCACGTGCCTTGGAAAGAATAGTGAGTGAATGAATCAGGGCAGGAGTGGGAGGAGGCACGTAGTGAGTGGAGTCTTCAGAGAATTCTAAGTAGGGAAGGACATTATTATAGTTGCATTTTATTACTGATATTTAAAAATATTTTAGTTTTCTTATTACAGAAGTAATGCATGTTGACTATAAAAAATAGAAACATACATTACCTAAAAGAAGAAAAACAAAATAAAAACTGTAGGGTTTTATTATGAAATGCTTCATAAATAGTGAGGGTAAAAGATGTGGAGACTGTGTCTGACACCCACAGGCAACTTGTCTCCTCCTTCCAGTGGCCTGGCTCCTCCCCTCTGCATAGATTGATTTTCTCATCCCTGGTTGGTAAACAGCAGTGGGAAATGCCATTCAGAAGGAATCAATGTAATTGTTGTAATCGACTGAGAGCTAAATACTGTCTCACTTACTTGGCTGTACACTCACGTTGGTTGGTATTCAACCCGCTGGGCATTCATGTTCAGGTTCATGGGCAGGAGGGGCAGCACTGGGGTTCTCTACCCGAGAATCTCAGGTCCTACCTCCTGTAGTTGGCTTCTAGTCCTCAGACCCTCAAGGTGGCCCATCTTCTAAGTCCTAGGGGGCGGGCCTGCCAGAGCTCTGGCTCAGCAGGCTCTAGAATCCACCCTCCAGTCTTGCCTCTGAGAGTCCCTGATGGCCTTATTTCTGAGACCGAGGTAGAGCATTCATTCATCTGTTCTTTCATTCAACAAACATTTATTGAAGGCTTCCTGTGTGCCGCCCCGCTCCCCACCGCTGTTATGTCTAGTTTCGCACTCTAACCTCTCCCAGTTGCTGCTGCTGCTGCTAAGTTGCTTCAGTCGTGTCCGACTCTGTGCGACCCCAGAGATGGCAGCCCACCAGGCTCCCCTGTCCCTGGGATTCTCTAGGCAAGAACACTGGCGTGGGTTGCCATTTCCTTCTCTGATGCATGAAAGGGAAAAGTGAAAGTGAAGTTGCTCAGTGGTGTCTTACTCTAACCTCCTCTAAAACTGTAAATTGTGGTGAAATAGGAAGCGTGAGGTGCTTTAGTGGGAAAGTGCTAAAAGCCTGGTGAGTGTTGGTGGGAAGGGGACATGCAGGGCAAGGTATGTGCCCACTGCAATCAGAACCCAGAGACATTACCCACGAGGAGAATGGAGAACCAGCTTCTTATGTCTTCCTGCTCTCAAAGGAATGTCTCTTCTCTAAATGAGATGCAACCCAGTAAACACTTATGAGGCCCAGTAGGAAAACAATGAGCGTGGAGGCTCAGGCTTCTACCCTCATGGAGCTCAGATTACCTAGCCAGCCAGGAAAGGAATGGACACAAATCTAATGTACAAAACTGAATGTGATAACGGTCAGAAAAGGTTCTATTAGATATTGCTGCTATTAGATAAGCAGCTGTTAGTTATTGCTTTTAGGCTGTTAAGATTACTTCCAGGTGAATCTGGAAGTGATTTTTGGGGAGAAGGTAGCATCTGAAATGGCCCCTATCAGGTTGTTCCATCCTCCTGAAGTTAGCATCTCTAGATCTGATATTGTTCTGAAATAAGAGCAATACTTGATTTCTGCTGGAAAGGAGGCCAGTAATGTGTGAGGAAGAAGGACAGGGGTGAGGAGTACAGACACGAAGCATGACTGGATGTGAGGGACTGAGGGCTGCAGTCTTGATGTATATAGGATTATGGTTTGTAGAGTTGGAGCGTCAGAGGAATTTCATGTGGAAGGAATAGCATGAGCAAAGGTGTGTAGGCAGGGGCATTCACACAGTTCAGTTTAGCTCAACCATCAGCTGCAGAAGTAATAAAACGTCTCCCTTATTGAGGACCTACTATGTACCAGGTATTTTGCTAAGCATGCCACAAATTGCACCTCATTTTTATCTTTAAAACAATCCTATGATTATCTGTATTTTCACCTTAATTTTATAGATGAAGGCTCAGGAAGATTAAGTATTTAGTCCAAATTCATGTAGCAAATAGTGAGGTTGAAATCTGGTTTGTCTGATTATATAAAGCACATTCTCTCAATCACTCTGAGGTGTTGAGGCTGTAGAACGGATTGATTTGAGACTGTAGGTATCCTTAACTACCAGACCAAAGTATTTGGATCTTATTTTGTAGCCGGTTGGGTGCTACTGAAGTTTTAAGCAGCGGAGCAATAGCACAGTGTGACTTCAGAAAGATCAGTGCGGCAGGCATGACCGTGCAGTGTTGAAGTGAGAGGAAGCAGGTCCAGGGAGACGTGCTCTGATGCCGCTGTGACAGTGCCGTGAAAGAGGAGGAGGAGCCAAACTAAGATAGCGGGGATCGAGAGGGGGGCACAGGAGAGAATCGTCGCCGTCTGTCGTCATTCTCATCTCCTTCCTCAAATATTACATCTAGACTTCTGTCTCAACTCCCTCATTTTACAGACTGCCCAGAGAGGCAAAGAGACTTTTCCTGGGCCACACAGCAATCCAGTGTGGGACTTTAATACAGAAATTTTGCCCTACTCCGTTGCTTTTCCTAACCACTTGTAGAACTTTGAGGGCAGGAGGAGGAGAACCAAGGTGGATCGGCCATCAGGCAGGCTCTGCTCTCTTAGAGAGACTCTGAGACAGCTCTGACCGGGTTTGGGATAAGGTGCCTGAGAGCTGGGCCTGTCTGCTAAGAGCTGGGGAACAGGGGCATTGAGAGAAAAGGGTCCAGGCCTCATTCACGAGCTGCTGCTGCTTTTCAAGCTTTCCAGACCTCCGAGATGCACGGTGGAACTGGAGTTATAGACGTTGCCCCCAGTTGTGAGGAGGGTGGGCCCCAGTCTCTTCACAGTCCTGTGAGAGTGTGGAGCTGACTCCTCAGCACGTGCAGAGTTTACTGAGTCCCGACTGAGTGCCAGGCACAGTGCCAAGTGCTTGAATGAACCCTCTCCCCAGATTCTCACAGGGACACTGTTTTATGGATAAATTGAGCCTGAGAATTCTTAATGCTTTGTCTAAAGTTAGTGACAGGCTTCTCTGGAGGCTCAGCGGTAAAGAATCTCCCTGCCAATGCAGGAGATGTGAGTTCGATCTCTGGTTGGGAAGATTCCCTGGAGAAGAAAATGGCAACCCGCTCCAGTATTCTTGCCTGGGAAATCTCATGGACAAAGGAGCCTGGCAGGCTATAGTCCTCGGGGTCGCAAAAGAGTCGGACAAGACTGAGGGACTAAACAACAAATGAAGGCACATAGAGGTTAAAGTGCTTTTCCTGACATCACACAGCTAGTAAGTGGCAAAGCTGAAATTCGAACCCACGATGTTAATGCCAGAGCCCAAGCATTTAGCCACTAGACTATACCACCCAGGATCTCCCAGTTTTGTACTGAGCCACAGTTTTGTGATACCTCAGTGCCATCAGCAACTGCCTCTGGCTGTTGTTACATACCTGTGGGTTTGTAGAGACCCCCAGGTAGCAGAAAGTATTGAAAAAGGGCAAAGGTCTAAACGCTTCTGCCCCAGGTCCAGCAGCGAGCACTCCTGCCTTGTTCCTGGTTTGCCCCTTGGATTTGACCCTTGGTCTTGCTCTACACTCAGGTTCACAGCTGGAAGAGTCCCTATACCTGACATTGCCTCTTGGACTCCACGTGCCTACTCCTCCCTCTCCTAAGTCACTACCCTGCCTGGAAAATTCTCATTTGGATAACACACAATCAGGACTGCATTTGTTGTGAGGAGCTGTAGGTGGTTTGGACCAGTGGAGCGGAGCCTCTTTGTCTGTCTTTAGGGGATCACTAAAGCCCAGCATGAGTTTAATAATTACATAAAAATGCTAATAGCAGCTACTTTTATTGGGTGTCTAACATTTGCTAGAGCTTTATATGCATTGTGTTTTTAAACTTTTTATCAGCCTAGAACACTGGATATTATTATACTCATTTCACAGGGGAGGAAACTGAAATTCAGAGAGGTTAAACAGAGGTTAAGCCCAGAGTCCCATGGCTTGTAGGTGCTAGAGCAGGAATATGAATCCAGGAATGTCTGGCTCCCAATTTCATATTCTCTTGACAATTACATGGTGCCTCTCTATTTTCTTTCTTTTGAAAACCGAGTTCCTAGATAGGGAGGTGAAAGAAGCGTAGTAGACATAGTGTACTGGGACCCCCCTGAGCCCCTGTGACAGGTTCACTCATACGTATCCTCACGGTCAGTATCAGGTGGAGAACTGTGGATTGTAATACAGGCTGAGGTGGATTCGTAACTGGTTGCCAAAGGAAGCAGACTGAAGGGTGACTATTCACTTGAAAAGAGGAAGGAGGACAATATTGCAGTTGTTGTTTCGTCGCTAAGTCGTGTCCGACTCTTTGTGACCCCATGGACTCCAGCACGCCAGGCTCCTTTGTCCATGGCATTGCCCAGGCAAGAATACTATAGTGGGTTGCCATTTCCTTCTGCAGGGAATTTTCCTGACCCAGAGATCGAACCTGTGTCTCCTGCATTGACAGGCAGAGTCTTTACCACTGCGCCACCAGGGAAGCCCAATATTGGCAGTACAGGGCATGAAAGTGAGCTGAACCACTAGAAAACTTGGAAATAGAGGAAATAAGGTTGACCGCTGAGAGTTAAACTAACAGCAGAGATGAACATGCAGCAGAGAACTTCGGCAAGGCTCAGCACCTTCACAAGGACCCGTGTGTAATCTCAGTGAGTTATAACAGGCCCCTGCTTGTAATTTAATCAATGGAACCCTAATTTATTGTATTATGTCTTGTTTAGAGAACTATTATATAAACATATTGAAGACATTCATTCAGTGGTACAAGAAAGGGCAGTTTGAGGATCAGGGATTTGGTGATTGGTAAATTAGCATCATCTGGAGGGTGGGGTCACCCTGCTTGGGGGAGCACCAATTTTTTCATCACTAAAAAATTTTTTTTTTTAAGAAATACTTATTTATTTATTTGGCTGTGTCAGGTGTTAGTTGCAGAATGCAGAGTCTTTTGTCATAGTGCATGGCTTCTCTCTAGTTGTGGCGTGCGGACTCAGTAGCTGTGGCATGCGGACTCAGTAGCTGTGGCGTGCGGATTCAGTAGCTGTGGTGTGCAGGCTTAGTTGCCCCAAGGCATGTGGGATCTCAGTTCCCTGACCAGGGATCAAACCCATGTCCCCTGCATTGAAAGGCAGGTTCTTAACCACTGGACCACTAGGGAAGTCTCTGAAAAGAGTGTTTCTATGCAGTGAGACAAGTATGGCATCTTAGACCTGTCTCTGGCCCAGATGAAATTTCCTCAAAACCTTCTTTTCCTCCAGTTCGGTATGTCAAAAGCAACTTTTCATGTGCTTTCTTGGTACTGGGAGAGGGGTAAGACAGTGCTTTCATGGAGGACACGTGCATGCTTTTTTGGAATGGGAAGTCCCATCATAAATTAAAATCACTTGGTGGTCTTATTTACCCACTTCAGTCTTTCATGGCTTTGGTTGTCATTAGCCAGCCTTCCTGAATCTGACCTGATGGAGCGCCAATCCTGTGCCGCTATAAATTCAAGACTGTGATGCCTCCCTTGGTGGAGTCTTGGAGAGAGCCATCCAGCAGACCGTACCAAGGCTAGCTATAATCTGTTTTCTGCCTTGAACAGACTCTAAAACAAATGTGAGGCCTCTCTTCTTGGCTTCCTCTCAGTCATCAGTTTACCAAGGTTTTGTGGAGTGTTGAGCTATGTCTAACTGGATGACATTTACTAGACTTTTTCTTGGATTTCCTCAACTCCAGAGTGTAAGTGACCTAGCCTTAGCTGTGTAGACAGACTGAAAGTATGATGGAAAAAGCAACAAACGAGGATCTTATCCACAATGCTAACCAACCTCACACAATATTCAGAACTAACCTGACAAACGTGTGACTTGTGTGTATATATATAGAAGTTATACATATATATATGTGACAAAATGATTCTAAAACCTTACTGAGAGGCATAACAGAATATCTCTATAAATGGAGAGACATACCACATTCATACAGTATTGTTAAGATGTCAGCTCTCTGCAAATGAATCTATACATTCATTGCAATCCCAGTTTAACTCTGAGGCTATTTTCATAGGATCAACAAACTGATTCTACAGTTCATAGAAAAAGAAAATAGACTAGAAATGACAATAAAACCTTATAAAGGAGGAACAACAGAGGATTTTTTTTCTCCTGGACGTAGAACGCAGAGTGACGGGACAATAAACTGAGGCTATTTATACACTCAGCTGTTTCTGTAGCCCACCATGTATCTAGGCTTCCCAGTTGGCTCAGTGGGTAAAGAATCCACCTGCAGCTCAGGAGACACAGGAGGTGAGGGTTTGATCCCAGGGTCAGGAAGATCCCCTGGAGGAGGAAATGGCATTTAATGACAGCATTTCTAACCAGTGGAGAAATAATGGCTACTGAGAATAATGCCGGAAAATTATCTAATCAGAGAAAAATAGAGTTAAACCATCATCAGCTACTTTACAGCAGACTAAACTCCAAATGGGTTATGGAGGTACGTATAAAAGAGGGAACTTATGATATTATTCAAAATGTGCATATGTGCTCAGTTGCTCAGTCATGTCCAACTCTTTGTGACCCGGTAGACTGTAGCCCACTAGGCTCCTCTGTCCATGGGATCCTTCAGGCAAGAATACTGGAGTGGTTGCCATTCACTTCTCCAGGGACTGATCTTCCCAACCCAGGGATCGAACCTGTGTCTCCTCTGTCTCCTGCATTGGCAGGTGGATTCTTTACCACTGAGCCAACTGGGAAGCCCTTCCATATTCAAATTGCCCGCTATGTAAAAACAGGCAAACAAAAAAGCAAAGATACTCAAATTCACTAAGAATCTAGAGTGAAAATTAAAAATGACAATGAAATACCATTAAATCTCATTTGGTAAAATTTAAAAGCTTGGTAATATCTTGAGTTGGCAAGGATAAAAACACTGTTGTGGGGACAATTATTGAAGCTTCTTTGGAAGTGATCTGGGCAATAATATTTGTCACAATAGTGCAGGTCCTTTGATAAAGTAATTCCACTTCAGTGATATATCCTAAGGAAACATGCAGAGAGTCATGTCCAAGATTATTCACAGTGACACTTGTTTGTAGTAGTGAAAGCGTCATAAGCTTAGAGAAGAGTGGTTAAATAGCATGGAAAGATGTTATGTCCAGACCATGGAATTTTATAGGTAGGCTGCAAGTCTGGAAATATTGATTAAAATCATTTTGTAATGTGTTGAATGTAATAATAATAAACCATTATAGTGTTTCTAAATTTGAGGGTGGGTAGAGCATTAAGAATGAGGTAGGCTATAGGTGGGCTTCCCAGGTGGCGCTAGTGGTAAAGAACTCTCCTGCCAATGCAGGAGACAGAGAGGTAAGCTCACTCAATCATGGCTGACTCTTTGTGACCCCATGAACTGTGGCCCACAAGGCTCCTCTGTCCATGGGATTCTCCAAGCAAGAATACTGGAGTAAGTTGCCATTTCCTCCTCGAGGGGATCTTTCCGACCCAGGGATAGAACCCAGGTCTCCTGCATTGTAGGTGGATTCTTTACCACTGCACCATATGATTCTCTTCAATGTTCATCGCAGCACTATTTACAATAGGCAGAACATGGAAGGAAGCTAAATGTCCACTGACAGACGAATGGTTAAAGATGTGTTACACATACACAGTGGACTACTACTCAGCCATAAAAAGGAATGGAAGTTGGTCATTTGTAGTGATCTGGATGAACCTAGTGTCTGTCACACAGAGTGAAGTCAGTCAGAAAGAGAAAAACTCATATTGCATATTAACACATATATATGGAATTTAGAAAAATAGTACTAATGAACCTATTTGCAGGGCAGGAACAGAGACTCAGATGTACAGAACGGACTTGCAAACATGGCAGGGAAAGGAGAGGGTGGGACAAATCGAGAGAGTAGCATTGACATATATACACTACCATGTGTGAAACGGACAGCGAATGGGAGGCTGCTGTGTACTCAGCTATATTTCGTGATGACCTGCAGGGGTGGAATGGGTGGCGGGTGAGAGGGAGACTCAAGAGGGAGGGAATACATGTATGCATGGTATACAGAAGAAACTAACACAACATTGTAAACTATTATATACTTAAAAAAAAAAGATGTGGGGAAAAAAACGATTCAGCTTAAAAATGAACTGTGGTATGTAGCTGCTGTTAAAAACAATGCTTTGAGGCCCACTAAGCCAGAGTATGGAGGGGCATCGCTCCAGTGCACTCCACTCTGAGCACTCCTCGGGGCCTGGGTTCATTTCTTGGCCTTTTGGCTCAAGATGGAAATTGACATACTGGCTGTACTGGGAGAGCACCCCGGAGGCAGAGAGACCGAGAACTGGGGAGAATGGCCGAGGGAGCCGGGTGTGGGGAGGGAGTGAGCGGACTGACCTCAGGTTTTGGAAGTGCTGCAGGTGCATAGATCGGCTCTCGGTGGCCCCAGCATCAGAATGAAAGCCCTGGGCAAATGAAGATATAAGAGGTGTCCCAAGATGAAACGGGCTGCCTTGGGAGGCGCAGGGTTCCCATCACTGGACGTGTGCAAGCCGAAACCACAATGTTTGTGGCAGAGATTCTGACAACAGATGGGGGTTCAACTGGAGAACCTTCAAGGTTAATTCTCTCCCCAAATATTGACTAGCTCCTCTGGTTCAGGCAACGTGTTGGGTACTGGAAATATAGGGATGATTGAGAGGGACAGGGTCCCCACTCTCACTAAGAAAGCAAACAAAATCACAAACTAACAAGCAAACTGTTACTTTTTAGATATAACTGAAGATAATAGAACATGAAGTGACAGTGACTGGAATGGGGGACCTTTTTAGATAGGGAGTTGGGAAGGACCTCTGAAAAGAAAGCTGAGACCTGAAAGAATGAGAGTCATTCATGCAAATATTTTTCTGGACAGAAGGAGCAGAACGTAGTGAAAGGATTAACAAGCTGTCATAGAATTTGAAGCAGAGTGCTGTGATCTGATTTAGGGTTTAAAAGGCTCCCTCTTGGCGCTATGGGAAGTGGTGAGGATGGGAGGAGAGGAGGCAGGGAGGCCAGTTAAGAGGCCATTTTAGTCAAGCAGGAGAGAGATGGTGCCAAGTTGAATTAGAGTTGACAGCAGCAGAGTTGGAAAGAAGTAGATGGACTTAAGTTTCATCTTGTATGATTCAAAATCAATTCATTTAGTCAGCTGATCCCAATTCAATCCAATCAGTTGATTCAATTTAGTCAATCGATCCCAGAAGTAGGCTGGCATTGAGAAGTGACTGCTTCCTAAACAATGTGTTAACTTTTATGGTTAGACATAAGGACATTTAATCTCCTTACATGGAAGCTGTTTCCGTACATCTTGAGCTCTCATTTCCAAATATCCACAAGGATGGATGGCCAAGACCTTTTGAGATACCCATTCTGTTAGAATTGCACAAATCCTACTTGTTATCCAAATCTGAGTGAAGAAGACCAGGGCAAGGTCGTCTTCCCATGACCCTGCCTCCCTTTGGCACTGTAGCCTCTCCTCTTACCCCATAACTAGTGAGGATGTTTATTGGCTGGAAAAGCTTGGGTGAATTAAGCCTCTCTGAGCTTCAGTTTTGTCATCTATAAAATGGAATTGTTAGGTTATATGAAATAATCTCCATAATTTGCTAACCACTGATGCCTGAGTTTTAGAAAAATGCTCAAATGACCACCACCACCACCACCACCACCACCTCACCTTTTTCCACAGCAAGCTTTGTGAAAGAATTATCTTCCCAGTGTCTTCTCATATTTTTGTCTTTTGCTTTCTTCATGTCCCTGAATTGCATTCCCTACCTTCATACATGCTTCCCTCCTCCCACATCCCATTGCCAAATCCACTGAATACAGTTCTCTTTTCTTAGTTGACATGTCTCCTCTTTTAACTCTGTTGAACACACACACCGGTTTTTAAGCCCCTTCTCTTTGGGTTATTCCACTAAGCCATTCTCTCCTGGAAGGTTTTAACATGGAGAGAACCATGATCAGACTTCTATTCCAAAAAAAAAAAGCTGCTCAAAACCACACCACAGCATTTGCACAGCGCCTGGCACATAGTGCATGTTCAGTGAGCATGCCCTAACTTTGCTGCTGGTTGCGGCCATTCTCTGTGTTCCAGCATTGTCCTGTGCACACCTCTGTAATCTCACGCATCACACTGTGGTCTTGTCTCTGGTTTCCTTTCTCTAGGAGACCCCTTAAAAGCAGGGCCCTACTAGTCACAAATGTCTGGTGTCTCTTTCCGTATGGGAGGATTACAGTCTTTTTCAGATAGGGCCACGAGGCTTTCCTTGGTTAGTGAAATGTGAGCAAAGGTGGTAGATGTCACTGCTGGGTGGAAAGCATTAACTTGCCAGTGTGCTACCATTTAATGCCTTCTTTGCACAGCAAGTATGAAACCATGTGTCAATGTGGAAATGCAAGGCTCAGCCATGACGTGGGGGACAGTAGTCCTGGAGGGTCCCCCAGATCTGTGGCAGACTTTAGAAGAGGGATATATCAGTCTTTGTGGTTTTAAGACTCTAGGGTTTTGGGTGGTGTTTGTTGGTACAGGAAAGCCTAGCCTATATCCCTTGAGCCTATGTAATGCTGCCTTCAGTACATTCAGTATAGGACCTTAAAAATGGGGGTGGAAACAATTAATGAATAAATAGGGAACAGAAGGGAGAAAAAAACCCTTAGGCTTATGTATTGGTGACTGTGGCTGATTATTTTAGTAGTTAATAATCTGTTACATTTCTGCAGCATTCATAAAGGACTCTCATACCCATTTCTTGTGTATTCCTACACTGCATTCCTAGAGCCAGGTGCCAAGGGAGAAGTGAGTCTCAGTGGTATTAGACAGTGGCACAGCTAGAGCTCAAACCCTGGTCTCTTGTTTCCTGGTTCAGGGCTCTGTCCAATTCTCCCCTAATATCTACAAATAAGGCCAGGCATGTGGGCTCTAGTTGGCTAGGTTGTCACCTATCGCCAGGGGTCCTGGCCACAGTGTGCCTGTCTCTATGCCAGGCTGGCCCAACCCTTGGCAAGAGAGGCTGGAGCACACGTGCTTATCATGGAAATGCCAGGATTCGTGCCCAAAGGACGTCAGTAGCCACACACGCACATTTCATCTCTCTCTCACATCTGTTGACATTGAATTCCACATGAGTTCCAGCTGTCTGTGTGTCCCCATGTGTGCACACTCACATGTACACCTGCACACTGTATAGTCATACTCATACCCACATGCTGATACACATTTACATACTCTTTCATTTATTCACATCTTTTAGTATGTACCTACATTCGCACATGCATGCACATAGAATTCATATTTGAGTGATGGCCCAAATGCTGATACATCCTTAAATGCATGCATCAATATTCACAAATATCCACACACAGTTACATAACTGAAAATAATACCCTTCATGTGTTTTCACTCTTAACCACTTTCACAGATTCTTACATGTACATGCACATCCCCATTACACACATTCACATGTGTGATTATAACCATAAAAGTATACCTACTTATGTTCATATCCATACGTGATCAGATACTTTTCTCTCTGAGGTTACCTGTGTATATGGGCTTTCTTGGTGGCTCAGACAGTAAAGAATCTGCCTGTAATGCAGGAGCCCTGGGTTCGATCCCTGGGTCAGGAAGATCCCCTGGAGAAAGAAATGGCAACCCACTCCAGTATTCTTGCCTGGAGAATTCTATTGACAGAGGAACCTGGCAGTCTATAGTTCACCGTGTTGAAAAGAGTCGGACATGGCTGACGGACTAACACTACCTATCTAAATATATTCAAACTAGTGTGCACAGGTACACAGGCCTATGTGCGCATTTGCACAAACATATGGTCCCACAATATACACATGCATGCACATCCTCCAATAATATATAGATGCTACAGAGCACACACTGATGCGCCCCCAGAAGCATGTGTGGTCAGACAAGCTGGCTGGTCCCGTTGAGGTCCTAGGTCCACATTTTTGCCTTACAGAGTGCTGGAGGTACTGCTGTAGACCAGCACCTCCCCTCCCCTTCCCTTTCCTACTTTCCTGTCCCAACTTCTACTTTCGTCTTTTTGTACAGACTCAGAATCACTCCAAATGTCAAATGAAGGTCAGCCAGCCTCTGCGCTGCCCTCGTCAGGAATGGATGGAGACCCCTGTTGCTTTGCTGGCTGGCTGCCTACTCTCAGCTCTGGTGAACAAAGCTGGGCCCTGGGAAGCAGACAGTCAGGCCTGGGGACTCCAGCTGGTTGTAGAGCTGCTCTGCACTCCTGCTGCTCTTAGAGAACAGACACAGCCTGGAAAGTTTCTGACATTGGGACTGTGACCATATTACCATGGACCCAGGGTACACAACCAGCTCATTGCGTGGTTGGTGAGGCTGAGCCCTGGGCTAGAAGTATGGGGGCCTAGGCATGTCTGTTCAGTGAAGTTCCCTTTCAGCTCTGACTTATGATAAAAAAAACAAACAAACAAGCAAGGGCTGGATAATCCCAATAAGAGTTTATATTTGGCTCAGGAGAACATGGGGTTTGGGGTGATACCTGATTTCAATTCCTACTTCTATCCCCGATTAGCTGTGTATCCTTATGCAAGGGACCTAACCTTTGTGAGCCTAAATTTTCTTATCTGTAGAACTCAGCAGTGGCTACAGGACTGGAAAAGGTCAATTTTCATTCTAATCCCAAAGAAAGGCAATGTCAAAGAATGTTCAAACTACTGCACAATTGCACTCATTTCACATGCTAGCAAGGTTATGCTCAAAATCCTTCCAGCTAGTCTTTAGCAATACATGAACTGAGAACTTCCAGATGTACAAGTGGATTTAGAAAAGGCAGAGGAACCAGAGATCAAATTTCCAACATTTGTTGGATAGTAGAGAAAACAAGGGAATTCCAGAAAAACATCTACTTCTGCTTTATTGATTACACTAAAGCCTTTGATTGTGTGGATCACAACAAACTGTGAAAAATTCTTAAAAAGATGAGAATACCAGACAACCTTATCTGCCCCTGAGAAATCTGTAGAACCAGACATGGAACAACAGACTGGTTCAAAATTGAGAAAGGGGTATGTCAAGGCTGTATATTGTCACCTTGCTTATTTAACTTCTGTGCTGAGTACATCATGTGAAATGCCAGGCTGGATGAATCCCAAGCTGGAATCAAGAATGGTGGGAGAAATATCAACAAGCTCAGATATGCAGATATGGGCTTCCCTAGTGGCTCAAATGGTGAAGAATCTACCTGCAATGCAGGAGACCTGGGTTTGATCCCTGGGTTGGGAAGGTCCCCTGGAGAAGGAAATGGCTGCCCACTCCAGTATTCTTCCCTGGCAGGCTACAGTCCGTGGGGTTGCAAAGAGTCAGGCACAACTGAACAACTAACATTTTCAGATATGCAGATGATACTACTCTAATGCCATGAAGTGAAGAGGAACTAAAGAGCATCTTGATGAAGGTGAAAGAGGAGAGTTAAAAAGCTGGCTTAAAACTCAAAATTAAAAAAACCAGGATCATAGCATCTGGTGCCATCACTTCATGGCAAATAGAAGGGGAAAAAGTAGAAGCAGTGACAGATTTTATTTTGTTGGGCTCCAGAGTCACTGCAGATGGTTGACTGCAGTCATTAAATTAAAAGATACCTGCTCCTTGGAAAGAAAACTATGGCAAACCTAGACAGCGTGATACAAAGCAGAGACATCACTTTGTCAACAAAGGTCCATATAGTCAAAGCTATAATTTTTCCAGTACTGATATATGGATGTGACAATTGAATCATAAAGAAGGCTGAGTGCCAAAGAATTGATACTTTTGAGTTGTGGTGCTGGAGAAGACTCTGGAGAGTCCCTTCGACTGCAAGAAGATCAAACCAGTCAATCCTAAGGAAATCAACCCTGAATATTTATTGAAAGGATTGATGCTGAAGCGCCAGTACTTTGGCCACCTGATGTGAAGAGCTGACCCATTGGAAAAGACCGTAATGCTGGGAAAGATTGAGGGCACGAGGAAAAGTGAGCAGCAGGATATCAGATGGTTAGATAGCATCGCCAACTCAGTGGACATGAATTTGTGCAAACTCCAGGAGATAGTGGAGGACAGAGTAGCCTGGTGTGCTACAGACTATGAGATCACAGAGTTGGACATGACTTAGCGACTAAACAACAAAAATGGAGATAACACGTCCTGCCTCGTGGGGGTTGTTGGGAGGTGCAAATAAGATGATACACATGGAAGTGCTCTGCATAATGCCTGACACACAGTAGCATTTAATGTGTGGTTGTTGCCCTTTTTAGTGTTCCGTATTAATACAAGTCTGCATAGTCTTGCTTTTGAATGCAATCTTGTTTGCTAAGCGTATTCTGAGTGACAAGGAAATAGGCTTGAATGGGAAAGTGATCCAGAGGGTTTGGTTGGTGGGATCTAGGGGAGAAAGAAGCTGCAGGGGAGAGGAGCTCTTGGCCATTGCAAAGAGGCCTGGACCTAGGTTTCTGTCGCACCCAGTGTATGCTGTGTGACCTTGCTCAGTCGATGTCACCACTCTAGACATTGGACTCTCTTTCGGTAAAATAAAGGCTGGCTTAGTTTCTTAGCAGTTTTTCTACCTCTGAGATTTTAGGTTTTCTCCTGAATTATCTGCAATGTAAATTAAACACATATTGATAATTAAGAACCCCGTAGGGAAAAAAAAAATCACAGTATTACTAAATGTGGAAGCCAGAAAATGACAACTCTACTTCGGATTAACTTTAGTTAATAAAGAGAAAATTGTGTCAGCTGTGGCCCATTCCCAGAGAAGTACCTCATTGCCAGTCCTTCATGTGCTGCTAAACATTATTTATCTCTGCCCCAGGCAGCCATCTCTCTGGGCTCCTCCCCTTGTTGGTTACCTCCATTTTCAGTGCTATTGTCTCCTGAGCCATGCTGAGCCTGGCATGATTTGAGGTTGGGTTTCCACTTTGGATAACACTTAGGTTGTTGCTTAAGTGTGTTTGTGGGCCTGGGGTCCCTCAGTTTCCCATGTCTGTGCTTTTTACATGTCTTTTTCTTGGGGATGGTTTCCTGGCAGTTATGAGAATTGGACCCTAATTCCTGCTTGGTCACTAACTAGTTCTGGGATGGGGGTGTCTCCAAATCTCCGTTTCCTCAGCTGTACCCTGGGGAGCATTGTGTCTGCCGAGTCTGCTTTGTAGAGTGGTTTCCAGAGCAAGTATTTGGTGAAGGAATGAAGTGAGAGAACGAATGTGAAAGCTGTTCAAAATTATGAGTGGCATCTGAAAATAATAACTACCATCCATTGTGTGTGTACTTTGTTTCCAACCCTGTGCTCAGCACTTCCATGCCTTATCTCCCAGTCCTCAGAACAGTCCCAGGTGGATGCTCTTGGTCCCCTGCTCTGCGAAGGAGGAGGCTGGGTTAGGCTACCTTGTGCACATCCACAGAGCTGAGTCTCAGATTTCGTCTGGGCACCAAAGACTATGTCCTGATTGCTATACTGTTTCTGTAGAAAGCATATGTAGCAGGAATAAAGTCTGAGGAGGTAGACAGCATATACTGGAGAAGGGAAAACTAAGGCTCGGAAAACTCAAGGAATTGCTCAGGATCACACAACTAATCTGGGGTGACTTTGGGGCTTCAGTGTTCAGAGCCCCCATCATTGCCCCCATCGTTCTCATCATCATCATTGGAAACAGTAAAAGCACTTACAAAGCATTTACTCTGAGAAATGCTTTCCTGCTTATAATTTCCATCCATAATAACTTCAGGAGGCAAAAGAAATTAACTTGGTGAAGTAGTATGATATTAATCACCCCTGGGATTTTGCAGACAATGAAGTTGAGGCTTAAAGGTAACAAAGCAAATCAGCCTCTTACATAAAGTGAGTGAATCCAGGTTTCCTTCAGAGCCTCAGCTTTTAACTACCATGCAAAACAAGGGCAAACCACTACTCCATTAGTAATCTGTAATAAGGAAATAGATTTCTGTGCTACTGTTATAGCAAAGCAGGGGTGGGGTTGGAGTGCAGATACGTACACCTGTCTCAACCAAGTTGCTTATGTAACGGGGTCATATGTAAACCGTTACTTGGTTTGATAACTCTTTACCATTTTGGAAGAAGAGTGGAAGTTTCAACATTTGCCACCCGCACTATGAATGACACAGATGTCTGTGCATGTCTGGTCTGAAGGGAGAAGAACAGCAGAGGGGTTCACTAGGAGCTCTGAGAAGGCATCCATTCACAGGGTGGAACGACTTGACTTTTGGACCTGGAGGTCCAGTGAAAAGCAGCCATGCTTGTTTTAGTCGATAGACGGGACAATCTCCACATGGAGATTAAAGGCCTGTTAGTTTTAGGGACTTTGATTGCTTGATTGGACCATATTAATACAGACCTCTCTGCAAAAGGATAGATTTTGGACCATTTGACCCATGACATATAGAACTTAGCAATTTTTGCCAATCTGGGACTAAAAAGTTAGATCTAATTGGCATAAATATTTTAGACCAAATAATGGTTTGAATTAACAGACAATATATCAGATTTGGCTTACTTATTTAAAAAAAATTACTGAGTACCTGTTATTAAATCACTGTGCCAGGTGCTGAGGTTACCACAGGAAATGAGACAAAATTCTGGCCCCTAGAGAACTGAACTACATTACAGTGAGAGGAGGGACACACAGGCAGACTGTGAGAGTGTGAGAATGCACAGCCAGGGCATTCAATGGGGATTGTAGCACACGTCTTGAGAATGGGTAGAAGGAACCCATCCTAGCATTAGGTCAAGCACAGATATGAACTTACACACGTGTACATGCGTGGTAGAGTGTGAAGGCTTCCTGTGGAGGTCATCCTAAGCAGAAAGTTAAGGGAATCTGAGGGTTGGCAATGGAAAGGAAGCTGGAGTGGAGGCCCTGGGCGGAGGCCTCTGCAGCATCAAGAGAAGGCTGGAAACCAGAAAGCAAGCACCTCCCGGGTGGAGAAGGCTGAGCAATTCCATTCATCCAGAATGGGAAGTGAGAGGGAAGAGATGCAGCCAACCAGAATCAGAGGGGCCTTGCAAGCTTAATGCTGAAGGTGAGGGGGCTCTGGGGGAGGTGTTAAAGCAGGGGACCAGTGTGGTTAGGTATGTATCTTAGAAAGACCACAGTGTGAGGAAGAATAGATTGGAGGGGGCAAGATGCAAGCTGGGGACACTTTGCAGTAATGTGAGCAAGGCACTGTGGCAGCCTGAGCTAGACTAGGGGCAGGTGGGCATCCAGGGATGGATGGTTTAGAGGATTTGAAGGCAGTAACATCTATAGGACTTGGTGATTGACTGACTGCTTCTCACTCTGCTCATAAAGAGTTGATTTGAGGCCACTTTAATTATTTTCTCACAAGCTTTATTGAGCCCTTCAAAACAAGTACAATTGATTTTTTGTTGTCAAGAATTGAGAAAAATATTTTAAAGTAGCATTACATTTATTTATAATTATTAACATAAGATTTACTCCTTACAGAAATTAGATAAATAGAAAAATATTGAAGAATATGAAATCCTCCATAAGACTATGATTCAGGGATAATTGCTATTAACATTTTGGTTTTTTTTCCTTCTAGAATTTTTTATACTATAACGGATTTATTTTAAAATTTTCACTGTGGGAATTTTTAAATATATACAAACATAGAAGAACCAACCAAGTATACCCATATCAGCTTGTATAACCCATCTTTTGCTATTCTGAAGCTGAATTTTAAACTTATAAGCAGGTCTTTATATTTTCTTTTAATCTGAAACTTTCACCTCTTGATAGAATTTTGCTTTTGTAATCCTGAGTGTTTAGCATTGTGCTAGCCCCCTAGCTCCTTGGCTATTTTCAGATATATGTCTTCACTCAAAACATTGAACAGGACAGTAAAAAATGTCCAAATCCCATGAAGCCCAACACCAGATTTCCCACCTCCTTGAGCAAGACCAGTACAGAGGGTAAATATTTCAGAGGGAGATATCTCCCAGGCAGCAAGTAGCAGCCTGTGTTTTGACTCACTCACCATAGTTGTCTCAGCAATGGAACCGAAGCTGTTGATGAAAATGTTGCAGCTGACATTCACTGGGGGACCTGCCAATTAAAAGAGATTTCTGCTTAGCTCCATGCCCATGAAAAAAATCCCCCGGACGAGACCCATTCATGAAATGCTGAATTTAGGGATAGATCCCCTTTGGTGGAGGAGACCCTTACTTGTCCTCCACCCTACTTGTAGGCAGCAGGGACTTGCAGCCACATCGTTATACCAGATTCCCAGGCCCCCAAGTGAGCACCAGGTACAGAACACCAGCGGCTGAGATGTACTTTCGTTAACACGGGATGATTCATCATCCTGCCATATGGTTGAAATGCCTTCCCCAAACCCCACTGGCTGCCTTCTAATTTGTGGCCGAAATGTATTTACAGCTACAACATTTGGAGGCCATCTTGGGAATTGCAAGAAACAGCAAGTTCCTTGCCTTGAACTTCTGAACCAAGAATGATTGTCTGAAAGGGCGTTGATGGGAATGCCAGCTGAGGAATCCAGAGGGAACCTCAAAGGAAGTCCATAAGTCTTTGGTAAATACTTTCCAAGCAAGCTTTTGAATCCTACTGCAAGGGTAGGAAAGAAAAGGAGGATTATTTGCCCTTTGGAATCTCTTTGCTAGCAGGACCTCTGTCCAACTGAAGCCCAGTCTCTTCATTTTGTACAATTAGTTACCATTAACTGAACAGGGTTTTCTGTTGCACTGAGAGTGTTACTAATGCTATCTCATTTTATCCTCTCAGTAGCTCCATGAGAAGACACGGTTATTCCCATTATTTTACAGACGTGGAAGCAGTCTCAGAGAGACTATTTGTCCACAGCCACACAGCTAGTAAATTGTCAAGCCTGAGTTCAGATTGGTCTAATTCTGAAGCTAGTGGTTTTAATGATTATACTTTTGGAGAGAGGTTCAGAGAAAGGAAGGGGCATGCTCGAGATCATAATGTGGCAAGATCCGGGAGTTTAAGCACCAGGTTTCCACTCATGCTGGCAAGAAGGCCAGCATAAAATAACCAGGAAAGAATGTGAGGCCGTGGGTGAAATTTATATACGCAGTAAGAATCCAGGAGTGAGAGAGGTTATGAAGAGCAGGGCATTAGGGAAGCCCTTGTGAAGGTGATGATGACCTTGAGCTGATTTTGAAGGGGGTTCAGACTTGGATAATAGGTTATAATCTTTCACTTGAAAATGGCAACATGCCATTTGTGAATTTTTTCCAGGTCCACTTTCTAGTTGATCCCCATGAGGTCCTGAGGTAGGCAGGGCAAAATTATTGTTGCTAGGTCCCTCTAGCAATGAGATTCCCAGCTTCATAGTAGAGCACAGAGAACTTTAGTAGCTTACCTGGGCTTCTGTACCCAGCAAGTGGTGGAGCCAGGACTTGAATCCAAGTTTTCTTATACCCACTCCTCTCTGTTCATCTTGAAAAATTAGCCCAAGCATTTCACCCAAACTCAGCCAAGATTCTTTTCTTTTCAGAAATCCTGGGGGTATAGAAAGGGACTCAATCCTGCTGTGAGGATCCAGGCTTTCCTTCCAAGGGCTTGCCAGGATCCCTGTGTTTGAGACACAGCCCCAAACTCTCACTGGCTCTTTTCTCCAAGGCAAGCCCCTTCCCTTTTCTGGGATGCGATTTCCCCATCAACTTGGGAGAGTAGATCTTGATCTGGGCAGTCATTCTCAGCTCCATGGGTTTGGAATTCCCTTAAGGAAGCTCCTCAGTTGAATTACAAGGTTACTGTATAGGATTGCAGGGCTGGAGTGTTTCTGAGAGATCACTTAACCAGCTGTTTCTCAAACTGAGGTACAGACGTAGAATCACCTGGGGAACTTGTCAAACTACAGATTCCTCAGCCCAACCCCAGACCCAGTGAACTGAAATCTGTAGGGATTGGCCCAGAGTTTATTGTTTAATGAGTGGCCTGAATGATCTTCATGCAGAGCTGGGTTTAGGAACCACTGCTACTCATTCACGGAGAAGGCGATGGCACCACTCCGGTACTCTTGCCTGGAAAATCCCATGGACGAAGGAGCCTGGTGGGCTGCAGTCGGTGGGGTCGCGAAGAGTCGGACACAACTGAGCGACTTCACTTTCACTTTTCACTTTCATGCATTGGAGAAGGAAATGGCAACCCACTCCAGTATTCTTGCCTGGAGAATCCCAGGGATGGGGGAGCCTGGTGGGCTGCCATCTATGGGGTGCACAGAGTCAGACACGACTGAAATGACTTAGCAGCAGCAGCAGCTACTCATTCAGGGCTGAGCGCTTGATCACCTCTAGCAGTGGGGAACTCATTTCATCTCGAGCAGCACTTTCCATAGTTGAATAGCTCTGCCTGCTGAAAATTTTTTCCTTATGCTGAGCAGAAATCTGCCTTCTTAGTCACTTTCACCAGAACAAAGGCCCATTAGGGTTCTTTTTCCCCCCCTCATTTAGACTCAGATCCAGGTTTCTCTTTTCATTTAGCCTCATACCATTAAGATGCCCCAAAGAGTTACTGCCTGTGCCTTGAAATGATGTGCGCAGAGTTCCCACCCAGGCCCTGCCAGTGTCTGGTGCTGTGACTCCCATATAAATTAGATCCTGATTTATGTGTGCGAGAGGGCGCCAGCTGAAAGGACCTCATGGGGAGGTGTGGTTCATTGAAATAAATCAGAAATTAAATTATCCTCAAGAAAATTACAATCTGGCTGCCTTTGGCAGCAGTGTAATGTATATATTTCATTAAATATTAAAGTTTAATTTTGGTCTTGTGTGTATGTTTGCATTGGGCCATGCCCTCGATCCTGGGAGCCATTGTGATACAGAGTCTTAGTGAAGATACAGAATATCAAAGCTGGCAGGGCCTGGTTCTCCTGGATCATGTCACAGATGCAGGAACAGAGGCCTAGAAGTGTCAAGTGATTTACTCTGGGTCACAGACATTAGGTAAGTAGCGGGAGGGTTAGAATCCAGTTTTCGAGCTCTCTACTTCAGTGTTAGGATTTTCACTGTCACTGAGTTCTGCAGAGCCCACTCTCCCTGCCACCCATTCTTCAGGTGAAACTGTTGAGTGATTCATCACTCTGTGGGGTCCTGAAACATGCAGG
Source organism: Budorcas taxicolor (assembly GCF_023091745.1). Classification (NCBI taxonomy): domain Eukaryota; kingdom Metazoa; phylum Chordata; class Mammalia; order Artiodactyla; family Bovidae; genus Budorcas; species Budorcas taxicolor. The sequence goes on from NC_068916.1 coordinate 62,673,062, forward strand.
CCCCTTCCTGTCGTCTTGGGGGTCATAGGGACCTACTCTGCCTGGACTTTATAGGAGCTCTGTAGTTTGTGGGGGGCTTTGGGGACATGTGAAAGGGGTCATGGGGCTCAGGAGCAGGAGGTACCCTGCAATTAATGTTTCAGCCCTCACCACAAGGGAGAGAAGAGATCTTGCTCCTCTTCACCTGGGGTGGGGTTCCAAGAAGATGTGCTTTGCTCAGAGCCCAAGTCAGAGGAGATTATAGGGGGTAGAGATAGTGCAGGGTTGGGAAAGGCCCAAGGGATTGTCTTGTCCTGTATGTTTTGGGTCTGAGTGTTTGGAATAATATTTTCAGGGTGGGGAGGGGAAGGGCCCTGATTCAGGGGTTATGTTCACTGCTATGTAAGTAAGTAAATAAATCAATAAATCAGGGAGTAAGCAACTAAATGAATCACTAGCATTAGACAGAATTGAGTCAGAGCAGCTAGCTGGGTTAAAGTCCCTAGTCTTGGCAGCATGACTTGGGTGAGTCACTTCATTGTTCTAGCATATTTTTAGGGTCATTTGCTCATGTGTTCATTTATGATGGGTTTACTGTGGGCCTTCTATGCGCCAAGTACAGTGATATGCAGAAAGGATAACTAGCGCATGAAACTTGGATGCCCCCATGTTCAGCAGATGGACAAGACCAAGGCACTTCTACTCAGCCTGGAGTTCTAAAGGAGCCCACGAGGGGGCGCCAGGGACGGAATTCCTGAAAACTGCGAAACTGCAGATGCAAACTGGTGGTCAGTTTTCTCCGACTGTGTTTGATTTGGCCAATGGTGTTTCCCAATGATATGGTTTAGCTGCCAACTTGGAAGATTTCACATAACCCCGCCGATTTAAGTCTCACCTGGGAAGGCACGCCACCCAGGGCCTGCATTCCTACCTGGCGGGAAGGGAGACCTGGCTGCCCTTCGCGGAGCCTGTGCTTTCTGGTTCTGCTTACCCTCATCCTATTTCAGTTGTGCGCCGTACCTGCTGGGCTCCTCTGAGTGTTTGACACTGTGAATCTGGTGAAGGGCTTGTGTGCTGACTCACTGTCTTTGAGGGAAGAAAGGTGGTGCTAACAATCCTGGAAGAAAATGGCCTCAGGAAAGAGGTGCTGGGGAGCAAGAGCACCTCGAAATCAACAGGTGTGGGAACTGGGCCCCCAAACAAGCCTCAGTGCACCTCCCAGCCTGTTTTCCATTTGCAAAGCACTCTGAGAAGTGGACTTGGAGGGTGGGGGGTTGAGGGAGCCAATACTAGGAAGCTGTTAGCAGCTGTCACATCTCTTGTTTGGTCTTGGAGTTGAGCCAATGGAACAGCAAGGAAGGGCATCCGGCATCAAGGATTGATCAGGGGGTTGGCTGTGGGTCTTTGAAATAAGATTTTTGCAGGGGTGCTGGGAGGAAGGTCAGGGTGCACAGGCTCCCAAGGAGGTCCTCAAGTCTGCACATGCAGAAACCTGCCCAGAAGTTCGAGATGGTTACAGTTTCCTGAGGCATCAGTGGATGACAGGAACTGGCCCCTCTTGTGAGACATAAGAGCTCAGAGGACTGTGAGCCAGAAGAAGCTTCTCAGATCACTTCATTTGTGGTTAATAAATGGGCTACCCATAGGGCATATCTGGCTCCCAAACATGTTTTGTTTGTATTTACATGTGATAGGTTTCAGGAAGTTTCTCATAAATCTTGATTTGTGGCTTTCCTTGGACTTTTGGATGGTCTGGCAGCACAAGACCCGCAGTCCTGTTGGGTGACCAGGAACTGGGGGGACAGAAAGGCTGCCTGCTTTCCAGGGGCCTGCACCGCTATTTTTTCATATCTCTACCACTCCCTATTATCTTACTAGGCATTCGAAATTGTGGCCCTTATTAGGCAAGAGAGTTCCAAAATTATTTGTTATTCCAGGGGAAGCTTTCAGTGGGTGAACTGTAGTTAGAAGCTTCTCATCTAAGACAAATAAAAGTACAGCTGCTTGGGGGAGAAGCAAGGTGGGGGACTCGCTCATCTTGTCCTCTGTTTCTCTCTTTTGGGACACAGGGAAGAAGCCCCAGGACTCCATGAGGCACAGTGTAAAAACCACAGAGATAGCCCGCTCCAGCCCTGCCCAGGCCAGGAGACTGGAACCCAGAGAAAGCAAGAGGCTTATCTAAGCTCAGAGAGTAAGTTTGTACCCGAAGCAAAACCTGAACCCATTTCTCTACATTCTTCGTTCATTGCTTGTCCATTAGTAAAGCTAGCAAGTGGGTTTAGTTTCCATACTGACACAGGCAACCAGAGATCCTGTTGAGTTGTTACTTTCCGAGGCTTTGTTTGGCCTTGGGGAATTGACTAATAGTATCTGCCTTGGGGGTAGAGGAAAGAGTCATGGAATTCATACCGGTTATTTACCATCTGCATACAGTTCAGTGGGCTTGCTGCCACAATCTGGGAAAGCAGATCCCTGGGGCTCTGAAAGGCAAGTTTATCTACCTTTGAAATTGGGCCTGATCCTGGCGTCATATCCAGAGGTCCTCCCCATGAGTTTATCCAGGAAATCAGACGGCGACATGGGCTTGGAAGCAGACCGAGCAGCTTCAGCCTCCTTGGAAGCAGCAAGACTAAGAAAGGAGAGAGGAGGCAGATGGTTAATGAGGGCTTTTCTCACACTGAGATCAGATCCCAGCCTTGCTCAGCGCAGCTCTAAGAACCGCTGGAGAAGTAGATAATATGGGTCCTTAATGAGGTAAGGCCCAGGCTACCTTGTTTACCCAGCCCAGGTATCAGCCTGTGTAGGATCCTGGCAGGTGGCAGAGAGTGTCTGATTGATGCTAAGAAACTGCTGATTCTTTTGAGGCTGCATCTCTAAGGTTTTGGGCAATCACCCTTGACTGCTGGTTTCCCTGGGAGAGGAGACTGAAGGGTTAACTTCCCAACGAGGCCCAGCCCTGTGTTTTAGGTGCCTGTACTTCCAGAGGTCCATGGAACAGTGCAGCCAGAAAAAAATCTTAGAGATCAAGTAGTCCAGCCTTTTTGGGCTTCCCTAGCTGCTCGGTGGCAAAGAATCCTCCTGCCAGTGCAGGAGATGTGGGTTCGATCCCTGGGTCAGGAATATCCCCTGGAGGAGGAAATGGCCACCCACTCCAGTATTCTTGCCTGGGAAATCCCATGGACAGAGGAGCCTGGCAGGTTACAGTCCACGGGGCTGTAAAAGAGGCAGGCATGACTGAGTGATTAAACGATGACAGTCCAGTCTTTCCCCAGAGTTTTTCTTCAGAATGAGCTACTAATTTTTTTTAAAGAACATGCCCAAGTCAAATGCATTTGGGAACACAAATGGAACCAGGCGTCTTTACCTTGGGTCTTCTCAGAACCTTTGACAAACTTAGATGCTTATACTTATGGGACTCTCTCAAACACTTTCAAAAATGCTTTCTCAAAAACACTCTCAAAAAAGTTTCAAAATACTTTCAAAAAACAGACACAGCTAGTGAAGGAGATGTAGGTTCCATGTAAATCAGTGGTCATTTGCCTGGATGTAGCCAGAATTGGGGGATTTGAAATCAAATTGGGATGCTTCACATGGTTTCTGTCACCCTGCCCCCACAACAAAGTCATTTTAGGTGTTGCTTTGTACCATAGTACGTAGTACAAATGACCGAGGTCTGAGAACAGGGGCTCTTCCCCTGCCATACACTCTGAGCCATGTACATTTCTAGAACAGTCAAGATTGGAAGCTGAAGGGTTGACTATCAATTATTTCTGTTGCTTTGGGTGACTGAGCTTCCCTGACCTGAAATGATTATATCCAGGAGATAGCTGGAAGCTGGTGCTGCCCCACTGTGTGTGCTCTGGGGCTTGTATGTTGGAGGAGGTGCATGTGTAGAGATGCGCGTGTGTGTCGCAAAAAAATGAGAGCTTCTGTTACCTGGCCAAGTAGGACGTGGTGTTCCCCAAGGACTTGCGCTGCCTCTTGTGTCCTTTTCTGGTGTCAGAGTTGTCGCTGTCTAAGTGACCCCCTCTAATGGACGGCCCCCATAGCCCTGTCTCCACCCTGTCTTTTCCCACAGGCTCCCTTTCTTCATTTGCAGACACCTGGGCGCATGTCCATCTGGATGGCCTGCCAAGCCATGCCTCAAGTTCATTCCAAACCAGATGCTGCAGCTTCCTTCCCAAAGTTGCCCTGGTGGCACCAACGTCTTCCCGTTCTCTAGGACCAGATGCTTCAGGACTGTCTTGTCTCTGTGTCCCTTCTCCTGCCACGTCCCCTCACCCACTGGGGCCTTTCCAGTCATGCCGGTGTCATGACAGTGCTATCTTGTTGGAAGTTACTCATGTTTATGTTCCGAGACCAGCAATTGTGGTGGGTTGCCTTGATTGTTTGCTTATTTAATCTTCTACTGTGTCTACCATGGTGTGTCTCACACATACTTGGTGCTCAATAATTGCTGAATGCATGAAATAATATTTTAATTAATTAGTCAAATATCTTGGTTAGTAGGAAGTATTCAGAAATATTCATGTATGGATTAGCAATTTTAAAATAAGTAAACTATTATACTCACTAATGAAAAATAGTGAAAATAATCAGTTATTCCTTTGAAGTTTCAGAAAATTTTCTAGGATGGTTGCACTCATGCTTAGTAATCTGAAGATTCCTTATTCATATCCTAAAGGGCTCTTTTTAAAAAATTTCTTAATTGAAGAAATAATTGTTTTACAGAATTTTGTGGTTTTCTGTCATACATCAGCAAGAATCAGCCATAGGTACACCCATGTGCCCTCCCTCCCAGACCTCCCTCCCATCTCCCTCCCCATCCCACTATTCAGCCTGTCACAGAGCCCCTGTTTGAGTTCCCTGAGTCACACAGCAAATTCCCATTGTCTATCTATTTTATATATAGTATTGTAAATTTCAATGTTACTGTCTCCATACATTTCCCCTTCTCCTTCCTCTCCCCCTGCCTTGTACATAAGTCTGTTCTCTATGTCTGATTCTCCATTGCTGCCCTGAAAATAAATTCATCAGTGCCATCTCTTTAGATTCCTTATATATGGGTCAGTATACAATATTTACATTTCTCTTTCTGACTTACTTCTTTCCATTTAATAGGCTCTAGCTTCTTCTACCTCATTAGAACAGATTCAGATGCTTTCCTTTTTATGGCTGAGTAGGAGATGCAAGATGGCAGGAGATGGCATGAGTGAATGTCGACATTCTAGGAATCAGCGAACTAAAATGGACTGGAATGGGTCAATTTAACTCAGATGACCATTATATCTACTACTGCGGGCAGGAATCCCTTAGAAGAAATGGAGTAGCCATCATGGTCAACAAAAGAGTCCGAAATGCAGTACTTGGATGCAGTCTCAAAAATGACAGAATGATCTCTGTTCGTTTCCAAGGCAAACCATTCAATGTCACAGTAATCCAAGTCTATGCCCCAACCAGTAACACTGAAGAAGCTGAACTTGAACATTTCTATGAAGATGTACAAGACCTTTTAGAACTAACACCCCCAAAAGATGTCCTTTTCATTATAGGGGACTGGAATGCAAAAGTAGGAAGTTGAGAAACACCTGGAGTAACAGGCAAATTTGGCCTTGGAATACGGAATGAAGCAGGGCAAGGACTAATAGAATTTTGCCAAGAGAATGCACTGGTCATAACAAACACCCTCTTCCAACAACACAAGAGAAGACTCTACACATGGACATCACCAGATGGTCAACACTGAAATCAGATTGATTATATTCTTTGCAGCCAAAGATGGAGAAGCTCTATACAATCGGCAAAAACAAGACCAGGAGCTGACTGTGGCTCAGATCATGAACTCCTTATTACCAAATTCAGATTTAAATTGAAGAAAGTCGGGAAAACCACTAGACCATTCAGGTATGACCTAAGTCAAATCCCTTGTGATTACACAGTGGAAGTGAGAAATAGATTTAAGGGCCTACATCTGATAGATAGAGTGCCTGATGAACTATGGACAGAGGTTCGTGACACTGTACAGGAGACAGGGATCAACCATCCCCCTGGAAAAGAAATGCAAAAAAGCAAAATGGCTGTCTGGGGAGGCCTTACAAATAGCTGTGAAAAGAAGAGAGGCGAAAAGCAAAGGAGAAAAGGAAAGATATACCCATTTGAATGCAGAGTTCCAAAGAATAGCAAGGAGAGATAAGAAAGCCTTCCTCAGTGATCAATGCAAAGAAATAGAGGAAAACAATAGAATGGGAAAGACTGGAGATCTCTTCAAGAAAATTAGAGATACCAAGGGAACTTTTCAGGCATAGATGGGCTCAATAAAGGACAGAAATGGTATGGACCTAACAGAAGAAAAAATATTAAGAAGAGGTGGCAAGAATACACAGAAGAACTATACAAAAAAGATCTTCATGACCCAGATAACCACAATGGTGTGATCACTCACCTAGAGACAGACAGCCTGTAATGTGAAATTAAGTGGGCCTTAGAAAGCATCGCTATGAACAAAGCTAACAGAGGTGATGGAATTCCAGTTGAGCTCTTTCAAATCCTGAAAGATGATGCTGTGAAAGTGCTGTACTCAATATGCCAGCAAATTTGGAAAACCCAGCAGTGGCCACAGGACTGGAAAAGGTCAGTTTTCATTCCAATCCCAAAGAAAGGCAATGCCAAAGAATGCTCAAACTACCGCACAGTTGCACTCATCTCACATGCTAGTAAAGTGATGCTCAAAATTCTCCAAGCCAGGCTTCAATAATACGTGAACCATGAACTCCCTGATGTTCAAGCTGGTTTTAGAAAAGGCAGAGGAACCAGAGATCAAATTGCCAACATCCGCTGGATCATGGAAAAAGCAAGAGAGTTCCAGAAAAACATCTATTTCTTCTTTATTGACTATGCCAAAGCCTTTGACTATGTGGATCACAATAAACTGTGGAAAATTCTTCAAGAGATGGGAATACCAGACCACCTGACCTGCCTCTTGAGAAACCTATATGCAGGTCAGGAAGCAACAGTTAGAACTGGACATGGAACAACAGACTGGTTCCAAATAGGAAAAGGAGTATGTCAAGGCTGTATATTGTCACCCTGCTTATTTAACTTCTATGCAGAGTACATCATGAGAAATGCTGGGCTGGAATAAGCACAAGCTGGGATCAAGATTGCCAGGAGAAATATCAATAACCTCAGATATGCAGATGACACCACCCTTATGGCAGAAAGTGAAGAGGAACTAAAAAGCCTCTTGATGAAAGTGAAAGAGGAGAGTGAAAAAGTTGGCTTAAAGCTCAACATTTAGAAAACGAAGATCATGGCATCCGGCCCCATCACTTCCTGGGAAATAGATGGGGAAACAGTGGAAACAGTGTCAGACTTTATCTTTTCGGTCTCCAAAATCACTGCAGGTAGTGACTGTAGCCATAAAATTAAAAGATGCTTACTCCTTGGAAGGAAAGTTACGACCAACCTAGATAGCATATTGAAAAGCAGAGACATTACTTTGCCAACAAAATCCATCTAGTCAAGGCTATGGTTTTTCCAATGGTCACGTATGGATGTGAGAGTTGGACTGTGAAGAAGGCTGAGCGCCGAAGAATTGATGCTTTTGAACTGTGGTGTTGGAGAAGACTCTTGAGAGTCCCTTGGACTGCAAGGATATCAAACCAGTCCACCCTAAAGATCAGTCCTGTATATTCATTGGAAGGACTGATGTTGAAGCTGAATCTCCAATACTTTGGCCACCTGGTGTGAAGAACCGACTCACTGGAAAAGACCCTGATGCTGGGAAAGATTGAAGGAGGGAGGAGAAGGGAACGACTGAGGGTGAGATGGTTGGATGGCATCACTGACTCAATGGACACAAGTTTGAGTAAATTCTGGGAGTTGGTGATGGACAGGGAGGCCTGGCATGCTGCAGTCTATGGAGTTGCAAAGAGTCGGACACGACTGAGCAACTGAACTGAACTGTGTTACATAGATTTGGATATGCAAAAATATGAAGACCTGTGTTCCTGTCAAAGTGTGTTGTTAAGAGTGATATTTAGTATGGGCGTTTTTGTGTGTACATATAGCAACCCACTCCGGTATTCTTGCCTGGAGAATCCCATGGATGGAGGAGCCTGGTAGGCTATAGTCCATGGGGTCGCAAAGAGTTGGACACGACTGAGCGACTTAACTTTCACTTTCATGGCATGTATGTAGACATGGGGTACAGGGTGTGAAAATGTCAAATGCCTTTGTGGCTATACGTGTGTGATATATATATTATATGTGTGTGTTACTGAAATGTACTGTCACATGTAATAGAGAATGGTTCATAAAGAGTGAAAAGAACAGATGATTTGGAATCAATCCTTGTCTCAGTCATTTACTGGCTGTGTGACCATGGGAACGTGACCTAACTTCTCTGAACTGCAGTTGCCTGATACATCAAAAGAAGTGTTGCACAAGGAGTCACTGAGGTAGCCCAGGTAAGGAATGTCAAAGATGGTTCTTGGTTCATAGCCGGCACTCCATCTACGGTCTTGCTTTTCCATTACCGTGTGTGTGTGTGTGTGTGTGTGTGTGTGTGTGTGTCTGTGTGTGTGTGTGTGTGTCTGTGTCTGTGTCTGTGTCTGTGTCTGTGTGTGTCTGTGTGTGTGTGTGTCTGTGCATGTGGAAGCTGAGAGTCAGTCTGGAGTTTCTCCTGGTCTCTCTGCTGCTTTCAGCTGTACTGTAGCCCCTGCATGACTTGGAAGTCTTGCCAAACACCTTCCGTGGCCATACTTTACCACAGTCCCAGCCTTTTCTCCATTCAGCACCAGACCCATGGCTTCTGTGTGACTCTGGTGTGGCAAAGGGGACCACGGGCATGTAACCGGTGATTTATGACTTCATCGCTGCTATGATTCACTTCTGGAACCGCTCCAGGAGTGGCAGTTATGAAGCTTTCATAAGCTCCTATTCTCTCTCAGCCCCCGCCCCGCCTCAGATAATAAGGTTTGGGGACGTGGTCCTCTCTCCTAGCAGTTACTATAGCATAAGACTTCTCTTCCCATTAGGCAGTACAGTGAGAAAATGAATTTGCCCCCAAATATTCCCTACCATTTGCTGTTAGCAAAATATGCCATTTAATATCTGAATCCTCCCCAAGCTGAAGCATCTTCTGATTATCCTAGCTCACACGTCTGCAGCAAGGCGCTTAGTCTGGTCACCTGGCCATTGACTCACCGACAATCCTTGTATGGTGAACTGAACTGGTGGGAAGCGAGACTCGGAGAAATTAACTGGCCTCACATCACACAGTACTTGAATAAGGGAAAAGATTAGAACTCACATTTTCAAGCCCTGCTTCTTCCAAATGCTACGATGTATAGGAAAAACTTTTGTAAACTACGAAGAATATAAATCATGATAGTAGGTAGTTTTACTACTTGTTTTGAAGCTCTGTTGTATTGTTACAGCCAAGAAAATCCAAACCTGTGTCTGACCCCTGGCAATCCCTGTACATACTCTGAATTTACCACACTTGAAACTGGGGAAGAAGTAGTGTGACTTAGCAAATGATTCTCTGTTTTGTCAGGTGACTCACAGTAGAATTCTTGGAAATTTTGAGATTCTTTAGTCCCTCCCATGTATCATGGTTTCTTGGAACATTGCCAATTTTTTCCGAGTTTTTTTTTTTTAATCATTTCTACTATTAGTCACTTTAAAGTTTTCATTGCATTGACATGTACGTTTTAAAGGTCTTATCTTGTTTTCTGTATATATTTTTAATCATCTTGAAAATGCGTAGTTTCGTCACAGTAACGTCAGATGTTGAAATATTTCTACTTATTTAAAAATGTTTGAAATATTTGTTATTTAGGGAAAAAAGTTCTCCTTGAATTATCTCACTTCTTTAAAAAGAAAAGTAACTTTATATTTCACTCTTCACAAATGAAAAACCAGTATTACTTGCCGTAACAGAGGACAACCATAGCAGTGAATACAATGAAAACAGAAAGAGAAGAGTTTAAACTCCTAGTTAAATTCTGTTGCTGGCTGACATCCCGAACCTGAGGCCTGCCTTCAGTTCCAAAAGAAGATCAGCAAGTGCTGGAAAGGTGTTAGAGACATGGTAACACCCAATGGAGACTTTCTTCCTGGGATAATGCAAATGACTGAAATGATGACTGTACATTATTATTACGTTTTGAACCACCTAAAATCGTCTCCCATTCCTTACTGCCCTCGTCCAAAATTTCTCTAATTCTTTTTCTGATAAACCTTCCATTTGAATGTCAAATAGCCATGCCTTTCCACTTGATGATCATTGTACATTTCTGGCTACATTTAGACAGCATATTTTGCACAGAATTATTTCTAGGGCCCCCTTAAGTAAATCTGTGCTTTGCGCCTCTGTGCGGAGAAAATAGGTGTCCAGGGGCCCTTCATGCACGTTTGCAGCCACTGCCTCTGGTGAGCTTAAGCCTTTGCTTATAGACAGTGAGGGACTGGACGCAGAGGCTGAGAGTGAGTCCGAGAAATGAAATACTTGATTGTTAGGATTTGCTGACCCTATGAAAGTATTTGGAAATGATGCAAATTGTTTCAGGGATTATTGAGATGTAATGTGGTGAATCAGGCTTGATTTAGACAGATTTGATTAATAGTCATTTTCAGAATGTCCGTAAGGTCTCCTGGGACCAAGGGTTCTGTCCCTCGTTGCGAAGGCTTATGGTAATGGCTGCACTGACTGGACCGAGCCTTGAACTGTCGAGCGCCTCTCAGGGCATTTGTTGCATTAGGAGGCTTTGGTACTTAAAGAACCTCAGTTTTGACTCCTAATGACAGAGATTAAGCAAAAGTCCAGGAGTCTGTTCTACAGTGGCATTGGAGGGAGGGTGACGGAGTAAAGAGGGGGCTTTGTGACCTTTGACGAATCTCTTCCCTTGTGAGCTTTCAGTTTCCCAAGCTATAAAATGAGGGGATTAGAATAATCTCTAAGAGTCCTTCTGGTTCTAAACCATCATTTTAGTAATCTATAATATTCCCTCTTTTTAAACTTTTCTTCTTTACACATCTGGTCTTGGGACCTGAATTTATCTGGACCCCTCAGGGGAGTATGAGTGTGTTTGTCTTGCTGCCTTCCCATTCAGTCCCCTCATTTTTCGTCAGTGGAACAGCTCATTTCTCAGGGATTTGTTGGAAGCCTGGCCAGATCAATGCTCAGATTCTCATTCCCTAGTTGCAGCATCAATTGGAAATAGGGAATCAATGTGCAGTTGTCAATCTGAATTTCAAATGAGTTGGGCTTGGCAGTTAGCCTGGGGAGAAACTGTTTCAATTAGACCCTTCATGGTACCACATGCGCAAGGACCACAGTGGGTGGGGGCAGCAGTGGGAGGGTCCCTCCATCTTGACGCCAACAGATTCCATGTCCTGAGTTCACCATGGGCAGGAAAATCAGGAGGTCAGGGATTGGGGGAAAAGGGAGGAAGGGCAAAATGAGGGGAAGAAGAATGATTCAGAGGCTGAGGACAGCCAAGGGAGGGATGCAGGGAGCCGGAGGAGGAAGCTGGAGACGCAGAGTGAGAAGAGAAGTGGGGGTGGGAGAGAGAGGAAGAGGAAAGTGGAGGTGTCTGAGGTGTGGCCAGTGCTATGAACAAGGAAGTCAGTGAGCACAGAGGATGTGTACCCAACTGCACCTGGTGGCAGGAGGTGGCTTCCAAGAGGCTTTGTGGAGATAGTGTTTTTTACAGTAAAACATGAAGGTTGAGTATGGAATCGACCTGGAAGAAACAGAGAAGGAGAGTGTTTTGGGTAGAAGGAACAGTATGTGTAAAGTCTAGAGGTGAGAGAGGACTTGGAGAATTAAAGAGAAGTTTAGTGAGCATGTGTGGGCGTGAAGGAGGGAAATGAAGCGGGGAGAGAGAGAGAGTGGGAGCAAAAGGGAAAGGATGAAGAATTGAGAATGGAGCACTGACTGAGTCTTCAAGGTTGGAAGTAGCCAGGATTGCACCCCCTGCTCTGTGTCCTTGTGGTGGGTCTGGAAGTTAAGGAAGATTGTCCCTCCTCAGTGCCTTATTAGTACAAATAATCTATCTGGATTTCTCAGCTATTGGCTGGTTAAGTTGAATTGTAGCCTGGCCAAGCTTGGGAAATGCACTCTCCAAAAGACCCCTCCAAATGGTGGGTGTCCAACTTGGTTTCCAGGCAGATGTGCCCTCTGACTTGGGCCAGGACATCGCCTTTGCCTTGGCAGGGAGGTAATCGAATGAACTGGTGTTTATTCCTTGTAGAAAGTACCAAGTCAACTAGTCAGGTGTTGACAGAAGGTCTGTCCATGTTTCCACGAGCATTTAATTCATGTTGTTGCTTTTGTTCAGTCACTAAGTCATGCCCGACTTTTTGCAACCCCATGAATTGCAGCACGCCAGACTTCCTGTTTTTCACTGTCTCCCAGAGTTTGCTCAAACTCATGTCCATTGAGTCAGTGATACCATCCAACCATCTCATTCTCTGTCACCCCCTTCTCCTCTTGCCCTCTCAATCTTTCCCAGCATCAGGGTCTTTTCCAATGAGTCAGCTCTTCACATCAGGTGTCCAAAGTATTGGAGCGTCAGCTTCATCCTTCCAGTGAGTATTCAGGGTTGATTTCCTTTAGGATTGACTAGTTTGATCTCCTTGCTGTCCAAGGGACTCTCAAGAGTCTTCTCCATCTCCACAGTTCAAAAGCATCAATTCTTCGGCACTCAACCTTCTTTATGGTCCAACTCTCACATCCATACATGACTACTGGAAAAACTGTAGTTTTGACTATATGGACCTTTGTCAACAAAGTGATGTCTCTACTTTTCAATACACTGTCTAGGTTTGTCATAGCTGTTCTTCCAAGGAGTAAGCATCTTTTTATTTTGTGGCTGCAGTCACCACCTGCATTGATTTTGGAGCCCAATAAAATGAAATCTGACACTGTTTCTACTTTTTCCCTTTACTTCATACACAATTATAAAAATCATTGTGGAATAGAGGGAGAAATATGAAGGTGGGGCTGGGAAACTGAGATATAGTTTTGGCTCTGTGTCTAAATTTCTCTTGGTCTAATTCTTTTTCTTAGATGGTCCCCAGTTTCTTCATCTGGAAAATGGAAGTTTTGGATTAGATCAGGCATGGTAAACACTTTACTTGGAGTAGCTTCTGGGAAGATGGGTCTGGATCCTGACCCAGCAGGAAAGGGGAACAGGGTGGATTATCAGTCTCTGTCAAGGGACTAGATTGCTGAGTGGGGGCTTGTCCTCTTGCTCTACAGTCCTCTGATCCTTCTAATTTATTAAGCACCTACTACATGAATAAGGCACTGTGGAGGAGAGGCGGATAAATATATTGCTGTCTACAGAAGAAGCCTTTTGTGTGGACTGAGTTTGTGTTTGTCTACAGTGTCTGACAGGTAGTAGCAATCAATCATCTTTTCTTTTTTTTCTCTTGTCCACACCGCATAGCTTGTGGGATTTTAGTTCCCTGACCAGGGATTGAACCCAGCCCTCAGCCATGAAAGCACAGAGCCCTAACTACTGGACTGCCAGGGAATTTCCAATGATCATTCGTCGATGAATAGCTTTTGCCCTCTTATTGTTTATAGTTCAGCAGATAGACTAGAGTAGGTACATATAAGCAACTATAAGAGGTTGCTCTCAGCCTAAGGAGCATAATTGGAGCGCTCTGGTGGTTCAGAGGAGGAAGGCAGTATTTGGAGGCAGATGGGGACAGAAATCAGAATTTTTCTGAATTTTGTGAACTTTTGCCTCTGTATACCTTTGGGAAGACCTGACATTTGTCGATGTCCGTGTTGTATAGTTTTGGGGAGAAAGCTTTCTTCTGCCTGTGGGGCTGTCCTTAGAAAGGAATGGAGGGATGGTGTGAGGGGTAGGTATCCTAGGTCCTAGGAAGGGATGAGGCTGAGTAAGGCTGGCACTCTCTGACCTTGCGGGCTGAGCCGGTTTCCTGTCTGTGACTCTGACACCAGGGGCTGCGGGTTGTTGCACAGTATGAGCCTTGTGGGTCACTGTCAGCTTTGCCTGGGTTGCACCCTCAGGTCAACAGCTGGTTTGCTTTGGCCAGCTGTGCAATTCCAATTTTATTTGATTGCAGTAAGGGGCTTAGGTTGGCCTGGAGTGCCTGACATTTTATTAGTTTCACTTCATGATCTGCTAAGCACCCCTTAGGGAGCAGAATGGCGCAGTTGGCATGCCCTGAGCCCGCTTCTCCAGGTCTTATGGAGCAAGAATCCCTTCCCTTTCCTGTCTTACCTTCTACAGTTAGATCTGCCTCTTATCAGGAACCATTATCTGGATAAGAAGCACAAGTATTTGAACAGGGTTCTTGTCTGCAGTGAGATGAAATCTTGGGGGCGTGCCCAGTGGTCCAGTGGTTGAGACTCTGCCTTCCAATGCAAGGGATGGGGGTTCTATCACTGGTCAGGAAACTACGGTCTCATGTGCTTCAGGGGTGCAGCCAAAGATTAAAAAAAAAAGAAAGAAAAACCTTGGATCCTTGGAGCTGAACAGAACCTTGAGATTCCATCTGGTTCTTCCCCTGCCCTTAGGGAAGTCTGATTCTCTCGAGATATCTCACATTCCTTATCATTGTTTCCAGTCTGTTCTTCGAGATAGCTTTCCCTCCACTGATTCTTCTGTTGCTTTTATTTAAGTATCCTCATGACGTAGGGTAAGAAGAATGAGGCGCCTGGCAAAATTCAAAGAGGCGCTTACTCTGAGGGCTGTGTAGGTACCAACCCTGCACGTGCAGAGCCCTGAAAGTGAGCGCCTCCTGAAAGTTTGTGCCCTCACTTGCTTTACCCCGGTCCTTGTCCTCCTAGAGCATCCTAGGTCCTCAAACCCAGTTGATCAAAGGTAGCGTTTCCTGTAGATAATCAAGCGTGGTCACCTAAAGACGGATGTCTGCCTCTCACAGCATCTCATTTCATTTTCAGAAAGCTTCATTTTAGTCTTTCTTGATTGGTGGCAAAAAATCCCCTAACATTAAATATTTTGTCACAATTTATCCTTTAAACAACCTGAGAGGCAGGGATGTCTGCCCCCATTTTAAAGTAAGAAAATTAAGGCTTAAGGAGCTTGTGGCTTGATTGTCTAACTCTGGCATACCACACTGCATTTGCTTAAACCGTGCCAATGTTTTCTTTCTTCTCACCCCCCTTCTTCTTACCTCATGTGCTTGTTTCAGGACCAGAATCATGGCAGTCCTTGGTGTTTTCTGGCTCAAGCTCAACACCATGTTTCCAACCTTCCTTTTCCCCAAATTGGGACAGTTGTTATGTAGACAAGACCCCAAAAACATGACTTTGACAAACTTCTTCCATATGGTTTTCATGAAGTACAAAGCCTGACACCTGGTCAGGGCTCAAGAGGTATTTGTTAAATGGCTTGTATACACCTGGTACTTCAGAGGAAGCAGAATGTAGCTGTGCAGGTACTTAGCATCAATGATGTGATTTGGAGTCAAAAAGCCCTGAATTCTGGCCCTGATATCTTTAATCAGTCTCTGGGGGAAAATATCTGATGTCCTCTGGGAAAATCCAAGGCAGGAAAATAAAAGGAGAAGCCATCCCTTTTTCTTTCAGGAGTATGTATAGCCATCCTACAGAATGACTGAATCAATGTCCTAGGTCAAACCTATGCCTTTCGTTTCCCCCTCCTAGGTCACTGACTATAATTCCACAACCACTGTCTCACTTTACCCTGACTGTCCCTGTGTATCTCACTTAAGGAAGTTTTCCTGTGCCTCTCATCTTCAGTATCATTCAGTGGTCTGGTTCCACAGAGAATTCTTGGCTTAAGCCTGTTAGCTTCAAGTAACCCCCTAGATGAGTCACAATGTTAGGAATTCGGGTGAGGGGCTATTCTTCAGAGGCTTGATTGCTGAACAGGCCTATGGGGGTTACTCTGCTTGAGGCAAAGCTCTTAGCAGGCCCTGTGTAATTAGCATGCATCCCACGAGTTGGACAGGAGAGCAAATGGCTCTCATTACCTTCAATGCAGTTTTCTTTTTAATCAGATAAATCCCACTGGAAAAGTATGTCTTTGTAGAGAATGCAGCTCAGGGATTCTAGACAAAAAGTTTTGGGAAAAAAAGACTGCATTGATCAGCAGGGAATGGTCATTTGATGTGGCAAAGTTCTGGGAGTATGAATATTGAGAAATACTAATATGATAAAAACAGAAAGATGTGTTATTAGCTAATGATAGTAATAGCTACCATTCACTGAGTACTTACTATGTGCTGGGTACTTTCAATCCTATGATGATGACAGCATTACCTCCATTTTTTAGATGGGGAAACTGATGCTTGCACTTTCTGAAATTTAGCAGAGGTCATATAGCTTATAAGTGGCAGACCCCACTTATAGTCAGTAGTCAGTTGGTCTCTGAAGCCCACACTATTTTCCTGACTATCCCAAGTGATAGAGATTTCCAGAGTCCCTCCGAGGTGCTGCTCTGGTTTATAACAGAAATGTTTGTATGACTCTTTGGAACTGTGAGTGAGAATTCATGGAGCTCTGAGAATTGGAAATTATGGGTTGAGAAGAATATGATGATCACTTTCACACAAATAACACTTTCGGTAGACTTGGCACTTCCAGTTCATTTGATCTTCCTGCCACCTGCATGACAGCATCTCCACGTACAGCTGATGACACCGAGGATCAACTGAAAGGTTAAGATCTCCTCTCAGCATCTCAGATGGCAGAGCCCTAACGTGACCAGGGTCTGGGGCATCTTCTGCTTGACTATTTGGCCAGACCCAACAGACAGGAAGGGAGTGAATAAATCCTTCTTGACTATTTATTGAATTGTTACTCAGAATTTCTCTGTAGTCACCTTGTCTTTCATTTTATTTTTCTCTGTCTCAGCTCACCCATCTTTGAAATACCACCTTCCTTTATCAACTTTAGGTATCATTTGAGTGGTAAAAGGTCATGATGCTTAAAGATGCTGTAGGAATAAATTCCTTTCTTAGTCAACTTTTTGCATTCTCTAAGTACTTTGAGATCATTATCATCTCATTTGAGATGGCATTAGTTTATTACTTCACTTATTTACTTATTTATCTAGAATAATTATGAAGTGCCTACTGTATGTCAAAGGTTGTACTGGGTGACTGAGCAGAATATAAATAATAAAAATATAACAGCCCTTATTGAGTGGTTATAAAGGACCAGGCCTTACACAAAGAGCTTTATTTATAGTAGTGAATCCTGAATCTAATCCTTTCAGTCAGTCAGTTCAGTAATAATCCTTTGGGTTGGATTAATTACCCCCATTTTACTTATGAGGAAACTGAGATTTATAGAGGTTAAAAAAGTTATTTGTGCTAAGTCATTGCAGTCGGGTTTGATTCTTTGCAATACTTTGGACCACAGCCTGCCAGGCTCTTCTGTCCATGGGATTCTCCAGGCAAGAATACTGGTGGGGGTTGACATGCCCTCCTCCAAAGGATCTTTCCAACCTAGGGATCTAATCCTTATCTCTTGTCTCCTGCATTGGCAGACAGGTTTATTTTTACCACTAGCAGCACCTGGGAAGCCCTATTTAGGTACACCTAACCCCAGAGTTTGTTGTGTCTTAAAGAGATGGGAATACCAGACCACCTGACCTTCCTCCTGAGAAACCTCTATGCAGGTCAAGAAGCAACAGTTAGAGCCAAACATGAAACAGACTGGTTCCAAATTGGGAAAGGAGTACATCAAGGCTGTATGTTGTCACCCTGTTTATTTAACTTATATGCAGAGTATATCATGAGAAATGCTGAGCTAGATGAATCACAAGCTGGAATCAAGATTACTGGAAGAAATACCAATAACCTCAGATATGCAGATAACACCACCCTTATTGGCAGAAAGTGAAGAGGAACTAAAGAGCCTCTTGAAGAAAGTGAAAGAGGAGAGTGAAAAAGTTGGCTTAAAACTCAACTTTCAAAAAACTAAGATCATGGCATCCAGTCCCATTACTTCATGGCATATGGATGGGGAAACAGTGGAAATCGTGACAAACTTTATTTTCTTGGGCTCCAAAATCACTGCGGATAGTAACTTCAGTCATGAAATTAAAAAACACTTGCTCCTTGGAAGAAAAGCTATGGCAAATCTAGACAGTATGTTAAAAAGCAGAGACATTACTTTGCCAACAAAGATCTGTCCAGTCAAATCTTGGTTTTTCCAGTAGTCATGTATGGATGTGAGAGTTGGACCATAAAGAAGGCTGAGCACTGAAGAATTGGTGCTTTTGAATTATAGTTTTGGAGAAAGCTAGTGTGAGTCCCTTGGACAGCAAGGAGATCCATCCTAAAGGAAATCAGTCCTGAATATTCATTGGAAGGACTGATGCTGAAGCTCCAATACTTTTGGCCACCTGATACAAAGAGCTAACTCATTGACAAAGACCCTGATGCTGGGAAAGATAGAAGGCAGGAGGAGAGGGGGATGACAGAGGCTGAGATGATTGGATGGCATCACTGACTCAGTGGACATGAATTTGAGCAATCTCTGGGAGCTGGTGAAGGACAGGGAGGCCTGGCATGCTGCAGTCCATGGGGTCCCAAATAGTTGGACATGACTGAGCTACTGAACAACAAAATCCAGAGACTTCTCTTTTAAATATCTTAATAATAGATATGCCATAGCTCTTGTATTCAAAGAACTCCCAAATAAATCGAGGGAAACCTGTGTGAAGACAAATTAGTGCTTGGATGTCTGACCCTATTAGAAAACCACATTACTTTCCCCTCCAAGATCTGTGCTGGTTCATACCGAGTGTGAAAAATAAGCCAAGTTGCAATGAACCCCTAGGAAGTGTATTGGCAAAATGAGTGTTTGTTCCAGAGAAAACAGAGGTTTACCTAAGAGTGAATCTTAGATGTGTGTGGTCTTCAGGCATCCGAGAGACTATGATTCAAAGGAGGGTGTTGAGAAAATAGTAAACAGTCTTCAGTGGGCACTGGGGAAGAAATGACCTTCAACTGTAGAAAAAGCAACTTGGATTCAAATCTGCATCTGCCAGTAATAAACTGAGTGAATGGTCTTCAGAAAGAGCATGCTTAACTGTGAGTTGAGAGGATTTAGTTGAAGTGGGTATTTGTATGTAAATACGGAGTTTTATTGATGCTCCCAATCTCTAATAAGGCTCTAAATAGCCCTCCTTGATTCCCCTGAATCCTCTAAGACAGAGAGCTGCAGCTATGCTTAGTGGAGTGGAACTTCTTTGTCTTACTTAACAGGTTCTAACGTCTTGGGGAAGAAGTGGGTAGAAGAGTCATAGAACTACGGAACAGGGACATCTTGTGTGTTAAAAAAAAAAAGACATTTTTTGAGCACCTTATATAAATGAATGATTGTATATTGTGACTGCAATGTCAGAAGGAATGTCATCTCCATTTATAGACAAGGAAATTGACTAAGAGATTAACAAGAATCGCAATGGCTACCAATGATCAAACATTTTCTAATTGCTACCCACCTTGTTAAGAAGTTTCCCATACATGCTTTCTAATCCACTCAACCACTCGGTGAAGTGGGTACCATTTTCTTCTCTAGTTTTCACTTGAGGAAATGGAGACTTGGAAAGGTTAAATGACGTAATCAAGGTAATTTGGTGGCTGAGTTGATATGTGACTCTAATTGAGGTGGAATTTTGCCATATGTTTTGCAGCAGCTGTTCAAATGTGCTAATATAGCTCACTCAACTTGAATATGCATTGTTTTAAGTTCCTGCTCCTCTGCAGATTAGTACCAGCTTCTGCAAGTAATATTTACTGAGGAGTATTCAGAAGATGTGTCAGTGAAGCCTAAGGGACTTAATGAGCTGAAAGCAAGGTCGATGGACAATGATGCTAGATGGCTAGTGTCCCTTCCTGGTTTTAGGAGGAAGGAGGGCTAGTGGGGAAAGGGTGGCAAGGGTCATTCCTGAGACTGTCTTTTCTTTTTGAGGGTTTCCTCCCTTTTCACCCTATACCTTCAGGGTCCTCTGGCAGGGTCACCTCCCTCTGCTCCATAGGAGGACCAAATAGGGATCCAAATTCCACTGTCCTCTGCTTCTTGTTGCATGGCTCTGAGGCAAATGGAACAAACTGGGTGTAGGGTCAGAAGTCCTAAATTTGACTACTACTCACTTCTGTTCTTTCTTCCGTGATCATGAATGCATCCTTTGTTATACTGAAGCATCACTTTCCTCATCCATAGAGTATAGATCCTTCCTGTCATAACTTATAAATCACTGCTAGTGGTCCAGTAGCTAAGAATCCAGGCTTCCACTGCAGGGGGCTTGGGTTTGATCCCTGGGCAGAGAACTGAGATCCCTCATGCTGCACAGTGTGGTACAAAAAATAAAAAAGGAATCTTTCTGGGTGAAGTAAGATACTGCACTAACAAGAGCTCATTCATTTCTGGATTGAAACAGAAGCTGGTCCAGGCTTAAGCACACAAATTCTGCTGTCAAATTCATGCTCTTCTGTTTACAAGCTGTGCGGCCTCGGACAAGTTACTTATCGTTTTTGTTTCTGCATCTGTAAAATGGGTATCGTTGCCACTCACAGAGTTGTGACAAAGATCAAATAGTTCTTCTTCAGTGCTTACTTTGGTACCCGGAACATTGTAAATGTTCAAGACAGTTTTTATTGATTTCAATTTTCATTGGTTGCTCTAGGCTGTATGATAAGGAATGAATATATGAACTTCTAGAGGCTTCTTTGCATTTTACACTTGAATCTACAAGGACCACCCACATTCACACCTAGAGGAATACTGCAGCACTCTCTGGTAATTCTTCTGCTCTGTTCTTAGTAATTTATCTCTTAAGTAGTAAATTAATAGAATTACTTTGGCATTTCAATCAATAGGATTAAGATGATCTGATGGTAACGGAGTAGTAATTGCTGCTGCACAGATGGAAACTGTCCAGTGGCAAAAACTGTTCTTCGCAAGCTGGCTGGCAGCCCTCAGACCAGATTCTTTCCATCCTTTAAAAAATAACATTCTCCTCTGATGATAAAAGCAATGCATGCATATTAGAAAAATACAACAAGGTTTAAAGGAAAAAAAAAACTACCTGGAAATCCTATTATCTAGATACCTACTGTTAACATATTAGTAAATTTCCTCTAGGTTTTTTTTTTCTCTATAGATTACTATCAATTTTGTTTCCTGCTTTTTTACTGAAGGTTCTAAATGAGAATTTAATTTCTTCTTGTTATTAAACCTTTAGAAAGATAATTGTGAGTGACTGCATGAGCCAGTGTGTGACTATATCAGCATTCATTTAGCTGTCCCTCTCTGATGGCCATTTATATTATTTCCAATTTTGAACTATTATAATTTATGCTGTGAAAAGCCCCCCTGCTCACAAACCTGTGTTCATGGCCTGGAAGCAAAATTGCTGAGTCAAAGGGTATGAATGTTTCTAAGGCAGAAAGGCTCTAGCAGTGTCAAGGGAGCCCTCCCTCCTTCAGGACCAGCAGCTTGGCTCCTCACTGAAGATGAATTCCTCATAAGGGGAAGTCTGCTAGTGGCCAGCGCTGAAGGCAATGGTGAGTAAGTGGAAGCTGAAGAAGAGAGGTGACCACTTCTTTTTCCTTTTTCTGTTTTAATGCATATTACCCAAGAAGCCCCAGACACTGGGATGTGCTGGAGGGGAGGAGAGATCTCTGTGACAGTGTAGTTTGGCAGCTCAGCATAGTTTGGTGCAATACATTTCATTTGCTATTCAACTGCCCTGCTTATGTCTCTTGCCTATGTCACATTCCATTTTTATCCCTGAAAATATTTGTATATAATCAGTTCAGTTGCTCAGTTGTGTCCGACTCTTTGCGACCCCATGAATCGCAGCACGCCAGGCCTCCCTGTCCATCACCAACTCCCGGAGTTCACTCAGACTCACGTCCATCGAGTCCGTGATGCCATCCAGCCATCTCATCCTCGGTCGTCCCCTTCTCCTCCTGCCCCCAATCCCTCCCAGCATCAGAGTCTTTTCCAATGAGTCAACTCTGCTCATGAGGTGGCCAAAGTATTGGAGTTTCAGCTTCAGCATCATTCCTTCCAAAGAAATCCCAGGGCTGATCTCCTTCAGAATGGACTGGTTGGATCTCCTTGCAGTCCAAGGGATTCTCAAGAGTCTTCTCCATCACCACAGTTCAAAAGCATCAATTCTTTGGCGCTCAGTCTTCTTCACAGTCCAACTCTCACATCCATACATGACCACAGGAAAAACCATAGCCTTGACTAGACGGACCTTTGTTGGCAAAGTAATGTCCCTGCTTTTGAATATGCTATCTAGGTTGGTCATAACTTTTCTTCCAAGGAGTAAGCGTTTTTTAATTTCATGGCTGCAATCACCATCTGCATTGATTTTGGAGCCCCCCAAAAATGAAGTCTGACACTGTTTCCACTGTTTCCCCATCTATACGCCGTGAAGTGATGGGACCAGATGCCATGATCTTCGTTTTCTGAGTATACCATAAACACTTGCAATGGGAAGTAGGATATCATGGCGAACTCAAATCTGGTTCTACCATGTAGCTGTGTGATCTTGGGCAAGTTACTTAACCTCTTCAAATCTGTTTTTTAAATTTTTTGCCAGTAAAATAGCGTTAATAATAGTGCTCCTAGGGTGGTTGTAATTAAAGGAGAAAATCAGGTGTTGATGTCGTGCTAGATAAAAACTGCTTAGTATCTTAGCCATTATTACAAATAAAAATAAAAATCTTTGTTGGTAAGACTCAAATATTCTTCATTAAAATCTTATGCTAGTCTAGATTACACCTGACAATTCTGAAGAACTTCAGAAAAACCTAAAAGCTAAAAGAAGCTGATATGGCAAGAAATACTGGATGTGGACCATACTTCACATCTTGGCTAATTTATTATTTTCCATCACAGGTCCTGCATCTTAAGAGGGACATTAACAGGTTGGAGCAGGTCCAGAAAGGAACAACTGGGCTGGTAAACAAACTTGGAATTGACCTGTAAGGAATAATTAAAGACTCTGTGGGTGTTTGGCTCAGAGAAAACATAGACAGAGAGATCATTTTTTAACAAATCTCTGAAGGGCTGTCATGGGAAAGAGAGACTCAACTTAGTAAAATAGTATTCTTGGATATTTACTGTTTGCCAGGCACTGAACCAAGACCTCAGCAGACATTGTTTATGCCTTCTTCTTTAAAGCACTACATGAGGTTATATTTGTGTTCCTGTCACCCAGATAAAGCAACCAAGGCACAGATGGCAGAAGTGACTTGGTTGCAAGTTACATGCCTAGTAGGTGGTAGGGTAGGAATAGAACCTGATCCTTCTGGTTCCACAGTTTAGGTACCTTCTGTAGGCTACTGACTTGTTCCAAGTGACTAGGGAAGGCAGATGGGACTTTCAGAGTGGGAAGTGGCTGCCCAATGTGAGGAAAGAATATTTTAACCATTTGAGCTATCAGGTAATGGAAGAGACTACCCCAGGAGATGGTGAGTTTCTTGCCTCTGGAAGTGTTCACACACAGGCTGAACTCTTAGTATCATACTGTAAGGATAAATCAGTCAGGGAGTAGGCCAGAGTCATGAGTTTACTGCTTATTGTATGACCTTGAAAGTTGCTTATCTTCTCTGACCCTCATTTTCTTCATCTGGAAACTAGGAATACTTAATTCTAATTTAAGGTTTGTTGGAAGAGTAAAACATTCAGATAAATTGCTTAGCCAGGAATCTGTTCATTATATGTGAATGTGAACAATTATCTATGGTTTTTAAAAAGTTTATCTGCAGCTGTGCTTCTCTTTTTATAGAGAGAGCCTATCTGTTCGTTTCTTCCTGGAGGTCACTTCCAGATTTGGAGATGTCACCTGCAGAGTAGGTCCTCTAGCTCACTTCTGCAGAGCCAGGTACCTAGGTGTCCCCTCAAGCAAATGACAGATTGGACTTTGGAACAGGGGTAGATAGTGGACTGAATGAAACGAAGTATGTTTAGATTGTAATCGTAAGCAACAATATAGATGTTATTGAGAGAGAGACTAGACCCATTTACCCTATTGATCAATTATCAGATGGGTGTGAAGGGCCCACTGTGTGCCCAGCATGTGCCATGTAGATTAAGCATACATCCAATCAGTTGGAGGCACTCTCTTTGTCTTCAAGGACCTCAGTGCGTGGGTTGGCTCAGACAGCTATGAAAAGATGAAAGAATAGGACTGAATGTCATTCGGTGCTGAGTCCTTTGGCACAGGGCAGTTAGGGAAGGGATGCTTAGAGGCAGGAGGTTGGAAAAATGATCTCAGAAGATTTCTTTCTGGCCTGGGATTTTCTCTGTTCAGTGGTTCTCAGGATTGCATCCTCATAGGCACTGTGTGGTAATGTTGCAGCTGTGGCTCCCTTGGACGTATTCTCTAGTCATTTCCCTAAGACTTCTAGAACCTGGGAGTATACTGATCATTGTTGCTCATTGCCAAGGAAGGGCTGTCCTTCTTAGACACAGAGAGCAAGCCAATCCTCCCTCCTTTCAGGGCTCCTTTTAGGCCCCTGTTTTTCAGACATCAGTGATGCCCTTCACCAGCCTTGTCCATGCCTCTCACCAACATCAGCCATGCCCCCTACCCACATCAGCCATGGTCCCCAACACCAACCATGCCCCTCACCAACACCAGCCATGCCCCTCACCAACACCAACCATGCCTCTCACTAACACCAGCCATGCCTCTCACCAACATCAACCATACATTTCACCAACATCAGCTGTGCCTCTCACCCGCATCAGCTATGGCCCTCACCAATATCAGCCATGGCCCTCACCAATATCAGCCATGCCCCTCATCAACACCAGCCATGGCCCTCACTAACACCAGCCATGCCTCTCACCAACATCAGCCATGGCTCCCAATAATATCAGCCATGACTCACTGGTGGGAGACATGACTTGGCTGCCTGAGAATAAAGCTTTTATTGTAATTCTTGATGTGAAAGTTCTTTCTTCTCCTTTTTCAATGAAATAAGCAGATGTCACCTGCTTCGGGAAATGCCTTACTTTCTCCTCCTCTCGTTTCCTCCTCCTTTTGTTATTCCTCCTTAGCATTTGCTTCTTCCCACCAACATTCCTCTCCCCTCCTGGTCTTCTAGGTTTTCCTCTCCCTTCATTTGTTTCTAAATCCTAGAATGATAGAGCTGAGAGAGACATTAAAAGTCGTCTAGTACAGTCCCTCCATCCATTTCACAGTTTAGAATACTGTGATCCAGGGAGGGAAAGAGACTCCCATGTGAGTTCTTGGCCAAACCCACCCAGAGTGGACCCAAGATAAGTGCTCTTTCTTCTTCTCTCTCTCTTTTTCTCTCCCTTCTTCCCCCCCCACCCCCGCTTTTATTCCTTGCCCAGTACTATTCCTTACTTTTTTTTTTTCCCATCTCTTCATAAACCCCATGGTGATAGATGGAAGGGAAATCAGAGCAGCAGATCTGAGGGGAAGGGTGTTGTCAGCTCCTCCTCACCTCCTTTCCTCACTGGCAAAGGCTGTGTTTGGAGAAGCCCTCTCAGTTTTCTGCCTCAGAGGCTCTGTTTCTTCCCCCCTGCCCCACCACATTTTTGGAGAGGTTTGTACGATGTCTTATGAAGACTTTGTATTGGATTGGCAAGGTGGCTGGCCTACAGGCATCCAGATTGGGGAGATTCCCTGTCTCAGTTTCCTCATCCACAAAAGGGGTATGAAACTAGTACTTACTTCAGAGGACTGCTGTAAATATTAGTTAATGTATGTGGAGCGTTTAGAGCAGTTCCTGGCATATCGTAGGTTCTTAATGCATGCTTTATATAAAATTATTAATTATAGATATTATTTAGAGGAATTCCTGTCTGTCAGGCACAGGGTTGGGAGTCACAGATGTCATTCTTACATAAAAAGGGGATGGAAACCTATGAAAGTAGCTTCAATAGACACTCGTTGGTGATCTCATCCCCGCTGTGCTCTGCCAGGCCAATATGCCTGCTTTTTACCCAAATGTGCCATCTTTCCCCAACCATTTGAATTCAGATAGCAGCTCATGTCTATGATTCACTCTGAGAAGCTGTTTGGGACTTCAAGTTAAGCCTTGCTCAGAACTTACCCAATCTCACAAGTCTTACTGGCAATTTCCAGTTAAAACAATAGCACTGTCCAAGATAGAATGATAGGGTACAGTACTCCCCAAGCCCAAATCAGTTGCATATCATCTGACAGGTTTTGCCCAATTCATATACTGTGATTTAATTGCTTTTTAATTTGATTTTTTTTGTTGTTTAAAATAAACTCTCAGTATTATAATGCGAAGAATTGACTCATTGGAAAAGATTCTTATGCTGGGAGGGATTGGGGGCAGGAGGAGAAGGGGACGACAGAGGATGAGATGGCTGGATGGCATCACTGACTCGATGGCAGTGAGTTTGAGTGAACTCTGGGAGATGTGATGGACAGGGAGGCCTGGCGTACTGTGATTCGTGGGGTCACAAAGAGTTGGACACAACTGAGCGACTGAACTGACTGACTGATGATAATGAAATTGATAATTCTAGTACCTAGGAAAATAAAATTCATGATAAGTATAACAAAATTATCCTGAACCACTGAAATCTATGTTACATACTATCAGTGGGATAATCATGAAATTTTAGGGAAAATCATCCTGATGTGAAGAGAGTTAGAGGTCTTGGTCTTTGTCTGGGCTGGACATTGATTCAGGGTTGACTTTTCCCTCTGGCCTCAGTTGCCCCCTGGGAATTGAAGGAATGGGGTCAGAAAATTCTTTCCCTAAGTGGTGTTTTTTTTTTTTTTAATGACCTAGAGGATGCTATGATATTACACACAGAATTGTGCAGGGCTCTAGTCACTCTGATGAAAATATATTCCAACCATCACTTGTTGTAAAAACCCAAATCTCTAATGTAACTCTGGCTTCCATTTTCCAATGACATTTTGCTTCCAGCACAATGACTTCAGTAGGAAAATCTTCCATTTGCTTGGAAAATTCCTTCAGAAACCCCAAACTGTCTCAGCCCCTAGGCTCGATTTTACTTGGAAGATACCAAGCAACTGGGCCCATGTTCACCTTTCTCCAAATGTCTTTTTTCCCTACCTGGTATAGGTTGTCTTTTTATTAAGGTGAGCTCCGAGTTTATTTTTGTGTCCATGCTTTCTGATATCCTCTTTCTTTCTTTTTTTCTTTTTTAATACTTTCCAGCTTTCAAAAGTAATAAATATTGTTGTAAAACATCCAAGCATTACTAAAATATTTAATGTAAGAAATAAAAGCACCCAATAGTCTCATTCTCAATAGATAATAACAACTATAAACAGTTTTGGGTCCATTTCTCTAGACTTTTTTCCCATGTGAGAACAATGAAACATTAAAAAAAATAAAAATGGGATCCTACTATACATACTGTTTTGCTTCTTGCTTTCCCCCCTATTTATTTTTTCTCAGTATTTTTGACTTTTTTGCATGAAGTGAGGTCATCTGCCTTTGGCACTTACTGACTGAGACTGTAGGTGAATCACTCCTCCTCTCAGGGTTTCAGTTTCCTCATCGGTAAAAGGTAACAGCCCTTTCCCACTTCCCTGTGATGTAATTTAAAGGAGAGAGCATGTGAAAGTGTAGGTGCCCTCCGGTGGACTCCAGTGAACCCTCCTCTGTCCCATTCTCCTGTTTGACTGGGTTTGGAGCACTGACCGTGACCTGAAATTCTTTGATTTCCTGGGTTGTTTCTTTGTTTGTACCACCTCTAGAAGTTAAGCTGTGTGAGAGCAAAGACCACATCTCTTCTGCTCATCACCATATCTGTCCCCCAAATGTAGAAAGATTACTGGTTTATGGTAGGAAGTCAATAAATATTTTTTAGATGATGAAGAAATCCCTGCTCCGCCTTGCTTCTGAATGATGAAAGACCCATAGGGAGACAACAGGGCAGAGCAGGACTGGGCTGAGTCTTAGGTCATGGGAGATAGCTGGCCCATCCAGTGTTCCTGAACTCCCCATCTTCCAGTTTCCCCTTTCTGTAAGCCCTTCTCCTCGCCTGTGTCATCCTCTCTTGGCCCTCTTTGTCACCTGGTGAATTAGTCATTCTTTATGGCCCAGTTTAAGTGCCTTGATTCTTATTTAAATTGTCTTCAACTTTGTTCGGCACCACGCCTGCCCCCTCCCAACCCTAGCCAGAGTTGTGTGTGTAGTAGTTGCTCAGTCATGCCCAGCTCTTTGCGATCCCATGGACCATAGCCTGCCAGGCTCCTTGTCCACGGGATTTTCCAGGCAAGAATACTGGAGTGGGTTGCCATTTCCTTCTCCAGGGGAGCTTCAATCCCTGACCCAGGGATTGAACCTGGGTCTCCTGCATTGCAGGCAGATTCTTTACCAAGTAAGCCACCAAGGAAGCCCCCAGGCAGTTAGTCAGATTCTTCTTTATGATCCCACAATGCTTTGCCCCTGCATTGCTACCACTCTACATGTCTTTTCCTGTTGAATTCTTAGGGTGATTTGGCAGGGAAGGACAATTATCATTGCCATTTTACAGATGAGGAAAACTGAGGCTTAGACATCTTAAAAACAATCTTGCTCCAAGTCATAGAGTGGTATACCATCGCATTTGGACTTCCCTGGTGGCTCAGATAGTAAAGTGTCTGCCTACAATGCGGGAAACCTGGGTTCAATCCCTGTGTTGGGAAGATCCCCTGGAGGAGGAAATGGCAACCCACCCCAGTATTCTTGCCTGGAAAATCCCATGGATGGAGGAGCCTGGTAGGCTACAGTCCATTGGGTTGCAAAGAGTCAGTCATGACTGAGCGACTTCACTTTCTTTTTTTTCATACCATCATGAGTGGTTTAACAAGGATTCCAGAACATGTTTGACTGATGCCAAGCCAGAGTTTTTAACTGCGGGAATCAACTTAACTTAAGAATTATGCAATGACAGCTGGAAAGACCTAGGATGTTTATGAAGTCCAATCTTATTTTAGGGATAGAGAAACTGAGACTCAGTTACAAAGTCAGAGCAGGGCTTTCAGAGGTAGGAAAATTCTGCTCTAATCTCTAGGCTGTCCAATCGAGGTGGTGTGGAGGTTAACTCTTTTACTGAACCTTGTCACCCTCTTTGTCAGGAGGTGTAGCTTTTCATATTCCAGGACATTTTCAGTGAACTCCTCCAAGACCCTTCCCTTTGGGCATGATGCAATCTTTTCTTGGCTTCTGTCAAGGGTTTTCCTCTTCTACTAGATGTTTTAGGTCACATCACAAAAACTGGCTCCAGTGAGGTCTGTGTTTCCTGCACAACTGAAGGCCATTTTCAAAAGTTTGCCTTGTCTTATGGAAAGGGGTCTCTCTGTGGACCCAGGCCACTGTGGGAAGCAGCCATATGTGCAACGGCACAGATGTGTTGAGAGGCCCAGAGTTTGGACATCCTAGACAGCAAGGATAAGGCTAAACAACTCTCTGCAACAGCTCTCGAGCCAGGGTTGAGCTGTATGTCTTGCTCACTCTCACCGTGACTCATTTCTTGGAGCAAAAATGTGTCACTGTGAGACATAGCAGTGCATTGCATTGGCTGGTTGGAAGCCTCCTGGTCCTGGGCTTCAGCAGAGCCAATAAGAGAAGGATGGGAGCAGGTATATGGGGACAAAACAATTCAATTCAACAAGATCTGAATATCTGACATACATGAGCCACTGGGTTAATACTATCAATGAGGGGGATGGAGCAAGCTGAAAACCCTGGTGAGCACCTTTTCTTCATGTTGGCCTTTCACATGAACCAAGAAATCCATTAAGTCCCTAGTCTTTGAAGGGCTTATAGTCCAACTGAACAAGTAGAAGGGCACCCAAATGTTTGTAAGGCCACAGTGTGCAAACTGAATGCTGAAGATAATGCCTACATTTCCGAGGAGATTTAGGAAGGAGAATCCATGCCCAGTTCTGGGTAGGGATGGTGGCAGTCTGGGGTTGCTTCATGGAGGAGGTGTTGTTAGAGGTGGTTCCTGAGGTGTGGATAGGATCTGAGAGAAGTGGAGAGGGAATTCACTAAGGGCTTGTGCTCTGCTCAGAAAAAGTGCTTAAAGGTGACTGCATTTGTCTATTGGCAAAGTTTTCTCCGTTTTTTATGATGAGGAACTTCAGGCTCAGAAGGGTTGAGCAAACTGCCGAGATAATACAGCTAGGAAGTGACAGAGACAGGTTTCAAAAATCAAATGAACTTGAATCCAGAATTGGTGGGTGTGCTTTCAGGGCAAAAATGAGGGAGGGATCTTTCTAGATTTAAGGTACGTTAGGGACCAATGGGAGAAAACTACAGAGATGAGAACAATGGCCATGTAACAGACCAACGAGAAATTCGGTTGAAGTAGAATAAGGTTCGTGTGAAGTGAAGGAGCTGGAAATGGAAGTGGTGGCTGTTTTGTGGCAAGCTGAGAGTGGGGTCCTACTAGAGCCTGATGTTCTCAGCGAAGGGCAGCATAAACGCACAGATGAATGAGATCCATCTGTATGTGTACTGACAAGGTATTGCTGGGTGAGAAAAGGGAAGCTGCAGAGCATGCGTTTAGTATAACCCTATTTTTGTAACAGAAACAGCTCAGGACTGTAGCACAGCAGTTAGAGACTCTGAAGTCGCACTGCTTGGATTTCAGTCTGGCACTGCCATTTCTAAGCTGGGCAGCCCTAGGAAAATTACTAAACTTCTCTGTTTCCTCATCTGTAACTTCATCTATACAGTGGGATGAATAATAGTATATCCTTACAGGATTGTTCTGAAGATTACATGAGTTAATACATATTCAAATTTTAGAAAGGCTTCTTGTCATTATCATGTTATTAAGATTATCTGGAAAGATGAATGTTGAATTGTTTAGTGATTTACCTTAGGGAGTAGGACTTCTGTGTCTTAGCTTTAAACATATCTCCCTTTGTGGTTTAAGTATTTTATGGCAAACATGTATAATGTTTATAATGTAAACAGATGAAACAGCAAGTTTATTTCAAAAGTTAACATTAGGAGGTTGACATGAGAAGACTTTATTTCTGTTGTGTTTTTTTCTCCTACTGGCAACATGCCTGCTAGTGACACATTCAGAATTGTCTCTGGGGTCACTCAGATGGCTGCTGGGAATAAGTGTCTGAGACACGATGTTTGGGTTTCCCACGGGCCCTCTAGAGTGATGCTCCTGCTTGTAAAGGAGAGCTGGCCCGGCCCTTGCTGCCTCTCCCCGTTCTGCTCCCTGCCCTCATCTGGGTATGTTTTCCTGGCCTAGAGGTGTTGTGAGAAGCCCTTGGGGTCTGCTTTGGGAGCGGCAGTTCCCGAGTTTGTGGTGAGGTCTCTGATGCTGGAGATTGGGCTGCCTCTCCAACCTTTTATACAGAAGGTGAGGGGAAACTGGGTATCCTCAATCCTGTGTGTTTGGAGGTTAGAGCATGAGGCTTGAAGATGTCTTTGGTCTGAATTCCAGGGACCAGCAATTAAAAAAGAAAAAGATGAGCCTGAGATTATGCTGCCTTTTTTCCTTGCCTCCCTGCTCAGTCATTCTCTCCTATCATCCCTGATAGCTCTTTCAGTGGAGTGATTAGGGGACAAAGAAAGGCTGTACTGCAGGGATCCGTCTCTACCCTAAGACAGAGCTCTATCCACATGCTCTCTGCCCAGGGTGGAAGGTAGTGTAATATTCCTCCCCTGTGAAGGGTGGAGATTAAACACTCACATCCATTGATGGATGTATGTCAACTTTATATCTAGAACCACCTGCAGGAGATAATTTGAAGAAGCAAACTCATCTCTTTTTTGCCTCCATCTTCCTCTTCCAGTTCAGTCTCCTCCCCACTTTTCCTCCCAGGTTCATTCTTGGAATAACAGTAGCAGTATAATGGTTAAGAGAGTGTTTTCTGCAGTCAGACTTATCTTTGAATCCTAGCTCTGCATCTTATGAGTTGCCTTACCTTGGGTAAACTATATAACCTATTTATGCCTCAGTTTTGTCACCTGTAATATGGGAATATAATAATACTTATGTCTAAGGATTTGTGACATGAGGCTCATGATGTTGTTAGCACAGTATCTAGTATTCAATAAACACTTGATAAATAGTAACGATTGGTATTGAGTGGTTGCAGTCAAGGCTGAGATGGAGCATTGTAAAGGAAGGAAGGAAGGGATGCCTGCCTGCAGTATCTGTTAATGTAAATGATGTGCTAGCTCTGCGCTTCAGCAATTCCGTTTCTGTTCTTGTTATCTGCCTGGAAAAATGGCCTGTGTTCATTCACAAAGATGTAGGTTCACTGTGATTATTGCAGCACTGATTTCAGTGGAAAAACTGGAAAAAAGTAGAAATGTACATCAACACGGAAGTGGCTGGAAAACAGTGGGATATCCATAACATATGTCCTGCAGTAGCTAAAAGAATGAGGTGGAGATGTTTGCCTCAACAGATAAAGCTTTCCAAGACATGCTGATATGTGAACTGAGTAAGTTGCAGAATCATATGGGCAATTTGATTCCATGAAATGATAGCATATGTATTTCAATGAATAGTATATACAGTTCAATAGATAGTATATTTAGTTCAATAGATTTCAATATATATTTAAACATATGTATGTATATCTATTGAACTATATATACTATCCCTTTGTGTGTGTATATTTATATATATGTGTGTATATATATACATATATGAATAAAAGTTATCAAGTAGGTTACCTCTTGAAGAAATAAAAGCTGGGAGGGACCTGGAGATCATCATCAAAGGGGATTTTAGGTTTAAGTCTAGTATTAGCATTTAAAAAAAAGAGAACATATATATATCATACAATTTAAAAAGGTTAAGAAGAGAGAAAGAAATACCTATCTGGCTAAGAATCTGAAGACAATGACTCTGTCAAACCAAAACCCTGATGGGAAATTCCCAGCTCATAACCCCTGTGGCCCCCTGGTAGAAGGTGGAGGCTATTAGCCTGATAGCCGTATCAGTTCATGGGGGCTGCAACTTTGAGAGGAATATATAAAGAGGGGTACCTATTAGGGAGGGCAGTGTACCTGCATGTTAAGGATGCAGATATTCCAGCTGTAGGTTAGGGATATATATATACACACCAACTTTAAGAAGAAAGAGGCAGTGTGGTGAGCTAGGAGGAAGGAAGTTTGTCCTTGAATCTGACGTAGCCCTGAGATTAACTGTGTGTCTTAGCGAAGTCACTTTTCTAAGTCTCGGTTTTCTTGACTCTAAAATGGGGACAGTAGCCACTGCCTTATATCTATTTTTTTAAGGTGGTTGGAAAGCTCTAATGGGAATGCAGGTGTGAAACACTCTATAGGCTGTGAAGTGCTCTTGTAAGAGAACCCCGCAAGTCTTCTGGCAGCCAGGGTTGCAGCAGCCTTGCCGCATTCCTCTGGAGCTGGGGAGTGTTGCAGAACTGAGCGCAGAGCAGTAAACACGCAGCTCTCAAAGGCTGAAGATCTTGACAGTCACTCTATTAGATGTGTAAGATACTAATATGCTTTTTGGAAAGGATGACAGGTTAAAGGGCTAGACGGGAAGGAAGGAAGGACATCGCTCTGAGATCAGAGATGACAGAAGGGACGGCAGTCTCTGAACACCTGGGGAGTCCTAAAGAAGCCTCCAGTTATGCAGAGTTAATAGTACAATGTCCACAGGAAGACTTGTCAGCGAGATCATCCTTGGAGAAAGAAAGCACAGATTCCCTCCTTCTGATCACCTTTGATCTGCCTCTCCCATCAATCCCTATAGACTCACTGCTGTGGTCCAGGGCCCCTTGGTGCCAGCATTCAAAGCCAGTTCCTCAGGTGCCCCTTCTCTTCATCCACCCATCACACAATTGTACTTCCCAGCTGTGTGAATGAGAATTTTTGGTGTACTAGGATTATCCCCCTAGTTTGGAGATGCAAATAGTTCCTCAAGGAACCCTTCTTAAGGGGCATGTTTATGTTTATGAGGGATCGCAGCATGTGAAAGGGTCAAAGGAAGGAAAGCACAGGAGCAGAGTCCAGGGCACAACGGGTAGTAGAGGAATAAGTTTGGGGGATGAGCACATCTGTGTAGGGCCTTGGGTGGGCTGACATTCACTCTTGAGGAAGTCATTTGTTCTCTCCTGATCTGCAAGATAAACGGATTGGTCTATGTCGAGTCCCTGGTCAGAATGGTTTAGAGCCTTGTTATTCAAACCTGTGGTCCACGGAAGCAGAAGCATCATCTGGGGGCTGCTAGAAATGCAGACTCTCAGGCTTCACCCCAGACCTCCTGAGTCTGAATCAGCATCTTAATGAGATTCTCAGGGGCTCCACACACATTGAAGTTTGAGAAGCTCTGACTTAGTGACTCCTGTTACCTTTAGAGGTTTCTGGGTCCCCATCCTCAGAGATGCTGTTTTAGTGAGTCTAGTATGATGGTGGGAAGCTGTAAGCTTGACAAGCCCCTCATAGCTAGATGTGAGAGCTGTTGAATTATAGAACTGCCCCAAGTCCCCATGATTCTAGCAAAATATGATTCTCTGGGCGTGAATGGGTGGGAGATGGAGACTGGACCTCGCGAGCCAGGGAGCAGAGGCTTATTCTCTAGGGGCCTGGGGTTGCCCAGTATACGAGGCAAGAGAGAACGCTGCCCATTTCATGGCTGGGATAATGACTGTCAGCAGCTCCTCGTTAAGACGGTAAACTCATTTAGCAACAGACACTGAAAAACAGCCGAATTCAAAAGCGGAGAGTGGTAATCTAATTGCACTGAATTAGCCTCGGGGGACTCGGACAATATCAACTTCAGAAAACCACAACGGGATCCTTTATAAGGAGTTTCAAAAGCATCAGGGCCTTAGCACCCCTCATAAGGGCTTGCACTACAAAGCGTAGGCACTGTGCATATCATCCCCTCTCCCCAGCATCTCAGGGCATTGTTCCCCTCTAATGTGCTTTCTGAATGAATTTCCTGGCTGGCCTGATGGTGTTTTCAGTTGTGTGAGGCTGAACAGGGAGTTGGTTCAGGAGAGACAGCTGGAGTTCAGGGCTGCGAGGCCTTCATCCATTCAGTCCTGCGAACACCATCTGTGCCTGAGGACTGGTCCGTGAACCACTGAATTTTCTGGTGGTCTTTCTGGCTCTGACATTGTCTTATTTCTGAGGTCCTTCTCATTTCTTAAAGCCAGAGTCTTACATAACCAAGGTGATTTCCTTGGTCGCATATGAGTTTGTGTGTATATGTGTGTGTTCATCGCCCAATTTATTATCCAAGCCATTTCAGAGAAGGAAAAGGCATGAGTGGATGTGTATTCATGGCATGACTCAGAGAATTTACAGAGATCAGATCATAATTTGGAGATCAGGAGCGGGGGAAAGATTTGTCTCTGACCTGTATTTCATTTACTTTTCTGCAGCAAATTACAAATCTCAATTCACAAAAGTAGCTCGAATTCTTTCCACATCCCTCCTGGGAGGTGGATTTCCAGTCTCTGCTTACATACCTCCACTGACAGGGACCCTCACTACAACTGAGGCAGCCGGTACACAGTTGAATGATCTGTCAGAAGGTTCTGAATTACATTAAAACAGAATTTGTGTGTGTGCATTAAAAATATATTTATCTATTAATTCCAGTTCTTTTCTTGGAGCCATATAGAATAATTCAAATCTAATATTTCCCAAATGGAGTCCCTGAGTACCTAGAGGGTTTATGAAATAGTAATGAGGACTCAGAATCCATTTTAAACATTTCAGAGATTATCAAATTGCATATTTACTTCTGACAAGGCTCTATAGACTAACAAGGAAGCATCACACCTTTTCTTTTGTATTTTCTTAGGTTAACTCATTGTGGTGGCATTGCTTATCACATGATGTTCAGTATCTCTGGCAGTTTATCTTTGGTTAATAAAGATGGGGAAAACAAATTAACAATGGATGGGGTTTGGTAAACAAATTTTTAAAAACTTAGCTTTATAGGGGAGGGCAAAACCTAAACAGAATCACTGACAAAAGTATAGACACCTTTGGTCTCTTTCTCAGGCCTCTCTTCAGATCTCTGAGGATAGTGATCAGACATCGTATTTTCTCATCATCCAAAGCATTTTCTGGGGAAACTGACATATTTGTGGAATCTGTCAATAATCATGTCCAGATTGGGATAATTTCCAGGGAGTGAGATTGTTTATTATGGTCCTTAATTCTTTTAGATCTTTGAATGTGAATATAATTCTTATAATAATTGAAATACCCTGCTACCAAAACTGTTCTATTGTGAAGGAGATTGGGAGGTGATAATCCTTGACTGGCACAGGGAAAATTAATTTTAGAGACAGTGATTTGTCAATTCTCTTTATTTTATAGCTGGGGAAAGTGAGGCTGGAAAGGTGAGGAAACCCTCTCAAGGGCATGCCACTAGCTAAATTCTGGATCCTGGGTCTTCTACCCTTGAGGCCAAGGCCACTTTGCCTAAAGGAGCAGAGAACCTGCAGAATAGTGTCAAGATGGCCAGGCAGGAGACAGTGCCATCCATCTTAAAAATCATTTTGGCTTCTGCCAGCTGATGAAGGAAATAAAGTTAATGACGCCCACATAAATGTGATGCTGTCGCAGGCCGCGTGCACAGACTGTCTGGAGGGGAGCTCTGCGGGCCCTCTGATGAAGGAAAAAGGTATTTAATGGAGCTTTAAAAGGAGCAGTGTCTCCCCTTTCTGCAAGGACAGGGACTGTGGCATCTATTAGCTCTGTCTCCCCTGCAGAGTGCCTAGTTTTGGACTGGGCACGCCAACACAAGATAAATAAATGCCTGGTGTAGGAAAGAAGGCAGTATTGTCACTGAGGTAAACTCAGCTCGAGCCTTTGTGGGAATGGACCTCTGTCTTTTATGAAGACCTTATGTGAGTTGGGAGGGATATTAGAGGTCTCGGAGTTAATTGTTTGAGTGGATTGATAAGAGAACTGAGTCCCTATGAAGGAAAGAGATTCATCAGAGCCATGCTGCAGGATAAGAGGAGAGCCAAACTCTCCAAGGAAGGCTCTCAAATCATAGCCTAACTGCTCTTTCCACGGCACTGCATGGTTGCAGCCTCTTTCACAAGTTGGTCTCAAAAATAAATTCCCTCCATGTCCCCTGATAGGTCATTCCCAGTTTTGTAAGTATGCAGAAGTTATGTGCTGATTCATGACTCCATGTACCAGGTTGGCGTTCTTGTCCAAAACGTCCCTCAGGAAGGAAAAACATGACATTTTCTCTTTCTCAAGCTTCCTGAGCCGCCAAAGAAGGTAGACTGACATTTTGATTGGCCCTAATGCAAAGTGGCCCAAGGGGCATCTTTCTTTGGGAAAAAGTCCTTGGCCCACTCCAGAAGCTCCTCGACACTTTCCGCAGTGCCCAAAATGCAGCAGGTAAGATTTGAGGAGGAATACAGCTATGCTCTTAGGAGGAAAAGATCCAGGTTGTCATTTGCTCCTCTTGGCAAGCTTGGAGAATGGGAAGCCAGAAGAACTACCTCAGAAGAAAGCTCATTTACCTTTCAGCTGGGTGGTTTTTCAGGACTGAGATATGAAGCAATCTGTTTACCATGCTCCTTTTGACCCCAGTGAGGTAGAGACAGCTTTCCTTCAAGGTTTCGATGACCTTTCTTAGCCAGTGAGTACCATATTCAGTACAAAACCCTGTGCAAGGAAACACCTACGGGTTGGCAGACAGAAGTGATAATAAAGGAAAGCTGATCATCTTTTGGGAAAACCACCCGTGGGTTAGACTTGGTTTATCTCCTCTGCCTTTATTCCGGTCTCAAGCACAAGCTAGGTCTTTGTTTGCTTCGCTCTTGTGCCTTTTGTGTTCCAGGGGGGCATTTTCTTAAAGAAAAGACTTTCTTCCTCATTACAATTGGTTCATCAGAGTCTTAGGTTAAATATTTGGTCATTCTATACCAGTGGTTCCCAACTGTGCGCAATTTTGTGCCCTCCTCCCATCCCAGACTTCTGGAGACATTTTTGATTGTCATGACTAAGGGAGAGAAGGTTATTGATGCCAAAGATACTGTTAAATATCTTATAATGCATAGTTCAGCCCTCACATCACAGAATTTTCCAAAATGTTCAAAATGTCAGTAGTGCCAAGATTGAGAAACATGATTATATACCATGGATCTATTTGAGTTACTCAGAAGGTGAGAAAATATGGGGCTCACTCTGGGCCCTTTCCCAGCCATAAGCCAGTGTAAGGGCTCTGGGAATCAAATCAAGCTTCCTTCTACTTAAAAAGAGGTTTGAAAGGACTATGCTCCCATTAAAAACAAAAACAAAAACATATCTTTGCTTATTGCTTTTGACCAGTCTGGATATAAAGCCCCATCCCCAACTAAAAAAAAGAGACAGCATTTAGTTTATTGAATACTTGAATATCACTCATAGAATTTTAGAACTGCAGGGTTTTTCGAAATATCAGGACAAGAACTTCAGGCAACTCCCTTCATTTTACTTACAGGGACACAGCTGGTAAGGACTGCAGTGCTGTTTGTCCCCCTGTGCCCTCTTACCTCTTTCCGCTCAGTTTTTCCTAAGGCCTCCATTCATTCCCTTTGTCGGCACTGTGAGACTTCTCCCTCACTCACTCTGAGTGTTGCTTTGTTTGCTTTGCTGTCACTGTTGTCATTTTGCTGGTTATGTGTGGTTGCAGCAGCACTTCTGTCATCAAGAGTCTTTCCTTTCCTAGCCCCCAGATTTCCCCACCAAGGTGAGCAGCTGGCCTTCATTTAATCTAAGGACTACCTGGGTGCCTGAGATGATTGGATTGGCTCATTGCAACATGGTACCTGTCCCCTGGGGCAGAAGGGGTTATTCACATGGAATCTGCTAGGGAACAAGTCTCCAATTACCTCTACATACATTCTCTTGAGCCCCTAGATTTTAGTGCTTCTGTATTTTCACCTAAACTTTAAACAAATGAGAGAGTTAGTAATGAAAATGCCAATTAGACATAGCCAGTACTTTCTCTCCTTGTGACCTTTTTATTTTTCTCATCTCTCTGAAAAATTGCTGAGGGTATTTCCCTAGTTCAATTCTTATATTTCCTATTTTATGTTTCATGTTCATGTTCTAAAACAACCTTTATTCCCCAAATAATGTAGCCATTTCTGCATTTTGAAAGTGCAACAGCACTGTTCCCTTCCCAGCTCTCCATAGTCATGACTCTTCTTTCCTTATAAACACATGGCATTATATCCCATATTCATTGTAGCTCATGTCTGCCTTGTCGCAGGTAGGGGATGGAGATGTGGAGTTATGCGTCCTAATAAGCCACCACCCATAATTTAAAAAATTAACACAGTGGATTCCTAACCTTATCTAAATGATTACAGTGCCAACCTTTCAGACTGTCTCCCTATTGTGAAAGACAATGTCTGGGAGAAGAAAAATCAAGCATTACATACTGTTCAGCAAGAAAAAAAGGAGTTGGAAGGGAGGATGTGCTTGGTCCTATTAATTTGCTCTTTAATCTCTCTGGTTCAGTTCAGTCTCAGAAAGCCAAACAGAATCAATTTGCATACAAATGTTACCAAGTATTCCACCTCCACAGCATTTTCCACTTCTACTATGTATGTAGAAGAGAAAGAATTTGGTATTGTTCAGAGCATACTTCCTGCCCTTTAGCCCATAAAGTAGCTACATTTCGCAAGGCCCTGGATTGTTGCACTTTTAAAATTTGATTCCTTGAGTATTTGTATTCTGAGCTATGGGCAGGACCATGGCCTATCAAGTAATTATTTGAACTGGAGATTAGAAGCTTTAGCGTTGGGTATCTCAGAGAAAGAGAGAGGTCTTTTCTTCATCCCAAGAGAAATACATGGAGAGAGGCCCACGTGTAGACCCTTACAATCTGGAGAGAGGTGTCATTCATTTAATAAACCAAACACTGGATTAATCAAACCAACAATTCATATGCAGAGTTCACTATAATGTAAAAATGAAAAAAATCCAACAAGAAATATTTGCTGCAGATTTATGACGGGAGAGACTAATATGTGTTGGTTTACTTATTTTTAAAAATAACCTAGAGTGGATTTTTCAAGTGACTGTTAATCCAATGTGATGGTAAAACATGAGAGGCAGACGTCTAAAATGAAGAAGATTAATGATCCCTGCAGGTCATGGGAGAAGACTAATTTTTTTCAATTCATGTAAATGGAATTTATCATAACCATCTCTGAAGATGGCATGATTCACCCACTTACGAAAAGACTGTACATTTCAATGCTTCCTGAAGAGGTGATTTTTCACTTTTCACTTGTGCTAATATAAGAATGCTAAGCCTATGGGCAGAAAATTTTAACCTAGGAGATTGTGGTTGGGAGAACTCATTTCTGAGTTGGAGATAGACAGAAATTAAAAAAACAAAACAAATGAGACTTGTCCATCAGTTCAGGATCTGCAGCTAGCAAGCAGAGTTTGGAAAGATGAATGGGAGATAGGGGGGAGTCAAAGTTTCGAAAGAGAAATGTGTTCTGGAGTCTGTTCCTGAGTAGATTCCCCTCTGCACCCATGTTCAGCGCTTTACAACCTGAGGTCATAACGCTATTGTTTCCAATCACTGAGCCTCAGCAACAACCCCCACCCCCACACCGCAGAAAAAGAAAACAACAACAAAAAAGGAGAGAAAATAATATGCTCTGTGTCCAGTGGGTTCGAGTGCAACCTTCCCCGTCACCGCTAGTTGTCACTTGGCTCCCAGACGGGAGAGCTGAGGTTTTCGGCACTGCGGTTAGAGAGAATGCAGTCCTAATTAAACTGAGAAACTCCTAAAGCTTCCCCTTAAAGTCCTCAGCCGAGTGAGAGTCAATATGCAGGGGGTTTGGGGGAGAGTGATTGGGCAGGGAGTGTAGAAGGCAGAAGGACAAACAAATCGCAAGAAACAGGCAAACAGCTGCCAGGGCGGCCACTGTCTCAGACCTCCACGCACAAGCCAGACACCCTGCGGGCGGTGGGGGGGCGGGGGGGGGCGTGAGGGAGCGGGGGATGGAAGGACCCGATTGCCGCGGTATACAGCACCCTCCTCCCCCCGAATGAGGGGATCACGGACAGAGTCAGCCTCCATGCTCCTTTCCCCCATTTCCATCAGAGCGATGTGGTCAGTAAAAAATTGCATACCTGAAGAATACAATGGTCTCCCAAAGGTAGAGTCGAAGAGTATTGAAGCTGTACATTTTTCAGGTCCTTGTGCTTTGTAGTCCACGAGTTATGGGGGCAAAAATGTTTCAAATTGGCACTTACAACACCTGCGAGCGCTGCTGAAAAAAATAATCCAAATCCTAAGGGGAGGTGGGGAACAGGGGCGCGGAGGGAGAGCCCCAGGGGAAATCGGAGCAACGGGAATCTAGGTACCACGGACAGAGGCAGCCTCTAAGCGTTTCAGCACCACGGAGAGCGTCCAGCCCTGCTTTTCAGGAGCGCGAAGAGTATTGCTGTTTGTTAAACTCCAGCGTGTCTGTTGGCTCCCTGCGGCTCTGGGGAGGCACGTTTGGGGTGGGTATATTTTCTTTTTTACCCCTGTTTTTCTGTTTAAATGGCCAGCCCGTGAAAGGAAAAAAAAAATCTGTGGAGATCAGAGCGCTGGCCTCGGACCGTTAGATTGGGTTAGCATCCTGGGTAGGGAGGTCAGGGCTTTATGCCCCTGGGCTGGCCTGAGGGGGTTAGGGGCGAGGGGAAGCGATTGACGGTGTTGCCTTCAGTTAAATCCCGGAGAATGTGCCAGGCTGGTGCATCACCACCGAGTCCCGGAATCTCGTTACCCTGCCTGCGTACCCGTCCGCTGTCGCCTTGCGATCCCTGTTCTCTGGTCCCCGCCGAATAAGTTATGATCGCTGCAGAAGAGGTGTCCCATTGCTTGGGGCTGCAGACGTGAGAAAGCTCAGGGCAAGTTTCAGGGGCTGCCGGGGTCCATGGCGACCCCGCGGGGCTCAGGAGCCCAAGGCTTCAGATGCATCTCGGCTTTCTGAGCTCGCCCATCTTCCTCAGGCCAGGACTCCTTCAGGTCTTCAGACTTTCTTACTGCATTAATTTAACAAACTGGCGGCGTGGGGGATTGGTGGTAGGGGGGTGGCGGGCGATGGCTGACGGGAGGGGGTGGAGAGAAAAAAAGGGGGGAAAAACTCCTTAGTATCTTCAAACCCTCCCACTCGAAGCGCTCATTGGCCCGTGGCTGCGAAAACCAGATCCTTTCCCAGTGCTTGGCCAATCGTGTGTTAGACTCTGGGTTGAGTTTAACGCTTGGAGTGCTGAATGAGATCCGTGTCTCCCCTCTCCATTGCAGGTTGGTGGTGGAGAGGGGGAGGTTATGGAGTTAATCTCTCGAGGTCTTTCAAAATATTGCCTTTATTTTTAAAGAATGTAGTTGTACGGTAGTGAAGCAAACACCACGGGTCCCAGTTCAGACGTGCCTTTGGGCTCAGTTTATCATCTTGAAAGGGAAGAATTGAACTTGATCTCTGAGTTTCTTTAGAGCTCTGAAGTAGTATGGTTTGGCTCTAGGGAAAAAAAAAAAAAAAAAAAAAGAAGGGAGGAGAGGTTTCAGAAAGAAGTCTGATCCATAAAGGAAGATTCCCCACCCCCTCTCTCCCCAGGACCACTGCAGCAGAAAAAGACAGAAGAAATTCCTTGAGCGGTTTACACAGTCGAGAGGGAGCAGTCCTGGCCTCACTGCAAGATATGTCCTCTTTCTACTGGGCAGGAGACTGTTTTATTTACATTCATAAGCTTGGGAAACAGAGCCTCAGAGAGCTGTGGCTTGCTACAAAATAACAGCAGTGCCAAGTTGTACATACAGGTATCCAGTACTTACTGCTCCCATTCTCTGTTTTTTTCTTCCTCCTGCTTCTCTGTTTTCCCAGCTTATTTGAATCTCAGAAACCAGCTATACATTTCACTCTAGAGCCCAGCTGGGGAGGTGGAGTTAATCAGATTTTCTCCAAGCTATC
Organism: Budorcas taxicolor; assembly: GCF_023091745.1. Lineage (NCBI taxonomy): Eukaryota > Metazoa > Chordata > Mammalia > Artiodactyla > Bovidae > Budorcas > Budorcas taxicolor. Next base: position 62,715,985 of record NC_068916.1, read on the forward strand.
GGACTTCAGTGGATTAATAGCCTCTGCAGGATTTTCTGGCTGATTTGAACTGGTTGGGACACTGGGGTCTCTCTCTCTCCCAGCCTACTGAAAGGAGGTAACCCCTCCCTCTTACCTAGTAGCTTTAGGAATTCCTTCTTTTGGAGGCTGCCTCCAAAATTCTCCCGGGAATAGTTCTTAACAGCTTATTTCTCTCCAAGCTCAGGCTTTCTCTGAGCAAAGAAGTCTGGAAAACTTTGTCCACTAGTCTCCTATCAGCAGGAATATGCCCCCTACTTTTCATGCTGTTACAGCACACCCCTCATTACTTCCTTTTCTTTTGGCTCCCCCACACCAGAACAGTGATGAGTTGTTTAGAACTTCCATGAAATTCTGACTAGTGACTGAGTAGGAAATTTTGCTTTGAAGATGAATATTCACATGAGTCTGATACAAATTTATATTGTCAGTCTGTCATCTATCTACTCCTATCTATCTATCTATCAGTAATCTTGATTAGTATGCCTTCAATGCACCAGGCACTGTTATGCACGTCACATAATCTCATTTACTTCTTACAGTCATACCTTGAAATAAATATTATCTTTGTGAATGTGTTTCTATACTTTATGTGCCCACCTTGAGTTTGCTTGGAAAAGACAAGCACACATATTTCTGTGGATATAAACTGGTCTATTGCACTTGCCTAATTCTGAAGTGAATGTGAAATGTATATGTGTATTTGTACATTTGGGTTTGTGAATAGGTTTCTGTCCACATAGGCATATATGTTTGCATCTATCTGTGTCATTGCTGTGCCTGTGGAGGTACTGAAGTAAACTGTGAGCTGGCAACTTTGTTTTTGCTCCTGACCTGGCTAGGAAGCTATAGGCAGGTAGGGATGCCGTGTGTACAGCTAGTTTTTCTTTTCCTTTAAGAGATGCTCTGTGTATGTGTGTGTGTGTGTATATGTGGTGTTGCTGTTTATGGGTGTGAATGGCTCTAAGACTGTGGCCTCTGCAGGAGATGAGAGTAATTACTGCCCATTTTCTAGTAGGCTTCTGTTTAATGTGAGGCTTCTACTTTGATTTAACTAGCACACATAACCTGAGTATGTGCCAAGCATTGGGGATGTAATAATACATAAGATAACTAGTACTTTGTACCTCTGGGACATATAGCCACTTCAGATTTACAGTGCGAGAAGTTTCTCATTTTTACTTCATACCTCACATATTTCTTATGCCTTAAACAGTATAGCCAGATCTTCCTGTCTTGTGTATGTCACTTTTGAAAATAAAAACCATGACCTCCATGGTCAGGGATTTTTGTTCTTATTTTCTCTCAGCTTTAAAAAGCCTGGATGACATTGGATAAATGACCAAACCTCTCTGGCCTAAGTCAAACAAAGACAGTCATGCCCACTCTTCTCCCCACAAGAAGCTGCATAGAAGCAATGGCATTCAAGTCTAATCTTAGGGTGATTAGACTCCATACTCTGAAACAGAACTCTTAATGGAATGATGGATTGGCTTCAGTTGATGGTCTTTTGCTATTGGTGAACATCCTTTGTAGCCTAAGTCCAGTACTTGATTGACCCCTTATAGGCCCCAGTAGCCAGATTTGAACCCTTCTAAATATGACTAAATAATGACATGCGCTGAGACCTTATTTTATTACTAGAGGAGACACATTCTTTCATTAACTCAACAAACACTTATTGAACATTTACTTCATGTCAGGCACTGCTCTAGGCACTGGGTGTGCGGCAGAGAATAAAACAGGTAGATATCCCTCTTCCATTGGAGAATATCTTCTAGCAGATGGAGAGAGCAGATAAATAAGTAAATATGATGTATTAGGCAATAATAAGGATTAAAAAGAAAAAAGCAGGGTAAAGGGTCAGAGACCGATGCTGAGATGGTCTGTTACATAGGGTGGGTAGATAAGGTTTCCCAGGTGGCTCTAGAGGTAAAGAATCTGCCTGCAATGTAGGAGACGTGGATTTGATCCCTGGATCACCAAGATCCTCTGGAGAAGGAAATGGCAACCCACTCCAATATTCTTGCCTGGGAAATTCCATGGACAGAGGAGCCTGGCGGGCTACAGTGCATGTGGCTGCAGAAAGCTGAACACAACTTGAGCGACTAAGCAGCATTGGAGGATGGCAACTGTGGCATGGCAGACCAGGGAATGCCTTCTGAAAAGGAGAGCTTTGAAAAACTGACTGAAGAATGTGAGGAAATGAGCCCTGTGAACTCCAGGGAGGGGAGAAAGAGCTTTCCAGGCATCAGAAAGGCAAATTCAAAGGCCCGGAGTGGGGAGTATGCTTAGAGTGTGCAAGAAACACCAAGGAGGCCAGTGTGCCTGGGTGGAGTGAGTGAAGGAGAGGGTGCCTGAAAAGAGTTTAGAAAGTAGTTAGGGACTAGATTGTATTCTACCTCCAAGGCATAGTAAGAACTTTGAGTTGTATTTTGAGTGGGACCCACTGGAAGGTTTTGAGCAAAGCAGTAACAATATCTGACAACATTTTAACATGGTTAGTTTGGCTGCTGTGTTTAGAATAAATGTGCAGGGAGGAGAGAGGCAAAATGAAAGCTGCACACTAGTTAGGAGCTACTGAAAAAAAATCTATGTGAGATTCTTAGAGACTGTTCCTATTCCACTCTTTTATATATTGAAGAGGAAAATTAGCAGAGTTGGGATAAGAATACAGGTACCCTAATTTTGGCTAAAGGATCTTTCCACTGTTTTTTTTTTAAAATTCCAACTAAGATGAAGATTAAGGAAATCTATAAGGGAAGAGCTTTACCAGGCTTGATACTGATATATACCTAGCACTTGGCACAGTGCCTGGCATATAGGAAATGCTCAGTAACTATTTCTTCCAAGGATAAATGAGTGAGTGAATGAAAGAAGAACAATAAGGTTCAGACAGAGGACCCGAAGGGAGGAAAAGAAGAGGAAGGAACAGGGTTAATCAGGTGAGATTATGTTGTCCTGAGCCAGCTAATGTAATTAACACAATGGCAATCCTCTGTCCAGAATGACATTCACAGAGGAGAGTGCGGGAGACTTCAGTGCTGCTTTGACAGGCTCTGGTGATACTTTGTAAAGAGAGATGGGTATTTGGAGCAACTAAACAGCTTGCGGTGAAGTGTTATGATGAATTTGGGTCTGAAAATGGGACTATGGGAGAGTCTTTCCTCCAACGAGCTTCCAGCTTGCTGCCAGCCTTTCCTAACCCAACTTAGAGAATACACTTGCTACTTTTAAACATTTTTAGTAACAAAGCAATAGTCTGTTCTTTGTGGTTTAAAAGATCTTTTATTTATTTGGCTGTGCCTGGTCTTAGCTGCAGCAGATAGGATCTAGTTCCCTGACCAGGGATCAAACCTGGACCCCCTGCATTGGGAGTGTGGAGTCTTAGCAACTGGACCACCAGGAAAGTCCTATGTTCTTTGTGCTTTAAAGAAGGGAACTCAGAGCTACTTAGGAAGTCTCAGTGGCTGTTGTTGCTCAGTTGTGTCCAACTCTTTGTGACCCCATGCCAGGCTTCCCTGTCCTTCACCACCTCCCAGAGCTTGCTCAAACTCATGTCCATTGAGTCAGTGATGCCATCCAACCATCTCATGCTCTGTTGTTCCTTTCTCCTCCTGCCTTCAATCTTTCCCAGCATCAGGGTCTTTTCTAATGAGTTGGCTCTTCACATCAGGTGGCCAAAGTGTTGGAGCTTCAGCTTTAGCCATCAGTTCTTCGAATGAATAATCAGGGTTGATTTCCTTTAGGATTGACTGGTTTGATCTTCTTGCTGTCCAAGGGACTCTCAAGAGTCTTCTTCAACACCACAGTTCAAAAGCATCAATTCTTTGATGCTCAGTCTTCTTTGTGGTTCAACTCTCACGTCCATACATGACTAATGGAAAAACTGTATCTTTGACTATACAGACCTTTGTCAGCAAAGTAATGTCTCTGCTTTTTAATATGCTGTCTAGGTCAGTCATAGCTTTTCTTCTAAGGAGCAAGTGTCTTTTAATTTCATGGCTTCAGTCACCATTGACAGTGATTTTGGAGCCTAAGAAAATAAAGTCTTGTTACTTTCCATTGTTTTCCTGTCTATTGGCGATGAATTGATGGGACCAGATGCCATGATTTTAGTTTTTTGAATGTTGAGTTTTAAGTCAGCTTTTTCACTCTCCTCTTTCACCTCCATAAGAGGCTCTTTAGCTCCTCTTTACTCTTTGCCATAAAGGTGGTGTCATCTGCATATCTGAGGTTATTGATATTTCTCCCGGCAATCTTGATTCCAGTTTGTGCTTCATCCAGCCCAGCATTTTGCAAGATGTATTCTTCATACAAGTTAAATGAGCAAGGTGACAACATACAACCTTGACATACTCCTTTCCTAACTTTGGAACCAGTCCATTGTTCCATGTCTGGTTCTAACTATTGCTTCTTGACCTGCATACAGGTCTCACAGGAGGCAGATGCATAAAATACTGAGAGAGCTTTCCTTCCACTTTATAGCCTGGTCACCCAGGGGTCAGAAAAGTGGTGTGACTGGCTTAATGTTCCACCACAAAGTTGAATCTAGACCTCAAAACTCCTGCCTCTCAAGTCATGGCTCCCAATGCCTTCACTCAGAGACCTGAAATACAAGTAGAGAAGGTTGGGTGAGAGAGGACAAAAGCTTCATATCATGTTGATCAGACCTGACTTTCTGCCTGGAGACTCTTGGATTCTCTTTCACGGCCAGGTCTGTACTTCCACCCTGGGCTCTAGCAGCTTGACACCCATGTGAGACTTTTTTATTACCCCTCATGCTTCATTTTCTTCTGTCCCTCAAGCCATCTCTGTCTCTTTTTCCTCTACATTCTTCTCAGTCTGCCCTTGACTCTGATTTCATGTTTATTCAGGCTGTTCCTCTTATTGGGTCTCTCATTTTCTACTGCCTCCACAAGGACTTTTGGCGTCAACAAGGTTCAGCAGAGGAGACACCTTTTTTTCTGAGTTTTTGCTCAGTGATTCACTCATTCATTTTAAAAGGACATACAGTTTGAACACTGGCTGTGCATGTGACAGTGCTGTGGTTTTACGTGTTTCACCAAAGGTTTGTTCTTTCAGTTTTTAACAAGTATTTAAGTACCTTCTCAGTGCTAGAAACTATGGCAAACAGTAAAACAAGAAGAGCCTACACAGTGTTGCCTGAAGGGAGGAGGAGATGAAAAGAGATTATTGTACTGCATCTTTAAAAACTGTTTAATATGGGGAAAACAGATATATATACGTGTGTTTGTATGTGTGGTGCACAAACAATTAACAAAATGGAAGCTATGAAGAGAAAAGCAAATATCCTATATTAATGCATATATATGAAATCTAGAAAAATGGTACAGTTGAGCCTATGTGCAGGGCAGCAGCAGAGACATAGACATAGAGAACAGACTTGTGGACCCAGTGGGGGAGGGAGAGGGCGGGACGAGTTGAGAGAGCAGCCTGGGATTGTCCAGGCAAGAACACTGGAGTGGGTTGCCATTTCCTTCTCCAATGCATGAACGTGAAAAGTGAAAGTGAAGTCGCTCAGTCTTGTCCAACTCTTAGCGACCCCATGGACTGCAGCCTACTAGGCTCCTCTGTCCATGGGATTTTCCAGGCAAGAGTACCGGAGTGGGGTGCCATTGCCTTCTCTGGGATATATGGATACCTATGGCTAATTTATGCTGATGTAATGCAGAAACCAACACAAAATTGTAAAGCAGTTATCCTCCAAATTAAAAATAAATTAAAAAAAAGATATTGAGGGAAAAAAGTAAGCTATCCATATCATGACAGAGAATATAACCTGCCTGCCTAATATCCCCTCCCAGGCATTATCTACCAAAGGGAATATATTAATATTATTCTAATTTCTATTGCTTCTAATTTGCTTGTTTTTGTCTAATTAAAATCATCTTTGTTCACAAGCGGAACTGACCTGAAACTTTCCTTTTTAAAAATGTCTTCTTCATGTTTTGATATAGATTGTGGTGGCTTCATCAACGAGTTGTGAATGTTTCCTCTTTTCTTTAGAATGTCTGCGTAAGATTGGTGTTATTTCTTTTTTGAATGTTTAGAAGTGTTCATTGGTGAAGCCATTTAGGCCTTGTGGTTTCTTAGTAGAAAGTTTTAATTTACGGATTCAATTTATTTGATAGGTGTAGGACTGTTAAGACTGTATATTTATCCTTGTATCTGTTTTAATAAGTTGTGTTTTTCCCTGGGCATTTGTCCATTTTAGGTAAAATTTCACATTTAATTGAATAAAATTCTGTCATCTTCTTATCCTTTTAGTCTATAGAGTTTGTAGTGATGTCTTTGTTATATTGGTAGTTTGTACTTTCTCTTTTCTTGATTCCTCTTTTTAGGGTATTAGCAATTTTATTAGCCCCTTCAAATAGCCAACTTTAATTTTTTTCTATATTATAAATTTGTTTTCTGTTCTTTTTTTCTCCCTCTCAACTTATTCATTTTTTTGGTAGGGGGTTAATTTGCTTGTTTTTCTGGCTTCTTGACATGGATGCTTATATAATTGAGTTTTAACTTTTCTTATTTTCTAATAATGTAGGTATGCAATGTATTTAATATACATACATATACATAACTTTGCACTCTCTCCTGATTTCTACTTTAGATGCATCCCTCAAATTGCTATATTTTCAATATTATTCAGTTCAAAATATTTTCTAATTAAAATATTAAATCCTTAAGGTATTTGGAAGTGTATTATTCAATGGTATCATTCCATTCTTTCTGCCTTACATCGCAGTGGCTCCCTACAATTGATTTCTTTCTTTCTTTTTTAAATTTAAGTGTAGTTGATTTAGAATATTGGGTTAGTTTTTGGTGTACAGCAAAGTGATTTAGACATATTATATCTATTCTTTTCCATTACAGTTTATTATGAGATAGTGACTATTGTTCCCTGAGCTATACCATAGGACCTTGTTATCTGTTTTATATATAGCAGTTTGTGTCTGTTAATTCCAAACTCCTAATTTATTCCTTTCTCCTCTTACCCCCCTTGATGACCATAAGCTTGTTTTCTGTGTCTGTAAGTCTGTTTCTGACTCATAAATAAGTTCATATATGTCATATTTTAAAGTCCACATATTAGTGATATCGTATGGGTTTGTCTTTCCTTTTCTGACTTTCTTCACTTCGGGTGATAATCTCTAGGTCCATCCATGTTGCTATGAATAGCATTGTTGCATTCCTTTTATATGGCTGAGTTATACTCCATTGTATGTGTGTACCACATCTTCTTTATCCATTCATCGGTCAGTGGATGTCTAGGCTGCTTCCATGTCCTGGCTATTGTAAACAGTGCTGCAGTGAACACTGTGGTGCATGGATCTTTTCGTATTACAGTTTTCTCTGGATATATGCCCTGGATTGGAATTGTGGAATCATATGGAAACTCTATTTTTAGTTTTTTAAAGAATATCCTTACTATTCTCCACAGTGGCTGTACCAATTTACATTCCCACCAAGAGTGTAGGAGGCTTCCCTTTCCTCCCCCATCTCTTTAGATTTTCTTTTTGAGTATACTGTTTGAAGCTCAAAGCCTTTTATATTTGTGTCTTGATGTATTTCATCAATAGTCAGTATTTCTTTAATTATTGCTTCTTTACTTTCTCTTGTCCATCTAGAATCCCAGTTTCACATGTTAGATCTTTTCACTATATGTCTTATGTTGCTCATGCTTATTTCCACATTTTTATATTCTTCTTTTTCCTCTCTCCACATCAGTCTGGATGGTTTCTACTCTCTTGATTAATCTTCTCATTGCTGTGTTTAATCTTGTTTTGCACTTATTTATTGAATTAATTTCAATTGTTTTAATATTCAGGTTGGCATTTCCCCTTACTTCTTTTTTCTTTTTAAAAAATAGATTCCACTTCTCTGAAGAAATTCTCCATCTTTTCACCTATTTTCTGGAAGATATTAATCATAATTATTTTACAGTTCCTGTCTGATAATTCTGAAATCTGGGTTATCTATTACTTTATTTCTGTTGCCTGGTATTTTTAAAATTGAATTTAGGTCATTTGTGCCTGTATACTGCCATGCCTGGTATTTTTGAAGTGAACACCTTAAATTGTCTATGAAAAATTATAGTGGCTTTGAATCATGTTATCTTCTAGAAAGGATTGAATTTCCTTGTGGCTGACAGAGTTTGGACAGCTCACCTTGATCCAGCTGTGGGTTGAGGTGATCTGAAGCTGTGTTTCAGGCTTTGTGAGGGGCATCTGTTCTGATTCCCTTTATCCTTGGGTATAGCCTACAGGGTCTCAGCTGAAAACCAGTACCTTCCCTTTGATGAGCCCTAAATTCCAACTTTTGTTTCCCCAAATCTATGGGACTGCTAAAATCATTGCTTCACTTTTTTCAAACCTCTTTGCAGGTGCTTCTTCAAAACCAGTCTTGTAATTTTATTTTGTAATGAAGCTTTCCCTGACCATCTTCCCTATGGTATCTCCCATCACTATCATTCTTTTTGTTTTATGTTTAGATTTATGGAAAATTCCCATATGCCCTTCACTCAGTTTTCCCTAATGTTAATACTTTACATATCACGGTACATTTGTCAGGACTAAGGAATAAATATTGGTACACTACTAATAACTAAACTATAGCATTTATTCAGATTTTTCCAATTCATTTTTTTCCCCGATCGTCTGTTTACTGTCTCAGGGTCCAGTCCAGGATACCACATCATATTTAGTCATCACATCTCTTTAATCTCTTCAGAATTGTGACAGATTCTCAGCCTTTGTGTTTGATGACATTAGCAGTTTTGAAGAGTCCTGGTCAGGTACTTTGGAGAATGTCACTCAATTTGAGTTTGAATGATTTTAGTTTATTCTCATGATTAGACTGAAGTAATGAGTTTTTGGAAGAATATCAGAGTGGTGGAGTGCCCTTCTTGTCATGTGATATCACCAGGTACATGATATCACCATGATTTATCACTGTGGATGTTAACCTTGATCATTTGGGTAAGGTAGTGTCTGGCAGGTTCCTGCACTGCAGTCACTATTTGTCTGTTCTTATCTTCTGTTCTTTGGAAGTAACTCTGTCCTTAAGTCCAGCTCTTACTCAAGGACTGGAAAATGAGCTTCACCTCCTAGAGGAGGTTATCAGCTAGATTTGCTTGGTTCGTCAGACTCTCAACACATACATGTGCATCTGAGAATTTGGCAAATGTATGGAGAAACCCAATCCTAAAGGAAATCAACTCTATATACTCATTGGAAGGACTGAGGCTGAAACTGAAGCTCCAGTACTTTGGCTACCTGATGCAAAGAGGCAACTCAATGGAAAAGACCCTGATGCAGGGAAAGATTGATGTCAGGAGGAGAAGAGGGTGACAGAGGATGAGATAGTTGGATGGCATCACCGACCCAATGGACATGAGTTTGAGTGAACTCCGGGAGATGGTGAAGGACAGGGAAGCCTGGCGTGCTGCAGTCCGGGGGGTTGCATAGGATTGGACATGACTCAGCAACTGAACAATCACAACAGAAACTGCTTGCAAAACATGCAGCTCACTTTTCTGGGGTTCCTTTTTCTAGGATATTGGCTCTTCTGTAACTGTAATTTCTGGCTGCCTGTAACTAATTTTTTTGTTTGTCCCTTCAGCCCCGTGGAACTGCTAGGCCCCTGTTTTGTTTTGCCTCTTTTGTCCTGCAGCGAGTATCAGAAAATACAATGAGTGGAGAAAGCACTAATTTAGGACCCACTTCAATATGTTTCCTTTCCTCTGGCCCTTCAAGGCACAGTTGCCTTGTTTCCCAATGCCTTCCAACTCCTGATTTTATTTTTGATCCAGTTTTCATAGTTGTTCTCAGTAGGAGGGTTTGTCAGATACAAATTACTTCTTCATAGCCAGGAGGCAATAGGGAGCCCCTGACAGTGTCCCACAGCCACTCTGCATTACGTGTCTGGCTTCTTTAACGTGCTCACTTTTGGGCCCATCTTTCCGTCTGTCTCACCTGATGCTTTCCTCAGGGATTAGCCTTTGTTACTTTTCTGCCTCTTCTCTTCCCTCAAGCAGTGTTTCTTTTCTAGCTCCTATTTCTACTTTTACATCCAACTCATAGCACAGCAGTGGAGTAATCTTTAAAATATTAAATCTTCACACTGAATTCCATTTGCTCTTAGAATGAAATACAATTCCTCACCACGAACTTACCATGGTCAGCCCGATCTCCCTCTCTGACCACATTTCCTGCCACTCTCCCCTTATCTCACCAAGCTATGGATGTTTTTCCACTTGTCTTTGAACTCAGATCTTCCTATGCTTTGTTTTTTCCTCATTCATATCTTAGTTAAAATGTTACCTTCTCAATAAAGCCTTCCCTGACCATCCTTTCTGAAGTCCCTCTCCCCCATCATTATCACTCTTTTGTTTCTTCCTAGTACTTAGCCTCATCTAAATTGTTTTTGCTTATTTACATATTTACCTTTTCATGTTAGAATGTAAGCACCACAATAATAGGAACTTTCTTCTTCTCTGCTATATTGCCAGTGCCTATAGGTAGCTGTTGGCAGATCATAAGCATTAAATGAATGAATGAAATCCTACAAGATTTCTTTACTATATAACATGCGCTCTGCTCATCCTCCTGATAAACTCTCTCATTAAGTTATCACAATAACATTGTGGAGGATACTCTATTATTGCCCCCATGTTACAGAGGGATAGTGTTTAAGGCACAGAGAGATCAAGTGTTCAGTTACAGCAGGTAATTGGTCGTACTGGGGTTTGGTTCCAAGCCTGCACTTTAAACTCCCACCATCACTTTTTAGACTGATGCTCTGTATTGTACACTTCAGGTTATTTGTTATAATCAATTAGATTTTCTATAAATTTTACATGTGACAACTTCCTCTCAACTAGATAATAGTTTCCTTGATAACAAAAACGTGGCTGTGTTGTGTGGATTTGTGCCAGGAGGAGTTTTGATAATAGGTGTCCGTTGTTTTTGCCCCGCTGGTATCGATTCACTTTTCTGGTATCAGTACCTGAATTTTGCTTGAGGAATACCCCATCACTTCACCCACTGTCACTCCAGGTGGTTTGGGTGGAGTTATCCCAAGATCCAAGAGTGGGAGAGCCTGATACAGGACTGCATAATCAATCTACTCCAGTCCCTGAACAGTGACTTGCTCAGGAATAAACATATGACTCAAATCTATCCAATCATAATGCGTTAGACCTAATGCCTTGAGGATGTAAATTGGAGAGCCCACTCCCCTTCCCACCCCCGCCACTCCTATTAAAAGGAAACAAAAAAGATGAAGCCAATACTGAGGAAATCAGAACGGAGAGTTGGAGAGAAGCCAGATTCCTGATAATACTGTTTGAGCACCTGCATTGAGCTAGCCTCAAACCGTGATCTCCTCTGTCCCCTTTAGTTAAATGGACCAATCCATTTATTTTGTGCTTAAGCCAGTTGCAGCTGCATTTCTCTTCCCTCTACACTGGAAAGAGCCCTGATTCATGTAGTTCTCCATAAATGCCTATTGATGGTTGATTGGCCATGTGGACATGCAACTTGCACCTAACGCAAGGGTGCGTCCTTGTAGCCTGACTAGAGGCAGAAGCATGTCTTGTGTGCCTTGAAGAAAATCTCATGTACCTCCCTCTGCTCTCTGCTTTCGGACCATGACTCTGTGTGAGGGCGGGCACGTCTTTCTCACGTGGTGCTAATAATGCGTCAGATGGAATGGCTGCTGATGCTTGGATGTCAATTAGTGAAACTCTAACTGCAGGGAAACCTCTCAGACAGGTCCTAAGTGTCTTAATCTCTCAGTAGGCCTTCTCCTCTAAAGGCTTAGGTGGCTGATAATATGTTTGAGCTGCTGATCCTTTCTTTGATCACGCCTTATAGGATTATTCTGTAATGAGATGGTGCCGAGGAAGTGAGGCCGTGATTTGGTTGTCATGTCATGCTTAGGCCAACTCCATCCTTTCAGTTTTCTTCCTTCTTCTTTTGCTCCCTTCAGTGGCATAGAAACCCTTCAGTGGCATTCTCACCAAAGCACGTAACTTCCGATTCCTCCAGCTCTCACCAAACTGTAGAAGAGTCAGAGGAATCCTCAAACAGGAAAATAGGGTTTATCAGTTCCTTGCACACCCAGGGCACTTTACCCTTGTTATCATCTTATTTCAAAACCCTGACACCTGATCCTTATGGCAATGTGGGGATAGTCAGGGTTAAGTGTTACTACTTCCAATTTACAGAAGAGGAAAATAAGGTTCAGAGAGAGAGAGAGAGAGAGAGAGAAAGAGAGAAAGAGAGAGAGAGCGCGCACGCTTCAGGACAGCAGATCCATTTCAAGACCAGTACTCTCATTTCCTTACCACACCAGGACCCTCTGACCACCCAGGTCTTTGGAACAGCAGATGGTCAGTAATATTTCTTATTCTTCCAGACCAGGCTCTGATGGTTTTCTTCTAGGCTGTCTTCACACACGACCTAGCTGGAAAAGGTCTCTTGTCAGAACCTGTGTGGCACCCCTCCAGGTATTCCTATGCTTTCATCATTTTCTACCTTGTATATAATGATCTATGTATAGTTTTATCTTCTTTCTGAGAATTTAAGCTCCCTTGTTCCCTCCGCACATAGATAGCAGAGTGTTTGATCTATGCTGGGTATTCAGGGAATGTTTACTAAGAGTGTGAACAAGTAAATAAATGCTTAATTTTTTAAAGGCGTGGCAGGAGGCGACCACTCCTGTAAGGTGTATTCCAAGGGACCAGAATTGTTTCCTCAGTACCTAGAGGACTGTTAGGTGGAAGAAGTGTTGAACTTGTTCTTGCCACCCTAAAAGGCAGAAATAAGCCCAGTGGGTAGACATTTCAGGGGAACATGTTTCAGCTCAATGTAGGATTTGCTGTAACCAAAGCTCTTAAAAGGTGGTGGATCTGCCTTGAAGGTAGTTACTATGTGTAATTGAAGGCATGACAGCAGATTTGGGGTGATGATGAGTGCAGAGGACATTCTAGCATCTTAGGAGGGGTTAGGCCTCTAGGTTCAAGAGATCTTCAGTGTGGTTGGTCGTGGAATGCTCTAGGGAGAAAAACTTGTACTCAAAAGGTAAATCTTACTCAGTTGATACCCACATAGATGGTGGTCACAGTGACTAAGAATGTGGGCTCCAGCGTCTAAATCCTGGCTTTGCTACTTGCTAATGTGTGACCTTGGCAAAGCTACTTAATATCTCTGAACCTTGGTTTCCTGATCTGTAAAATGGTGATGGTAACAATACCCACCTCATTGGGATATTGTGTAGTCATGCACAGAAAAAAGAAACATACCCTGGCACAGAGAATGTGCTGGGTTATTATTATAATTGCTGTTACCACCACTCTTCCCCTTCCACCATGATGCCTAGCCTGTGAGTGTGATCTGCGCTTCCTGGGGGCTGTGTCCATCCTTCCTCTTGGTAACATCTCAGAGGCCCAGGCAAGGCTCTCAGAGACCCTGGAGTGTTTGCCTTTGAGCAGTTAGCTGACAGCTGACTTTGAGATTGGAGATATGAGCCTTTGAGGCCTCCAGCCACTTTCCAAAGCCAACAGTGCAAGATAAAAACACAATATCATTTCTCTACTCTCCTGGGATCCTGGTTGCTGCCGCTCATTAAAGGCAGTTTTCTTCTGATTTTCAGAAGCAAGGGGTCATTTTTTGTTTTAAACGCTTCATGTCTAACACTGGATTCCCAAAAGGCTGTTGGCAGTTTCTTCAGTTTCCCCCCAAATCCCTGACCTGAATTTCCAGTGCTTGGGTTATTAGTGCATCAACAAAACATGTACTCTGGGATCAGAAAATCCATTCTTGTCCTTTGGCCATTTAGAACAGGGCAAGAGGAGGTCTCCAGTTTCCAGCCAATCCTTTGGTTGAGAGCAAGGTTGCTCCCAGACTCATTCTCTGTCCTGAGAGATTTGAGATTTAATAATTTAGTTGCTAAGTCATGTCCAACTTTTTTCAATCCCATGGACTATAGCCTGCCAGATTCCTCTGTCCATGGGATTCTCCAGGCAAGAATACTGAAATCGGTTGCCATTTCCTTCTCTAGGGCATCTTCCCGACTCAGGGATCAAACCTGAGTCTCCTGCATTATAGGCAGATTCTTTACTGTCTAAGCCACCAGGGAAGCCCTCTTGAGATTTAACAAATGTGGAAAAAATTAACTCAAACACTCTCTTATATAATTTTTTTTTAATATAAGCTCTTTGATAAGAAATGATTACATACATAGGCGCTTAGTAAATGTTTTATCTACATGATATCTCCATTTTAAAGGAGAGGAATGAAGTAGAGTTTTAGTTTCTGTTTTAAATATACAGGAAAAAGGTCACAGTAGCTCAGCCCCTGCAGCTAGTAAGGGATAGAGTTGAAACTCTAAGTCTGACCCCCAAAACTTGGATCGTTTAAGGTGAATCATGCTGTCTTCTATTAGGAGGGCTATAAGGGAGGATTTATTATTTATATTATTATTTATGTACTGAATTTAACAAATGAACAGAACACAGTTGTAGAAACCCCAGACTCATATGATGACCCATCCGTACAATGGGCTAATGTGTACATCTTCGTGTTTATCACTCAGGCCAACCCAAGACATCGCAGTTCTTATCCTTGGTTTATAAGTAGGAACAAATGGACTCCAGGAAGTGAAGGAGTTTACTCAAAGTAGTAAAACAGCCCCAAGAAGCAAAACAGGATGCAAATACCGCTTCCTAAACCATTTGAAAGTGAAAGTCGCTCAGTTGTGTCTCCACTCTTTGCGACCCCATGGACTATACAGTCCATGGAATTCTCCAGGCCAGAATACTGGAGTGGGTAGCCTTTCCCTTCTCCAGGGGATCTTCCCAACCCAGGGATTGAACCCAGGTCTCCCACATTGCAGGTGGATTATTTACCCACTGAGCCACAAGGGAAGCCCAAGAATACTGGAGTGGGTAGCCTATTCCTTCTCTAGGTGGATCTTCGCAACCCAGGAATTGAACTGGGGTCTCCTGCAATGCAGTCAGACTCTTTACCAACAGAGCTATCAAAGTGCACCACCTAAACCATCTAGGTGGTGCATTTTTCATCATAACACATCACATCACAGTTATAGCCCTCCAAGAAAGAAATTTTTAAAAATCACCCTCAAAATATACCTTCTTTAACTTTTTTCAAAGCACTTTGAGGAATCTTCGTGGGGTCTCCCTATGATCCACCAAGCCTGGCAGGGTGGACTCTGAATACCCTGTTTTAGTAATGACAGACCTGAGGCCAGGAGGTTTGCCTCTTGTAAAACAAGAGGGTGATTGGGCAAGAAAGGTTCAAAGCAGCTGTTCTCACTTATGTGAGGCTCTGCTCTGGTTCTCCTCTGCTCCATTTTTTGTTTTGCCCACTTTACCCATCCCTTGAGTTGTTAGGTTTCTTTTAACCACTCAGGGTCTCCAGTCCAGTGCTTCCTTGGGCTTCCTCTTTCTAGTCACTCATTCGGTCCACACATTGAATGTCAGATGGTTGGTGAAGAAGAGTTGACCTGAAAACAAGTTCTCCTGCCTACCCCTCACTCCCCCACTCCTTTTATCTCTCTGAAACCTATTTACTGGTACCTGATGCTTTTGAACTGTGATGTTGGAGAAGACTCTTGAGAGTCCCTTGGACTGCAAGGAGATCCAACCAGTCCATTCTGAAGGAGATCAGCCCTGGGATTTCTTTGGAAGGAATGATGCTAAAGCTGAAACTCCAGCATTTTGGCCACCTCATGCGAAGAGTTGACTCATTGGAAAAGACTCTGATGCTGGGAGGGATTGGGGGCAGGAGAAGAAGGGGATGACAGAGGATGAGATGGTTGGATGGCATCACTGACTTGATGGATGTGAGTCTGAGTGAATTCGGGAGTTGGTGATGGACAGGGAGGCCTGGCGTGCTGCGATTCATGGGGTTGCAAAGAGTCGGACACGACTGAGCGACTGATCTGATCTGATCTGTCCTACTCCTAAGGGTTTTATAGATACACATTTAAGTTGATGGCAACCTAAAGTGTTAACCCCTGTGTAACAGAGGTCACTGTGAGAATGGGAAAAAGTCAACAACAAGTTCTTAGAGATGAGGAAAGAGCTTGATGTTGAGGTTATAAGATCAGTCCTTAGAGTCAGATAATGTGTGATCATGTGTGGTCCCTTACTAGCTGTGTGACCTTAGGCAAGTTAGTTAAATCTTTCTAGCCTTGTTTCCCAGTCTAGTAAATGTGTCCAGTTTATAGAGTAACCTTGTGAAGATTATAGGAGATAACTAATATAAACTGTTCAGCACAAGGCATGTGTTTTTTTATTGCTATAGTAAATGGTAAATAAATGGTAGCACCATTAATTGGGTAGATAAGACTTACATAAAATAATTCAGATATGAAGCAGACACTATTTGAACAACTGCAGAATCTCCAGTGCCTGTTTCAGGACCTGGCATAAAGTTGAGGTTCTAGGTCTACGTCTGTGGGTTCATTCATGTGTATTCAATTGCTCAGTTGTGTCTGACTCTCTGTAATTCCATGGACTGTTGCCTGCCAGGCTCCTTTTTCCATGGGATTTCCCAGGTGAGAATACTGGGGTAGGTTGCCATTTCCTTCTCCAGGGGATCTTCCTGAGCCAGCTCCTGAATCAAACTCCTGTCTCCTGCATTGGTAGGTGGGTTCTTTACCACTGAGCCACCAGGGAAGCCCTTGATATCAATGGGTATCACCTATTAAACGCTTTTCTTGCTCCAGGAATATGCTAAGAGTTTGGTGTGCCTTATGTCAATTAATCCTCCAGCAACCCCTGAGGAGTGTATTCTGGGCCTCTTACAGCTAAAGTTTGGAGAGTTCATCATTCATGGTCAAGTGTAATCTAAAGATGACATCTAAGGATGACACACTACTAGAGTCAAGGTGGTCTGTGCCTCCCAAACCTGTGTTCACCCTCTGATCTGAGGAGCGAATTCTTCAGTCACACAACATTTCTCCTGGGAGAGGTGCTGGAGATTGTCCTGGGAATGTAGTGGCTAAGATGGCACAGTCCCTCCCCCAAAGGATCCATCAGTTGGGAAGTGGACTCCAGGAACATGGGAAGGGAGGATGAGGTCCATGAAGAGGGCAGCACCACAGCTGTGAGCACACTCCAGAGGGACTTGTTGGCTTCTGGAAAGTGAAAGTGATAGCCACTGATAGTTGTGTCCGACTCTTTGCAACCCTGTGGACTGTAGCCTGTCAGGCTTCTCTGTCCATGGAATTCTCCAGGCAAGAATACTGGAGTGGGTTGCTATTTCCTTCTCCAGGGAAATCGTCCCAATCCAGGGATCAAACCTTAATCTCCCTCAATGCAGGCAGATTCTTTCTTGTCTGAGCTCCTGGAGGAGGTGGAATTCAGACTTTGGAGATAGGTGAATGGTAGACCAATGAGAAGGGGGTGTGCTAGAGAGTAAGCTTACCTGGGGCCAGGAGTAGGGGCAGAACTCCCTTGGGAGATGGCCTGTGGGTCTCCACAGAGGGAATAGAGGAGAGCAGTGAGGAATAAAGGGTAAGAGTAAAGTGAAGGCCAAACTGCACAAATGTTCAAGAGCAGCTTAATGAGGGCTAAGGCAAGCTGGGCCAAGTTGAGTTAGAAATTAACACAGACTTGAAAATGTGGGGGCTTGCACACAGAAAGTATCTGCTAGAGCGTGGGAAGGCCACAATAAATTTGAACCATTTTTTATTTTTTGGAGACCATCTTCCATGCTGGAAAGGAAGCTGTGAATGTCAGGTAGGTGGGCTGGGTCAGGAGAGGTCATTTTAGGGAGTGGAAGTTTGGAGTCGTCTCACGTAAGACACAGGGTCTCAGCTGTCTTGTCCCCCTTCTCACGCTGGGGAATGTGCACATGCAGTGAGATAAAGTGAACTGTCTCAAGCCTCAAAGCCCCATATGCACTGCATGGTGATGATAACTAAGGGGGCAAAGGATGGGCCAGGTCTCTCTGATGATTCTGCTGAGGGCCAGTCCTGCTGCTTCCATGGGGCTCCCAGGAGAGGCCCCGCGGGGTGTTTTCTGCAGCTGCGTTGCAGCCACACCACCTTACAGTGTTATTCCACCAACCAATTGTGAGGTTATCGAGTTATCGAACACTCTGGGAGCACTGCAGGTGGGAGACAGCTCCCGCAAACTGCATTTGCTTCTCTGTGATTACATTGCAGTCTGTAAAGGAGAACAGTTCCCATATTTATGTGTGGGTTTCCAAATGGAAGTGAGAGCAGGCAATTGAGCATATGATACCCTCTTCTTTCTTCCTCTTTAAAAATTACCATCAGTGCTGTTCCAGTCCTGGGCCAGTTCTGTGCAGTATAATACATTTGGTGGCCTTGGAGAACTGGCCCTCCATTGGTATGTGTGGTCTCAGTGCAGGGCAGCAGGGTTGAGCATTGAGAGCACTTAATTTGAAGCCAGACAGAGTCACCCAAATGAGACCACCCCAGTTACTTCCCTTCACTTTGGCTGGAACTAGAGCAACTCAGTATGGTCAATACTGATCTGTCACGGCAACCAGCAAGAATGTATGTCATTGGTTAAGCAAACAGAAGGACAATCACTGAGACTTAAATCATTCAGGACTTAAGTCATTGAAACATTTTGAAGCCAGGAATGCACAAAGGTAAATGAGAAATGGGTCTTCAGTGGTACAAAAGTCAAGAGCCATCAGTCCTCATTTTCTCTCTGATCCTATGGGTCTTCTCTAGAAACCCTGGTCCAATCTCCTTATCTCCCTCTCAGAGAAGAACCTAAACATATAGCCTCGAGCATCCATTGATTTGGGGAACACTGAGATAACCAGAAGGCTCGTATCCACAGCCTGCGGCATGCTATTCCAGGCCCTTCATAGCTTAGAAGTCATATCTCTTTTGTTCCGTCTTTCTTTACTCTTTTTTTTTCAGTGGGTCAAAAGTATTCTTTCTGAATTTGATGGCTAATGAAATGTTAGACATCATTCAAAGTCCTGCTGAAAAAGACCACGTCCTCGCTATAGTTTCTCCTGCACTCCGTCTGCGTGGTTCTCTCTTGCTTGTATGAACCTAGGGCACTTGGCTTGTGTTAGAGCAGTTTCCAGACTTTGGGCTTCGTGGGCCTGGTGTCTGGGAATATGGTTTTACATGGACAAAGATGTGGAAATGAAGTATGTGGTAAGGCAATTGTCTCCACCTCAGTATTTCTGATTATACCAAGAAGGTCTCCTGTTGGCGCTGCTATGACTTTATCCTTTTTTGCCACTCACCAGTTTCTCATTTTGAAATAATGGCAGGGGACAGAGCAGGCCTCAGGCCCAGAGTGGTTGTAGGTAGCTAGAATTTAATAGCACTCATTTAATTACATGGTTTTTATTTTGATTCATCTTCTGATTTTGGCTAGTAACATGGGTTTTCTGTTTATAAAAATGTTATAATATTAAAAAATAAGCTTATGGAAGTAAGGAAAATGAGTTGATGAACAAAAAGGATTCAATAATAGAAATTTTCTGCAGCTGAGGCAAGTGTCGTGGAAGTTATACACAGTGACCAAAATTTAACTGAAATGAATTCTGTAGGAGGATAATTGATTATGCATCCTCTTCTCTCAGGTCTGGAGGGCAGAGGTTATGTCTCATTCATCTCTGAGGTCTCCTAGGTAGGAGCTGGCAAGATGCCTTCTGTAGGTCAGATCTGCTCCATTGCCTGGTTTTGTGTGGCCTGCCGGCTGGGAACAACTCTTACATTTTTTAACAAGGTTGAAACAATTGAAAGAATAATATTTTGTGACACATGAAAATTATATGAAATTCAAATATAAGTTCTTTTGTAAATACAGCTACTTCCATTCATTTATGTAGGTCTATGGCTGCTTAGATCCAACCAGTCCATCCTAAAGGAGATCAGCCCTGGGTGTTCATTGGAAGGACTGATGCTGAAGCTGAAACTCTAATACTTTGAGTTTCATGTGAATAGTTGACTCATTGGAAAAGACCCTGATGCTGGGAGGGATTGAGGGCAGGAGGAGAAGGGGACGACAGAGGCTGGATGGCATCACTGACTCGATGGACATGAGTTTGAGTGAACTCCGGGAGTTGGTGATGGACAGGGAGGCCTGGCGTGCTGCGATGCATGGGGTCGCAAAGAGTGGGACACAACTGAGCAACTGAACTGAACTGAACTGATGGCTGCTTTCATGCCGCAAGGGCAGAGTTGAGCATTTGTGACAAAGATGGCACAGCCCACATGCCTGAAGTGTTTCCTGTCTGGCCCTTTGTAGAAAAAGCTCACAAACCCCTAGACTCAGGAGGCCTGGTGTGGGCCCCTGGCACTTTTACTTAGCCCCCAGGTGACTTTGGGCACACCAAGCCCATTCTCCTCCCTTCAGGTCTCCATTTATTACGAATGGAGCTAATGATACTACCTACCTCTTAGGACCATTGTGAGGACTGGAAGCATGTGAATCTGCTTCATAAGCATGGAAGCATTATAAAAATGAGATATTTTGATTTCCCTCAATAGTTCTAGCTTTCACCACAGACACTGTGCATTCATAAATACCCATTCCAGTTCCTCATGCTTTCTAACGGAATCTGGAAGTCTTGCTAAGCTAAGGAGGGAGTATTCGATTTTATTTTTCTGCTTCTAACATTTATTATCTGGTTATTTACCATGATTTCAGGTGCTTTTTTTTCCGCCCCTCTCTCACTGGTAACTGAGAAGTACTCTCTTTCCTCTTTCTTTTGAATTTCTTCATCTTGACCTTGGTAATCAACTCTACTAAAAACTCAGGATTCTTCCTCCAGACCAAATTGTGCCTAAGGAAATATTATCAGATCTGAAGTAAGAAAATATTTTTCCTTAGTATTGTCCTAGATCTGCTGTGTGCTCTAAGAACACTTTCTTTTTTTCCCCAACTGTGCCATGTAGCAGGCAGGATCTTAGTTCTCCAACCAGGGGTCAGATCCACGCCACTGCCAGGGAAGTCATTGAGAACATTCTTTTTTTTTTCCTTCTTCATTCTTTATTTATTTATTTTTATTTTACTTTATAATACTGTATTGGTTTTGCCATACATTGACATAAATCTGCCACGGGTGTACATGAGTTTCCAATCCTGAACCCCCCTCCCACCTTTCTTCCCATATCATCTCTCTGGGTCATCCCAGTGCACCAGCCCCAAGCATCCTGTATCCTGTATTGAACCTAGACTGGTGATTCGTTTCTTACATGATAGTATACATGTTTAAATGCCATTCTCCCAAATCATCCCACCCTCTCCTTCTCCCAGAGTCCAAAAGACTGTTCTATACACCTGTGTCTCTTTTGCTGTCTCGCATACAGGGTTATCATTACCATCTTTCTAAATTCCATATATATGTGTTAGTATACTGTATTGATGTTTTTCTTTCTGGCTTACTTCACTCTGTATAATTGGCTCCAGTTTCATCCACCTCATTAAAACGGATTCAAATGTATTCTTTTTAATGGCTGAGTAATACTCCATTATGTATATGTACCACAGCTTTCTTATCCATTCATCTGCTGATGGGCATCTAGGTTGCTTCCATGTCCTGGCTATTATAAAGAGTGCTGTGATAAACATTGGGGTACACGTGTCTCTTTCAATTCTGGTTTCCTCAGTGTGTATGCCCAGCAGTGGGATTGCTGGGTCATAAGGCAGTTCTACTTGCAATTTTTTAAGGAATCTCCACACTGCTCATTGAGAACATTCTTAACTTCTCTTTGCCTTTTCACATAGAATTTGCTCAGGCAGGGATATTTGCATGAAATTGTGTGTGTGTGTGTGTGTGTGTGTGTGTGTGTGTGTGTGTGTGTGTAAGAGATAGTATTTGGATGAAAGATCCTGTAAGAAATTATTTGGCCTTTATTGAGCATTTACTATGTGCTGGGTGCATGCTAAAGGATTTTATAGTCATTTTCTCATTTAATACTCTCCATATTATTAAGAAAAGATAACATGAGTATCCCTACTTAATAGACTGGGACTGAGGTTGAAGTCACTTGCCCACTGTCTCTTAGCAAGAGAGAGATGGTACTGGGAGCTGTGTCTGATTACTCTAGAGCTGATAGGCTTAACAGTAACAATATACATTTAATCCTTGAACATGAAGGTTAGGGGAGCTGACTCTCTGCACAGTTTGAAAATCTGTGTAAATTATATACAGCTCATCATCTATCAGTTTCCTCTGTTCCATACTTTTCCATACTGGCAGTCCTGGATTGTGTAGTGTTGTAGTCCTTGGAGAACAAAGTCTAAATCCACTATCTTCCAGTGTGCCTGGAAGTCACAGAATAAAATCTCTATCAGTATTTCTTTATTGAATGAATTAATAGGATATGGAAATATTCCTCCTCTACTTTGCTCCCTGGGCTTCTCAGTGGTAAAGAATCTGCCTGCAGTGCAGGAGACATGGGTTTGATCTCTGGGTCTAGAAGATCCCCAGGAGAAGGAAATGGCAACCCACCCTAGTATTCTTGCCTAGAGAAATCCATGAACAGAGGAGCCTGGAGGTCAGTCTGTGGGGTCTTGAAAGAGTCAGACATGACTGAGCACACAAACAGACAGGTAGTATTTACTATTAAAAAAATCTGCATATTAATGGACCCATGCAATTCAAGGTCAACTGTGCAGCTACCCTTGCCCAGCAAGCTCCCTCCGAGCCCCTCTTGGTGCTCCAAGCATCATGCGCTTCGCCCACTCCAGTCCTTGTAACATTGCATCGCAATTGCCTGTGTTGTTAGAGTCAACCTCCCCAACAAGCCTAGAAGCCTGAGGAAGGTAGGGACCTGGCTTTCTCCTTTGCTGTATCAGGCGAAGGACTCAAAGGAGTGGGCATCTGCAAATGTTAATCAAATAGATGAATAAGTAAATGAGTATAGTGAGCATTTATGTTGCTCAAAGCATTCACCTAGAATCTAAGGGAAAGGAAGATGATGCAGTCATATTTCTTTTCAGCTGCAGATTCCTCTGTTGCTAGGGAAGCCTTGGGAAAACAAAGGAAAAAGGAAGTTAAAGAGCCTCAGTTTTCATTTCAGCTGGAAAAAACAAGGCAACAAGATATATTATTTAATTTAAGAAAGGAGGAAAAAAATTGCATATCATGTATTTCTTTCCCACCAATCCAGTATTTCTTCAGTTTTAGTGTTTTGTATCCTAGCTTTATGATTGCTGCCATATCGGGGAACCAGCTATATTATTTACTTAATGTTTAAAAAAATATCAGTTCCCTTTGAAAAGCATACGTTTTTTTATTTTAAAAGGATCTTTATATACTACGATAAATGGGAAGCCATTACCACTTGCTTTAAGAAGTAGGCGATGTGAAAGTAAATATAACAAAAATAGAAAAAGTAATTACATTCTTGCAGATATTGTTGCCTAAGGGACCTCGGCCAGGGCCTGCTTTTTTTGTTGAAAAGGATGATTAAGAAGTGGCAATAGGGTGTTAGAAAGACACACTGGTACCAAATGGAGACTTTTCTTCTCTGTAATGAGAAGGTTTTAAGGAGAGTTGGAAAGGAAATAACTTTTTCATGAAGTGACTCAATGTGATTTAATGTTGTGTCCGCGTCTTACCCAAAATCATCTCCTGTACCACACGAAGCGGGTGTTGCACTGATTGGAAAATGCTGAGTCAGTGAAGGGAAACCTCTCTCCTCGGGTGTGATATCTCAGACAATCCTGCTAAAAGCAGTTTCTCTTCTGAGAAGAAACAGGATGGTTTATTCCTTCCTATCTCCATTTATAGCTTTGTCCCCAAGAGAAGGGAGAGGAGAAAGGCAAGCTTAGCAATGGCTGGGACCCTTCCACCCAGGGCCATCTGTGCTCCACGTCTTCTGGAACCGACCCCCACCCCCCGCCCCCCGCCCCGGCCCCACACTGGATGGCCTGGAAGTGAGTGGCAACCCTAGGGCATCAAGGGGCCTGCAAACCTCTGCAAAGAAAGCAGATCCACTTCAAGTCACCTCTTCAGCCAGAACATTTTATTCTAGTGAAATCTCTCTCCTGCCCCAATTCACTCACTGCAAAAACCAACATAATTTATCTTCTGGAAGGAAGGGTGCAGACTTCAGCCTGTTTTTTTTTTTTTTTTTTGGCTAATGTAACAGCTCAGCCTGTCACTTGAAGGAAAAGGGGGGAAAAAAAGCTTAAAGAAGGGTGCCAAATTGCAAGTTTGGAAATAAAAATCAACATGGGCATCATCTCAAAGGTTGAGGAGATCGCGTTTGTGCTCTTGAGAGAGAGGAAAGAAGGTTTCCATATCAGTGTTTTGCTTGTCCTATTTTGTTTGTAATCAGACTTTAAGAAATGTTATGAGTCTTAGGATCAGGGGATCTTGGAATTCCTTGCACTCCCTTAGAGGGAAGGAGGGAATTAATATTTGCTGAGGACCTGTGTACTCACAGGGTACAGCCCCCCACTCCCTGCCATTGTCAGCCCCACTGATAACCCAAAGAGGTAGAGGAAGGTCAGCCATGATTCACAGGTCAGGAACACTTGCCCCAAGTTCACACAGCCTCTAAATAACAGAGCGAGTACTGAACTGCGTTGTCCTGATTCTGAAATCTATGCGATTTGAACTGATGCCCTCCAAGAATCATGGGAATGGAACCCAAGATTTGGAAGGGCCTTGAAGGCCTCTACTTAATTCTACCCCAAAGGATCTGCTACAGGGTCCCCAACAGATTCATTCAGCCTCCCCTTTGACTCCTTGTCCTGTGGAGCTCACCCATTCCATTGACAAAGGACATTAATTGTTAGTGGGCTTTAACTGACTTAAGAATTGTCTTTCTCCTCAGTGACTTCCTTATTGCCCATGGACATCTCAACCCAGACCCTTGCAGTCGGGTTACCATCCCTGGCTTCCACAGCAAGGAGACCCCAGGAGATTGAGCATTAAGAAATCTTGTTTTATATGGAGACAGACCAAAACAGGATTGTTTTCCTTTCAAACCCATAAACCCTACAGGATTTATTCCATTCTTTTCCTGCTGCCAGGATTTAAAAAAAATATTTCCCTGGCCAAGGAAGCTGTTTGTTACAGAGCAGATGAGAAGAGTTCAGGGTGATTTCTTTAGTCTGTGCGGGGGTTAAAGGCCTGTATTAAATTAGGCTAAAGGTGCTCACTTGCTGGAACCAGCTAACAGCTCGACCAAGACACCCCAGACCTCTCATTAAGGCTCTGTGCAGATGGTAGCACCCTACCCTTCTTGCATGTGGTGTGGTTGTCTACAGAGGCTGAAGACATGCCCAGGCAGAAGCCAGATAGCTGGGTTTTCCCTGCCACCTCTCCAGTGAGTGATGGTCCCCTTTCTGGGCCTGCTGGGTGCTGCTGGGGTCATATCTGGTCGAGAGAGAATAAAGGGAGAAAAACCCTGGGTTTCATTCTTTGTGCTGATTGATTCTGCTGTCTTGGTCCAGACCTTCCTCTCTCTGAGCCTTAGTTTCATTTTCTCTAAGAAGGGGATGACACTACTGACTTTCACAGATCATAGAGTTCCTGAAAAAGAGAAACTCACATACTGAATCTCCATCCTCCATTGGATACATGGAGTATGCAGGCTTGGGTTAAGCACAGCAGCCTCATGCCTTCTACCAGAGGGCACAGAATTTCAGCATTTGCTGCCCAGGACCTGTGGCCTCCTCTTTCCAGGATCTTGAAAATTGTCCATGATTTCATGGTCACACAACCCTGGTCCCTGATAGTGTCTCATAACTCTGGATATTTGGTCCCAGCCATGCCACCTCTGGGAGGCATTTCAGTGTTGGTTGCAAGACTTAATTACAAGTCCAGTCATGGGGGTGGGGGTCCATGGGACCTGGATTCTCAGAATGGTCATGTACCCAGTATGTTCCTTTGGCAAGTTTCCTAACTGAACAGGTTTTTTGCTTTCTTTTAAGATTCCTCTCTTTTTATAATTGAAGTTTGCTATGAGCCTGACATGAGATGAAAAAATGAGGAGGCTGTTTGTAAAAAAGCTTGGGACCATGAGGCAGTGCAAGGGGATGGTAAGGGATGACCCACGGCTGGACTTGCCTGGGTCTGAATCCTGTCCATGTGGTCCATGTGGCTTCTGAACTTGTGACCTGTGACAAATTACCTAACTTTACTGCTGGAGGAAGAGGGTGAAAGTACTCACCTCACAGGGTTGTTGTAAGGATTAAACTGTACGTCTATTACTCACTGAGAACAGAGCTTGACATAGAGTTAGAATTCAATAAAAACTACTACTGCTGTGCCTTATATTCATATTTTTATTACCAGTAATGTGGGCTGTCAACTGTGTAGAGGGAAAACTTCAAGGGCTGGCAGAGAGGGATGAATCAGCAAGACTTCCTGGAGGAGGAAATCTTTAACTGGTCCTTAGAGCCTGGTCAGAGGAGGGGAATTTCTAGGCAAAGGGAAGAATGCAGGCAAGTGCTAGAAACCAACGGTACTGGAGAGAGTAAGGTACATTAGAAAGACATCTACCTCTGAAATGCTTAGTTGCTGAATGTATTTTCTTTTCTCTCCCCTGAATCCCACATGTGTGTGTGGTGGGTGCTTTTTTGCTTGGCTCATTCAGAACCAGGCTCTCACTGACCCCATTTTGGGGGTAAGGGGGAGAAAGAAGAGAGCAGGGTCTTCTCATTTAGTCAGGCCCGGGTTTAAATCCTGTCTCTGCTCTGCACAGAGATCCTTAAGGCTAAATTATGTAACCCCTTGAGTTTCAGTTTTCTCACTTGTGGGGATATTGAGAAATGATTGAAAGGAGGAGATTCCTTTTCCTCCCTCTCCATCCCCCCCACGCCTCTCCCTCCTGTCCCCACCCCTCCTTCTCACCTCTCTCCACTCACTCTTTGGGAGAAGGAAGCTCTTGCAGGTAGATACCACTGAAAGAAAGTGACGGAGAATGCCACAGAAGTGAAGTAGTCCTCAGTAGCTCCTTAATTAATGTGCTTGTGATAGTTTTGTTTTGCTGTGTTGTTTTGTTATACCTTTCCAGGGTTTTAGTCAAGTGGCAGTGTAAACAGCTTTGTACCATTGCCATCTGCCCACTCATTAAATAAATATATTTGTGTGTGTGTGTGTGTGTGTGTGTAGGCTTCTCTGGTGGCTCAGCAGTAAAGAATCTGCCTGTTAAAGTAGTGGATGCAGGTTCGATCCCCGGGTCAAGAAGATCCCCTGGAGAAGGAAATGACAGCCCACTCCAGTATTCTTGCCCGGAGAATTCCATGGACAGAGGGCCTTGGTGGGCCATAGTCCATGAGGTCACAAAGATTTGGACAGGACTAAGCAACTAAACAACAATATAGACGCAGGTATAGATATAGACACAGATATAGATGTAAACTGCTTCCACTTAATCATTTAACTTTGTGAACCCTGGTCTGGCTTGTCCCTTTCTTCCGAGAGACGAGGAAGCTGAGGTCAAGAGGGCAGAAGTGATTTGCTCAAGGTCACACAGTTGCTGGGCTAGACCTCCTGGGTCTCGAAACTGAGCTCTTTTTGGCACAGAAAATGGTGTCTAAAGCAGAAGGACAGGAAGAAATTCTTTACAGGAAAAAGGGAGTTTGTCTCGTGGGTGAGGTCGAGTTTTTATACATTGTTTTGATTGTTTAGTCCGCAATAAGCGCTCCTCCCAGGATCCTGCAGATTGGATGCTTCTCACCACCCTTTTAGGCTTGGTGAAAAAGAGAAAAACAAAAAACCAAAAAATGATCCCAGCCCTGAATTTCCCTGAGAACCTTCAGCTTCAACTCCCCAGCCTCTGTGCAGGGCCCCCCCTGTGGGCAGGTTTTTAAGCATGATGAATTGCTGTGGTCAGCGCGGCAGCACACCCTGCCTGGGGGAGCTTGTGCTCGGCTCTGTGGCCAGGCTGCATCTCTCCAGCAGGACAGCCTGCTGCATGCGTCCCCGCTAGGCACTGTCACCGCTGCTGCGTTCCCTCCATCCCAGCAGAGGCATCGCAAATCACCGGAAGGGACGTGTCCACCCCCTGACCTGGCAGAGCGGAGAGAGGAGGTGGGTGTTGCAGAGTCGGGAGAAATTGCTTCTGGTCACCTGGGGCTTGAACCACCCCCACTGGACTGGTTAGGTTTTGCAGTATTTCTTGTAGGAATGGACTCGACTGGTGGTTGTGCTATAGAAGTGCCCGGGGCCCTGGTGACTCTGTCCTATAGACAGAGCCAACCCTTTGCTGTTCATTTAGGTTTTTCAGGAAGCATTTGTTGAATCCCTAAAGCTCTGCTGCATGCAATGGGGGATACAGAATTGAAAGACCGGTCTGACCTTCTGTACTTGTGTGCTGGTTGAGGAGCATGTTCACAAGTCAATAATGTTATAAGTCTGTGGGAGAGACATGAATGTTTATTGACTGCCTGCTGTATGCCAGGTGTTGGTGTCTTATGGTTTTAGTTCACTGGCCAGTGAGCTCAAGGGGTCTGGAAGAAGGAAAAATGTCAGTGGAATGTGAAATTTCATCATCCCAACTGATACTCATTCATCACCTGCATGGAGTCAAACATATGATGTGAAAACCTTGTTATCACCCTGTGAGTGAGGGACAATTGTCATCCCACTTCACTCATGGACCTAGAAAGAACCATACTCCCTCCTGGGTCACCAGCTGCTAAGTGATGGGGCTAAGGTCAAGCCCCATGTCTCTTTGATTCCAAGGTCTCAATCCCCAAAGTCATGACTCTTCTGGTGGGAAATGATTTTGAGGGGCAGGCAAATCACAGAGGAAATAGTCTCAGGGGTTGAGCCTCTGCAGAAGTTGCCACTTTCCTAAATGTGTCAGGCTTCCTTCCTCTTCCAGAGAAGAAAGAAACTGGTAGTACTAATAAAACCCTCTATTTGCCCCTTGGGCCTTCAGGCTGCCCCGTTGTTCAGAGCAAGAACATTGACTTCTCCATCATTTAACTTGTTTTTGTGAGGAACAGGCAAGAATTGATTCCATCTTCCCAAGCACGTTTTCTCCTTTTGCCCTGTGATGGCCCAGCTTCCCCCCACCACAACCCCATATCCTGCATGACTTCAGGTGAATTACCTGACTTAATTGAGACTCCATTTCTTTATAAATTGGGGTGATGGTAGCTACCTTTAAAGGTGTTTTGAGATTTAATAAGATAATACTAAGTTCCTAGAGTAACAGCTCAATCTAGCTAACTATTTTTTTTTAAGATTTATTTATTTTGACCGTGCTGGATCTTCGTTGCTGTGTGTGGGCTTTCTCTAGTTGTGCAGGGGCTGCTCTCTGGTTGTGGTGTATGGGGCTTCTCATTGTAGTAGCTTCTCTTGTTGCAGAGCAATAAAGGACTCTAGGGCTCGTGGACTTCAGTAGTTGTGGTGCACAGGCTTAGTTGCTCCGGGGCTTGTGGGATCTTCCTGGACCATGGATCAAACCCGTGTCCCCTGCATTGGCAGACAGGTTCTTATCCACTAGATCATGAAGGAAACCCGTAGTTAACTTTTCTTAATTATTATTCTGTACTTTATATTTTGCCTTAATTTCAGAATTTGGTTGCTATACTAGATGCTAACTTCACCCCTTCTCTGCCCCCGCCCCAACTCCAAGTTACTTTTCACCTTACAGAATCTAAATATCAGGCCTGAAATAAGGTTCGAAGCAAAAATGAATGAGTGTCTAAAGAGTTGTTTTCATTATTTATATGAGGCAATAGTGAGCAGCCCCTCATGCTTTAGTAAATTATATTTTTATTTGCTTGTTTATTTTTTCATTCTTATCTATCCACTTACCTTTTCCTACTAGGACTCATTTCCTACTAGAGATGAGTAACTGTGCCTAGAATTAATATATATATATTTTAAATTGGAGATGTTTAAAAGTACATGTAGTAAGGAATGATAGACAAACTTAACACCCAGTTTTAGCAGTTATTGACATTTTGCTAATCTTGTTCGGACTATCACTCTACTTTTTTGAAAAGCTGGAGCATTTTAAAGTAAATGCCAAAAATAAATAAATAAATAAATAAATGAAGTAAATGCCAGAATCATGTCATTTTAGCTATAAATTCTTCCAACTAGCTTAACTGATAATGACTTAAAATGTTATGGTTAGTAATAATTATAATAACCCCTTAATATCACCTGTAGCCAGTCACATTTAAATTTCCCAGATTGTTTCATAGCTGCCCTTGAATAGTTGATTGTTGATACCACCTTGGCCTGTTTGAGAAACTGGGTTCTTTTGTTGATGATCACGTATAAAAAACTTAGTTGATTGCTTCTTCCAAGTGTTATTTAAGTTGTTCTTTTAGCCCTAGTATTTCCTATAAAGTGGTATTAGGTCTAGAATGTGATTATATTCAGACTCAATATTTCACACTAGATGACCTTATAGGCAGTTATGGTGAATGGGTTCTTTCTTTTCTACCACATCCCAGGCATGTAATGTCAAGTTGTCCTAAGCTCCATGATGTCAGCTTGGTTCCCACCATGACAACTTTTCACCTAGTAGGTTTCATATACTGATGATCTTGTCTAGATCATCTTCTCATTAGTAGTTAAAAGATGGCAACTTTCTAATTCTTTCATCCTTTCAGACCCTGTATTTTAATACATTTTCTACCCTATTTTTTTTTTTAATAGTATCCAGCAGCTTTCAAATGTGGACCTGTATGGGGGTTCCCAGTAGTTTGGAGTTGGGCTGGCTACATAAAAATCAGTGGGGATCTTTATAAAAACACAGATCTTAGGGTCCATCTAGTCCAAGCTATGGTTTTTCTAGTAGTCATGTGTGGATGTGAGAGTTGGACTATAAAGAAAGCTGAGCACCAAAGAACTGATGCTTTTGAACTGTGGTGTTAGAGAAGACTCTTGAGAGTCCCTTGGACTGCAAGGAGATCCAACCAGTCCATCCTAAAGGAAATCAGTCCTGAATATTCATTGGAAGAACTGATGTTGAAGCTGAAACTCCAATACTTTGGCCACCTGATAAAAAGAACTGATTCACTGGAAAAGACCCCGATGCTGGGAAAGATTGAAGGGAGGAGGAGAAGGGGACGACAGAGAATGAAATAGTTGGATGGCATCACTGACACAATGGACATGAGTTTGAGTAAGCTCCGGGAGTTGGTGATGGACAGGGAAGCCTGGCGTGCTGCAGTCTGTGGGGTCACAAAGAGTCAGTCATGACTGAGTGACTGAACTGAACTGAGGGTTCCACTCTGGGGTTTCTGAGTTAATAGATCTGGAGAAGGAAGAAGTGTTCTTAGTTCTTATTAGAAACCAGGTTGCTGAAACATAGCCAGTTGAGGAGAGGGGAGCTCTTAAATCCATCACTGCTTAACATTGTGAAGGACCATGTTTGCCACCATGTATGCATGTCCTTGTTTGATGGGACACCAGACTGGGGACAGACAGCAAGGGTGACAGAGGCTGAAATGAGCTTGGAATATTCCAGGTTTACTGTGGCTCCCTCATGCTGCCCTTCACTTGGGATTTATGGCTGTGCTTTCCTTTGCTGATCCTGGTCTCCCTCATTGCATGAGCCTCAGAAACTTCCAATTGCATTAATATACTATTCCTTTCAGCCTCTCCCCTGTCTAGATCTAATTACTCTGAGCTGTTGGGACTTGAACATGATGACAGAGGATTTTCTAGGATTATTCTCAACACGTGACATTCAATTACCACTCCCCAGGAGGTGGGGGTTAGCCAGGCAGGGAACTGGTAGGGATGGATAGGATTTCCAGAGAAGATTGGCAGGAGCCTCCATTTCTGGATGGACTCTAGAGTTGTGCTACCTGAACTTAGTGCATGCTTGTTAAAAACCCCATCCTGGAACCCCACACCTGACCGTACATTTAAGTAGTCAGCCTTTAGGGTTTTTAATAAACTCTGAGATGATTTTGGGGACTTCCTAGGTGGCACAGTAGTAAAGAATCCACCTGCAAAGAACGCAGGAGACATGGGTTTGATCCCTGGGTTGGAAGAATCACCTGAAGTAGGAAATGACAACCCACTCCAGTATTCTTGCCTGGAAAATTCCACAGAAGGAGGAGCCTGGTGGGCAAAAGTCCATGGGGTTCAAAGAGTTGGACATGACTGAGCGACTGGGTGTGGTGCACATGTGTGTACACACACATAGGTGATTTTGGTGTATGAGGGTCATGGACCTTGGAGAGTCCCTGTCATGGGCTCTCAAAAGCCTTGGGTGATGGGAGACTCAAAGGTATCTGGAGAAGCACTGTAGTGTGGAGCACATACTGACCTGGATATTGGGAGACCAAGTTCTAACCCAGTTCTGTCAGTGACCCCCGAGGGATCCTGGGCAAGCTCTTCTCCTCCCTTGCCCTTGTGTAGAATAAGAGCATCGATTGGATCTGCAATCTAATTGTTTTTAAAGGACAAGAGTGTTTTTGCACTCTCAGTTTTTATTTTTTATTTTTATTTTTATTTTTTTTATTTTTTTATTTTTTTAATTTTAAAATCTTTAATTCTTACATGCGTTCCCAAACATGAACCCCCCTCCCACCTCCCTCCTCCAGTTCATATTCTTTTTTTTTTTTTCATTTTTTTTTTTAATTTTAAAATCTTTAATTCTTACATGTGTTCCCAAACATGAACCCCCCTCCCACCTCCCTCCCCATAACATCTCTGTGGGTCATCCCCATGCACCAGCCCCAAGCATGCTGTATCCTGCGTCAGACATAGACTAGCGATTCAATTCTTACATGATAGTATACATGATAGAATGCCATTCTCCCAAATCATCCCACCCTCTCCCTCTCCCTCTGAGTCCAAAAGTCCGTTATAGACAGCTGCGTCTTTTTTCCTGTCTTGCATACAGGGTCGTCATTGCCATCTTTCTAAATTCCATATATATGTGTTAGTATACTGTATTGGTGTTTTTCTTTCTGGCTTACTTCACTCTGTATAATCGGCTCCAGTTTCATCCGTCTCATCAGAACTGATTCAAATGAATTCTTTTTAATGGCTGAGTAATACTCCATTGTGTATATGTGCCACAGCTTTCTTATCCATTCATCTGCTGATGGACATCTAGGTTGTTTCCATGTCCTGGCTATTATAAACAGTGCTGCGATGAACATTGGGGTACATGTGTCTCTTTCAATTCTGGTTTCCTCGGTGTGTGTGCCCAGCAGTGGGATTGCTGGGTCATAAGGGAGTTCTATTTGCAATTTTTTAAGGAATCTCCACACTGTTCTCCATAGTGGCTGTACTAGTTTGCATTCCCACCAACAGTGTAGGAGGGTTCCCTTTTCTCCACACCCTCTCCAGCATTTATTGCTTGCAGATTTTTGGATCGCAGCCATTCTGACTGGTGTGAAGTGATACCTCATTGTAAAATCAACACACAGAAATCCCTTGCATTCCTATACACCAATAATGAGAAAGTAGAAAAAGAAATTAAGGAAACAATTCCATTCACCATTGCAACGAAAAGAATAAAATACTTAGGAATATATCTACCCAAAGAAACTAAAGACCTATATATAGAAAACTATAAGACACTGATGAAAGAAATCAAAGAGGACACTAATAGATGGAGAAATATACCATGTTCATGGATCGGAAGAATCAATATAGTGAAAATGAGTATACTTGGAACAAAATAGAAAGCCCAGAGATAAATCCACACACATATGGACACCTTATCTTTGACAAAGGAGGCAAGAATATACAATGGAGTAAAGACAATCTCTTTAACAAGTGGTGCTGGGAAAACTGGTCAACCACTTGTAAAAGAATGAAACTAGATCACTTTCTAACACCGCACACAAAAATAAACTCAAAATGGATCAAAGATCTAAATGTAAGACCAGAAACTATAAAACTCCTAGAGGAGAACATAGGCAAAACACTCTCAGACATAAATCACAGCAGGATCCTCTATGATCCACCTCCCAGAATTCTGGAAATAAAAGCAAAAATAAACAAATGGGATCTAATTAAAATTAAAAGCTTCTGCACAACAAAGGAAAATATCAGCAAGGTGAAAAGACAGCCTTCTGAATGGGAGAAAATAATAGCAAATGAAGCAACTGACAAACAACTAATCTCAAAAATATACAAGCAACTTATGCAGCTCAATTCCAGAAAAATAAACGACCCAATCAAAAAATGGGCCAAAGAACTAAATAGACATTTCTCCAAAGAAGACATACAGATGGCTAACAAACACATGAAAAGATGCTCAACATCACTCATTATCAGAGAAATGCAAATCAAAACCACTCTCAGTTTTTAAATAGATTAAATGGGGGTTTTTCTAGTAGAAACAGGGATGTGGGGTTAGCACATTCAACCTAACTACCTGCTTCTCTCATCAGATTTTGAAACTCCTGCCTGTTTACATCCATACGCAGTCCTAGGCCTTTGTAGAGGTGGTTTGAAAACCTCTGATGGCTAAAGTTTCTTTGCATTCTAACATTCAGTGATTCTGGGTTTGATTCTTCTATGTTAATATACGACCATGGACTTAAATCCCATGCAGGGCTCTTATGAACATAATGAGAATGAGAAGGCTGTAAGGCAGTTTATCCCCCAAGTTGAAATCTAAACTTAATGCATGTCTACAGCTGCTGATGGAGAGTAGCAAGGCAGAGTTTTCTGAGTTCCTACTCTGAAAAATGTTTGGGGTACTAGGCATCATGGGGTCAGGAAGACATAGCTCCTTTTTCCAAGGAAGTTCACCTTTTATTTGGGAGGCTTTTAAAAATTGAAACACATTAGACATATAAAATTGTGAAAATGTAAGGTGTACAAGACTTTGACTTGGGACATTTATATGTTGTAATATGATTGCCATTGCAGTGATAGTTTGTACCTTTATCTCATCACTTAATGATCATTTGCTTTTAGTGGTTGGAATAATTAGGATCTAGTCTTTTAGCAAGTTTGATTATAATATAGTATTGCTGGATATGTTTACTATACTGTGCATTAAATCTCTAGAACTTTTTTATGACTATTTGCAAGTTTATACCCTTAAACAGCAACTCCCCAACTCCCCCACCCTCCAGCCAATGGTATTCACCATTTCACTCTCTGTTTTTATGAGTTTGGCTTTTAAAAATTTCACATGTATATGATATCATACAGTATTTGTCTTTCTGTCTGACTTACCTCAATGAACATAACGTCTGCAAGGCTCATCCATGTTGTTGCAAATGACAGACGTCTGTCTTTCTTCTGACTGAATAATATCCCAGTGTGTGTGGGTGTGTGTATATACATATAAATATGTGTGTGGTTCCAGCAGAGCCCTGGCACAGTCTGAGCCTCTAAGACTTAATATCTGAATGTTGTCAGAGAGAGAGAACCTTGCCCTTCCTCTGAAACTTCAAGCTAAAAATATCATAATAAGCCGCATATTGACATGTGCACACCCCACATCTTCGTTACTCATGCATCCTTTGACAGACACACAGCTTGTTTCCATGTCTTGGCTGTTGTAATAAAGCTGCAGTAGATGTGGGAAAGCTTAAGATCTCTTAATATTCTGTTGTCATTTCCATTGGGTATGTATCCAGAAGTGGAATTGCTAGATCACATGGTAGATTTATTTTTAATATTTTGAGGCACCTCCATATTGCTTTCCATAGTGCTGCACCAACTTATATTCCCTGTAACAACTCATGAGAATTCACTTTTTTCCACATCCTTGCCCAAACTTATCTTTTATCTTCTTGATGATAGCCATTGTAACAGATCTGAGGTGCTATCTCATTGTGGTTTTAATTTGTATTTCTCTGATGATTAGTGATGTTGAAAAACTTTTCATGTACTTGTTGGACATTTGGATGTCTGCTTTGGAGATATGTTTATTTAGTTCTCTATTTTTAAATTGAATTGACATATGAAAAATGAACTGATTAAAAATATGTGGGAATATGGAGTAGAAAATTGGTGCTATAAAGTGAGAGAAATGAGCTTTGAGGAACACACTGATAGCTTCAAGAATGAGTGAGGTTGTTTACCATTGTTCACAAAAAGTAATACACACATGCATGAAGTTGTTGTTTAGAAAACACATGTGTTAGGTCTGTTATAGAAATCCAATTCAATGAGTTTAAAGGGGAGATCTGTTGGATCACATGAAAATTTCAGAATCACTTCAGCTTCAGGTGTGACTGGATCCAAAATCTCAATCATTTGGGCTTTTTCTCCATTTTTTTTTTTTGGCTCTGTTTTCCACACTGTCTTGCCTTCATTCTAAGGCATGATTTCCTCTATGTAATGGAAGCAGCATAATAAATTTCCCAACAATTCTCAGCTTATTATGATATTTTAAGCTCAAAACTCCAGCAAAAGAGCAAGGCTCTCTCTCTGACAACATTCAGATATTAAGTCTTAGAGGCTCAGACTGGGCCAGGGCACTCCTGGAACCATCCACTCTGTGCAGAGGGATAGACAACTTTGTTTGGTAGCCTGAGTCATGTGCCAGTCTCTGGGGTGAGTGGCAGTGATGGAGGCAGGAATGGGAATACTATGATTGTTCTGCCACAATAGGGTGGGCAGGATAGATGTTCCCCAAAGGAAAAGTCAAATATGACTGCAAAATCAATAACTGTTTGCCAGAAGTATGGACATAAGAAAAAACAAAATCACTAGTACTCTAATGCTGTTTATGCACACATATGTACAGAAAGACGTTTATTCTACTTCAAGTAAAAAATAAAAGATCATGATAGAAAACAGTTCATACAATAACATTTTATTTTAATTTTAAGTGTATATTCTATCTGTACACGAACAAATATATATGTTTTGAAAGCATAAAAATAAAATGTTCTATTTTCTCAGAAGAGGATTTTCCGTTTGACAGTCATGAACATTTTCCCCTGCCATTTAGTATCACCCTGTACTATCCTTCTCGGAACTGTATTTTGTTATGTGGTTGTAGAATGATTCAGCTGACACCTGGGTTCCTTTGGGGTTGGGGAAGTACTGACTGTGCTGGCAGTGGGCTCTGCCATCCCAGTTATTCCTCCTAACTTGTGTTTCAGGGAAGAGGGTATCTAACTCTCATTTCCTTTTTGGCCCTTTCTAGTCAGAGCCAGTCACTCAGGTCCCCAGCCAGCTTAAGGAGTTGAGGGAGACCTTTAAGCAGGAGTGTATCGACTGCTTCTGAAATAGGAACGCCAAGGCCCTGGCATTTATATATAGCTTTTGTCTCAGCAGCCTTGTACAGAGCTGGCATTTCGGGGGTCAAGGCAGAAAAGATCAGGGACAAATGAAAGTTTCAGAAATTGGTTGGTGGAAAGTAGTTTCTTTCAAAGCTGAGGTTGGGGTTTGGGCTTGATGATGACCTAAGGAGACTCCAGAGATGTTGTGTGCACACCAAAGGTGCAGCTGTCTCATCTACCTTGTCCGAACTTCAGATGATAGCACCACAGGTGGAACGGGGGAGGGGAGGGAAGCTGCGGTAACCACTGTGGCCTTTGGCTCTGAGAAGCCCTGACTGAACTTGCTGGTGGCCTCAGGGATCGTGGGAGACCTGTCAGGTCAGCGGAGGACACGAGTTTGCTGAGAGCCTCACCTGGTGGCCACGCAAAAGGCTGTCCACTTCATTTCTGGGTGAAGGTGGGCCCTTTCACTGGCTCACCCATCTCAGACACAAGGTGAGGAGCCTGGGGAGAAAAGAAGCCAAGGGGCTGATTCTCCATTTTAGAGCAGGGGCCTTTCAAACTGAAAAGAAAGAAACAGAAAAACAACAACAACAAAAAAAAAAACCCAGGTGACTGAGGGTCCCTTTCTTCAAAAAGAATTGCACTGAGGTGGGAAGGCCAAGGCTATCTATAAATGCCAAGACATTGGGGTTCTAGTTCAGAAGCAGTCTAGTCAGTACACTTCAGCTTAAAGGTCTTCCTCAACTCAAGCTTGCTGAGGACCCCAGTGACTGCGTATATGCCCCTAGGTATAGGCCCTGAGGGTTTGACTCTGGCTCGCCTCCTTGCTGGCTGTATGGCTTTGAGTAAGTTACTCAACCAACTGCCAGTTTCCTCATGTCTAAAATGGGAATAAAATAATAGTTGCCTTACAGGCTCATTGGGAGTATTAAATGAGATCATGATGCACAGGAAAATGCTTAGCATCGTGCCTGATAGAGAGTAAATGCTCAGTAAATGGTAGCTGCTGCTATTAACAGGTGTGAAGACTGGCTTTGGTAGAAACCAAGGTAAGAGATGCTACTTTCTAGGGCACTGTCTATTTTATGTCAGGCATGGATAGTTACACAGAGGCACAGACTGAGCATTCTATTGTGTAGTAGTAGATGCCCTCAACTAGAACCTGTGAGTCCTGAACTCTAGTCTGGATTCTGCCCTAAACTCACTTTGAGTTTCTTCACTCCTCTGGGCTTCAGTTTCCTTATTCGTAAAATGGGCTCCTAAATGGATGGTCTTTGGACTGTTCCTTGGTGCACTCAGGTTTCAAAGAGGTGCTGGTGATTGTTCTGTGCCCCTCAATGCTGTGACAACCAGAGCAGAAATAGGGATTTGATCAGTTTTGTGTTTTGGAGTTCCACACAAGAGTCCTTTTGATAGTGGGGTCCACCAGTAACCCTCTCTCCTAGTTGCTTTCTAAGGGTTCTTGCAACTCCAGCACTTTACAGCATGGGATTAGAAATCCAGGGGGGCAGTTATGTGTTCTTGTCATAGTATTATTATAATGATAGCTCAAACAGTGACCTCATTTTAAAGATGAGTAAGGTGAGGGGAAGGGGGGAAGGATGAATTGGGAGTTTGGGATTAACATGCACAAACTACTCTATATAAAACAGTGAGCCAACAAGGACCTACTGTACAGCACAGGGAACTGTACTCAAAACTTTATAATAACCTATAAGGGAAAATAATCTGAAAAACAATATATATGAATATATATAGGAGAATAAATATATATACATATATATGTAAATGACAGTTTGCTGTACACCTGAAACTAACACAACATTGTAAATCAACTAGACTTCAATAAAAAAAGGGAAATGACCAAGAAAAAAAAAGACGAGCAAATTGAGATTCAAAGAGCCCAAGCAACAAGGTCCAAAGACCAGCAGCTGATGCCAGGGTTTTGTGTCCTGGGTTTCCCCTGCCCTCTGGGGCTCCACTGCTTTCATTTCATTGCTCTGCCTTTTGAAACCCCTGGACACTGCATTTGATAAAATGGG
This sequence comes from Budorcas taxicolor, assembly GCF_023091745.1. Lineage (NCBI taxonomy): Eukaryota > Metazoa > Chordata > Mammalia > Artiodactyla > Bovidae > Budorcas > Budorcas taxicolor. Next base: position 62,755,198 of record NC_068916.1, read on the forward strand.
ACTGCCACGGCCTGGGTGAATTCAGTGTTCCCGATAAGCTACTCGTCTTAAAATATCACCATCTCTCTGTACTCATGTCTCAGACACATTTGTCATGAAAGAAGGCAGACAGACATCCAGCCTTCATTTGACCTTTAAATTACCTCCTTCTTATCAGCTGTGGCTGATCAGCTGCTCTTGTGGAGAACAGGTGGGTCGACATGAGATTGATTGGTTTTCTCTGCAGGGGATGTGACTTGGCCCACTCCAACCTTCTGACTTGCAGAGGTCCTCTGAGCTCTGGGAGCCTCAGCCAGAAACAAGAGCGTGGATTAATAAGGCAGGACAAGGGATCTTCTGTGCCTGGATCCGGGATCAGGAGAGGAGATACTAGCTGCTAAAGATTTAGAAGGATGGCCAGTGTTTGGGACCTTGTATAAGTCCCTTGGTCTCTCCCTCCTTAGGATTCTTGAATGTTTTTGATAATCAATGAATGGTACTCGCCATTCAGCTCTGAAAGGGTCAAGTCACTGGCCATTGCACTTGCTAATGTTCAACACCCCCTGAAAGGATTTCAGGGAGGAGCTCAGGAATGAGGTGCTCTGTGCTCTGGGAAAACTGGCAGAACAGACCTTCAGATAGATACATTCTAGCAAAAGATTTTTTTTTTTCCTCTTCTTTAAAAATTTTATTTATTTTAACTGGAGGCTAATTATTTTACACTATTGTAGTGGTTTTTGTCACAAATTGACACGAATAAGCTGCAGGTATACATGTGTCCCCCATCCTGAACCCCCCTTCCATGCCCCTCCCCCATCCCATCCCTCAGGGTCATCCCAGTGCACCAGCCCTGAGCACCCTGTCTCATGCATCAAACCTGGACTGGTGATCTGTTTCACTTTTGGTAATATACATGTTTCAATGCTGTTCTCTCAAATCATCCCACTCTCGCCTTCTCTCACAGAGTCCAAAAGTCAGTTCTTTATATCTGTGTCTCTTTTGCTTTCTCACATGTAGGGTCATCATTACCATCTTTCTAAATTCCATATATATGTGTTAATATATTGTATTGGTGTTTTTCTTTCTGACTTACTTCACTCTGTATAATAGGCTCCAGTTTAATCCACCTCATTAGAACTGATTCAAATGCGTTCTTTTTAATAGCTGAGTAATATTCCATTGTGTATATGTACCACCACTTTCTTATCCATTTGTCTACTTATGGACATCTAGGTAGTGTCCATGTCCTAGCTATTGTAAGCAGTGCTGTGATGAACATTGGGGTACACATGTCTCTTTCAATTCTGGTTTCCTTGATGTATATGCCCAGCAGTGGGATTGCTGGGTCGTGTGGCAGTTCTATTTCCAGTTTTTTAAGGAATCTCCACACTGTTCTCTATAGTGGCTGTACTAGTTTGCATTCCCACCAACATTGTAAGAGGGTTCCCTTCTCTCTGCACTCTCTCCAGCATTTATTGTTTGTTGACTTTTTAATAGCAGCTGATCTGACCAGTGTGAGATGGTACCTCATTGTGGTTTTGATTTGCATTTCTCTGATAATGAGTGATGTTGAGCATCTTTTCATGTGTTTGTTAGCCAACTGTATATCTTCTTTGGAGAAATGTCTATTTAGTTCTTTGGCCCACTTTTTGATTGGGTCGTTTATTTTTCTGGTATTGAGCTGCATGAGCTTCTTGTATATTTTTTTTCAGATTAATTCTTTGTCAGTTGCTTTGTTTGCTATTATTTTCTCCCATTCTGAAAGCTGTCTTTTCACCTTGCTTACAGTTTCCTTAGTTGTGCAAAAGCTTTTAAGTTTAATTAGGTCCCGTTTGTTTATTTTTGCTTTTATTTCCATTGATCTGGGAGGTGGGTCATAGAGAATCATGCTGTGGTTTATGTCAGAGAGTATTTTTCCTATGTTTTCCTCTAGGGGTTTTATTGTTTCTGGTCTTACATTTAGATGTTTAATCCATTTTAAGTTTATTTTTGTGTATGGTGTTAGAAAGTATTCTGCTGCTGCTGCTAAGTCACTTCAGTCATGTCCGACTCTGTGTGACCCCATTGTTCTAGCTTCATTCTTTTACAAGTGGTTGACCAGTTTTCTCAGCACCATTTATTAAAGAGTGGTGTTTTTCTCCATTGTATATTCTTGCCTCCTTTGTCAAAGATAAGGTGTCCATAGGTGTGTGAATTTATCTCTAGGCTTTCTATTTTGTTCCATTGATCTATATTTCTGTCTTTGTGCCAGTACCATACTGACTTGATGACTGTAGCTTTGTAATATAGTCTGAAGTCAGGCAGGTTGATTCCTCCAGTTCCATTCTTCTTTCTCAAGATCGCTTTGGTTATTCGAGGTTTTTTGTATTTCCATACAAATTATGAAATTATTTGATCTAGTTCTGTTAAAAAATACCATTGGTAGCTTGATGAGGATTGTATTGAATCTATAGATTGTTTTGGGTAGCATACTCATTTTCACTATACTGATTCTTCCAATCCATGAACATGATATATTTCTCCATCTATTTGTGTCATTTTGATTTCTTTCTTCAGTGTTTTATAGTTTTCTATGTATAGGTTTTTTGTTTCTTTAGGTAGATTTGTTTCTAAGTATTTTATTCTTTTCATTGCAATGGTGAATGGAATTGTTTCCTTAATTTCTCTTTCTGTTTTCTCATTGTTCGTGTATAGGAATACAAGGGATTTCTGCATGTTAATTTTATATCCTGCAACTTTACTATATTCATTGATAAGCTCTAGTAATTTTCTGGTGGTGTCTTTAGGGATTTCTATGTAGAGGATTATGTCATTTGCAAACAGTGAGAGTTTTACTTCTTCTTTTCCAATCTGGATTCCTTTTATTTCTTTTTATTCTCTGATTGATGTGGCAATAAGTGATGGTGGTTGTTTTGTTGGTTAACAGGATGTCTATTCCTATTGGACCAACTGATAACAATTAGCTACATTCAAAGAAAGAGTTTTGAATGGGACAGAACACATAAGTTTCCTTGGTGTTTTTTTTCTGATGGATTCTGCCTGGTTGCTTTCAGCTATGAACCAACTAATTGTTAACAGTAGAGCTGAATTACACACTGGCTAGAGAAGCCACTTGGAAAAATATTTAAAGAGGTCTTAGTTTTCTGACAGCAAGCACATCAGAAGTCATTGTGTGACCTGGCTACCAAGATAGATACTGGGCTCTTAGAGTGTATTAACAGAAGTAGCAAGCCTACAGTGAAGGAGGAGATGTCTTTGGATACACTTAGACATCTGGATTCAGTTCTCTGGGAGTCTCACTGTTAAACCTGAGTATGTCCTGAAGAAGGTAATAGAGATAGGAAGGGTCTGGAGGACTTTCCAAGTGAGGGGCAAGGGCAGAGATGAGAGATTGTTTTTATCCTGGAGAAGACAAGTGTCAGGGTGATCAGTTTAATCTCTGAAGGGCTGCCTTGGGGAAGAGGGAGATGCTTGGATCTGTGGGACACCAGAGTCATGGGGTTGGGAGTGGGGAAGGAGACGGAATCAGTGCTCTTTTGCACAAAGTTTCAAGAAGGCATATTCAGTTCAACTTAAAAAGACACCTTGTAGTGGAGAGATATCTGCTATGAAACTGGGCCACCTTGTGAGGCAGTGTGTACCCTGGCAATAGACGTTCTAGCAGAGGCCAGCTAGAATGATGCAGGATGATGTGGAGGTTGTGAGAAGGAGATCTGATGTCAGATCTGGGTTCAGATCCTGACACTGTTGTTTACTATGTGGGCAAGGAAACAAACCTCTTCAGATGCAGCATCTTTAACAATAAAATGGAGATAGAGCCTATATTCCTGGACTGTGAGGATTAAATGACCTAATATATGGAAAACCCTTAGAAATCGCTGTTCCTATTATTTTGGTTGCTTACAGGGATGTTGTACTTGCTGGGTTTCCCTTCCGCTCCCATTTCATGGTATTCTATGAACAAACAGGCTACTGCTTTTCCTCCTTCATTGTTCTCCTTTGTTCTCCACTTGCAACCAATTGCTGTTTCACTGTGTTATGTTAATAACATAATTCTAAAGAAAGCTGGCCTGACATGATTGTTTTTTAGCGTTTCTTCCTCACTAATTTGTATCTTCTTCCCTGGCTGATGAGCATTTTTTTGCCTAGCAGAAGTTCATTACTTCTCCCCTCCCCCGCTCATTTCAGCAATGCAATTTAAACCACATTAATCCGGTATTTAGCGAGAAAATGGGGTTTTATAATGGGAAACACTCAGTTTGAGAGGTAATCTTCTTTTTCTCTTCTGAAACAAGATTTTTTTTTTAAAAAAAAAATCTTAGTTTAATGACGAATCACCACCACTTGTCTTGGAGAATGGTTGCAGAGGAGATAATGGATGAGGGTTCTGGAATTTTAGAGCCAGACCTACTCTTCTCCAGTCCCTTCATCTTGCATGAGAAACTCAGGCCTCAAGGAGGTTGAGTTATGGGCTCTGGGTCACCAGTCAATGGCAGAGATTCTGGGGCATCAGTCTCTTCTCACTGTACTGAGATGTGTTTCCTTTGTGGTGGTGTCTGCAGGATTGAATCCTATCCCTCTGCTGTATAGCCAGCTCTCAGCAAGTATTTTAACACCACTGAAGTTCAGTCTTTTAAGTTTATAAACTGACCATACGGTAATATAATTTCTTGTAAGTACTAGGGGTTGGATGATCTAAGTGAAGCCATTGTGTTATCACTGGTAACTAGAAAGTATGGAAAGAGTGTTGAATGGAGGAATACTAAATTCAGGTTATTACTGTTGACGGTTACTCTTTACCTGAGTGCTTCCTGGATGCCAGGCCTTTGCTGAGTCTTCCAAATAACCCTGGGAGGCACGTATTATATGTCACTACTGTTAAGAAAACTCTGCAACTCGTGTTATTACCCTATCCCTGTCTTGTTCCAGTACTCTTGCCTAGAAAATCCCATGGATGGAGGAGCCTGGCAGGCTGCAGTCCATGGGGTCACTGAGAGTTGGACACGACTCAGTGACTTCACTTTCACTTTTCATTTTCATGCAGTGGAGAAGGAAATGGCAACCCACTCCAGTGTTCTTGCCTGGAGAATCCCAGGGATGGGGGAGCCTGGGTGGCTACCGTCTATGGGGTCGCACAGAGTCGGACACGACTGAAGTGACTTAGCAGCAGCAGCAGCTGTCTTGTTAGTTGCTCCCCCCCACAACCCGTTCCTACTAGACTCAACAGCAATACCCTTACAAAAGGAAGTTTTTGGGGATGTGTTTGAAAACAGCAGGGGTGAATCCTGGAGAGTCACCTCTCACTCCCCAGTCAGGGTGGAGACACCTCACAGTACAGGGTGGGGCTTGGCAGCTTTTCAGAGGAAAGTGGGGTGAGTCAACACTGTGGGTCCAGGAGGAGGACTCTGACTAATCATACCTTACACTATGGGTCTCAGCCGGGGACAGTTTTGCCCCACAGGGACATTTGGCAATGGTCCGAGACTCTTGGTTGTCATAGCCTGGCAATGGGGGCTGGTATGAAGGTGCTACTAGCATCCAGTGGGGAGAGACAAGGATGCAGCTAAATACTGGGACGTGCCCAGGACAGCTCCCACCGCTAAGAATGATGGGACTCCAAATGCCAGCCATGCTAAGGTTGAGCTCCCCTGCCTACACCCATCCTGTGATTTGATTTTCACAACGTACTGTGATGCTGGACGGAGGCAGCTGGTATTTAATAAGAGTAATGGGCCCTCTTTTGTGCCAGGCATTGATTTAGAGTTGGGAATATAGACTTTAATCCAAGTGCCAACTTGATCATCTTGTGCGGGCTTCTGGGATTGCTCTGTTCAGTTCAGCTCAGTCGCTCATTCGTGTCCGACTCTTTGTGACCTCATGAATCGCAGGATGCCAGGCCTCCCTGTCCATCACCAACTCCCGGAGTTCACTCAGACTCACGTCCATCGAGTCAGTGATGCCATCCAGCCATCTCATCCTCTGTCGTCCCCTTCTCCTGCCCCCAATCCTTCCCAGCATCAGAGTCTTTTCCAATGAGTCAACTCTTTTGTATGAGGAGGCCAAAGTACTGGAGTTTCAGCTTTAGCATCATTCCTTCCAAAGAAATCCCAGGGCTGATCATCAGAATGGACTGGTTGGATCTCCTTGCAGTCCAAGGGACTCTCAAGAGTCTTCTCCAACACCACAGTTCAAAAGCATCAATTCTTCAGCTCTCAGCCTTCGTTACAGTCCAACTCTCACATCCATACATGACCACTGGAAAAACCATAGCCTTGACTAGATGGACCTTAGTCGGCAAAGTAATGTCTCTGCTTTTCAATATGCTATCTAGGTTGGTCATAACTTTCCTTCCAAGGAGTAAGTGTCTTTTAATTTCATGGCTGCAGTCACCATCTGCAGTGATTTTGGAGCCCCAAAAAATAAAGTCTGACACTGTTTCCACTCTTCCCCCATCTATTTCCCATGAAGTGATGGGACCAGATGCCATGATCCTCATTTTCTGAATGTTGAGCTTTAAGCCAACTTTTTCACTCTCCTCTTTCACTTTCATCAAGAGGCTTTTGAGTTCCTCTTCACTTTCTGCCATAAGGGTGGTGTCATCTGCATATCTGAGGTTATTGATATTTCTCCCAGCAATCTTGATTCCAGCTTGTGCTTCCTCCAGCCCAGTGTTTCTCATGATGTACTCTGCATAGAAGTTAAATAAGCAGGGTGACAATATACAGCCTTGAGGTACTCCTTTTCCTATTTGGAACCAGTCTGTTGTTCCATGTCCAGTTCTAACTGTTGCTTCCTCACCTGCATACAGATTTCTCAAGAGGCAGATCAGGTGATCTGGTATTCCCACCTCTTTCAGAATTTTCCTCAGTTTATTGTGATCCACATAGTCAAAGGCTTTGGCATAGTCAATAAACCAGAAATAGACGTTTTTCTGGAACTCTCTTGCTTTTTCCATGATCCAGCGGATGTTGGCAATTTGATCTCTGGTTCCTCTGCCTTTTCTAAAACCAGCTTGAACATCTGGAAGTTCATGGTTCATGTATTGCTGAAGCCTGGCTTGGAGAATTTTGAGCATCACTTTACTAGTGTGTGAGATGAGTGCAATTGTGCTGTAGTTTGAGCATTCTTTGGCATTGCCTTTCTTTGGGATTGGAGTGAAAACTGACCTTTTCCAGTCCTGTGGCCACTGCTGAGTTTTCCAGACTTGCTGGCATATTGAGTGCAGCACTTTCACAGCATCATGTTTCAGGATTTGAAACAGCTCAACTGGAATTCCATCACCTCTACTAGCTTTGTTCTTAGTGATGCTTTCTAAGGCCCACTTGACTTCACATTCCAGGATGTCTGGCTCTAGATGAGTGATCACATCATCATGATTACCTGGGTCATGAAGATCTTTTTTGTACAGTTCTTCTGTGTGTTCTTGCCACCTCTTCTTAATATCTTCTGCTTCTGTTAGGTCCATACCATTTCTGTCCTTTATCAAGCCCATCTTTGCATGAAATGTTCCCTTGGTATCTCTAATTTTCTTGAAGAGATCTCTAGTCTTTCCCATTCTGTTGTTTTCCTCTATTTCTTTGCATTGATTGCTGAAGAAGGCTTTCTTATCTCTTCTTGCTATTTTTTGGAACTCTGCATTCAGATGCTTATATCTTTCCTTTTCTCCTTTGCTTTTCACCTCTCTTCTTTTCACAGCTATTTGTAAGGCCTCCCCAGACAGCCATTTTGCTTTTTTGCATTTCTTTCCATGGGAATGGTCTTGATCCCTTTCTCCTGTACAATGTCAGGAACCTCATTCCATAGTTCATCAGGCACTCTATCTGTCAGATCTAGGCCCTTAAATCTATTTCTCATTTCCGCTGTATAATCATAAGGGATTGTATTTAGGTCATACCTGAATGGTCTAGTGGTTTTCCCTACTTTCTTCAATTTAAGTCTGAATTTGGTAATAAGGAGTTCATGATCTGAGCCACAGTCAGCTCCTGGTCTTGTTTTTGTTGACTGTACAGAGCTTCTCCATCTTTGGCTGCAGAGAATATTCTGAGGCTCAGCAGGAAGGGAGGCTGCAGTCGGTTGGCTCCCTCTCTGCCACTTGTCCATGGTGCAGCACTGGGCAGTTACCTAACCCTCTGTGCCTTAGTTTTCATATTTATAAAATGCTAATGATAACAGTATCTACCTCACTGAGTTGTCAGAGGATTAAATGTTTATTCCCAGTATACAACAGTGCCTGGCACCCTGTTATCATCATCACTACCTTCAGTATCAGGGACATAACAGTCTTGCCATGTATTTGTCGTGCTTCTTCTACTCAAATTATATACACTATCTTATTTAAGTAGGCAATAATAGCTTGTATAATTGGTCCCATTTTTAGGTTGAGAAAATTGTATTTCAAGCTGGTTAGCGAGTTCAGAGAGATGGTTCCAAGTGTTAAAATACAGAGCAGAGCCTTTAGAGAGAGTGTCATCCTAATTCATGAAGTGTTTTGTCAACCAGCTTTATCCCTTGCACAACTCTGAAATGTCTATACAGATCCTCAGGGGCTGATCTTTACTGCACATTTGTACTGTTCAGGTTGGCCTGAGCTTTGTTCTTGTCGTTAGGCAATAAAGGGCACTTTGGCGCTTACTGATCTGACCTGCCCGTGGGGCTTCCAGAACAAGAACAAAGTGGAATCACTGAGTCCAGAGGTGATATGGGCAGCCCATGTATGGCATTCTTTTGCTTGTCTCTCTCAGTCTTTTTTTTAATATTTAAAATTTTGAATTCTCTTTGTTTTCAAAAACTGAGAATGGAAATTTCTTTTTTTTTTTTAAAAAATTTTATGTTGGAGTATAGCTGATTAACAGTGTTGTGATAGTTTCAGGTGTACAGTAAAGTGAATCAGTTATACATGTACCTGTATCTGTTCTTTTTCCAAAATTCTTTTCCCATTTAGGTTATTACAGAATATTAAGCAGAGTTTCCTGTGCTGTACAGTAGGTCCTTATTGGTTATCCATTTAAAATATTAAGTAGTATGTACATGTCACTCCTGAAGTAGGAGATAGATGTTTAGACATTTACAACTGGCCTCCTGTTTGCATTTCCTGAGACAAGAGATAGGTGGGCTCCAGTTGGGGAATTTATAATCAACTTCCTGTTTGCCCTCCAAAATGGAAGTAATAACAGAGATGGTAAATAACCAGTCTTTGTCTCTTGAAAACACCTTAAGGTAATAGTTATGGCAGTAGTCAAGGTAAAAATCATGGCAAGGACAAAGAGGGGCAAAACCCTGTTGGGTAAATAATTGAGGGGAGTCCACTCTCCCCCTTTTTGGGACAAGGGAGACACTACAAATGCGAAGAAAGACTCCTTGGGGGCAAAAGTCAGGGGATAATTTCAGACCATAATGAGTCTTGCTCCTCCCAGAAACTCTCACTTGGAGATCCATCTTGACTGAGGGATGTGTGTGCACCTCAGGGGAGGGTCCTGAGACAAATTAAGCAAGGGAGGACAGGATAAGATGATTGGCCTAAGGGGAGGCAAAGACCCAGGAAACTGCCCAAAGGCAAGATTCTCTCTGAATTCACCTGTGCACCTTTCTGCATGTACTTTTCAATAAATTTTTACTTTTTACCTTCTGCCTCTTAACCTGAATTCATTCTTGACTAGGTAGGCAAGGACACAGGGCTCTGGCATTGACTGCTGGCCCTTGTGGGGCCTTTGTGACTCCCACTCCAGGAAACTAAGACCTTGTTTCCAGCTACGGCTCACTGCTACTTGCTGCAAGCTGCCACTTGCTGCTGTGAGCATCTGAAATCAATCCGGAACTCCCTATTTATCCCTCCCCTCTACCTTTCCCCTTTGGTAACCACAAATTTGTTTTCAATGTCTGTGTCTGCTTCTATTTTGTAAATAAGTTCATTTGTACCATTTTGTTGGATTCTGCATATAAGTATCGTATATTTTTGTCTTTGTCTGACTTCACTCAGTATGACAATCTCTAGGTCCATCCATGTTTGCTGCAAATGGCATTATTTCATTCTTTTTAGTGGCTGAGTAATATTCCATTGTACACAGGTACCATATTGTTTTTACCCAGTCATCTGTTGATGGACATTTCGGTTGCTTCCATGTCTTGGCTATTGTAAACAGCACTGAATTGAACGCTGGAGTCCATGCATACTTTCAAACCATGATTTCCCCCAGACATATATCCAGGAGTGGGATTGTTGGCTTACGTGGTAGCTCTATTTTCAGTTTTTTAAGGAACCTCCTCCATACTGTTCTCCATAGTGGCTACATCAATTTACATTCCCACTAACAATGTAGAGGGGGTCCCTTTTCTCCACACCCTGTCTGGCATTTATTATTTGTAGATTTTTTTGGGTGATGGCCATTCTGTTGTGAGGTGATATCTCATTGTATCGCAATAGCTTTGATTTGTTTTTCTCTAATAATTTGTGATGTTGAGCATCTTTTCATGTGTGCCATCTGTATGTCTTCTTTAGAGAAATGTCTATTTCAGTCTTCCGCCCATTTTGTAAAAGATGTGTTTATTTTACTTTTTGGCTGTAGTGGGTCTTAACTGCTGCAGGCAGGCTTTTCCTAGTTGCAGGGAGTGGGCGCTACTCTTCAGTGCAGTGTGTGAGGTTCTCGTTGCAGAGGCTTTTTTCGTTGTGGAGTGTGGGCTCTTGGTGAATGGGCTTCAGTAGTTGCAACACATGGGCTCAGTAGTTGTGGCTTGTAGGCTCTCAAGCACTGATTCAGCCGTTGGGGTGCACAGGCTTAGTTGGTCTGTGGCATGATCCCTTCCCAGACCAGGGATCAAACTGAGTGTCCCTTGCATTGCAAGGCAGATTCTTAACCTATGGGCCATCAGAAAAGCCCATTCTGCCAATTTTTTGATTGAGTTATCTGTTGTCTCTATCAACCTTTAAAATCTGAATTGTAGTCAATATTTAAAAATCAAAAGATAGCTAAAAAATGTAAAGTTCCAGTGTCTTTGAAAATGAGAATATCTGGTTATACTCAGCCCACTTTACTGCATGGTAAAAATTCACTGGGGTAGCCTCTCTTTTCCCTTCAGTTGCCAGACTTGCTAGTTTTCCCTACTCCCTACCATGCCTCAGTGTGTTCTCAGCACCAGGGCTAAGTGGTGGCTGCCATCTGTTCAGTCAAACTTGGTCTGCTTTACTTATTTCCATTGCTTGTCTGATCCTGCAGGCACTGGAGTTTGTAGCTGTTTGTACAGAGTTGATTATAGTTATATTCCTTACATTCAAAGATGTATTGACCTTTGCTGTCTATAAGGATGTCAGGGCAGGAATCATTGTGTCCATTTTTCAGATTGGAAAACAGAGGCCCAAAGTTAAAGAAGTTGCCCAGGATCACAAAGCAACTTTAGTACTGAGGTGAGAGTAGTTTTACAAATGTTCAAGATTTGCATTTGGTTTGTTCAGTTCATTTCAGTTCAGTTGTTCAGTTGTGTCTGACTCTTTGTGACCCCATGAATTTGTAATTGACTATTAATACATGGAGACATTTAGTTTTTTGCCACTATTCTCTTGTACCACAACTATAAAAGGACAATACTGGTTTAGATCTGTAGTTTTCAGACTTCATGTATTTCTGAAATTTCCAAAAAACTGAGGTACCCAAGCACAAGGTTGTTGACGTTGGTACCAACTTTCATCTCGCTGGTTAAGAATATTAAAAAAACCACAAAACCTCAAACTAAGCACCATTTCCTGCCACTGCTATTTAATAACTGTAAAGAAGGAAGAAAATAGTCTCAGAATAAAGGAGGCCTTTTTAAGGGAAGGTATCTATGCATATAGATAAATATTATTAAACATTTTCTTAGCTCTTTATTTCACCATGGCAGATGCAGACACAGGAGGAGTCTCTGGATTGGGAGATCTTTAAGCTTATGTCTTACTCATTTTGGGTCTTTCTTTTTCCCAATGCTTTAGTGAGAGCCAGTTCACCAAGCCAGCCCCCAAACGTACATCAGAATACCTGATGGTGTCTGGGTAGTTATGTGGGCATATGCCCTTCTGTTCTACTCCCGTTTCCAGAGTCTCTGATTTTCATAATAGAAAGAAATTACCTAGTCCTTATGAAAAGATTATTCAAGAACTGGGAGTGAATTTGGGTCACAAATGGAGCTTTCACCAAATAGTATGATGCTAAGCACTCTCCGTGGGTGTGACACAAAAGCTGGACATACAGAGCCTGCCTGATCTCAGAAAACACTGATTTGAGAAAAGAATCTTGGAGAGCTAGACAAAAACAAGCTTTACAGAAGAAGTTGAGGGATAAATGGTTGAGTTCCAGTTTTGCTACCAGTTTACTGTGCAACCTTGGACAGTCCACCTCCCCATTCTGTGCCTGAGTTTTCTTCTCTATAAAGCAGAGGGATCAGACTGAATGCTTCAAGTTTTCTTTTGGTTTTGATATATTCAATATAAATCAGTTCATAAAATCCAAATATAAATGGGGAAGGCCCTTAAAGGCCATCTAGAAGAAGTACCCTTCTGCCAATTTAACTAAATGTAAATGAAACCTCTCAGCCACAGCTTCAAGGGATCCCAGACATCCCTTCCCTCCCTCAGAACAATGCTTTGTTCTGGACAGGCAGGGTGGTGGTGTGGTGGAATTACCCAGTGTGCCTTTGGTGGGTAGGAAAAGGCCTTCTTGTTTCATTAAGAGCCCGACTTTCCCATCCCTGGGCTATAAGACTCACGGGGAGGAGTCCTCCTTCTCTGCTGTATTTGTTGACTTTAGTTCATCTTTTCAGCTGGGAGCAGATGATGACTACCGCTGTGGATTTACTTCCGTGCTGAAATTTTTTCTTTGGAATCTCAGGGAAAGAGGGATAGAGGGGGTGGGGGAGACTCACAGGTCCTTGGAATATAAGGGTTGGAGGGACACATCAAGAGGATCCAGTTTTAGACCCCCAGCTGAAGCGCAAATTATTCGTTTCCTTCCTATCACTTGCTTATCCAGCTTTTACTTGACTATCTAAGAGAAGTACTCTGCATTTTGGCATAACACTGACTGTTGCTCCTTTTGTTGTTGTTGTTGAGTTGCTAAGTTGTGTCCAACTCTTTTGGGACCACATGGACTATGGCCCTCCAGGCTCTTCTGCCCGTGGGATTTCTCAGGCAAGAATACTGGAGTTTGTTGCCACTTCCTTCTGCAGGGGATCTTCCTGACCCAGGGATTAAGCCCATGTTTCCTGCCAATGTCTCTTGCATTGGCAGGCAGATATGGTTTTCCCTGGTGGCTCAGATGGTAAAGAATCAGCCTGCAATGCAATAAGACCTGGGTTTGATCCCTGGGTTGGTAAGATCCCCTGGAGAAAGGAATGGTAACCCACTCCAATATTCTTGACTGGAGAGTTCCATGGACAGAGGAGTCTGGCGGGCTACAGTGCTTGGGGGTGGCAAGAGTTGCACACAATTGAGTGACTAACACTTTCACTTTTACTTTTTTTTTTAACCACTGAGCCACTAGGGAAGCCCGGTGGTCCTTTTACAGAGCTGGAGTCTCCTTCCTGTGATTTCTTTTTTTTTTTTTTTTTTTGTAACCAGTTGTTTCTGGCTCTGTCCTCTGTAGTCACTCAGAAGAAATGCATTTTCTTCTTAATTCTGAGGTCAGCTTTGTAGCTTTTCTCTCAACTGAGCATTCCTTATATCCTTAGCCATCTCTTTGGATGTAATTTGTAGACTTCTCCTCACCCTGATTTGCTCATTCAGTTACTTTCAACAAGTAAGTAGTTTTTATCATACAACAAATGAGTAATGTTTACTAAGTGCCTACCATATGGCAGGTATTGTGCAGGTGACAGAGTGAAGATTAAGGCTTGCCACCTGGCTTCTGGGGTGTGGTGGGAAGAATGTGCATGAAGGGAGGAATTCTGAAGTTAGAGTGGGTGGGTTTGAACTCCAGTTCTACCACTTACCATTTCATGCCATTGGGTGAGTTTGTCAACCTTTTGTGTCCATCATTTCTACATCTGTTGAATGAGGGGAAAGGATAACTATTACCTCATTAGAATTGTTATTAGTAGTTAATAAATAAAAAGTGCTTGTCTATTTCAATTATATGTCCCCCTGTCTCTAAATATTGAAGGATAAAAGAATTCTCAATTTGCAAAATAAAAAAAAATAAGAAAAGTGCTTAGAGTCAAGCTTGGCATGCTCTAAACACTGAGAGAATGGTAGCTCTGGTTATTGCTGTGATGGGGCAGAAGAACTGAGGTGCACAGAATGAAGAGCTGTGGACTCATGGGAAGTGTCGTCCTCTAGCTTTTGAGCTGAGACTTGCCGGGTAAGCAAGAACTGGCCAGGTGATGAGGGAGAGGAGAGCAGTCCAAACAGCGGAAACAGTGTGTGCCAAGGTCCTAAGGAGGTGATCGCAGCATGTGACCAGAGCTAAACGCATGTCAACGTGGATGGCTCTTCCTTAGTGGGAGAGGAAGAGCAGTGTGGGACGTGAGGCTGGAGTGGTGGTCAGGGCCGTGTAATGCAGGCCTTCATAGGTCATTTGAAGGACTTAGGTCTCCTGAGAGCACTGGCCATTCGGAGGGCTTTAAGTGGTGGATAGCATGGCAAAGATTTGCCTTTTTAGATCACTCTGACCGCTTCATGGGTTCTGAATATAGGGAATTCTTTGGAGTCATCTTCTGTTTCATTTTGTACCCTCTGACCAGCACAACGATGGATCATACTTGTTCTTTAGGCAGTCTTAAAAAAAAACAGTGGCTCATATCCAGGATCTCATTCAAGAAGGCCCCGCTTTCACTTAGTTTTCAAACTCTCCAAAGAATTACATGATAAAAGCTTAAAGTATGGTCCCATATAGAAGACTGAAAATCCTTTAGGTTGGAAACCTTTGGATTACGGGAGCACAAACTCAAATCTTGTGGGTTTAGGCATTATAACTGGTGGTGAGGCATTATAACAGCTTTGGGCTAGAGGATCTTCAGATAGTCCCAAAATCCCAAGGTGGTCTGAGCCCTCTACTCTCCAGGCATGGGTGCCTTTGACGGTGCACTATTTTGGGATGCCTGCGGAGTGGAGTGAGGCCTTTGAACCAAGTCCTGGGTGGAGAGACAATTCTTTTATGAAGCACCATGTCCCCACTGCTTTCCTGTCAGTGGAACTGAAATAACAGGGCAAGAGTCGGGTGGATTGTTAAGTGACCCGTTGACATCAGAATGACAGATCAAATAATTTATTTTCTTCTAAATCCGGATTATGTTGCTATAACTCCCAGAAACTATTTTTAGCGCCCATCAGTCTTGTTCTGCTTGTGAGCATTTGTTGAGGTGTGCACACATGCACACATACACACTGCTTAAAGAGACATACACACACAAACGGAAGCACGTATGAACATGTATATACGAATGACCTTGACAATAAGAGCACATCCAGTCTCCAGCTCACAAGGTTTCTTCCTGAGCTACAGATCTGCACATCCCTGACACCCCGCACAGGCCTGCCTTTAGGTCTGGAGAGGTCTTTAGGCCTTCCCCTGCTTCATCTTGGGTTCTGGTTGACTGCTTAGTAGGCAGTTAGGATCCTGTTGCTCTAAGTGCTGTTGGTGGACAGGCAGCATCGGCCACCATCACCTGGGGCTCTTAGAAAAGCAGACTCTCAGAGCCCACCCCAGGCCTCCTGAGTGAGGCTCTGTTTTTGAAGAAAATCCCCAGGTGACCTGTATACAAGCTGAAGTTTGAGAAGCCCTGTGCTGAAATATTTGCCCACTTTGGCAAAAGCTGCGGCTCCAACCCTCTCCTAGGCTCCCAGGTCACAATGAGTGTCTGTTTCCTAACGTTGAGCACACTTGAAATTATGTGCTCAAATAAAGCTTCTCCTGGTGGCTCAGGTGGTAAAGAATCCACCTGCCAATGCAGGAAATGTGGGTTTGATCCCTGGGTTGGGAAAATGCCCTGGAGAAGGAAATGGCAACCCACTCCAGTATTCTTATCCAGAAAACCCCATGGACCGAGGAGCCCGGTGGGTTACCGTCCATGGGGTTGCAAAGAGTTGGACATGACTGAGCGACTAACACCACTTAGAGCTTCTTCAGGAGACTGCAAACTCCATCAGGAGGGAAATCATGTCTGTCTTGTTGCCTGTATAGGTGCACAATAAATAAGCATTGAAAGAATGAATGATACAGGTAGCATATTCAAAGAGGAATATGAGTAAAGGTCATTCATTCATTTATTCAAGCAGAAAACGTTTCTTGAGCATCTGCTATGTGCCAAGCAGTGTGTGAAGTCCTGGGGACATATGTAGCTCAGGCTTAGGTCCTGACTTCGTTGCTCATAGTCTGGCAGGTAGAGAGGGACATGTGAGCCACTAGGTGCAGGTAGAGGCCCATATCAGTTACCATGAGACACTAAGGAAGAAGAGGCTGGTTGTGCCTTGTCCTCGAGATGGTTTGTTAACATTTCAGCCAGGCTTTGCGCTGCTCTGTGTCTCTCTCAGTGAGGAACTGGCTATTCCAAGGAACTTTCTCAGAAGGAACTCTTGGCTTAGAGGACATTCTGAGTCTTGAATTTTTCTTCATTTCCATGGCTAAATTTCTCAGGCACAGGTATTAATTTTTAAAGAAAAAAAATCTCTAACTTCTCTTGATTTTTTTCTTCTTCTCTTTCAGTGTGTTGGGGGGTGGTTCCCAATCCTTCATTTCTCCGCAGAGGTCAGATGAAGAATCACCCCAAACAGAAAGACAAAGGCCTGAATAAGGAAAATCTCAGAGAGCTTAGGCAATTTCTTCTTCCTCTTCTGCTGTCTCTCTTTCCACCACCCCGTCCTTCCTTCTTTCTTAGGATTCAGTATCATTCATTTCCTACACATGGCTTATCATCTTAGTGGAGCAAAGAGATAAATAAGCAATTGCAGCCAAGGGTGACATACCCTCTTACAGGAAGGGCAAGATGCTCTGAGGGCACACCGCAGAGTACCTGTCCTCGTCTAGGGTCAGGCGAGGCTCCTGGAGGAAGTGACCCTTCAGTTGAGAACGGGGGAATGAATAAGTGTGAGGGCAAGTGTCTGAGGCTGAGGGCAGTGTCGGGGGCTGGGGGTTGGGGGTGGCTCAGCAAGAGTGGTGTGAGTACTGCAGGAAACACTCAGCATGGGTAAAGACCCAGAAGCAAGAGGGAGCGCAGAATGTTGGGGTGCTGAGAGAGGAGAAGCTGGGACACAGGAGCTTGGAAAGAAGGGGTTTCGGGGGCGACGGGGAGGCAGTAGTTTCATGGTGCAGGACTCAGGCGGCCATTTGCAGTTGTTTGAGCTTGGTCTTGGGAAAATGGGCAGCATTGGAGGATTTTAGCCGAAGGAGTGACATGACCAGATTTGAGTACTGTAAGATTGTTAATGTGGAGAACATATTCATGGGATAAGTCTGAAAGTGAGGCAACTCTTTAGGGGGCTGCTGTAGTTGCTTTGGACTGAGCAAAGTAACGTGTGTAGAGATGCGACTTAATGGTGCTTAAGGCCACATTGACCCTGACCACCACTCAGGGAGACCTTGTGCCATGCTTGTGCTAAGTGCTTCATAATTTGACTTCATTCAAATCTTGCATAATACTGTCCAGCATTTTTACCTCCACCTATGAAAGGGACAAAGATCTATGCTTTGTTTTCTTGACTGGGGACTGGGGGAGGTTTGCAACTGCCTAAATAAGATGTTATTTAGAAAAGGGATTTAAAAAGAAAATGCAAGCTGCACTGATAAGGATGATTGTATCTGGAAGTGAATGAATGATTTCCTATGATTTCCAGGCCACCCTGAAGAAGGTCCCCAAATGGACATATTGAGTGTGAGTTGTATGGAAGCATTTCAAAGACTTCAGAAGCCCTCTGCCCTGCACAACTTCCTCTCACATCCTGCAGATATCTAAAATTCTGACACCTTGGCTAACACACAAATCCAAATGGAACTGTACTATTATTAATAAGTTAAGGTGTAATGAATCTATTTATGTTGCAGAGAAACACTGTTCATGCACGCATGGATTTGGTCCTAATTTCATTCCCTGGCCTAGAATTCTCTATCCAAGAATAATCGATTTTCATACATTTTCTTGCATTGATCTACAGTCCTCATACAGTTCACCTCTGTAAGAGGTCAGTGGAGAGGTCTGGGATTATTATTTCCATTTAACAGATGAGGAAGTGAAGGAAGGCTCTGGAAAGAAACTGAATTGCTCCAGGTTAATGGCAGAGCCCAGACTAGAGCCTGGGGCCTTCCTCCTGCAAAGGCCTCCCTCCCTACTCTTCACACACAAGTCCAAGCGCAGTGTTAGCTGACCCAGCCGGAAACTGGAGGTGGGGGTGAGGGGAGGGCTGGGGAGAGGAGAAGATAAAGGCACCGGCACCCATCTGGTGGGAGCCCACTTGCCCAAGACTTTCTGGCAGTTCCTTTCCCTGTAATCTTCTCTTTGGGTCAATAGACTGTCCCTCTGCCAACCCAGGGGCCTTCCTGTGGGCTCATTCATCCTGTTTGCTTTCAGCTCCACCAGTGGGATGGGAAAATGAAAAAGTATTTATTACAGGTTTTCATTTCACTTGTGTACTTTTTAGAAGAGTAAGGAATGGAAATGGAGCAAGAGGGAAATATCAGGCCAGAAGAGAGGAAATAGGGAACATGGCTGATAAGATATTAGCAGATCCTCTGCCTGTTACTTAATAATGCCATTAAATATCATTTGTGTCAGGAGTTCTTCATGGCTCAGAAAATGCTTTCATCTCTGTCTTCTCACTCAACTGCTTTCTAGTGCTTTCCTGGTAGGTTTGTTGAGGGAAAGAAATGAGATAGTGTCATAAATTACGTAGTAGAAGTTCCCAACTATCACCAGTACCTCACCTTTTTCCTTCGTCCCTCCATAGCACTGGGTACAATTTCAATGAGAACATTCAAAATTGCCTGCATTTATCGAGCACTTACTATAAGCCAGACACTGTGCTAAGCCAGACACTCTTTGCAGGCCTCAATTCCATTTAATCTTCATAACAGTCCTCTAAGGAAGGGAATATGGCTCTTCTTACAGAGATGAGAATGTGGAGGCCAGAGAAGTAAGCCTTCTAGTCAAGTAAGCACAGTTGTATTGTAGACAGCTAGATTTTGCTGTCCCAAATTCCTTGCTGCCTCTCAGCCTCCCCTAAGTATCATCTCCTTCAGTTTAGTTCAGTTGCTCAGTCATGTCCGACTCTTTGTGACCCCATAGGCTGCAGCATGCCAGGCTTCCCTGTCCATCACCAACTCCCAGACCTTGCTCAAACTCATGTCCATCGAGTCAGTGATGCCATCCAACCATCTCATCCTTTGTCATCCCCTTCTCCTCCTACATTCAGTCTTTCCCAGCATCAGGGTCTTTTCCAGTGAGTCAGTTCTTTGCATCAGGTGGCCAAAGTATTGGAGTTTCAGCTTTAGCATCAGTCCTTCCAATGAATATTCAGGACTGATTTCTTTGAGGATTGACTGGTTGAATCTCCGTGTGGTCCAAGGGACTCTCAAGAGTCTTCTCCAACACCACAGTTGAAAAGCATCAATTCTTTGGCACGTGGCTTTCTTTATAGTCCAACTCTCACATCCATACGTGTCTACTGGAAAAACCATAGCCTTGACTAAATGGAACTTTTTCAGCAAAGTAGTATCTCTGCTTTTTAATGTGTTGTTTAGATTTGTCATAGCTTTTCTTCCAAGGAGCAGGCATCTTTTAATTTCATGGCTGCAGTCACCATCTTCTGTGATTTTGGAGCCCCCCAAAATAAAGTCTCTCACTGTTTCTATTGTTTCCCCATCTATGTGCTATGAAGAGATGGGACCAGATGCCATGATCTTAGTTTTCTGAATGTCGAGTTTTAAGCCAACTTTTTCACTCTCCTCGTTCACTTTCATCAAGAGGCTCTTTAGTTTTTCTTCAATTTCTGCCATAAGGGTGGTGTCATCTGCATATCTGAGGTTATTGATATTTCTCCTGCCAATCTTGATTTTAGCTTGTGCTTCATCCAGCCTGGCATTTCGCATGATATACTCTGCATATACGTTAAATAAGCAGGGTGACAATATACAGCCTTGACATACATTTCCCAATTTGGGACCAGTCTGTTTTTCCATGTCCAGTTCTAACTGTTACTTCTTGACCTCGATACAGCTTTCTCAGGAGGCAAGTAAAATGGTCTGGTATTCCCATCTCTTGAAGAATTTTCCAGTTTGTTGTGATCCACACAGTCAAAGGCTTTGGTGGAGTCAATAAAGCAGAAGTAGATGTTTTTCTGGAACTCTCTTGCTTTTTTGATGACCCAGCGGACGTTGGCAATTTGATCTCTGGTTCCTCTGCCTTTTCTAAATCCAGCTTGAACATCTGGAATTTCACGGTTCACATACTGTTGAAGCCTGGCTTGGAGAATTTTGAGCATTAGTTTGCTAGTGTGTGAGATGAGTGTAATTGTGCAATCATTTGAACATTCTTTGGCATTGTCTTTCTTTGGGATTGGCATGAAAACTGAACTTTTCCAGTCCTGTGGCCCCTGTTGAGTTTTCCAAGTTTGCTGGCATATTGAGTGCAACATGTTAGCATCATCTCCTTTCTCCCCCTCAAATCTGAGTTCCCCCTACTAGCATTTTCACCCTTACAACAGTGGCTCTCAACTTTGGCTGCACGCTGGAATCCCTAGGAGAGATTAAAAACATTGATGCCTGGGCCCCATCCCAGCTGCTCTTGAGGTAAGTGGTCTGGGGTGTGGCCTGGGCTTTGGGATTTTTAAAAGCTCTCTGGGTGGGTCCGTTGTGTACAGTCAGGGTTGAGACTCAGCTGTAAAGTGTTGGTAATGGCATCTGTCTCCCCACTTTCCACAGGTTGACCAGGGTTTTGCTAACTTATGGAATCATAGACTTAGACACCTACAGGGATCAGACAGGTAAAAGCAGTTTAGTTGGTAGGTTTGTTTTGTTTTTTAGAAAATCAGCACAGTGAGAGTATGACAGCAAAGGCAGTTGGGAAGATGTTAGGGAGCAGTGGGGATGGTGGTAAACTTAAGAGCCCTTGCCCACCTAAGGAGGAACCACTCTACTCCAATAACTTACTGCCATCCAGGCCCAGAATAGTGAAGTCTTACTTTTCTAAAGAGAAGATGAAGGTCACTATTTATCATAGGAAATCTCCCAGTTTTTAAATGTTGATGATTACTTTTAAAATATTAAAACACCATCTGGATTAAAGATGTTGAGTTTTCAGATGTACCTTATGGGATGCCGGTTCATGTCTTCTCTCTTATTTTTTTTACTGAGCAAACTATTCAGAACCCTGGTCCTTAGGGTTTATTTATTTGACCACAAGTCACCTTGTGCTGTTAATTTACACCAAGTAGCTTATGATGTTTAAGTGGATAAATGTAATACATGTATTCATTATGGAAAATGAGAAGTATGCACATAAAGGGCAAGTAAAAATTACCTGTATTCTTTCCACCCATAAATAAACATGTTGTATTTACACTCAGTCTTTTTCTCTTATCATGTAGAGATGATTGCATGTGGAGCATGGTAAAAATATAGATTTCGGGTTCTGCTCTCAGACCATTCAGGAATCCTGGGTGAGACTTGGGAATCTGAATGTATACTGTGCTTTGAGTTGACTCTGATGTACAGTTGGCACTGTGATGCTCTTTTCTTAAAATATCAGCTTTCAAAGAAGCTTTTCTTATGACATTTAGTATTCTGTATAATTAATGCTGTATAATATCCTATTATTTGTACATATCCAAACTATTCTTTATCATTGGATATTTACAGTGTAAACAATGTTTTATATAATGAATAATAACAAGATGAACATCTCTCTAAATAAATTGTCTTATATACTTGTATACTAGGATAAATTCCTATGCTAAAATCATTGCATCAACAGATATATATATATTCAGGCTTCTGATATAAATGGCCAAAATGCCTTCTACAAGGATTAAAAAAAGTTAAACATCTTACATATTTGTCTTCTATAGAGAACAGAGAATCAATCAGTGTCTCCATATCTCTGTTAAAGTTGGGAATTATCATTTAAAAGATCAATTAAGTAGAAGCACATGGAGCTCATTTTTATTTGAATTTGCTTATTACATTCTAGAGAAGTTGAACATTTTTTTCTTTTTTTTGTCATTTATACCCCTGTTATTGACTGTCCATTTCCTACTTTTTCTTGTTTATATTAAAGGTTTCATATCTTTTTCTGTCATGCATGTGAAATCACTTTTTCCAAATTTTAAATTTGTCTTTTAATAGTAAAAGATGTTTTCATTCTGAAATTCTAATTCAGTATAGTCAAATCTGTATATATTTCACTTTTAAAATGTTTTTTAAATTTTATTTTAAAATTGTTGTTATTAGTTTGGCTGTGCTGGACCTTTGTTGCTGCGTGGCTTTTCTCTAGTTGTGGCAAGTGGTTGGTCTGTTCTCCTTGTGGTGTGGGGCTTCTCATTGTGGCGGCTTCTGTTGTTGGGAGCATAGGCGCTAGGGCACGCAGGCTTCAGTAGGTGCGGCATGTGGGCTCTGGGGTGGTGGCTCAATAGTTACGGTGCATGGACTTGTTATCATGTGGGATCTTCCTAGATCAGGGATTGAACCCATTTCTCCTGCATTTTTAACCCCTGAGCTACCAGGGAAGTCCTGTATATATATTTTATCTTTATATGCTTGAGGATTTTTATAATCTCAAGTTTAAAAAATCACATATATTTTCTTCCATGTAAGAACTACACTTTACATTTTATTCATAAGCCCATTGCAAATTATTTTTGGCATATAATGCATGATGGCGTTCAAATTTTTATTTCAGTTCCTTCCTTTGCTATCAAAATAGTCGTTTTTTAAGCGTCTTTTTGAGTGAATTTCATTAATTTATCTTTTCCTAGAAAATGATCGATTTCAATGAGATTTAAAAAATTTATTAGTGTTCTTCATACTAAAGAAGAAAGTCTCATTTCTAATATTTTGCATTTGCTTTAGCTTTTTATCAGATTTTCTGAAAGTATTTATTAAAATTGAATAGTCCCTTGGATAGCTATTCAACTTATCGATTAGTTAAATTCATTATTTTTTGCTGTTGGATTTATTACTTTTGCTTACTTCAGTTTATTATTTTTCTAATATCTTGTCTTTAATGCTTAATCAATTTATTTCCATTTTTTCCTCTTTAATGATACTCATAAATTTTAATACATGTACAGCTTTAGTTATATCTCATATATTTCAATATGTAAAAGTCTTAAATTTTATTCTTGAAATAATTGGTAATAATGATTTTCATTTTCACTTTCACTTAGCAGTTAGTATTTGTGATGGTGCTAATAGTTTCTAAGTTGTTAAGAACTCGAAACTCTAATTTCTTATTTTATTCCATTATGATCTGAAATGTGGTCTATACGTTTATTTTTGCAGCTCACTGAGGTATTCATTGTGGCTTGATAAACGATCTTTTTTTATGACTCTTTCATCACTGCTAGAAGGAAGCTCCATCCCATTATTATAGGGAATCCCAGTTTGTTAAATCACAATTTACATTATTTGTGTCCTTCTTGTTTTAATTTTTGTTCACTTTTCCAGTCAAAGATTTAGGTGTATTTAATTATCTCAGTACTACTTTTTCTCCTTAGTATCTATATAATGTAATTTATTTCAAAGAAATTTCTTGTGCATAAAAATCTAATATTTTTCACTATGCTTTTATTCTTTATAACATATGTGTCTTATGTTCTTTAAGCATTCTTTTTTTGAAGTTTGAGTCAGTTCTAGTAACAATACTGTGAGCCCAGTTTTTTGTTGTTGTTGTTGTCATGTCTTTCTCCATTTTTTCAGTTTTAAAATGTTTTCTGCATGTATATTATTAGATTTTAGAGATGTTTTTCAATAGCATGGAATTTAGTTGTGTGTGTTACAAGGGTTTACTCACTTTGAAAGTTGTCATTTAAGAGAGTTGTTAGAACATATATATTACCATATGTGAAATAGATCGCCAGTCCAAGTTCGATGCATGAGACAGGGTGCTCAGGGCCGGTGCACTGGGATGACCTGGAGGGATGGGATGGGGAGGGAGGCTGGAGGGGGGTTCAGGATGGGGAACACTTGTACAACTATGGCTGATTCATGTTAATGAATGGCAAAAATCACTACAATATTGTAAAGTAATTAGCTTCCAATTAAAATAAATAAATTAATTTAAAAAAGAGGGTTGTTAAACTCATTTGTATTTATTTTTAATGTCTACTGTATAGTCTTTTATTTTACATTATTTTATACATCCTGGTTTAATTAGTCTTTGTTTTATGGAGTTTATGTTGCTATGTTCCCTAGTGTTTTTGAATAGTTACATTCTATTTGTGATTACTTAAAATGTTTGTGAGAGCAATCTATAATCCATATTTATCTAACTTTATCAGGAGTAAAATTATATTTAAAACATTTAGTACATGGTTATTAAACTTCTGATCTACTGTATGCACATTTCACTCTTTGTTAATATAATCTTTGGATTTATATCTACGATATTCATGGTACTGCTGCTGCTGCTGCTAAGTCGCATCAGTCGTGTCCGACTCTATGCGACCCCATAGATGGCAGCCCACCAGGCTCCCCCATCCCTGGGATTCTCCAGGCAAGAATATTTTTATATTCTATTTCAGTAATAATTTTCACATTGTTTTGTCTAGATTTAGAGTTATGGTGATTCATCTCATTACCTGATTTTAGTGTTTCAATCAGTCAGGTCAGTGCAATTGCTCAGTCATGTTCAGCTGGTTGTGACCCCATGGACTGCAGCACGCCAGGCTTTCCTGTCCATCACCAACTCCCAAAGCTTGCTCAAACTCATGTCCATTGAGTTGATGATGCCATCCAACCATCTCATCCTCTGTCATCCCTTTCTCTTCCTGCCTTCAATCTTTCATCTTTTCCAGTGAGTCAGTTCTTCATATCAGGTGGCCAAAGTATTGGTCCTTCAGCATCTGTCCTTCCAATGGATATTCAGGACTGATTTCCTTTAGGATGGACTGGTTGGATCTCCTTGCAGTCCAAGGGACTCTGAAGAATCTTCTCCAACACCACAGTTCAAAAGCATCAATTCTTCAAGGCTCAGTTTTCTTTATAGTCCAGCTCTCACATCCATACATGACTACTGGTAAAACCATAGCTTTGACTAGATGGACCTTTGTTGGCAAAGCAATGTCTCTGCTTTTTAATATGTTGTCTATGTTGGTCATAACTTTTCTTCTAAGGACCAAGTGTCTTTTAGTGTCCATCTTTTAATACTGTCAATCCTCTGTTTCTGAGGTCTTCCTTTTTCCCCCCTCCTCATTTCTTTGCTGTTTGGAGGTATGCCTTTAAGTAATTTTTAAAAAAGAAGTGAACAGGAACAAGATGTTTTTCTAACCCTTGCCTATGTAGTACAAACTGGCTGAGTGTGATTCTTATGTTATAATTCATTTCAGAGTAGAAATATGAGAACTACCTGATTTATTTCCTTCATAGAAATCCCATGTTTTTCTTTATTTTTTTTGAAACATGTATATTACCTTATGTGACATACATGATCAATGCAAGTTCAAAGCATGAAGCAGGGCACTCAAAGCTGGTGCTCTGAGACCACCCAGAGGGATAGTGTGGGGAGGGAGGTGGGAACGGGGTTCAGGATGGGGGACACATGTGCACCCATGGCTGATTCGTGTTGATGTATGGCAAAACCCACCACAATATTGTAAAGTAATTATCCTCCAACTAAATTAATTAAAAATCACTGAATACATATAGTATTATTCTCTTTATTCAAATAATTTCTAAAAAGGTGATAGCACTTTTTTTCTATGAGAATGGCATTTAATTGATAGGAAACTAGCAGACCTTTTCGATCTGTATAGTTATGAGTCCTTTCCATCTGAGCACATTTAATTTTTGTCTTATCTTTGGTTATGGCTGCTATTTCTTTTCTTCTAATGCAATTTTCAGAAATGTTAACCATCTACATACTAGCTTTTTATTTTCTTTCTTCCAGTTTTCTCATGGTTTTTATCTTTTTCTCTTTGCAGTCTGGTAGTGCATCTCACATTACTGCTGTGATTTTCTGCTTTATCAATTATGCGTATTTACTGCTTCTCCTGTGCTGTTGGATCCTGTGATTATAGTTTTAGTCTTTGTTAAAACTTTCCAAAAAACCTCATCCGTTTTCATTTCATTCTGTCCTTCTCCCTCATTGGGTCATATCATGTTTATTACCTTTTCCTACAGCCATCTGTCCTCATGGCTTTCTGCTTATTTCATGGGTGCCAGGTCTTTGGGCTCTCTGTTGAGAATAAAAAACAGTTTTCTCAGCTTTTCTCCTGTATCTCACAGTAGATTATTTCTGGGGTCTTTAGGATAATTTTTCTTTTCCTTTGTCTTGCATTTTGTCCCCCTATGAAGCCTGTAACTTTTTTTCACACTAGTTATCCTTCTAAGTTTCTCAGAACCTTCAGTTTGTCGATATTCAAGGATATTGCCTTCCTCTGGCTTTCTTCCAAGTGTATTTATGTGGTGATGGGTCAGCTTTACAGCTAGAGGGCAAAGTGATGTGAATAGCTCACCATATGATTTCTAGCTTCCTAAACATTCATCTATGACAGTGGTCCTAAACTGAGGGTGATTGTGTCTGCCAGGGGACATTTGATAACATCTGGAGACATTTTTGATTGTTACAAATTGGGGAGGAGTGTATTTCTAGTGACGGGAGGGCAGGGATGCTGCTGAACACCCTATAATGTATAAGATACTACCCACAAAAACAAATTATGTGGCCCTAAGTGTTAATAGTACCAAAATTGAGAAACTCTGGTCTATGACAGCTCTATGATCTATTCTGCTAAGGTGGCATTTAACCTAGTCCCTGGACCTTTCTGATACTCTGAGTCAGTGGAACATATGCAAAATGCAGTTTTCAGGGTCTATTGCTTCCCCCAAATCCCTTTTTTTTTGTTTTCCTAATTGAGCCACTTTATGTATACAAATGTCATGTTCCAGGATGTGGTTCACCATTTCCAGCTCTCCCTGCTTCATGCCCACAGAGGTGCTGTCTCTCAAAGGATGTAGTGTCAGGTATTAGGGGTGGCAGTGTGAGAATGGGTTGATCAGAGAAGGGCTGCTTCATTCATTTAGCCATTTAGCAGATGCTTAATTAGTGTGCACATGTACCAAACATTGTGCTACAGCCTCCTCAAAGGGCAGCGTCCATATATTATTGACATGGCTTTTTGGTGGTCTGCTTGAGTCTCTGAATTAGGCAGACAGTGAGGAGATATGTTTTAGGGCTTTAAGAGATGAAGCCTGGCATCTTGAGGCAAGACTTTGCCAAGTTTTTCTCTAGCAATATCAGTAGCCTCATGATTAGTAAACATTCCTACCACATTCTGTTTTTTTTTATTATGAATTTTTATGTGTTTTCTTCTTTCATCTGGATATTTTAGTGGGAAGTTGACAAAGACTGCATCAGGGGTAGTAAAAAGACACATTTTAGAGCTCAGTCTGATTTTTAATAAGTACATAATATGCTTCCCCCACCAAACTCTTCACTCTTTGAAAGAACAAACTACATTTCATTTTGTCTCTGTAACCCTCATGGAATCCTGTGTAATGATGTTTGGCAACCGCTTGTTCAATGATGGGATTTTATCTGCATTCATAACATAAGGGCCAGAGAGGATTTACCACATTCCTCTTTGGAATATATAGTGTAGCTTAAGGATGGCTTAGTGATTCAGCTCTAGAGATGGAGTTGGTAGAGACTCTGGGCAGTGTCACCTGTCGATCTAACGTGGATGTTTTGACTCTCATCTCTGCAGAACATTTTAGGCTGCTTTCCCCAACATCCTCTGCAGAAAAGCCCATAAGAGGCCCAGCAGCAGCAGCAGTTATAGCTACTTCCTTTTTGCATTTTACTGGCTAGAAATATGTAAACTCCAGGACCATCTGGCCAGTAAGAAGAAGTTAAGGCAGTCATCATAAATATGGGGATAGATCATGTAAGATTGCTATGGAGTAACCTTTCTCTTCTGCTTTCAACTGTGTCTGAAACTTCCTCCCTTTCTGAGTGAGCCCTGCAGCAATTATACCAATGGCATGAACATCTGGAGCCCCTCAGGGAAGCATGGCAAGGAGACACTGTATAATTCAATGGGCTGGACAAGCTTTAGGGTGTGTCTGCAAAGCACTTGGGCGTGGAAGCTGAAGCAGGACAGCAGAGAGGATAAGGGGCAGGTAAACATATCTCACCCAGATGAAGGCAAGAGTGTACACCTGGGTATGCCCAACACCATTTTCCTGTGCATTTCCCAGTAAGAGGACTTGTTTTAAGGCTGAGGGTCACTTCCCTGTGCCACAATTACCATCAATAAGTACGTGGCCTGGTGGGATATGACCTTGGACTTGGGTTTGGAAATCCTGTTTATAGTTCTGACTGCCCCTCATCAGCTGTGTGACCTTGGGTAAGTTCCTTTCCCTCTCTGGGCCTCAACTGCCTCATGTGTAAGTAAGGAAATTGGATGGAATCCATGAAATTCTGATTCTGTGACATGGAGAGGCATTTTCCATCATTGTATAGAAATGCATTTTTGGTCAGCAAGTTTGGCAAGGCTATTGAGAGCTTTGTCACACTGGTAAGTCGATGCAGGCAGAGGGTCACACCAGCTGCAGAATCTATGTGTGAGAGCAAAGCTGCTTCTCTTACTCTCTTTTCAAACCACTCCCTTCCTTCTACCCAGAGCACATTGGGCAAGTGACTGATTCCACCCACTTGCCTCTTTCAATGACAAGCATTGCCTTGCAAGTCATTGAAAATCCTGTCTGTCTCAGTACCAACCCTGTCACTTGGTTTTTAAGGACCAGAGTCATCCTCACATGGTGGGGCGTCAAAGGGAGTCACCATTATAAAGGTAACACTATAGGGATGACACTATTATATATTTGGATTCTATGGTAATAACCATCATTTATTGAGTACTTATATATATCCGGAATGGTACCAAGGGCTTTACTTAAATAATAGTAATAGTAGCCAATGCTTTTTATAACCACACTAATAGTAGCTAATACTTATTAAGGCTTATTCTGTGCCAGTGCCAGCAAGATACTCTTGTAAATACTTTTTATGCATGTGTGTTAGTCACTCAGTCATGTCTGATTCTTTGCGACCCCTTGGACTGTAGCCCACCAGCTCCTCTGTCCATGGGATTTTCCAGGAAGGAATACTGGAATGGTTTGCCATCTCTTCTCCAGGGGATCTTCCTGACCCAGGGGTTGAACCTGGGTCTCCTGCATTGCCAGCAAATTTTTTACTGTCTAACAGGGAAGTGCCACCCCCCCACCCCCCGGCAAAACTTGACAGTTATGAGGATTCAGTGATTATATTTAATATTTATATTAAATCACTTATATATTTATATTAAATATATAATTATATTATATAAATATAGTTTTATTTAATCACTGAATCCTCATAACTATCAACTGCAGTAGGTACTGTTATTATTAGCATTTTGCTGATGATAAAACTGAAGCACAGAGAGGTTAAGTGACTTTGCCAATGTCACACAGCTTGTGAAGAGCATAGCTGGGCCTGAACTCACGTAATCTGACGCCAGAGTCCATGCTTTTAACCAGTACATTATATAGGTTCCACTGTTTGTTTGTTTGTTTTTGTTTTTATCAGTCTTGCAATTCTGTATAGTATTTAAAATGTAATTGCCCTGGTTTTACAGGTGGACAAGCTGGGCCTCAGAAAGAGTAGGTAACTTGCTGCAGGTCACACAGCTAGAGCTAGGATTTAAATTCAGGGACCAGTGGCTTTAAGCCCAGGTTTCTAATCACTGACTCCTGTCAACAAACTCTGATGAAAGAGCCCCAGGAGATAGCTATATCTGATCTTACCCTGGCCACCCATGAGACGATAGTGTGGAGACTCAGAGAAGTGAAGTATCTCACTTGAGGTCGCACCCGACTCTGTACGTCCTTCTCCAGCCCCTGATCACTCATCCATACCTTATTCTATGCCCCAAAGAATGTACACCTTCCATTCCTCACCAAGAGATGAAGCTGGACATGAAAATATTTATAGCGGAGAAGATACAGTGACTGATATCCTCACTTTGCTGGAAAGGACAGATAGGAGACGCCTTTTCTGAAAGCAGTCTTTGACAGGGGGAGAGGAAGACAACATGAAGACAGCAAGTCCCTGGGTGGGAGGAGAAGACATGATGGATTGCGGAGAGCTTGCGCAGAAGGCGGAAGCTGAGGTGGTTGACGTCAAACCTGCCGCTGCACAAATTTAACTGGGAACAGGTTTCATTTAATGCTGCACACTTCTTCTGCATTGAATCAATTTTCTCTCCGTAAATTTGGGTTTCCCGCAGCACAGATGCTTTTCCAGTGCAGCCTCACTGCCAAGAGTCCAGTTTCCATCCAGAGAAGGGGGAGGGGGTTGGATATCCATCCATCTCGCCAAGAGCTATTGAGCAGCCCCAGCTCCAATCCGAGTCAGCGCAAATGGCGTGCTGGAGAGGACGCGTGGGTTGCGTGGCTGTGGGAATGTCACAGATGGAGACTGCTGGGCTGCAGTTGGGGTTGAGCAGAGAGTTGAGTCCCCTCACCCTGATCTGCAACCCTTAGCCTTGTCTGGCAGCCCTGTAGCCCTTGGTTGAAGACAGAAGAGACTGTTCGGCTCTTCTCCCCCCAGTCATGCGTGGTTTGGGAGACAGCGAGAGGACCGTCGCAATGCAGAGGCTGCTAAGGCGGTCCTCTGGATTCTCATGCTGGGTGTAGAGCGAGGCAGAATAGAGAGGGTGGGTGAACTTTCAGGAGCCGGACAATCGGTCAGCAAGTGTGATCATTCAGCCCATTTTCTTTTATGGAGTGGGAGGCAGGTGGGGGCTGGACAGGGCTTTATTCGAGTAGACTTGGTATGATTCAAAATGAGGCAGAGGCCAGGGATCAGGCCAGAGCTGAGGATGTCAGTGATGGGTGACCTCCATGACTTGGGTTATTAAGGCATTTTTTTAGTCACCATAGAGACCCTGAAGTATTTTGGACTGAAAGGTGGTGGCAGGAAGAGGGCAAGAACCCTTTATGTTTGGTGGCTGGGAAAATAAAATAAGCGCCTAAGAACTAAATTTGGAGTGAAGAGAATGCGGCTTGCCTTCTCGCGGTTGCACTAATTTGCTCTGTGACCTGTGTGAATCATGTCACACCCCTGGGCCCCCTGTGATGGGGACATTAGCTGCTCTGCCTCCCCCACAGGGTTGACACAAGGATCAAGCAAAGCGCATCTCAAACAGAGGTCCGGCATCACATCACGAACGTGGCAAATCCCACACCTTGTTCTTTGTGGAGAGCTGTAAAGCGGCTAATAGAGAAGGCTGGGATCAGAGAAATGTCACACCTCCCCAACCTGGGATTCACCTGTGCCCCTGTGAGGCCTTGCGGGGAGGAGGGAGTCCTTTCTGGTAACGGCAAGGCCAGAATGAATTATCCAGGTCCCACTTCGTGATGGAAGATGGCCAGAATCCCAACCTTCAGTTCTTGGTGAATGGGCTGTTCCTGCTAGATAATATTTTCATCTTAAACTCTTGAATAAATTTTTCTGCACCAAGGCAAACATTTCTTTGCTTCCTCTGTCACAGGCAGTTGCTTGCCCTGGACAGCAGTCTGAGGCATGATTGATTCTCAGTGAAGTGATGCTGATCCATGACAGCCCAGAAAACGAGTGATAGACCTGGGGAAGTGTGGGGTTGAAGGAGACTCGTGGGTCAGCTAGCCTAGCTCTCTCATTTCATTGTAATACTGGCTTCAGTGTATTCATCACTAAGGGCATGTGATGCTTGTGTTCTTTCTTTGCATTATCTCATATAGTTCTGTGAGGTCAGGTCCTTTACTCTGTCCTCTACAGATGAGGGACTTGAGTCATAAAGAGGTTAAGTAAGGGCGGAGGTCACACAGCTCGAAGTGGAAGAGACAAAATTTGAGCCAGGTAGGGTATGCTGTTGGCTAAGGATATCCAGCCGGTGGCAAAACTGGGTCAGAGGCACAGAATTTCAGAGCTAGCAAGAAATTTAGGGTTTCTCAGCATTCATCGCCTCCTTATCTAAGTGAAGATCCTGGGAGGGAGAAAGGGGAAGGCTGTTCTGACACCTCCCAGTAAGTCACTAGCAGAGCAAGGATGTGAACTCACATCTCCTAACTATCCACCAATGCCCATTCTTTCACTTAGACTCCTCAAGTCCAGATGTATCCAGACTCAATTTCTTCCTTACTCATGTTCCTCCCTAAGAAATGAGAGAGCAGAAGAGAACTGACAAATTCTCTCTTCTAAGATGACATATGAGACAGCTAATAAAAGGAGACTTTTCAAAACGAGTGAGTCTCTGAGCCAGTGATTATATGGGCAGAAACCTACAATTCACTCTCTCCATGTGAAGTTGCATGAGAGATGCATCTTGCAAACCCAGAAACATGCTTGGCCAAAACAAAAGAATATAGCCAAAACAGTAGTCACAACAACAACAAAACAGCAATTTAGATTGTCTGTCATTCCCTCCTGTGATGGTATGCTCCGGAGTACACACGAGAAGGGGGATGTGAAAGACATGCGTTCAGTCGGTCTTGATTCCTACAGTGTCTCTTAAACATTTTGCCACAGCAAGTGATGTGCAGTGACTAAAGATTTGACTTTTTACATATAGCACAATTGCTGTCTATACATATTCCTGTCTAGTGTTGGTAAATGGTATCATTTACTATATTATACTTAATGAGAGATTTAAGGGTTTTTCAAAGATAGTTTTGATTAATCACTGTTTTCACTCTTTTCTCTGACTTCAGAAATTACCTCCATCTGGGAGCATCCCCAAAAGGGTTTTTTTTTGCTGCCCAAATGGCTCCTAAGCCAGACTACTCCAGCGATATTCCATCACTATTTCCTTGTTTAAGGCAGCAAAGACTCATGTGAAGAAAAATCTTAGTACATTATTAATATACTAATATGGACTTATTTGCAAAAGAACTTGAAGCCTGAGGGCATGAGATATGACACAGATATATATTTGATTATGGAGGATAAATGAAGAAAAGCTTGAAGAATAATGGAAGACCAGATTAGGGATAGCAAGCTAAAAGGCGAGATGGGAGAATGCAGAATCTATATTCCCCATCTCATAGGTTATTTTAGGGCAGCTCTACCAATGTCCTCTCCCCTAAATACTGTGCTTTGTTTGTTTTTCCTTCTGTCCTGGAAATTGGCACCTGGTATTTGAGTCCAACTTCTTTCTGCCATTCCTTTTGCTTTTGAACTGAATTGTTCCCTGGCAATGATTCTTCTTCTTTTTTTTTTTTTAAATTCTGTTTTGTTTTATTTTGATGTGGACATTTAAAAAATCTTTATTGAATTTGTTATAATATTGCTCCTGTTTTATGTTTGGTTTTTTTTTGGCTGTGAGGCATGTGGGATCCTAGCTCCCAGACCAGGGATGGAACCCAGACTTTGAAAAGTGAAGTCTTAACCACTGGACTGCCGGGGAAGTCTCAGCAGTCAATGATGCTTAATTGTCATGATCTAGTCGCTTGAATTTGTAATGAATACAAACTCATTCATCTCTTCTGAGAAGTATGCACATATCTCTGAAGTTTACCTAGATGTATAGAAGGTCTTTTGGCCCTCAAGTTAGAAGCCTTTAGTTCATCTAATGGAATGTATAATGAAGTGGAGTCGGGGTTAGGTCCTAGCCCTGGTTTTTACCAATTACCCATTATGTATATTTGAGTGAAATCTCTTCTCTGAGTGTGAATTTTTCGATTTATAGAGTTAGGGGGTGACTCGAGATGGTGTGGACAGTGCAGAGAGGCCCTGGGAAAATGAATTGGGGCAGGAGAAGGCTACCTGTAAGGTTCCTCACTCTCCATTCTTCAATCTGAGCAATCTCTGACTATTGGAGTTCAGTCTGGTTACTGCTGGGAATCAGAAGGGCTCAGAGTTTTCTGGCTGGTTCCCTTTATGCAGTGGGAGGGAGCAGTCAGGTTTCCTTTTGGGGTGAGTGACTCAGTGCCCCGGCCATGCTTGAATATTCATGTTCTTTCTTCTGCCCACTGCATTGTTCAGTCTCCCCAGCTGGCTTGTCTCCTGGGGCTGAGACCCTGGCTACTTTAGGAGAAGGTCAGGCTCTATTACTGCTGGGTAGAACGGCTTGATTGTGCTTAATTGCTCCAAAAGAATGGTGCCCAGGTTGAAGAAGCAGGAGGCGGGGAGAGACTGGGGGATGGATGCTCAAGCTCAGCTGTGGCCCTTTTGAGAAGTGAAAGGAAGATTTATGATGCTATTTGTCAACTGGAAAATGGATGGAGGTACCCAGACGCGTGAACTCCGTGTTTGAAGTAGGAGGTTATGGTAATAAATGGGGCACCCTGGAGATGTCACTGTTGGAGGTGGGGATCACCTCTCTTAACAGGGGTGATTCCCAAGCCCCCTCCTTTCTCTCTGTCCTCTAATGGGCATTCTTTGTCCCTCTGCTGAGTCTGTCCCTCTGTTTTGAGCACAGCCAACTGCTGATTGATTATCTGTATTTATAAAGGGGAGTGTCATCATGGTGAGAAGAAATCTTTCATGTGAGTGTCCTGGAAAAATGAAAGAATGAAAAATGCAAAAGCAATTTATTTTGGGGTTCAGTTTTCTCATGCTTTGAATTATTGGGAACAGCCTATATGCATCTGATCGCCCCACATTTTATGTCCACTTTAGATTTCTCCTCAGTTAAAACTATCCAGTCAGTCAAAGTGAAAGTGTCAGACATTTGTTCGTGGTTGTGTCCGACTCTTTGTGACCCCATGACTGTAGACTGCCAGGCTTCTTTGTCCATGAAATTATCCAGGCAAGAATACTGGAGTGGGTAGACATTCCCTTCTCCAGGAGATCTTCCCAACCCAGGGATAGAACCTGGGTCTCCTGTACTGCAGGCAGATTCTTTGCTGCCTGAGCTACCAGGATTTGCAGGATAAGGAGGAACTAGATATGCTCTCAAAGAATGTACCTACAATATTCAATGGGATACTACTCCTGGAAAAAGGTCTCTGAAAACAAGGATACCAGGATTAAATACTCTCCAAACCACTGTATACACATCATGGCCCCACGGACTCACAGCCTCACAGCCTCACAGTTAAAACACACACTGGCCTGTCAAAGGTGGGGAAAGTCCTGAAGTAGAAAATGCAGTTTGAAAGTTTCCCATCCTTTTATTACAGATCCTTCTTCCTTCCTTCCTTCTTTTGTATGACACTGACTAACCACCTGCAGATTTAGTCTTATTCAAAACCTGCTTTGGAAAGCCTTAATGTCATTAATAAGAATTGGCAATAGCAAATATCCAAACCAATCCAGTCCCCCAAAAGGAGTGTGGCTTAGATGTTTTCCAGCCTGGCGTTGGTGTAGACTTGATGTATGACTTTTGCAAACTTGCCACATCTCATTTTTTAAACAGTCTTAATATGTAGCATTTATCCTGTTTAGAATGGGCCCTGCCTAGACTATGGTATGATTGATTTTTATTATTGTTTATTTATTTATGGCTGTATTGGATCTTTATTGCTTCACATGGGCTTTCTCTAGTTGTGGTGAGCAGGGACCACTCTTTATTGCAGTGCACAAGCTTCTCATTGCTGTGGCTTTTCTTCTTGTGGAGCTCCAGCTCTAGAGATTGGGCTCAGTAGTCGTGGTGCACGGGCTTAGTTGCTCCACATCATGTGGGATCTTCCTGGACCAGGGATCAAATCTGGGTCCCCTGCATTGCAAGGTAAATTCTTAACCACTGGACGACCAGGGAAGTCCTGGCCTGTGGTTATAAGTGGATTTGTTGTGGTAACACTTTTGTTTAAAACCTGAAGTGTAATTAACATAAAGTAAGCTGCATTTAAAATTAACTACATAAAATACACTACATTTATACATTTAAAGTGTATAACTTGATATACTTTTCCATATGTATGCATCTGGAAACCATCACCTCAGTCAAGATAATGAACATATGTATCACTCAAAAAGTTTCTTCATACCCCTTTTTATTTATTTTTAAAAATTTTATTGAAGTATAGTTGATTTACAATGTTGTGTTAATTTCTACTGTATAGCAAAGTGATTCAGTTATATATCTATATATATTTTTTGGGCTCCAAAATCACTGCAGATGGTGATTGCAGCCATGAAATTAAAAGACGCTTACTCCTTGGAAGGAAAGTTATGACCAACCTAGATAGCATATTCAAAGTCAGAGACATTACTTTGCCAACAAAGGTCTGTCTAGTCAAGGCTATGGTTTTCCAGTAGTCATGTATGGATGTGAGAGTTGGACTGTGAAGAAAGCTGAGTGCCGAAGAATTGATGCTTTTGAACTGTGGTGTTGGAGAAGACTCTTGAGAGTCCCTTGGCCTGCAAGGAGATCCAACCAGTCCATCCTAAAGGAGATCAGTCCTGGGTGTTCATTGGAAGGACTGATGCTGAAGCTGAAACTCCAATACTTTGGCCACCTCATGTGAAGAGTTGATTCATTGGAAAAGACCTTGATGTTGG
Organism: Budorcas taxicolor; assembly: GCF_023091745.1. Lineage (NCBI taxonomy): Eukaryota > Metazoa > Chordata > Mammalia > Artiodactyla > Bovidae > Budorcas > Budorcas taxicolor. Next base: position 62,791,810 of record NC_068916.1, read on the forward strand.
GAGGGATTGGATTGGGGGCAGGAAGAGAAGGGGACAACAGAGGATGAGATGGCTGGATGGCATCACCGACTTGATGGACATGAGTCTGAGTGAACTCTGGGAGTTGGTGATGGACAGGGAGGCCTGGCGTGCTGTGATTCATGGAGTTGCAAAAAGTCGGACACGACTGAGTGACTGAACTGAACTGATAGATTCTTTTCCATTATGGTTTATCAAAAGATATTGAATATAGTTCCCTGTGCTACATACCTGTTGTTTATTAATCCTATGTATACTGGTTTGCAGATGCTAATAGCAAACTCCCAATCCTTCTGTTACAGCCCTCCCCTTTGGCAATCACAAGTCTTTTCTCTATGTCTGAGTTTTTCTGTTTTGAATACAGTTCATTTTTGTTATTTTAGCTTTCACGTATGTGTGGAACCGTGACTTATTACAGTCTGCTTGAAGTGAGATTGTTTTGCTTTACAAGGTATAAGAACTTTACAATAGTGTTGCATCCATTTCTCTCCTCTCAGTTTGTGCTAATATTGTCAGGCATGTTACTTTTTTCTTGTTATAAGCTCCATTATTATTTTTGTTTGAAAGTCAATTGTATTTTAAAGAGATTGAAATAATAAAAAAATCTTGTATGTTGACCCACATTGTCACCATTTCCAGTGATTTTGTTCTTTTGTGTGGATCTGTATTTCTATTCACTCCTGTTTCCTTCTCTTTGAAGGATTTCTTTTAATATGTCTTTTAAGGCAGGTCTATTGATGATAAATTTTTCTCGGGTTTTGTATGTCTGGAAGTCTTCATCTTTAGCTTTAAAAGGTATTTTTGGTGAGCATAACATTCTACATTGACCATTTTTTCCCCCTATTACTTTAAATTTGTTGATCCACTATAGCCTTACTTGCTTCACATCTATTTTATTTTATTGTAGTTTATGGTGCCACTCAGTTTATGGTGCTTTATTATAGCAGCCTTTGTAAACTAATAAGATGGATTTATAGTTTTCATAAGATATAGATACATTCTGGCTATTAAAAAATTATTTGTCTCCCCCTCTCCTGCCTGACCCCTCTTTCAGGAACACCTCAGTACATGGATATTAGACTACTTGAACTTTTCTTTTGTTTTAAATCTTTTTTCTCTGTTTCACTTTGTATAGTTTCTATTGATATACAAGTTTAGTAATCCTTTCCTCTGTAAGGCCTAACCTGCTGTTAATCCCATTCAGTGTCTGGTTCATCTCAGACATTACAGTTTTCACTTCTAGAAGTTTGATCTTGGTCTTTAAAATTTTTCTTTCACATCACTAATTTTAACATCTTTAATTCTTTGTCTAGCTTGGTGCACATATGTGACACAGTTACAGTGTTTCAGCACTCTGGTCTACTGATTCTAACATCCATGTCAGTATTGGGTTAGTTTTGATTGGTTGATTTTCCTTCTTGTTATGGGTCATGTTTTGCTGTTTATTGAACTTCTGGTAAATTTTGATTGGATATCGGAGGCTATAAGTTTTATTTCATAGGTGCTGAATACTTTTCTATTCCTATAAATATCTTTGAGCTTTATTTTGGAAGGCAATTAAGTTACTTAGAAACAATTGATTCTTTTAAGTCGTACTTTTAAGGTTCGTTTAATGAGACCTGAGTAATTTTTATTCTAGGGTTTTTTATTCTCTCTACTGAGACAAGACTCTTCTGAATTATCTGCTCAATGCCCCATAAATTATGAGATTTTCCAATCTGGCTGGGGAGAAGTAGCTCTCTTCACATGTCTCTGTGAACACTGAGACCACTAGGGTTTATGTTGCCATTAAAAATTGGAAGCTTAAGTGCATTCTATTTGCATAATAAAATTCAAAGGCACAATCTGCTGAGAAGGGTGCAAACCACACAGATCACTTTGGAATTCCACTATTACATTCTATGCATACAGCACATTTCCACAGCGAAGGATCAGATAAGGTCATGTCTACAGTGCAGCGCTGAGCAGGAAGAGAAGTTTCAGTACCACTGATAGGATTAACCCTGCATAGAGCTTACTCTCCAACCCTACCTTGAGTAGAGCAATTCATTATGTGTTAATAGTTGAAGAAATTTTAGACTTTCAGTCTGTGGGCCACATATTTATAGACAGTTTTGTTTCGTTTAAATCAATTGCTAATATTTCTTAATTGGGAGAGTCTACACAAAAATACAGATTTCTAGCCTCTCTTGCAAGAACAAAACAAAACAAATAGAACAGGAAGTATTTCACTGGAAGTAAGAAGCAGCTACTCCTTTTGGGTTGGGTTAGATGGGGCCTCAGTCTTCAGTTTGGACTGAGGTTGATTGGCAGTGGCATTCATCATTTTGCATGTGCTTTTTTGTAGTACAGTTAAAACAATATTGATTATATACATTTCTTTATGCTAGTGGGAAAATGAATGATGGATTGAGAGGGCCTTTAGTTTCAAGAAAAATATGAGAACATAGATTATTCATGTAAATAAAGAGCAAATATTTGTGTTGTAAAAGATAATTAAGATGTTACTGTAATAAAACTCGGGTTTTTCATCCATGTATATACTGCCTAGGAACCTAAGTTTTCACCATCTCTTTAGAGATTATCTGTAGTCCTATTTCCTTACTCGATAAGCAAAGAAACTGAGTATGAAGTCCACAGAGATATGGGACTAGGGTTAAAACTGCTAAATGTATTTCATATTTGTAGAATATCAAACATATACCAACGTTCATTGCTGGTCTATGTCTCTACTCCGGCAGTGTCTCTGTGACTTTGAGTTGTACTTCACTGGAAATGCTGGGCAATATGCTCAGTGCTGTGTGGATATAAAGCTTAAGATCCGGTCTCTTCTTTTGGGAACTTATAGCTAGTTGAGAAGACGGAAGTGAAAGTGAAAGTGAAAGTGAAGTCGCTCAGTCGTGTCCGACTCTTTGCGACCCCAGGGACTGTAACCTATCAGGCTCCTCTGTCCATGGGATTTTCCAGGCAATAGCACTGGAGTGGACTGCCATTTCCTTCTCCAGCGGATCTTCCCGACCCAGGGATCGAACCCAGGTCTCCCGCATTGTAGACAGACGCTTTACCGTCTGAGCCACCAGGGAAGTCCCAGATGAAGGACATGATAAGTGTACAATAAGTCGTACTGACATCACAGATTGTACTGAGTGGAGAATATCGGTGAGCTTAAGTGGTTTGCCAAGCCTTATTGAGAAAGAGGTAGAATTAGACCAGGATAGGATTTGTATGGGCAGAAGATAGTCACATGAATAAATTATGGGAGGAAATTTGGGGAATAGTGAAATGATCCCAGATATAACCTAGTTTAATATGTTCAATTTAGAGGTAAACTAAGGCCCAGAGAAAGATGTATTTCTCATGGATGAATAGTAAGTTTATCTCAGGTCTCTAGATCCTGTTTCATGACATAGCCATATATGACCCCTATGGTAGGCCTTGCCAGTCTATGCTTTCTTTTTTATTTCGTCCTTTTCCTTTTCTAATTCATCATGCATGCTCTTTGAGAGAAGGGACCTTGTCGGTCTTGGTTGTACTGCATTTTGCAGAACCTAAAATACAGTCCCCTCCCTGGACCCAACACAGAGACACTTCTCAAGCCTTGAAGGAAAAATCCAGAGAATTAAGTTCTCACTTGAAAAATTCTGAAATTCATATGTGAAAAGGTTTAAATGTGGACAAAGTTTTTAGGGAACAAAGAGCAAGTCTTAGACTTTAGATCACAGTGTTGCAGCTCAAATAAAGCCAATTATTCTATCAAGTTGTCCTTTGGTATACATGCAAACAAATCACATTATCTCAAGTATGTAAAATGGAAAGGAATCAAGATTTGTAAATGCTTGTTGGAGGAAAAAAATCTAGCCCATGAAATGATGAATCAAAAGAAGAGAATAGGCTATAGGAAAGCCCTGCTTAAAGGACAGGTAAGCATAAGTACAGAATGAAGACTGAGTAACTACAAGTTGTAATTATGAATTACAATAGAAATGCTACACATCTTGACAATGTGAAATAATGAAAATACAAAAAACTTGAATGTGGAAAAGGAGAATAAAACATAAAAGTTGTGACAGTTTTATAAAGAATTGTGGCATTTTTATCATAGAGACTGAGATGACATTATCCAAAACTGAAATGTGGCTGAAAAATAGGATCATAGCTTCTAAATGATTTTTCATACCTTCTCTATTAAGAAGAGATACCATTTCTTGGAGTAAAAAAAACCATTTTCTATGGTCTAATTTCTGCTAATTGATTATTTTTTTCTATTCAAGTATAATTATACTTATTACCCTTCATTTAAAGATAGGTCTATATTATAGTCATTCTTATTTAGGAATGCACATTATATATACACATACACAAAGAGAAAGTCATATACATATGAATATATCTGAAATTGTGTTCATCTAATGTTAATGATAATGTACAGAAATAATGGAGTTTTGGTCACTATTTTTTCTCTAATTCATTTTTACTATACACCTTGAGTTTTTCATCATAATAATTATTAAAAATAAAATTAGTTTTTAAAACCACAACCCAGGGAAAATTAGAGTGTTTCCTTCCATTATCTTTTATCTTCATAAACATTTTTTAACACATTTTGAACCTTACCATATATATATGTATGTATACACCCTCATTTGTTGTATCCTCATTTTTCCAGGTATTATTCTATTATATTCATATTCTGCTAACACAGCCAATTTTCAAAATATCGACACTCCTTTTATATACAATAATTTAATCATTTCTTTGGGGACATTTATATTGCTTGTAAAATTTTGCAAATATAATTATAAATACTATAATAAGCATACATCTGCCTATATCTCAAATGATTTTTGAACACTCATTTCTGGGGAAGAATTTATTGGATCAAAATATATGAAGATATTTGAAGTTCTTGAAATATAGTACTGAATTGTTTATAATGGTAATCTATAGGAAAAGTTTGTAAATATAGATTAGAGCCATTTGCGGGAGAGATGAATTAGACGAGTTATATCATGGGAATGGAAAAGAATAGAGCTTACAGGGGAATCAATTCTGTGTGCCTTTTTTGTGTCTTTTGGGAAATAAAATTTTGACAGCAGAATGGAGCCATGTGTTCCTAAGGGACAAGTCAAATATCTTGCCAGCTACAAAGGCAAGTCAAATGATAACATCTAAGGTTGCTCATTTGTTCTTAACCTGAGTGAAGTCAGTCAGTCAGTTGCAGGTGTGTAAATTCAGTTGCCTCACAACTCTGTGGACTTTTCTGAAGTGTCCGCTGACTTTGGTTGGTGCATGAGTCTCATTGGCCTGGATTCTCCATTCATGTCTTATTGGCTGGATTTAACTTTACATTAATTTTTTTTTAACAAGGACATACAGGTTTCGTACTCCCTGAATTCTTCCATGTTAAAAAATTGCTTTTATTCTTGAGAAATGAGTTGGTGGGATATAGTATTCTCTGGTCATGATTTTTTTTTAGAACTTTGTACACACCCCTGTATTAACTTCTGGGAATGGATGCTGCTGAAAAGAGCAGTTAAGTGAGCTTAACGTTTTTGCCTTATAGAAGAAAAAAATATAGAGAGTACGCTGTATTACATAACATTGCATGTTATATAATATATATTTTATATAATATTATACACATATGCATATATACATATATATTAATACCTGAGTTTTTAAAATTTAGATTGGAATTGACATATATATATATATAAAATAGATAACTATTAAGGACCTACTGTTAATGCAGGGAACTCTACTCAGTACTCTTTAATGGTCTATATGGGAAAAGAATATAAAAAGCAGTTGATATATGTATTTGTTTAACAGATACACTTTGCTATACACCTGAAACTATTAATAACACAATATTGTAAATTAATTATACTCAAAATTTTTAAAAAATCTGGGTTTTAATATGTATGCATCTATTTTACCTTTTTTTTTTCAGTGTACAGATTTACTTCTTTCATTTAAGGAATAATTTTTTTGTTTTATGGTGTTTTAAATGGTTAAATGTCTTTTCAGGGATACTAGTTATCCCCAAGTTAGAGCACCTTTATCCCCCACGTTGACTGACTTGTAATTTTTGTATCTTGTTTTGATTTTGTTTTTTTCATTCATTGTGGTTACATTAAGTCTTTGTTTCATTTCAGTAATTAATTTTATAGCGGTGTCTAGCCTCTCTTTTTGTTTCTAATTTATTATACTTAACAGTTTTATAATAATAGCATCTTGACTCTTGTTTCCATAGCTATACAATGACCTTTAATCTAATTCTGTACTTTCATCATTTGGCATTTAAGGTCTTATTTTATTAAGTCTTATTAAAATTTTAAGTCACGTGAAGTACTTGTGGGGAATTTTCCTGTTTTACAGAGCATATTTTCTTCCAGATGGGGTTCTTTCAACTGTCTTGTATACTATCTTCCACTCTAATATTTTGCTATAGCATATTTGTACACTTGACATGCTCTTTAAAAAATTTTTAAAAAAATTTTGCTTATACTTAGTATGAGAAGTTTTAATTTTCCAGTTGCTTGATAGAGAATCAATGAATTTTTCATGACTCTTACAATCTATTTGTCTTTTTAGAGTGGTGGCAGGTCCAGTAGTTTTAAATTGAATTGATTTAGGTGTGGCAGAGGTTGGAAGCAGGGGCTAAGGAAGTTGTTCATGTTTAGATTTTTATGTTACAAATCAATAAAACTAGGGTATTCAAAGATGGAAGTATAAAATAGATAATTGCCATATTGCTGGATAGTGCAAATGTTTGCTTAATATGCATAATATAATCAATGACTGCTACTAATCACCAGAGAGTGAAACTGGATCCTAATCTCTTTCCTGAGATTTTGTTAATCTCATGGTGAGGTGGAGACGACAGAATATACGCTTTCATTTTTTACTTAAAATTTTTTTCTTGGACTATAGTTGATTTAAAATACTGTGTTAATTTCTGCTGTACAGCAAAATGACTCAGATATTTTCATATTCTTTTCCATTTTGGTTTAGCACAGGGTATTGAATATATTATAATTCCCTGTGCTATATAGTAGGTCCTTGTTGCTTATCCATCCTACATATAACAGTTTGCATCTGCTATACCAAACTCATTGGAAAAGACCGTGATGCTAGGAAAGATTGAAGGCAGGAAGAGAAGGGGACGACAGAGGCAGAGATGGTTGGATGGCATCACCGACTCAATGGACATCAGTTTGAGCAAGCTCCAGGAGTTGGTGATGGACAGGGTAGTCTGCTGTGCTGCAGTCCATGGGGTCACAGAGAGTCAGACATGACTGAGAGACTGGACTGAACTGAACTGATACCAAACTCCCAAGCTTTCTTCCCCAAACCTGCCCTCCTGCTTGGCAACCATAAGTCTGTTTTCTATGTCTGTAAGTCTGTTTCTATTTCATAGATAAGTTTATTTGTATATTTTAGATTCCACATAAAAGTGTTTTTAGTTTTTTGCAGAACATCCATACTATTTTCTGAATGTTGAGCTTTAAGCCAACTTTTCCACTCTCCTCTTTCACTTTCATCAAGAGGCTTTTTAGTTCCTCTTCACTTTCTGCCATAAGGGTGGTGTCATCTGCATATCTGAGGTTATTGATATTTCTCCTGGCAATCTTGATTCCAGCTTGTGCTTCTTCCAGCCCAGCGTTTCTCATGATGTACTCTGCATATAAGTTAAATAAGCAGGGTGACAATATACAGCCTTGACACACTCCTTTCCCAATTTGGAACCAGTCTGTTGTTCCATGTCCGGTTCTAACTGTTGCTTCCTGACCTGCATATAGGTTTCTCAAGAGGCAGGTCAGGTGGTCTGATATTCCTATCTCTTTCAGAATTTTCCACAGTTTATTGTGATCCACACAGTCAAAGGCTTTGGCATAGTCAATAAAGCAGAAATAGATGTTTTTCTGGAACTCTCTTGCTTTTTCAGTGATCCAATGGATGTCGGCAATTTGATGTCTGGTTCCTCTGCCTTTTCTAAAACCAGCCTGAGCATCTGGAAGTTCACAGTTCATGTATTGTTGAAGCCTGGCTTGGAGAATTTTGAGCATTACTTTACTAGCATGTGAGATGAGTGCAATTGTGTGGTAGTTTGAGCATTCTTTGGCATTGCCTTTCTTTTGGATTGGAATGAAAACTGACCTTTTCCAGTCCTGTGGCCACTGCTGAGTTTTCCAAATTTGCTGGCATATTGGGTACAGCACTTTCACAACATCATGTTTCAGGATTTGAAACAGCTCAACTGGAATTCCATCACCTCCACTAGCTTTGTTCGTAATGATGCTTCCTAAGGCCCACTTGACTTCACATTCCAGGATGTCTGGATGTAGGTGAGTGATCATACCATCATGATTATCTTGGTCGTGAAGATCTTTTTTGTACAGTTGAAAGTGAAAGAGGAGAGTGAAAAAGTTGGCTTAAACCTCAACATTCAGAAAATGAAGATCATGGCATCTGGTCCTATCACTTCATGACAAATAGATGGGGAAACAGTGGAAACAGTGTCAGACTTTATTTTTTTGGGCTCCAAAATCACTGCAGATGGTGACTGCAGCCATGAAATTAAAAGACGCTTACTCCTTGGAAGGAAAGTTATGACCAACCTAGATTGTATATTCAAAAGCAGAGACATTACTTTGCCAACAAAGGTCTGTCTAGTCAAGGCTGTGGTTTTTCCAGTGGTCATGTATGGATGTGAGAGTTGGACTGTGAAGAAAGCTGAGTGCCGAAGAATTGATGCCTTTGAACTGTGGTATTGGAAAAGACTTTTGAGAGTCCCTTGGACTGCAAGGAGATCAAACCAGTCCATTCTCAAGGAGATCAGTCCTGGGTGTTCTTTGGCAGGAATGATGCTGAAGCTGAAACTCCAATAGTTTGGCCACCTCTTGTGAAGAGTTGACTCATTGGAAAAGACTGATGCTGGGAGGGATTGGGGGCAGGAGAAGAAGGGGACGACAGAGGATGAGATGGCTGGATGGCATCACCAGCTCGATGGACGTGAGTTTGAGTGAACTCTGGGCGAAGGTTATGGATAGGGAGGCCTGGTGTGCTGCGACTCATGGGGTCACAAAGAGTCGGACACGACTGAGCAATTGAACTGACTGATACTATTTTCAACAGAGGCTGCATCAATCTACATTCTCACCAACAGTGTAGGAAGATTCCCTCTTCTCCATACCCTCTCCGAAATTTATTATTTGTAGAGTTTTTTGTTTTTTTTTTAATGATGGCCAGATAGCAGAACATAGTCTTCAAACTGGAATTGTTTCTCAATTTCCTCATGATAATTTGAGTCTTTTCTTCTGAAAGAGGAAGACAGTTCCGGTTTCAACTTCACTTTCCATCAATCATTTACATCAGTTCCTTCCATATTATTTAAATCAGAAAGAGGAAAATAAAAATAACCCTTCTGCAGAATGACAGGCAGGTTATAGAACTTTTCCCTCTTCCTACCACCTCACAGGCCTAGATGCTGCCAGTACCTTTTACATTTTTATTGATTTTTACAATTTGGGGGCACTTAGTAAGCATTAGAGGAATATTTTTTCTGCCATATCCACTTGGACTTGGCTGTTTTATTTATGAATAAACATTAAAAAAGGTTTGTATGTGTTCAATTATTTAAAGTTTGTATTACTTTAACAAATTTATTTTAATTGAAATACAGTTGATACACAATATTAGTTTCAGGTATACCACACAATCATTCAATATTTGTATATATTGTAAGTATTACCTTAACAAATTTTAATTGAAATATAATTGGAAATTTATAAGTGACAAATAAATTCAAGGGATTAGATCTGACAGGGTGACTGAAGAACTATGGATGGAAGTTCGTGACATTGTACAGGAGGCAGTGATCAAGACCATCCTCAAGAAAAAGAAATGCAAAAAGGCAAAATGGTCATCTGAGGAGGCCTTACAAATAGCTGAGAAAAGAAGAGAAGCTAAAGGCAAAGGAGAAAAGGAAAGATATACCCATTTGAATGCAGAGTTCCAAAGAATAGCAAGGAGAGATAAGAAAGCCTTCCTCAGTGATCAATGCAAAGAAATAGAGGAAAACAATAGAATGGGAAAGACTGGAGATCTCTTCAAGAAAATTAGAGATACAAAGGGAACATCTGATGCAAAGATGAGCAGAATAAAGGACAGAAATAGTATGGACCTAACAGAAGCAGAAGATATTAAGAAGAGGTGGCAAGAATACACAGAAGAACTATACGAAAGAGATCTTCAGGATCCAGATAACCACGGTGGTGTGATCACTCACCTGTAGCCAGACATCCTGGAATGTGAAGTCAAATTGGCCTTAGGAAGCGTCGCTACAAACAAAGCTAGTGGAGGTGATGGAATTCCAGTTGAGCTATTTCAAATCCTAAAAGATGATGCTGTGAAAATGCTGCACTCAATATGCCAGCAAGTCTGGAAAACTCAGCAGTGGTCACAGGACTGGAAAAGATCAGTTTTCATTCCAATCCAAAAGAAAGGCAATGCCAAAGAATGTTCAAACTACCACACAATTGTACTCATCTCACACACTAGCATAGTAATGCTCAAAATTCTCCAAGCCAGGCTTCAACAGCATGTGAACTGTGAACTTCCAGATGTCCAAACTGGTTTTAGAAAAGGTAGAGGAACCAGAGATCAAATTGCCAACATCTGCTGGGTCACCAAGAAAACAAGAGAGTTCTAGAAAAATATCTACTTCTGCTTTATTGACTATGCCAAAGCCTTTTGACTGTGTGGATCACAACAAACTGTGGAAAATTCTTAAAGAGATGGGAATAACAGACCAGCTGACCTTCCTCCTGAGAAATCTGTATGCAGGTCAAGAGGCAACGGTTAGAACTGGACATGGAACAACAGACTGGTTCCAAATAGGAAAAGGAGTACATCAAGGCTGTATATTGTCACCCTGCTTATTTAACTTTTATGCAGAGTACCTCATGCGAAATCCGGGCTGGATGACTTACAAGCTGGAGTCAAGATTGGTGGGAGAAATATCAGTAACCTCAAATATGCAGATGACACCACTCTTATAGCAGAAAATGAAGAACTAAAGAGCCTCTTGATGAAAGTGAAAGAGGAGAGTAAAAATGTTGGCTTAAGACAGCTAGCAGAGCCACGGTCCGGACGGCAGCGCGTGCCCCAAGCTCTCCGTCTTCCCCTGCCCGCCAGCCCGAGCCCAGCCCGCGCCCAGCCCGCGGCCCCAGCAGCAGCTCGGAGAGCAGCCCCAATAGCAGCGCCATGGCTGGGTGGAACGCCTACATCGACAATCTCATGGCGGACGGGACCTGTCAAGACGCAGCCATCATGGGCCATAAGGACTCGCCCTCCGTCTGGGCCGCCGTCCCCGGCAAGACCTTCGTCAACATCACGCCTGCTGAGGTCGGTATCCTAGTTGGCAAAGACCGGTCAAGTTTTCTCGTGAATGGGCTAACGCTTGGGGGCCAGAAATGTTCTGTGATCCGGGACTCACTGCTGCAGGATGGAGAATTTACTATGGATCTTCGTACCAAGAGCACCGGTGGAGCCCCAACTTTCAACATCACTGTCACCAAGATTGCCAAGACGCTAGTCCTGCTGATGGGCAAAGAGTGTCCACGGCGGTATGATCAACAAGAAATGTTATGAAATGGCTTTTCACCTGCGGCGTTCCCAGTACTGACCTCGTCTGGCCCTCCCCTCACCACTCCCCACTGCTTTTGCACCCCTCTCCTTCCCACACACATACATACACCATTTTTATTTTGGGGGCCATTGCCCTACACCCCTTATTGCTGCCAAAACCACATGGGCTGGGGGCCTGGGCTGGATGGATAGACACCCCCTGCCCCCAACCCATACCCCTCCTGTGTGTGGTTGGAAACCTTTTTTTTTTTTTTTTTCTGAATAAGAAAGATTCTACTAACAACAACAACAAAAGTTGGCTTAAAACTCAACATTTGAAAAACTAAGACCATGGCATCTGGTCCCATCACTTCATGGTCAATAGATGGGGAAACAGTGGAAACAGTGAGAGACTATTTTTTTCAGCTCCAAAATTACTGCAGATGGTGACTGCAGTCATGAAATTAAAATTGCTTGCTCCTTGGAAGAAATGCTATGACCAACCTAGACATCATATTAAAAAGCAGAGACATTACTTTTGACCAACAAAGGTTTATCTAGTCAAAGCTTTGGTTTTTTCAGTAGTCATATATGGATGTGAGAGTTGGAGTACAAAGAAAATTGAGTAGTGAAGAACTGATGCCTTTGAACTGTGGTGTTGGAGAAGACTCTTGAGAGTCCCTTGGACTGCAAGGAGATCCATCCAGTCCATCCTAAAGGAAATCAGTCGTGAATATTCATTGGAAGGACTGATGCTGAAGCTGAAACTCCCATTCTTTGGCCACTTGATGTGAAGAACTGACTCATTTGAAAAGACCTTGATGCTGGGAAAGGTTGAAGGTGGGAGCAGAAGGGGATGACATAGGATGAGATGGTTGGATGGCATCACCAATGCAATGGATATGAGTTTGAGTAGGCTCTGGGAGTTGGTGATGGGCAGGGAAGCTTGGCATGCTGCAGTCCATGGGATCACAAAGAGTTGGACACGAGTGATTGACTGAACTGAATTGAACTGAATTAACATATAACATTAGTTTTAGGTGTACAACACAATAATTCAGTATTTGTGTATATTTTGAAATAATCACCACTGTAAGTCTAGTTGATACCTGTCATCATACCTCAATACAAAAAATTTTTTTGTGTGTGTGATTAAGACTTTCAAGATCTACTCTCTTAGCAACTGTCAAATATGCAATAGAGTATTATTAACTATAATCACCATGCTGTGAATTACTTCTCCATGACTTATTTATTTTATACCTGGGAGTTTGTACCTTTTGACCCCATTACTCATTTCATTCACTGTCTAACCTCTTGCCTCTGGCAACCAACCATCTGCTCTCTGTATCTAAGATCTTGTTTTTTCCCGTTTTTAGATTACACATAAAGTAAGGTTCTATAGTATTTGTCTTTTTCCGTCTGACTTGTTTCACTTAACATTGTGCCCTAAGGGTCCATCCATGTTGCAAATGGCAAGATTTTCTTCTTTTTTATGGCTGAACAGTATTTAATTTTGTGTGTGTGTGTACCACATTTTCTTTTTCTATTGCTAGATGCTTAGATTGTTTCTGTATCTTGACTATTGTAAGTAACACTTACAAAGAACATGGGGATGCCAATATCTTTTCCACTCATGTCAACTTGTGTTTTTATTTCTTTGGATAAATACCTAGGAGTTATATTTATAACTTTTCCAGGCACCTCCACACTGTTTTCTAATTAGTGGCAGCATTAATTTATATTCCCACCAAAAGTACGCAAGGGTTTTCTTTTTCCCTATCTTTACCGATACTTACTACTTCTTGTCTTTTTGGTAACAACCATTCTAGCAGGTGTGAGGTGATATCTCATTGTGATTTTGTTTTCTGTTTCTGAAATGTTGATTTCTGAAAACATTTTGATTCCTGTTTCTGAACTGATGAATGCCCTTGAGCATATTTTTATGTATCTGCTGGCCATATGTGGCATTGAAACATGTATAATATCATACATGAAACGAATTGCCAGTCCAGGTTCGATGCATGATACTGGATGCTTGGGGCTGGTGCACTGAGATGACCCAGAGGGATGGTATGGGAAGGGAGGAGGGAGGGGGGTTCAGGATGGGGAACATGTGTATACCTGAGGCAGATTCATGTTGATGTATGGCAAAACCAATACGATATTGTAGAGTAATTAACCTCCAATTAAAATAAATTAATTTATATTTAAAAAAATGTATGTCTTCTTTGGAAAAATATTTTTTAGATCTTCTTCCCATTTTTATTTATTTTTTAAAATTTAAAATCAGGAATCACTTTATTTACTCTAGGTGATATAAGTCTAGAGGTGTCAGCCTTCCTCATATCCCATGTTAAGATCCAGGAGGAGGGAATGAGGCCAACACAGAGATGAGTAGAGCCCCAGAGACATTGTTGGTGTTTCTCAATCCAGTTGTCCCTAAAGTCCTTTCTAGTCTGTTCATATCAGTTACATGAACTAATCTATGCCCACTTTTCTTCTTGGGCTACTTAGACTTGGACTTCTGGAGGGTATCTTGGCTTGTTCAAAGCCCAGCTTCCTGTTTGCCTTCCCTCCCCTGTGGGCAGCTTCCATTTAGCTGTCAGGCTTCATGCTAGGAGGAGACATGTGACTGATTAGGGCTTTTGTGGATGATAGCGATTTAGAGCTGAACTTCTCCAGCTCCACTGGGCACACCAGTCACTCAGGGAAATCCTGTTAAAATGCAGATTCTCACTCAGCAGGTTTGGATGAGGCCCAGCTGGTGCTGATGCTGTTGGTCCCAGGACCACACTTTGAGTTGTAAGAGGCTGGAGAGGTGGATGTCACCGCTCACCCAGACCAAGGAACCCAGGAGCCCCAGACCTCCACAATGACCCCATATCCAAACGTGCATGTCAGCAAGCTTTGGCCTCTCCTCCCATCCTGAAACGTACTCTGCCCCCATTTAAAAATCTGATTTGGAGTTTTTTGCTATTGAGCTGTATGAATTCTTCGTATATTTTGGATATTAGTTCCTTATCATATATATCATTTACAAATATTTTGTCCCATTCAGTAGGTTGCCTTTTCATTTTGTTGATGATTTTCTTTGCTATGTATATTACTTTTATAAGTAAAGAGATATTTCACAAATTTTATTCTCTATCTCTCCTTCAAGTTTACTTCAATTTCTATTCCCTTCAAGAAACCTCCTCTGATATCCCTAGCCAAAATGACTTCTTTTGAGTGAATTACCACAGCATTTTTCTATTCATTCAAAATATATTTTATTAACTGCTATCATAGTTGGGCACATTTTTAGGTGCTTGGAATGTATAATATGTGAAACACAATTTCTGTCTTGATGATACTAGCATTTCAGTGCTTGAAGGCTGTGAAGGGAGCTTGGCCTATGGTCTATTTAAACTATTTGGTTCTACGTTTTAGCTTATTAAAGTTAGATATTCACTGATATATCCCCTCCCCCGCCGTAGTCTCATATAATGTACAGAACACAACAGGAGCTGATTGTGTCTCTTGAATTAACAAACTCAAAATGAATAATCTTATTAGCTGTGATGTGGGAAGACAGTGCTTCAGAGAGAGAGGTAGGTAAGATTTCAGGCCTGTTTGGCTGAGGATACCCTTATGTAGGCAATTTTAATAGCCTCTAAGTGGTATAGGCATGTAAGAATAACAATGTGAAGCTCAGGTGGGTGGTCAAGGCTAAGAAATAATGGACACAGGGACTGTTACTGATTCATGGAGCAGAAGGAGCCAGGCCATGCAGCCCTGAGAGAGTCCCTGGAGTAGGACGTTTAAGCCATATCTCAGTGTTCTACCCCTTCTCCAGGTTGTAAATTTTTGCCCACATTACTCAGCACAGAAAGTGCAAAATCATTTATGACTGTCTCTCAGGGAGAAAGGCATGAGCACCCAGAGAATTAGAAAGAGTTGAATTCTCACAATTAATTTCATTCTGGAAAGGCTAAACTCAGGACTTTTTCCTTTTTTATTATAAGGCTACCACGTGGCTAGCTTTTGGCATCACGGGTTGATATTTTTCCAAAATAAGGATCTCCACAGCCATCTCATTTAGAGCATTAAGTAGTGAAACATCATTCTTTGTAATTATGTGACCAAGAGTAAGAAGGAACCAGATGTGGGAATTTAAGAAACCCACGAGGCTGAGCTAATATAAATGTTCCCTTATATTTTGCTTTTTAAAAATAACATCTAGGTTTCATACAAAATACTCAGTATAAGGTATAGTTAGTGTTCAATAAAGGTTATTATTTTTTATTCTAAAGGGAACTAAGTATTTTACCCTTGGGAATTTGTCCATACAGAGAATAAGAGAAAGTTTTAGGGAGGAAGAAAAGGACATGAGCAAGACCTTGAAATAAATGGGAAAAATAGACTCAGACCTCTGGAATGAATGCAGTTTTGAATAAGCTAATATATTTTGAAGGCTATTTGAGCTTAGAGTTGAAAGGGTCATGCAGTCCAGTGTTTTGAGGAATGTGGTGATTTTACTTAGT
Source organism: Budorcas taxicolor (assembly GCF_023091745.1). NCBI lineage: Eukaryota > Metazoa > Chordata > Mammalia > Artiodactyla > Bovidae > Budorcas > Budorcas taxicolor. The sequence goes on from NC_068916.1 coordinate 62,807,988, forward strand.
CTGACTTGAATATCACTTTAATGATTGTACATATACTTTGGAGTGTATTAGGGGGAAATCAACTCCAAGTTCATTTATATGAAAAGTAGTCTTATTTAAAGGAAATTGAGTAAATAAAAGTGCTGGCAAAACTTGCAAGTGGAGGTTATAGCTTCCAGAATAAAAGTAAAAGTTATGGCTTCCAGTAGCTTAGTGCTTTACTGAAAGGATATTAAATTAGTCAGCCAAGGATTACTGTGTATTTTCCCGAACATCTTTGAGCCTTTCTTTAGGGTGTTTGGATGGAGTGTCTATGATGAAATTGTGGCAGGGAAAGTACTGTTGTTTTCATACAGATGGCACATGGAGAGAAACTCCATATGGGCAACAAGGACTGAGCTTTCAGAAGCCCAGTGGATGCTCCAGGGATACAAATACATGGTGGCCTGAGGAATGGGGGCTATGCTCTGTGCCCTGTTTAGAGAAGGCTTAAGTAGGTAGGAATGAAAAATCTGTTTTTTCTATTATGCACTTTCAGAATCAAAGGACAGCCAAAAATAGCAGAAGAAAAATAATGAGGCCTCTCTTTAGAAGGATAACTGAGCAGTTGTGGGGCAGACCAAAGATATATGATAGTCACATTATAGATAGTTACCAAGAAAGTGAGGGATTCCTCCCAAGTTGAAGTTCATGCTGGATGACAGATCACACACACACACACACACAAAGTGGGTCTTCAGTTAAGTGAGAGAAATGTAATCTGGACCAAAATCATGTTCAGTGTAGGAAGATAGTGAGCAAAGGATGAGGTGGAGTGGATGGATGAGAGCTGTCTCCTCAAAGCACAGATCTCTTCAGTATTAGACAACTTCAGTCCAGAGTATCTGAGTTGTGTTGATTGTCGCTTTAGATCAGACATTCCTAATTCTCATTATTATTTCTGATTTGACATTGTCTTATCTGCTTTTACTCTGGATGATATTTTATCTAGTAATATCATCATAGAAAGATAATGACTTGTGGAAACCTGAATATCATCTGATCTGGTGTCTGTTAATAGCACTAGAACCTCCTTCCTTATCTTTCTCCTCTTCTTTTTTTTCAAAAGAAATTCTTTGTAGGACTGCAATTGTAAGAGATAAGACAAGACCTTCCCTGGCTGAAGTGGGTGACGAGGAAAACATATGGAGCCTGTCAGACCTGTCTATTCCCAGCAAGGTTTTTGTTTGTTTTTCCTTTTTTTGGTTGTTTATGAATTCCACTGTTCTACTAAACAGTCTGAAAAACTTGAGTTTCCTTTACATATTGCTTGTTGTTTCTGATTGATATATAAGCAGTCTAGATTTTAGTGGCTTCAAACAATTTATTATCATTTATCATGATTTGTATGTTGACTCAGGTTAGCTGAGTATTTCTTTTTTGAGAGAGAAAGAATACAGTTGCACACAGTTGCATTCAAGTGACACTTCCCTGGTAGCTCAGATGGTAAAGAATCCACCTGCAATGCGGGAGACCTGGGTTTGATCCCTGGATTGGGAAGATTCCCTGGAGGAGGGCATGGCAAGCCAGTCTAATGTTCCGCCTGGAGAATCCCCATGGATGGAGGAACCGGGAAGGCTGCAGTCCATGGGGTTGCAAAGAGTCATACATGACCGAGTGACTAAGCACAGCACAGTTGCATTCAGATGGCACCTGGAGCTGGAGTCATTGGGAGACTTCTTCATTTTCATATCTCTGGCTTAGGCTCGGATGATCAGAGGAGCTAAGGGTTACTGGGTATCTCTCTTTTAACCAGCCTCTCCATATGACTAAATTGGGCTTCCTCTCAACATGGTGGTCTCATTTTGCAAGATGGCAAAAGAGTGAGCATTTAAAGAGGCCCAGACAGAGGCTGCAAGGTTTCTAGTGACCTGTCTTTGGAAATTACACAATTTCATCATTTCTATTTGCCTAAAAAATGATAGACAAGTCCAAATACAAAGGGGTGAGGGAACAAATTCTACCTTTCAATGGGGAAATGATTTGTTTATAGGGAGGGAAGATACTAATGGTAAAGCTACCATACGTAATATGAAGCCCAGAGAATGCAAAGATTTATCACAAGACCAAAGAACCAACGATGGCAGAGCTGGGATTAGAGCCAAAATCATAAAAAGATGAAATCCACCTTCTACAACAATCTCATTTCCAAATCCTTTCACCCAATCTGTTCAGTTCAGTTCAGTTGCTCAGTCTTGTCTGACTCTTTGTGACCCCGTGAACGCAGCACACCAGGCCTCCGTGTCCATCACCAACTCCTGGAGTTCACGCAAACTCATGTCCATAGAGTTGGTGCTGCCATCTAGCCATGTCATCCTCTGTCATCCCCTTCTCCTCCTGCCCGCAATCCCTCCCAGTATCAGGATCTTTTCCAGTGAGTCAACTCTTCGCATGAGGTGGCCAAAGTATTGGAGTTTCAGCTTCAACATCAGTCCTTCCAATGAACACCCAGGACTGATCTTTAGGATGGACTGGTTGGATCTCCTTGCAGTCCAAGGGATTCTCAAGAGTCTTCTCCAACACCACAGTTCAAAAGCATCAATTCTTTGGCACTCAGCTTTCTTCACAGTCCATCTCTCACATCTGTACATGACCACTGGAAAAATCATAGCCTTGACTAGATGGACCTTTGTTGGCAAAGTAATGTCTCTGCTTTTGAATATGCTATCTAGGTTGGTCATAACTTTCCTTCCAAGGAGTAAGTGTCTTTTAATTTCATGGCTGCAATCACCATTTGCAGTGATTTTGGAGCCCCCAAAAATAAAGTCTGACACTGTTTCCACTGTTTTCCCATCTATTTCCCATGAAGTGATGGGACCAGATGCCATGATCTTCATTTTCTGAATGCTGAGCTTTAAGCCAACTTTTCCACTCTCCTCTTTCACTTTCATCAACAGGCTTTTTAGTTCCTCTTCACTTTCTGCCATAAGGGTGGTGTCATCTGCATATCTGAGGTTATTGATATTTCTCCCAGCAATCCTGATTCCAGCTTGTGCTTCTTCCAGCCCAGCGTTTCTCAGGATGTACTCTGCATAGAAGTTAAATAAGCAGGGTGACAATATACAGCCTTGAGGTACTCCTTTTCCTATTTGGAACCAGTCTGTTGTTCCATGTCCAGTTCTAACTATTCCTTCCTGACCTGCATATAGGTTTCTCAAGAGGCATACAGGTGGTCTGGTATTCCCATCTTTTTCAGAATTTTCCACAGTTTATTGTGATCCACACAGTCAAAGGCTTTGGCATAGTCAATAAAGCAGAAATAGATGTTTTTCTGGAACTCTCTTGCTTTTTCGATGATCCAGCAGATGTTGGCAATTTGACCTCTAGTTCCTCTGCCTTTTCTAAAACCAGCTTGAACATCAGGGAGTTCACGGTTCACGTATTGCTGAAGCCTGGCTTGGAGAATTTTGAGCATTACTTTACTAGTGTGTGAGATGAGTGTAATTGTGCAGTAGTTTGAGCATTCTTTGGCATTGCCTTTCTTTGGGATTGGAATGAAAACTGACCTTTTTCAGTCCTGTGGCCTCTGCTGAGTTTTCCAAATTTGCTGGCATATTGGGTGCAGCACTTTCAGAGCATCATGTTTCAGGATTTGAAATAGCTCAACTGGAATTCCATCACCTCCGCTAGTTTTGTTTGTAGTGATGCTTTCTAAGTCCCACTTGACTTCACATTCCAGGATGTCTGGCTCTAGTATTGAAGGTTAAAAATCTTATCCTGCTGATGATAGATAAGGGAAGCTTTGTATTAAACATGTCATTATAATTTGCATGAATTTGGGTTTTTAAACGTTACAGGATACAAAAACTGATAGGTAAAGAGAAGAAGTCATTTAGAATTGTATTAGAGAATATCAAGGTCTTAGAAACAAATCTAGCAAAATATGTGAAAAGCTTAATAAAGAGAAAATATAAAACTTTATTAGAGACACATATTAAAGAATACCTAAATAATCAGATGCTTGATTGGGAGCCATATACCACATTCATGGATAGGAATTTTTAATATCATAGAATCAGTTATAAACTTGTCTATAGCTTTAATGGATTTCCAATGAACGTTACAGCAGGATTTTTTTCCCCCCTCACAGAACTTGATAAAGATAATTCTAAAATTTATATGAGATGGTAAAGGGCTAACAATAGCCAGGACATTTCTGTAGAAGAAGAGCAGAAAAATATGTAAAACAATGTTCATAGCAGTAATACTAATAATGACAAAAACCTGGACATGGCCCAATGCCCATTTGAAAGCATGTGTGAAATAATGGTGTCACAGTCACAGAACTGAATCTTATACAATAGTCAAAACAATAAAGTACAGGGAAATGCATCAGGAGGGATGAATCTTAGCAACATAATATAAAAAGTTTTGAAAAGCAAGAATTCACATTTTCATCCAAATTGATAATCATTCTATAAAATGAAAATGCCTATAACCAAATACTTCTAACGAATTGATGTAGATATTTAAAAGCTGTATAAAAGGGAAAACAAGCTGCTTAGAACACAAAGTTTAGAGTCATGCTTATCTCAGATAGTGGAAGAGAAACATGATGAGATGGGGCTCATGTAGCTAGAGTAAATTATTAGTAAAAGTACATTTTTGGTTTTGAGTGGTGAATTGGAGATACTAAATAGTATAGATTAAAATATATTAAAAATAACCAAATACAGGCCCTTTGGTCATTTTTAAATTGGATTATTATTATTTTTTGCTATTGACTTTGTGAGTTCCTTATATATTTTGGATATTAATCCCTTATCAGATATATGGTTTGCAAATCTCTTCACCCATTACTAAATAAACATTTTTCTGAAGAAGACATGCAAGTGGCCAGTATGTATATGAAAAGGCACTCAAATCACTAACCACTAGGGAAACACAAAGTCAAAACCACAATGAACTATCACTTCACACCTATTAAAAGGGCTATCATGAAAAATATAAGAGACAACAGGTGTTGGTGAGGATGTGGAGAAAAGGCAACCCTTGTACACTGTTGGAGGGAATGTAAATTGGTACAGCTACAATGAAAAACAGTATGGAGGCCCTTCAAAAATTTAATAGAACTACCATATGATTCAGCATTTCTACTTCTGAGTAGGTATCCAAAGGAAGCAAAATCAATATATCAAAGACTTACCTGTACTTTTGTGTTCATTACAGTGTTATTCAGAATAGCCAAGATATGGAAATAACCCAAGTGTCTGTTGATAGATAAATGGATAAAGAAAATGTGGTATGTACATACAATGGAATATTCAGTTAAGTGGCTCAGTCCTGTCCAACTCTTTGTGACCACGTGGCATGTCAGGCTTCCCTGTCCATCACCAACTCGCAGAGCTTGCTCAAAGTCATGTACCTTGAGTTGGTGATGCCATCCAAACATTTCATCCTCTGTTGTTCCCTTTACCTCCTGCCTTCAATCTTTCCTAGCATCAGGGTCTTTTCCAATGAGTCAGTTCTTTGCATCAGGTGGCCAAAGTGGAGTTTCAGCTTCAGCAAAAGTCCTTCCAATGAATATTCAGGACTGATTTCCTTTAGGATTGACTGATTTGACCTCCTTGCAGTCCAAGGGACTCTCAAGAGTCTTCTCCAACAGCACAGTTCAAAAGTATCAGTTCTTCAATACTCAGCTTTCTTTAGAGACCAACTCTCACATCCATCTATGACTAGTGGTAAAACCATAGCTTTGACTAGATGGACCTTTGTTGGCAAAGTAGTGTCTCTGCTTTTTAATATGCTGTCTAGATTTGTCATAGCTTTTCTTCCAAGGAGCAAGCGTCTTTTAATTTCATGGCTGCAGTCATCATCTGCAGTGATTTTGGAGCCCCCCTTCCCCAAATAAAGTCTGTAACTATTTCAATTGTTTCCCCATTTATTTGCCATGAAGTGATGGGACCAGATGCCATGGACTTAGTTTTTTTAATGTTGAGCTTTAAGCCAACTTTTTCACTCTCCTCTTTCACTTTCATCAAGAGGATCTTTAGTTCTTTGTTTTCTGTCATAAGAGTGGTATCATCTGTATATCTGAGGTTATTGGTCCTCCTGGCAATCTTGATCCCAGCTTGTGCTTCATCCAGCCCAGCATTTCTCATGATGTACTCTGCATAAAGTTAAATAAGCAGGATGACAATATACAGCCTTGATGTATTCCTTTCCCAATTTGGAACCAGTCTGTTGTTCCATGTCCAGTTCTAACTGTTGCTTCAATAATAACAATAGTAAATGGAATGTTACTCAGTTATGAAAAAGAAGATCTTGCCATTTGCAACAACCTAGATGAACCTGGAAGATAAGCCTGATGGCAAAAGATAATAATGCATTTGTTGTTGTTGTCATTCAGTCATATTTGACCCTTTGCCACTGCATGGACTGCAGCATGCCAGGCTTCCCTGTCCTTCACCATCTTGGAGCTTGCTCAAACTCATGTCCATTAATTTGGTGATGCCATCCAACCATCTCATCCTCTGTTGTCCCCTTCTCCTCCTGCCTCAGTCTTTGCTAGCATCAGGGTCTTTTCCAGTGAGTCAGTTCTTCCTGTCAGGTGGCCAGAGTATTGGAGCTTCAGCTTCAGCATCAGTCCTTTCAGTGAATACTGTCAATGACAAATTGGCACTTACCGAGATCATTGCCAACGACTGAACAACAAGGGCATTTGCCATCTGCCTCTGTGGAGAATGAACCCTGCACCCTGCACTGTTGCAGCTGTTGACCTTCAACACTCCCTGAGAGAGTTCAGGGTGGAGAGAGACATTGTACTCCAGGCAATCTGGTGGGTCAGGTCTTTAGATAGATGTTTTAGGAACAGATTTTATAATCTCAATCTTTGCATCTCCTCATATCTAGAAAAGCACTGAATCCCTTCTTGATGATATCAGATCCTGTGACTAGCAGAAAACCTTTTGTAAAATGAATGCTTAATGGTATTGAACTCCCCCCTGTTACCAAAATCTTATATATTGACCTTCCCCTATTGCCTCTTTGGAGCAGTCTCTGAGCTATCTGAGGTGCTGCCTCATATTGCCCCAAATAAAACATAACTTGCAGCTCTCAAGTTATGCATCTTTTTAGTTGACAATACTCAGGGTTGATTTCCTTTAGGACTGACTGATTTGAACTCCTGTAGTCCAAGTGACTCTCAAGAGTCTTCGAGATTACCACAGTTCAAAAGCATCAGTTCTTGACACTCAGCCTTCTTTATGGTCCAATTTTCACATCCATACCTGACTACTGGAAAAACCATAGCTTTAACTTGATGGATCTTTGTTGGCCAAGTAATGTCTCTGCTTTTGAATACACTGTCTAGGTTTGTCATAACTTTCCTTCCAAGGAGCAGTACTGCCTGGTGTTTCTTATACATGGAGTCTGAAAAAAAAAAAAAAAGCTATTTTCATAGAAATTGCAGAATAGTGGTGGCCAGGGGATGGGGGTGGAGGGACAGGGGAAAATGGGAAGATGTAGGTCAAGGATATAAAGTTTCAGTTATGGCAGAATAAATTCTGAGGACCTACTGTACAGCATGGTGAACATAGTTAATGAGGCAGTATTCTACATTTGAAATTTGCTGAGAGGATCATACACATACACACTGAGTTTAGTATTGTCAACTAAAAGGTGCACAACGTCAGGGCTGCAGGTTAAGTTTTATTTGGGGCAAAATGAGGACTGAAGCCAGGGAGGCAGCACCTCAAAGGTGCTGGGAGCGATTGGCTCTGAGAGATTGCTCCAAAGATGTAATTGGGGAAGGTCAATATATGAGATTTCTGTGAAGGGGGAGTTCAATGCAATCAAGTGCCTACTTTACAAGAGGTTTTCTGCTGCTCACAAGGAGCTGATGTCATCATGAAGGGATTTAGTACTTTTTTAGATATGAGGAGATGCAAGGATTGGGATCATAAAATCTGTTCCTGAAAATATCCAACTATCTAAAGACCTGTCCTGAAGATATTAAAATGAGATGGCAACAGTACACAGAAGAACTAGGCAAAAAAGGACTTCATGACCCAGATAATCACGGTGGTGTGATCACTCACCTAGAGCCAGACATCCTGGAATGTGAAGTTAAGTGGGCCTTAGGGAGCATCACTATGAACAAAGCTAGTGAAGGTGATAGAATTCCAGTTGAGCTATTTCAAATCCTAAAAGATGATGTTGTTAAAGTGCTGTACTCAGTATGCCAGCAAATTTGGAAAACTCAGCAGTGGCCACAGGACTGGAAAAGGTCAGTTTTCATTCCAATCCCAAAGAAAGGCAATGCCAAAGAATGTTCAAACTACCACACAGTTGTAGTCATCTCACATGCTAGTAAAGTAATGCTCAAAATTTTCCAAGCCAGGATTCAATACTACATGAACTATGAAATTCCAGATGTACAAGCTGGATTTAGAAAAGACAGAGGAACCAGAGATCAAATTGCCAACATCTGCTGGATCATTGAAAAAGCAAGAGAGTTCCATAAAAACATCTACTTCTGATTTATTGACTACACCAAGGCCTTTGACTCTGTGGATCATGACAAGCTGTGGAAAATTCAAGAGACAGGAATACTAGACCACCAGACCTCCCTCCTGAGAAATCTGTACCCAGGTCAGGAAGCAACAGTTAGAACAGGAATTGGAACAACAGACTGGTTCCAAATTGGGAAAGGAATACATCAAGGCTGTATATTGTCACCCTGCTTATTAAACTTATAGGCAGAGTACATCATGCAAAATGCCAGGCTGGATGAAGCACAAGCTAAAATCAAGATTGGTGGGAGGAATATCAATAACCTCAGACATGCGGATGACACCACCCTTATGGCAGAAAGTGAAGAACTAAAGAGCCTCTTGATGAAAGTGAAAGAGAAGAGTGAAAAATTTGGCTTAAAACTCAACATTCAGAAAACGAAGGTCATGGCATCTGGTCCCATCACTTCATGCCAAATAGATGGGGAAAGAGTGGAAACAGTGAGAGGCTTTATGTTTTTGGGCTCCAAAATCACTGCAGATGGTGACTGCAGCCATGAAATTAAAAAACAATTACTCCTTGGAAGGAAAGTTATGACCATCCTAGACAGCATATTAAAAAGCAGAGGCATTATTTTACCAACAAAGGTCAGTCTAGTCAATGCTATGGTTTTTTCAGTAGTCATGTATGGATGTGAGAGTTGAACTATAAGGAATGTTGAGCATTGAAGAATTGATGCTTTTGAAGTGGTGTTGGAGAAGACTCTTGAGAACCTCTTGGACTGCAAGGAGATCCAATCAGTCTATCCTAAAGGACATTAGTCCTGAATATTCATTGGAAGGACTGATGCTGAAGCTGAAACTCCCAATACTTTGGCCACCTGATGCAAAGAACTGACTCATTGGAAACGACGCTGATGCTGGGAAAGACTGAAGGTGGAAGGAGAAGGGGATGACATAGGATGAGATGGCATCACCGGATGGCATCACCAACTTGATGGACATGAGTTTGTGTAAGCTCTGGGAGTTGGTGATGGGCAGGGAAGCCTGGCATGCTGCAGTCCATGTGGTCGCAAAGTCAGACAGGACTGAGAGACTGAACTGAACTGAAAGACCTGTCCCACCTGCTTCCCTGGAGCACAGAGTACCTCACTCCACCTTGAACTCCCTCAGGGGTTGTTGAGGGTCCTCAGCTGCAGCAGCACAGGGTTCAGTCTCCAGGGAGGCAGATGGGAAATGCAGTTGTTGTTCAGTCACTGATAATGCTCTTGGCAAGTGCAGTTTGTAGTTGACAGTATACAAGGTGATGAGTGTATTAATTATCTTGATTGAGATAATCATTTCATAATACAATGAACATGTATATAAAATCATCTTGTTTTTATTTAAGCTATACATGTAGTTGCATTTCTCAATTATTCTTCAATCAAGGTTGAAAAAAATTATCAAACACATAGAAGCAAGCCAATGATGAGTTCAAGATTTATGATTAATGTCAGCCTGTGCACTTAAGGTCCAACTAGCCAACCAAGCCAACCTTAATAAGTATTGTTCAACTTAAGTAATCTGCCTTTCCACTGAAGAAGGTATGCTGGCCTTTGGCAAAGTTATGAGATTCGGTAGGTTTACCTTTGTTGCCTGTCCACTGGCAGAGCTTGTGCCTCTTTTTAGCTATTTCATAGGGTATGGAATGATTGACATCAGTAGTTGCACAGATTTTAATCTGCCAAATAAACTCTTTGTTTTTAAGAGGAAAAAACCAAGGGTAAGAGAGGTTATATGGCAATAAGATACAATCAAGAATTTAAATAACAATATACATTGGGATAAGAATATAAATTACATGACCCTTTGAATGACTTTATTTATTTATTTTTCAACCAATCAATTTTTAAAAAATTTTTATTTTTACTTTATTTTACTTTGCAATACTGTACTGGTTTTGCCATACATTGACATGAATCCACCATGGGTGTACATGCGTTCCCAAACATGAACCCCCCTCCCACCTCCCTCCCCATAACATCTCTCTGGGTCATCACCGTGCACCAGCCCCAAGCATGCTGTATCCTGCGTCGGACATTGACTGGCGATTCGATTCTTACATGATAGTATACATGTTACAATGCCATTCTCCCAAATCATCACACCCTCTCCCTCTCCCTCTGAGTCCAAAAGTCCGTTATACACATCTGTGTCTTTTTTGCTGTCTTGCATACAGGGTCGTCATTGCCATCTTTCTAAATTCCATGTATATGTGTTAGTATGCTGTATTGGTGTTTTTCTTTCTGGCTTACTTCACTCTGTATAATCGGCTCCAGTTTCATCCGTCTCATCAGAACTGATTCAAATGTATTCTTTTTAATGGCTGAGTAATACTCCATTGTGTATATGTACCACAGCTTTCTTATCCATTCGTCTGCTGATGGACATCTAGGTTGTTTCCATGTCCTGGCTATTATAAACAGTGCTGCGATGAACATTGGGGTACACGTGTCTCTTTCAATTCTGGTTTCCTCAGTGTGTATGCCCAGCAGTGGGATTGCTGGGTCATAAGGCAGTTCTATTTGCAATTTTTTAAGGAATCTCCACACTGTTTTCCAAAGTGGCTGTACTAGTTTGCATTCCCACCAACAGTGTAGGAGGGTTCCCTTTTCTCCACACCCTCTCCAGCATTTATTGCTTGCAGATTTTTGGATCGCAGCCATTCTGACTGGTGTGAAGTGGTACCTCATTGTGGTTTTGATTTGCATTTCTCTAATAATGAGTGATGTTGAGCATCTTTTCATGTGTTTGTTAGCCATCTGTATGTCTTCTTTGGAGAAATGTCTATTTAGTTCTTTGGCCCATTTTTTGATTGGGTCGTTTATTTTTCTGGAATTGAGCTGCATAAGTTGCTTGTATATTTTTGAGATTAGTTGTTTGTCAGTTGCTTCATTTGCTATTATTTTCTCCCATTCAGAAGGCTGTCTTTTCACCTTGCTGATATTTTCCTTTGTTGTGCAGAAGCTTTTAATTTTAATTAGATCCCATTTGTTTATTTTTGCTTTTATTTCCAGAATTCTGGGAGGTGGATCATAGAGGATCCTGCTGTGATTTATGTCTGAGAGTGTTTTGCCTATGTTCTCCTCTAGGAGTTTTATAGTTTCTGGTCTTACATTTAGATCTTTGATCCATTTTGAGTTTATTTTTGTGTGCGGTGTTAGAAAGTGATCTAGTTTCATTCTTTTACAAGTGGTTGACCAGTTTTCCCAGCACCACTTGTTAAAGAGATTGTCTTTAGTCCATTGTATATTCTTGCCTCCTTTGTCGAAGATAAGGTGTCCATAGGTGTGGATTTATCTCTGGGCTTTCTATTTTGTTCCATTGATCTATATTTCTGTCTTTGTGCCAGTACCATACTGTCTTGATGACTGTGGCTTTGTAGTAGAGCCTGAAGTCAGGCAAGTTGATTCCTCCAGTTCCATTCTTCTTTCTCAAGATTACTTTGGCAATTCGAGGTTTTTTGTATTTCCATACAAGTCTTGAAATTATTTGTTCTAGTTCTGTGAAAAATATGGCTGGTAGCTTGATAGGGATTGCATTGAATTTGTAAATTGCTTTGGGTAGTATACTCATTTTCACTATATTGATTCTTCTGATCCATGAACATGGTATATTTCTCCATCTATTAGTGTCCTATTTGATTTCTTTCATCAGTGTTTTATAGTTTTCTATATATAGGTCTTTAGTTTCTTTAGGTAGATATATTCCTAAGTATTTTATTCTTTTCGTTGCAATGGTGAATGGAATTGTTTCCTTAATTTCTTTTTCTACCTTCTCATTATTAGTGTATAGGAATGCAAGGGATTTCTGTGTGTTGATTTTATATCCTGCAACTTTACTATATTCATTGATGAGCTCTAGTAATTTTCTGGTGGAGTCTTTAGGGTTTTCTATGTAGAGGATCATGTCATCTGCAAACAGTGAAAGTTTTACTTCTTCTTTTCCAATTTGGATTCCTTTTATTTCTTTTTCTGCTCTGATTGCTGTGGCCAAAACTTCCAAAACTATGTTGCATAGTAGCGGTGAAAGTGGGCACCCTTGTCTTGTTCCTGACTTTAGGGGAAATGCTTTCAATTTTTCCCCACTGAGGATAAGGTTTGCTGTGGGTTTGTCATATATAGCTTTTATTATGTTGAGGTATGTTCCTTCTATTCCTGCTTTCTGGAGAGTTTTTATCATAAATGGATGTTAAATTTTGTCAAAGGCCTTCTCTGCATCTATTGAGATAATCATATGGCTTTTATTTTTCAATTTGTTAATGTGGTGAATTACACTGATTGATTTGCGGATATTGAAGAATCCTTGCATCCCTGGGATAAAGCCCACTTGGTCATGGTGTATGATCTTTTTAATGTGTTGTTGGATTCTGATCGCTAGAATTTTGTTGAGGATTTTTGCATCTATGTTCATCAGTGATATTGGCCTGTAGTTTTCTTTTTTTGTAGCATCTTTGTCAGGTTTTGGTATTAGGGTGATGGTGGCCTCATAGAATGAGTTTGGAAGTTACCTTCCTCTGCAATTTTCTGGAAGAGTTTGAGTAGGATAGGTGTTAGCTCTTCTCGAAATTTTTGGTAGAATTCAGCTGTGAAGCCGTCTGGACCTGGGCTTTTGTTTGCTGGAAGATTTCTGATTACAGTTTCAATTTCTGTGCTTGTGATGGGTTTGTTAAGATTTTCTATTTCTTCCTGGTTCAGTTTTGGAAAATTGTACTTTTCTAAGAATTTGTCCATTTCTTCCACGTTGTCCATTTTATTGGCATACAACTGCTGATAGTAGTCTCTTATGATCCTTTGTATTTCTGTGTTGTCTGTTGTGATCTCTCCATTTTCATTTCTAATTTTATTGATTTGATTTTTCTCTCTTTGCTTCTTGATGAGTCTGGCTAATGGTTTGTCAATTTTATTTATCCTTTCAAAGAACCAGCTTTTGGCTTTGTTGATTTTTGCTATGGTCTCTTTTGTTTCTTTTGCATTTATTTCTGCCCTAATTTTTAAGATTTCTTTCCTTCTACTAACTCTGGGGTTCTCCAATTCTTCCTTTTCTAGTTGCTTTAGGTGTAGAGTTAGGTTATTTATTTGACTTTTTTCTTGTTTCTTGAGGTATGCCTGTATTACTATGAACTTTCCTCTTAGCACTGCTTTTATAGTGTCCCACAGGTTTTGGGTTGTTGTGTTTTCATTTTCATTAGTTTCTATGCATATTTTGATTTCTTTTTTGATTTCTTCTGTGATTTGTTGGTTATTCAGAAGTGTGTTGTTCAACCTCCATATGTTGGAATTTTTAATAGTTTTTCTCCTGTAATTGAGATCTAATCTTAAAGCATTATGGTCAGAAAAGATGCTTGGAATGATTTCGATTTTTTTGAATTTATCAAGTTTACATTTATGGCCCAGGATGTGATCTATCCTGGAGAATGTTCCATGAGCACTTGAGAAAAAGGTGAAATTCATTGTTTTGGGGTGAAATGTCCTATAGATATCAATTAGGTCTAACTGGTCTAATGTATCATTTAAAGTTTGCGTTTCTTTGTTGATTTTCTGTTTAGTTGATCTGTCCATAGGTGTGAGTGGGGTATTAAAGTCTCCCACTATTATTGTGTTATTGTTAATTTCCCCTTTCATGCTTGTTAGCATTTGTCTTACATATTGCGGTGCTCCTATATTGGGTGCATATATATTTATAATTGTTATATCTTCTTCTTGGATTGATCCTTTGATCATTATGTAGTGGCCTTCTTTGTCTCTTTTCACAGCCTTTGATTTAAAGTCTATTTTATCGGATATGAGTATTGCCACTCCTGCTTTCTTTTGATCTCTATTTGCATGGTATATCTTTTTCCAGCCCTTCACTTTCAGTCTATATGTGTCCCTTGTTTTGAGGTGGGTCTCTTGTAAGCAACATATAGAGGGGTCTTGTTTTTGTATCCATGCAGCCAGTCTTTGCCTTTTGGTTGGGGCATTCAACCCATTTACGTTTAAGGTAATTATTGATAAGTATGATCCAGTTACCATTTACTTTATTGTTTTGGGTTCGGGTTTATACACCCTTTTTGTGTTTCCTGTCTAGAGAAGATCCTTTAGAATTTGTTGGAGAGCTGGTTTGGTGGTGCTGAATTCTCTCAGCTTTTGCTTGTCTGTAAAGCTTTTGATTTCTCTTTCATATCTGAATAAGATCCTTGCTGGGTACAGTAATCTGGGCTGTAGGTTATTTTCTTTCATCACTTTAAGTATGTCTTGCCATTCCCTCCTGGCCTGAAGAGTTTCTATTGAAAGATCAGCTCTTATCCTTATGGGAATCCCCTTGTGTGTTATTTGTTGTTTTTCCCTTGCTGCTTTTAATATTTGTTCTTTGTGTTTGGTCTTTGTTAATTTGATTAATATGTGTCTTGGGGTGTTTCGCCTTGGGTTTATCCTATTTGGAACTCTCTGTGTTTCTTGGACTTGGGTGATTATTTCCTTCCCCATTTTAGGGACGTTTTCAACTATTATCTCCTCAAGGATTTTCTCATGGTCTTTCTTTTTGTCTTCTTCTTCTGGGACTCCTATAATTCGAATGTTGGAGCGTTTCATATTGTCCTGGAGGTCTCTGAGATTGTCCTCATTCCTTTTAATTAGTTTTTCTTGTTTCCTCTCTGATTCATTTATTTCTACCATTCTATCTTTTATTTCACTAATCCTATCTTCTGCCTCAGTCATTCTGCTATTTGTTGCCTCCAGAGTGTTTCTGATCTCATTTATTGCATTATTCATTATATATTGACTCTTTTTTATTTCTTCTAGGTCCTTGTTAAACCTTTCTTGCATCTTCTCAATCCTTGTCTCTAGGCTATTTATCTGTGATTCCATTTTGATTTCAAGATTTTGGATCATTTTCACTACCAATATTCGGAATTCTTTCTCAGGTAGATTCCCTACCTCTTCCTCTTTTGTTTGGTTTGGTGGGCAACTCTCCTGTTCCTTTACCTGCTGAGTAGTCCTCTGTCTCTTCATCTTGGTTATATTGCTGTGTTTGGGGTGGCCTTTTTATATTCTGGTAATTTGTGGAGTTCTCTTTATTATGGAGCTTCCTCACTGTGGGTGGGGTTGTATCAGTGGCTTGTCTGGGTTTCCTGGTTAGGGAGGCTTGTGTTGGAGTTCTGGTGGGTGGAGCTGGGTTACTTCTCTCTGGAGTGCAGTGGAGTGACCAGTAATGGGTTATGAGATGTCAAAGGTTTTGGAGTAACTTTGAGCTGCCTGTATATTGAACCTCAGGGGTGTGTTCCTGTGTTGCTGGAGAATTTGCATGGTATGTCTTGTTCTGGAACTTGTTGGTCCTTGGGTGGAGCTTGGTTTCAGTGTAGGTATGGGGGCATTTGATGAGCTCCTATTGCTTAATGTTCCCTGAAGTCAGGAGTTCTCTGATGTTTTCAGGCTTTGGACTTAAGCCTCCTGCTTCTGGTTTTCAGTTTTATTTTTACAGTAGCCTCTAGACTTCTCCATCTATACAGCACTGATGATAAAACATCTAGGTTAAAGATGAAAAGTTTCTCCACATTGAGGGACACTCAGAGAGGTTCACTGAGTTACAAGCAGAAGAGAAGAGGGAGGGGGTAGTTAGAGGTGACTGGAATGAGATCCGGTGAGATCAAAAGAGGAGAGAGCAAGCTAGCCAGTAGTCACTTCCTTATGTGCGCTCCATAGTCTGGACCACTCAGAGGTATTTATGGAGTTATACAGGGAAGAGGAGAGGGAGGAAGTAGACAGAGGTGGCCAGGAGGATAAGAGAGAGGAATGAGAAGGAGAGAGGCAAATCCTGCCAGTAACCAGTTCCTTAGGTGTTCTCCACCGTCTGGAACACACAGAGATTCACAGAGTTGGATAGAGAAGAGATGGGGGAGAAAACAGACAGAGGCCACCTGGTGGAGAAAAAGGAGAGTCCAAAGGAGGAGAGAGTGGTCAAGCCAGTAATCTCGCTCTCAGGTAAACTTGGGTAGTGAAGTTTGGGTTTTTAAATGTACAAAATTGACAACAAAAACCAAAGAGCAAAGATTAAAAATCTAGAGTAGAGGTTGGATTTTCAAAAATACAATATTAAAGAAAAGAAGCAGAAGGAAAAAGGAAAAAAGAAAAAAAAA
This sequence comes from Budorcas taxicolor, assembly GCF_023091745.1. Classification (NCBI taxonomy): domain Eukaryota; kingdom Metazoa; phylum Chordata; class Mammalia; order Artiodactyla; family Bovidae; genus Budorcas; species Budorcas taxicolor. The sequence goes on from NC_068916.1 coordinate 62,824,617, forward strand.
GAAAAGAAAAAAAAAGCCACAAGAATTATTAAAAAAAAAAACAAAAAAACAAACACCAATAACCACCCAAAGACTATATATGGTGTTTGCCTTAAAAAAAAAAAAAAAAAGAGTCGTTTTTTTTTTTTTGAATAGTAATAATAGGTTATAGAAATAAACATTAGAGGAGAAATAGAAGACTTAACTATTAAAAAAAAAGTTAGAAAAAAAAAGAAAAAAAAATGAACGATTGTAAAAATAGTACAAATATATCTGGCCCTTCTCTGATGTTGTGGGCACTGTGGGGTCACTTCCAAGGCGGTTCCCTCTGTTTAACTTCTTTATGCTGGTTTTTTAGGCTCACTAGTTCAGTCGCGCTGTGGGGAGGGGGGATGCTGCAAACAAATAGCACTGTCGTGTGCACACAGTGTCTCAGCCCCGCTGGACCTGTCCCTTCTCGGGGCGCACAAACCGCTGCGGCTCTACGATGCTCAGCCGGGAACCTTCTGAGGCCGGCCCTGGGCTGCGTGCACTTCCCCGGTCTAAGCCGCTCAGGTTCGGCGCTCAGGTAGCCCTCAGAGGCTTAGATTCGGCTGGGACTGCATTTTGTGCCCTTCCCGGGTCCGAGTAGCTCAGGAGTTTGGCGAGCGCGATCGCCGCGGCTTGTCACCTTTTCTGCCTCTGCTGCTCAGTTTTCTGGGTGGACCACTGGCGCCCCTTGTGAGGCAGAGGGTGACTGTTCAGCACCCCCAGAAGTCTTAGCAAAGAAGCCTGTTTGCAGTTTGGTAAGTGAAGTCTCTCCGGGTCTGCAATTGCCCCTTTCCAGCCCTTACGGCTCTGGCTGCCTGTCCCCGGCGGGGGATGGTCTGCAGCCGGCTTTTTCCCTTCCGTCCTTTGTTCTGTGCTCGGTCCTGGCGGTGTCTTATGTTCGAGCTTTTTGTGCGGTAGCTATCCCACAGTCTGGTTTGCTAGCCCAAGTTAGATCGTTCTCGTTGCGCGTGGGGTGTTCCTGCCAGATTCTTACAAAGCACTGCAGCCCACGCCTCCTGTGCTTCCCTGCCCTGCCCCCACTTGCTTGTGGCGGACGCAGGCGTCTGTGCTGCTTTTCCGCTGGGGGAGTTACTGTTGGGCTTGTAATCTCTTGGTTTTAATTATTTATTTATTTTTCCCTTCCTGTTATGTTGCCCTCTGTGTTTCCAAGGCTCACCACAGACTCGGCAGGGAGAGTGTTTCCAGGTGTTTGGAAACCTCTCTTCTTAAAATTTCCTTCCCAGGACGGGCTTCCCTTCCCAGGTAGGAGCTCCCTCCCCACCTCCTTTGTCTCCTTTTTTATCTTTTATATTTTTTCCTACCTGTTTTTGAAGACAATGGTCTGCTTTTCTGGTTGCCTGATGTCCTCTCCCAGCCTACAGAAGTTGTTTTGTGGAGTTTGCTCAGTGTTGAAATGTTCTTTTGAGGAATTTGTGAGGGAGAAAGTGGTCTTCCCATCCTATTCCTCCACCATCTTCAACCAATCAAGTTTTAAATCACTGATGGACCAGCAGTAGGTTTGTACAAGGAACTGAGTGCCAGAAAAGGGCAGGCCACTCATGTACCCATCAAATGCTTGGTGAGCAACCCTGTGTGCCAGGTACTACACAAGTACCAGGGAAATGTCAACAAGAGACATGCATTATTTGTATGTGGGGGGAGGTGGTTGTTGTTGTTTGGTTGCTCAGTGGTGTCTGACTCTGTGACCCTATGGACTGTAGCTCGGCAGGCGTCCCTGTCCTTCAACATCTCCTGGAGCTTGCTCAAACTCATGTCCATTAAGTCAGTGATGCCATCCAACCATCTCATCCTCTGTCATCTCCTTCTCCTCCTGCCTTCAGTCTTTCCCAGCATCAGGGTCTTTTTTGATGAGTCACTTCTTTGCATCAGGTGACCAAAATATTGGAGCTTCCTCTTCAGCATCAGTCCTTCTAATGAATATTCAGGGTTGATTCCTTTAGGATGGACTTGTTTGATCTCCTTGCTGTCCAAGAGACTACGAGATTCCTTAAAAAACTGGGAATAGAACTGCCATATTACCCAGCAATCACACTATCAGAAATACACCCCGAGGAAACCAGAATTGAAAGAGACAAATATACCCTCATGTTCATTGCAGCACTATTTACAGTAGCTAGGACATGGAAGAAACCTAGATATTCACTGGCAGATGAATGGAGAGGGAAATTGTGGTACATATACACAATGGAACATTACTCAGCTATAAAAAGGAATGCATTTGAAGCAGTTCTAATGAGGTGGATGAACCTGGAGCCTATTATACAGTGTGAAGTAAGTTAGAAGGAGAAAGACAAACACTGTATATTGACACACACATATATATGGATATTATAAAGATGGCACCAATGATCCTATATGCAGGGCAGCAAAGGAGACAAAGATGCAAAAACGGACTTTTGGACTCAGTGAGAGAAGGTGAGGGTGGGATGATTGGAGAGAATGCCATTGAAACGTCCACTACCATATATAAAATAGATGACCAATGCAAGTTCAATGCATGAAGCAGGGCACCAACTCTAGTGATCTGGAATGACCCAGAGAGATAGGGTGGGGAAGGGGATGGGGGAGTGTTGAGGATGGGGGCAACACATTTATACTTGTGGCAAATTATTGTTGACATATGGCAAAAACCATCACAATATTGTAAAATAATTATCCTCCAATTAAAATGAATGCATTAAAAACAGTTTTCTTTGTTTGAAGGCATCATTTCCTTGGAGCTCAACCTTTTTTATTGTTTAGTTCTCACATCTATACATGACTACTGGAAAAAACATAGCTTTGACTATGCAGACCTTTGTTGGCGAAGTAATGTCTTTGCTTTTTAATACACCGTCTAGGTTTATCATAGCTTGTCTTCAAAGTAGCAAGTGCCTTTTAATTTCATGGCTGCAAATACCATTTACAGTGATTTTGGAACCCAAGAAAATAAAGTCTGCTACTGTTTTCCTATCTATTTGCCATTAAGTGTTTGGTCACCTGATGCAAAGAACTGACTCCTTGAAAAAGACCCTGATGCTTGGAAAGATTGAAGGCAGGAGGAGAAGGGGACAACAGAGGATGAGATGGTTGAATGGCATTACCAACTCAATCGACATGAGTTTGAATAATCTCCAGGAGTTGGTGATGCACAGGAAAGCCTGGCATGCTGCAGTCCATGGGGTCTCAAAGAGTTGGACACAGCTAAGTGACTGAATTGAACATTCATTTTTTGAATGTTGAGTTTTGAGCCAGCTATTTCACTCTCCTCTTTCACCTTCATCAAAAGGCTCTTTCATTCTTCTTCACTTTCTGCCATAAGGGTGGTGTCATCTGCATATTTGGGGTTATTGATATTTCTCCTGACAATCTTAATTCCAGTTTGTGCTTCTTCCAGCCCAGCATTTCTCATGATGTACTCTGCATATAAGTTAAATAAGCAGGGTGACAATACACAGCTTTCAGGTACTCCTTTCCCAATTTGGAACCAGTCTGTTGTTCTATGTCTGGTTCTAACTGTTGCTTCTTGGCCTCCATACAGTTTTTTTTTTCTTTTTTTTCCAGGAGGTAGGTCAGGTGGTCTGGTATTCCCATTTCTCTAAGAATTTGCCATAGTTTGTTGCGATCAACACAGTCAAAGGCTTTAGGGTATTCAATGAAGCAGAAGTAGACATTTTTCTGAAATTCTCTTGCTTTTTCTATGACCCAACAGATATTGGCAATTTGATCTCTGGTTTCTCTGCCTTTTCTAAATCCACCTTGTACATCTGGAACTTCTCAGTCCACATACAGTTGAACCCTAACCCTAACTTTTGTGCATTACCTTGCTAGCATATGAAATGAGTGCAATTGTGCAATAGTTTGAACATTCTTTGGCATTGTCCTTCTTTGGAATTGAAATGAAAACTGATCTTTTCCAGTCCTGTGGCCACTGCTGAGGTTTCCAGATTTGCTGGCATATTGAATGCAGCACGTTCACAGCATCATCTTTTAGGATTTGAAATAGCTCAGCTGGAATTCCATCTCCTCCTCTAGCTTTGTTTGTAGTGGTGCTTCCTAAAGCCCACTTGACTTCACACTGCAGGATGTCTGACCCTAGGTGACTGATTGTACCATCATGGTTATCTGGGTCATTAAGATCTTTTTTTTTTTGTATAGTTTTTCTGTGTATTCTTGCCACCTCTTCTTAATATTTTCTGCTTCTGTTTGGTCCATACCATTTCTGTTCTTGATTGTGTCCATCTTTGCATGAAATGTTCACTTGGTGTCTCTAATCTTGAAGAGATCTGTAGTCTTTCCCATTCTATTGTTTTCCTCTATTTCTTTGGACTGATCACTCAAGAAGGCTTTCTTAACTCTCCTTGCTATTCTTCAGAACTCTGCATTCAGGTGGGTATATCTTTTCTCCTTTGCTTTTAGCTTCTCTTCTTTCCTCATAGGAGGTCTATTTGTAAGGCTTCCTCAGACAACCACTTTGCCTTCTTTCATTTCTTTTTCTTGAGGATGGTTTTGATCACCACCTCCTGTACAATGTTACAGACCTCTGTCCATAGTTCTGCAGACACTCTATTTATTAGATCTATCCCTTTGAATCTGTTTATCACTTCCACTGTATAATCATAAGGGATTTGAATTAGGTCATACCTGAACAGTGGGAAGAGATTGATTAATTACTTAGCTGAAAGTTTCAACACAAGCACTATCAAACGTGATAGGATATATATTTATTCTCCTTTCTCCCCATAGTGTAAAGCAGGTGATAAGATTTAGGAGCACACTGTTCTATGGAGATTGAGACGTTCCTTTCTTCATGATCTTCGTTAAAGCATGATAGCTGTCTTCTAAAAGAGAGAAGTCCAAAGTATGCCAAACTTGTACTGCAGTGTTTTTAGTTTATCTGTTTCTAGGTTCCATCAGATTAGAGAGGGAAAAGTAAGTCAGGTTTCATTTGATAGAAGGACCCTGATAAATAATTTTCTCATTTTGTAACTGAGAAAGGCCTCAGAGGGAGGAGGTATCCTGGGGTATTATGAGGACTGTTTTTGTTTAGCCTCTAAGTTGTGTCCGACTCTTTGAGGCCTACTGGACTGTAGCCTGCCAGGCTCCTCTGTCCTTGGGATTTCCCAGGCAAGAATACAGAGTGGCTTGCCATTTCCTTCTCCCAGGGATCTTCCTAACCCACGGATCGAAGCACATCTCCTGCATTGGAAGGTGGATTCTGTACCACTGAGCCCCCAGGAAAGCCCCAGTCTGGGAATAGCTCTAATTAATTATGAGAAGGATGATAGACTGACTTGCTCTGACAGTTACATGTATCAGCTTGGCTGAATACTGGACTATTTAGTCAAATACCGATCTAGGTGTTACTACGAAGATATTCATAGATGTGGTTAACATCTACATTCAGTCAGCTTTAAGGAAAAGAAGGTACCTTTGGTAGGGTGGATGGGCTTCAGAGCAAAACCACATTTCCAGGAGAGGAAGAAGCTCTGTCTCAAGCTGCAACCCAACTCCTGCTTGAGTTTCCAGCCTGCTGGCTGGCCCTACAGACCAAAGATATGTTAGTCTCAACAACTGTGTGAGCCAAATCCTTTAAAATAAGTCTTTTTATGCACATACACACATGCCCCATTGATTCTGTTTCTCTGGAAAAGCCTGACTGATACTCCTGCCTAGCAAAGTAAAAGAGCACTAGAAACTGGGGTTGACTTTGCTCTTTACCAGTTAGGTGAACTTGGCCAGTCTATAGTCGCTTAGGGCAGGGAATCCATTTGCTTTACTGGTTCTTTTCCGTGGCACTTATGTAGTAGTGGCATACAGTGGAGCTCAGTTGAGTGTTTGGTGGGTGAATGAATTGTCTGCCATTTTCTGGGTCTCAGTTTTGATTTCTGTAAGAAATGAGGAGGCTGGTCTAACTAAATTCTCCAAGGCTCTTCTATAAATGTAGTCTGACAATTAAGAGACTGAGGTCTGGATTTAGGCATAATGGGTTTGGATCCTAGCCTTACCACTTAGTGACCTTGAGTGAGCTACTTTGGCTAGTCTGGGTTTCAAGTTCCTCATCTGCAAAATGGGAGTTTTGACAGTGCCTCTACCATTAGACTCATGGTGAGGATTGGATGAGCTGGTGCTTAGATCTAAGTGCTATGCCTGGAAACAAATCACATCACTAGGTATTAGCTACTGTCACCACCACCACCAACATCATCATCTACCCATGTGATTCACTATCTCTTAGGCATCTTTCTCTAGGGCCCTGATTCTCTGGAGAATGCTCTGGCTGGAGAACAGAGGTAGAAGAGGTCTGCATACAAAACTACCAGAAGTTAGAAGTTGAATCAGAGGGCCGATGTTCAGGCTGAGAAGCACACAGCAGCCCAAGAATGTTGGTACTCAGTGTCTCATGAGTTGAGAGGTAAATTCTGGTAGTGTTGGATTTTTTATAAACCTCTCCCTATAGACGGGATTCAATTCACTGTGTGACTGGCCCCCAGCCTGCAAGTATGTGAAAGCTTGTATGAAGAGGAGTCAGAGTGATCTTACAGCAGAGATTGTTTGAATTGAATTTACAGAGCACATACAACTAGTCTCACAGTCTCGGGGCAAGTCTCACTGTGGTCCCTTGCCATTTCTACAGGAAGTAGAGAACCCAAGTGTTACAGAGCAAGTTGGTGGATCAGCCTGAACTTGACTCTGCAGACTCCAAGATGGACTTTGCTTTGTCCAATCTTTGCCGCTAGAGCCAGAAGCTGCAAGGTTGGGCCTTCTCTGTCTTTATGGATAAGCCCTAGGAAGGCAAAATGACATGGAGGATCCAGGAGCTGGAGGCTTTCTTTCTGGTTGTGTGTTCAGGCCACTCAGGGTGGTGGTTCTCTTGCTCTCTGTACATGCCCTGCTCAACCAGTGTTTGCTTCTGGTTGAGTACCTTCACCTACACCCATGACTGACCTTCCTACATACTTGCCAGGGGCCTCAGATAATGATGGTTTTTATCAAAGGGGCGTGACCCCTGCAAGTTTCCCTGAGCCATGTGTATGTGATAGCCACTCAGTCGTGTTCAACTCTTTGTGACCCCAGCACGGACTGTAGCCCACCAGGCTTCTCCATCCATGGGATTCTTTAGGAAAGAATACTGGAATGGGTTACCTTTTCCTTCTCTGGGAAACCTTCCTGACCCAGGGACTAAACTCGGGTCTCCCACATTGCAAGCAGATTATTTACTGTCTGAGCCACCAGGGAGTCCACCCGTGAGCCAACCTGATGTCAATTCCCCCTATAACCGGCAATCCCCCTTTCCCATGCCTCAGTGAAGACAGAGGCCAAGTCCTGCCCATTGTCTGCCACACACGGTAGAGTGTCACTTCAGGACCTTGCTTCAGATGTATAACCACCACCCCCCCCCCCACCCCCCACACCCCAAACCATTAAACCATTGATATCTCTGTTGCTGACTCTGGGCTCTTTCTTCAGTCTTGAAGTTGGTCAGGTGTGGATCTTATAGGCATTTGTGGTGCAGTCCAGCATTGACTATTCCCATTAGCTAATCCTGTCCCATCTCTGGGTCTCAGGTTTCTTACCTGTTTTCCCAGGAAATGAGAGTAAACGATCTGTAAATTTCCTTCTTGCTGCAAAAGTCTAAGCTCTTGGGTGACTCATGTGCCCTGATACTCTAAGTGCTTGTATTATGTTGTTTTGTTCCATTCTCATAACAGATTGACAGGTATATGTATTACTTCCATTGCATAGGTAAGTAACTGAGGTTTAAGGAGTTAAATGAATTGCCTGAGGTCACAGGGCCAATTAGTGACAGGGATGGGTTTCAACCCCAAATTTCTATGATTCCCAAATCTATGTTTATTAATATAGTCTCTCTAAATGATTTGTCTAACAGAGTTGTGACAAACTCTGGATCAGGGTTGCCTATGACATTGAGGCTAAAGCATTATTAATTCTGTTTATTTTCCCTGGAGCCCATCCTGCTGTGTCCCAGTATACTCAAACTTTCTTTCTGGCTAAGACATATGGAGGGCAGGAGCTTGTGTGAGTCTTTTCAACAGCAGAGACATTGGTGCCTCCTCTTGTTTACCTGGTTGGTCTGGGCCACAGCCAAGTATGCTGCCCAAGACATTTGGCAGACTAACCTCAGGTTCAGTTAGATGTGCAGAGTAAGTAAATAGCTCAGTGGGCAACGTGACAACGTCAGCCTGTGGACTCAGCCCTTGTCTGTATTGTACCCTGAGCAATGAGCTTTGGGATTAAATGGAGTTGAGAGCATGCTGGGTCATATATAGGAGCTGGAACTCAGGTTGCTTTCTGATCTATGAAGTGAATCATGTGGGCATCAGGGTCCCAAGGATTTCCCATGAGGAGACACTGAACACTATTCCAAGGGGAGGACCATAAAAATCTGTGTAGACTTGATACTAAGTCAGAATACAGTGTGGGAACCAGGTATCTAAAATTCTCCCAAAAGGCCACTGCCTTCTCAACCAGCTGCATACTGTGTATCACGTTGTCCTATTATATTGCCTTCACATTACCTAACATCACTAATATCTGATTCTCTGGAAAAGACCCTGATGCTGGGAAAGATTGAGGGCAAGAAGAGAAGTCAACAGAGGATGAGATGATTGGATGGCATCACTGGCTCAATGGACATGAGTCTGAGCAAACTCCAGGAGCTGGTGAGGGATAGGGAGGCCTGGCATGCTACAATTCATGGGGTCACAGAAAGTCAGACACAACTGAGCGACTGAACAACATCACCTGGTATTAATTTGCCCATTTGTTCATTTGCTTATTTATTGTCTCTCTGACCAGAATGTAAGCATTCAGAGCAAGAAACTTAATCTGTTTTGTTCAGTGTTGTATCATCAGCTTCTAGAATAGTTGGTTCAATATACATTTGTCAAGCAAGTAAACAAATGAAAAACAATTCTTTCTCTAGGGGACATCTGAAAGGCACCAGGCAACTGGTGGAGATGCACATTCATTTTGTTCTTTTTCTTGGCCACTGACCAAACACCTTTCCAGATCATGAGATTATAGGGAAAAGGAAAAGTTTGGTTAAAAAAGGACTATGGTCTCTCTCTGATCTAAGCTTTAGCACACTATGATTTGCCTTCTAAAATCTCCCTTCTGATGTTCAGTTCAGTTCAGTTCAGTTGCTCAGTTGTGTCTGACTCTTTGTGACCCCATGAACTGCAGCACGCCAGGCCTCCTTGTCCATCACCAACTCCCGGAGTCCACCCAAACCCATGTCCATTGAGTCGGTGATGCCATCCAACCATCTCATCCTCTGTCGTCCCCTTCTCCTCCTGCCCTCAATCCTTCCCAGCATCAGGGTCTTTTCAAATGAGTCAGCTTCTGATGTCAGTTGTGATTTTCTATGATTAAAGTTATAGGTTTTTGGAATTAATAAAGAGTAGCTAGAGAAAAGAAGGTTACACTACTTAAGCGGTATTTTAAAAATAAGTGTGGATGGTTTTATGAGCCCCCTTTCCTCCCTCTGCAATATCTGGAACGTAAAACAACCAACCTTGAGGTTAGGGTTCAGAAATTTGGGCTCTAGTCTTCTTTATGTCACTAGCTCTATCAGTGAACTTGGGGAGCTTGCTGTACCTTTCTGGATCTTAGTTAATAGTCATCCCATAAATGTATGTTAAGGCCTTACTAAATGATGTGTGTCAGTCTAGATGATGGGGATACATCTATGGGAGGATTCAGTCTTTACCCTCTTTGAGTTTGCTTGGCCAGAGTGGGGAGAGGGGTAGAATAGACATTAGAAATGTAAAGAAATAAGAACATGTAAGATAGTGGTAAGTGCTACAGAATAAAAATATAGGCAATAGATGGAGAAAGATATAGATGGATGGATGGGTAGAAATGGAATGAAGGAGGAGGGGTAAGACAGGGAGGGAGGAAGAGAGAGAGAGAAAGAAAGAAAAGCAAACCAAGATAAGAGATTATATGGATTGAATAGGGAGTAGGTGAGAGAATGCCTCTTCATGAAATCAACATAAAAGCTCTGAGAACTAAGTGACAAGAAGAAGTCAGCCAGAAAGTCTGGAAGGTTTTCCTAGGCAAGTCCAAAGGTTTGAAGGAAGAATAAATTCCACTTATTATAGGGACGAAATGAGATGCACGGTAGCTGATGCATAGTGAGTAGGGGGAGGGAGGAAGGCAAAGGATGAAGTTGGAGAGACTGGATTAGATCAACCAAGGCCTCCAGATAAGGGGTTTCAGTTGTTTTCTTGTGCCCTGGAAAGTGATCCATCTTATATCTGATTGATTCCTTCTTAAAAAAAAAAAAATCATTCCTCCTTTTTTTTTAAAAAAAACAATCATTCCTCCTTTTTTGTTTAAAACAAAACAAAACAAAACAAAACAAAACAAAAAACATCTTTTAACTATGGAGCATCCCAGGGCCCAGTCTGTGGACTGACCTCTCCTTTTCCTCTCCCGGCTCTCTTCCCAGGAGATCTCACCTAGTTTCTTGACTTTAAATACTATCCATATGATCTTTTTACCCCTGATTTTATACTTGTAGAGTGGACCTCTCCTCTGCAGTGTAGACCTGTATGTGCAATCAACTACTCAGTGGCTCCACTTCAGTGTCTAAAAGGAAACTTAAACTTGACATTCAAATCTGAATTCCTGACCATCTCCTACTGTCCCTCAAGTCTGCTTTGCCCATAGTCTCTCTTGTCTCTGTGAAGGGTGAATCTACTTGTCCAGTTTCTTGAGTAGCCTTGATGCCCCAAGCCCCAGACATCCACTCTGTTAGCAAATGCTGATGGTTCTGCCTCCCAATTCTTGATTGCTACACACATGGCCTCCTCTTAGTCCATCTCTTGCACAAATCTCTTACCTGATCTTCCTGATTTGACCTCCTTCACTGTATTTGTAACTGACTCAATGGACGTGAGTCTGAGTGAACTCCGGGAGTTGGTGATGGACAGGGAGGCCTGGCGTGCTGCAATTCATGGGGTCGCAAAGAGTCAGACACCACTGAGTGACGGAACTGAACTGACTGAACCCGGGTATATTTGCAAAAGTATAGATTAGGTCCTATCATTCTTAACCAGTACCCTCCAAGTTCTCCCCATCTCACTCAGGGAAAGGTCAAAGTCCTCAGGATGGCTTACATGGTCCTACACGGCCTGGCCTCATGTTCCCTTCCTGAGCTCCCCCCTCGCTGCTCTCTTCTGCTCACTCTGCTCCAGCCACGCTGGCTTCTTCCTGTTTGCGGAACATGCCAGGCCTGCTCCTGCTTCCAGACTTTTGCCCTGACTGTTACCTCCATCTGCAGAGCTTTCTACAGATGTCCACGTGGCTCATCTTCTCACTTGCCCAGCTCTGTGCTCAGCTGCTATCTTCCCCTTAAGGCTATTCCTTCCCAACTACCCATAAGAAGATTGTATTCCCACATTCCCCATTACTTGTTTATTGTCTGCCTTCCTAAGTAGGACGTGTGTTCCCAAGGGCAGGCAGGTCTTCTCAGTTTGCTCACTTTACTACATTCCTAACAGCTCAGACAGGACACCATAAATGCTGACTGCTGGATGAAGGAGAGGGTTTTGAGGAGGCGAGTGAAGTGATGTATTTTACAAAGATCATTTGGTTGTTGTATGACAAGTGTATTAGGGGAGGGTGGGAAGAAACTGGGACATCTCTTAGTGGCTATTGTAGGAATGAAGGCATGAAACCATGGTAGCTTATTCTAAGATGCTTCGGGGAAGCTGCGGAGAAATGGACAGTCTTGGGATATATTTTGGAAGAGCTGATAGTATTTGCTGATGAATTAAATGTAGACTGATGGTGCAAGAGCAAGGATGACTCAGGTTTTTCACCTGAGGGGCTGGAGAGATGGTGGTACCCTTATCCACGATGAGGAAGATTGAAGGGAGGGCTGGATTTTATTCGTGATTTATTTATTTGAAGGTAGATTAAGGGTTCTTTTGGAGAAATATTCAAAGTCCCTTTATTTATTAAGTTATTTATTTGGATTCAATACCTATATGAATCTAGATCTCATGCGTGAGATCCAGGCTGGAGATATAAATCTAGGAACATGAGCATGTTTAAAATAAAGGAAATTGGAGGAATATGCCATCTTGTACTTTGGAAGAGTTCTTCGGAGAGAGGCTAGAGGGGTAGGGAGAAAGTAAAATGCATCCAAGTGTTTAAATAGTAAAGCAAGAAACAGAGAACACAGTCAGCCAGGAACTTATCTATAGAGCACCAGTAATACATCCTGGACTCTGCCCAGAGCTGGCATTCCTGGAGTAAGTTAGATGGACTTGATCCTTGCCTTCAGGGCCTTGTGGGCTATAGATTCACCTGCTTCCTCCTAGTTCAAGAGCTATCAGGGCGTAAGGGACAAGAAGATTCTGTCATTTATTTTGATAGGATGAATGGACGTTCCCCCCGACCCTGTGTGGTTAGAGAATTCTGACAATTAAGTTTGGAATGTCCAAAATTTACCTCGGCATAGATGCATGTGGGTATGCAATGATTCTAGCCAGGGTGAAGGGTGCATTCAAGTAATGGAATGATGATGTCCCTGGGCTATTTGAGTCTCTCTTTGGTCAAGGCTGTGGTACAAAGTAGTTGTCCTTTATTTCTGACTCTGTGATAAACAGGAGCAAACATTTGTTGAACCCTTGTGTATGTTATATACTTATAAACGTATACATTTACTGACATTATTATTTTTTCTTTTTTAATTACCTACCTTATTTAACCCTCCCTTTGATGTATGAACTAGGTGGCATTATCCCCATTTTGCAGCCCAGAAAACCAAGATTGAGAGGCTTGGTTAATCTTGCAACATCAAAATAGTGAGGCATTGGATGATTCAGTAGCCTCCCTGAAGTCTGACAGGAAACCCTGTGTTCTTTCAACTCTGAAGCCCACAGGAACACAAAATAAACTTTGTGTTCTTTTCAGGTTATAGCAAATATTTAAATTCAGTTGACTTTTCTTTCCCCAGCTGCCTTTCCTTGGGCTAAACATCTTCAGTTCTTTCACCTAAACTGTGTGACATGTTAACTGTTAAAGTACTTGGCAGGGTGCCTGGCACATAGTAAGTGCTTAACAACTGCCAGTTAATGTGATTATGCCACTTGACAGCTAAGGAAATAGAGTCTCAGAGAGGGAAAGGGACTTTTCTAGTGCCCCACACCTATTCGTCTGCTCCGCTTCTAAGTGCTAGGCATATTCTACCCTTATAAGTGTTTCTTTCTTAAATGCCATAAAGTATAAAGCCTTTCCTCTCTCCTCCCTCATTCAGACCTCTAGACCTCTGTTAACATGGCCTCGTTTGTCTTAGAATTCAGAGAACTCTCCCTGTACCCAAGGCTTGTGTCTCCTCTTTGCTTTAGCGCAGCAGTTCATTTATTCATTCAGTTTCTGAAACTGGAGCTGGCTGCTTGGCAGAATTTAATCAGAAGATTGTATAAGCATGGCAAGAGGCTGCCCAAATCCATAACTATAATGAAAGAATGGGTGACAGGAGAATTGAATTAAAAGGCAGCTCACTTTGCAAAGGGTGAAATTCCAACCCCCACATCCTCTTCGCATCTCACTCTTCACCTGTGAGAAGAGGAACCCACACTGACGGTAAAAACATGGCGGGAGATTAGCGCTGAGTGACCCCAGGGAATTTCACTTAAAAAAAAAAAAGTTTATTTTATTTATTGGCTGCACCATGCAGCATGTGAGATCTTAGTTCCCCAACCAGGGGTTGAACCCACACCCCCCTGCAGTGGAAGGACAGAGTCTTAACTGCCAGACCACCAAGGAAGACCCCTTCCTCACCCAGGGAATTTCTACAGCAAGGGAGTTAATTAGATATGTGGAGTATATCTTGAGTGATGGAGTCTCTGGAAGAAGAGAGATGAGCGTTAGAGTCAGCTTATAGAGAAGTGGAATCGAGAATGGGTTATGTCCCACACTCCCTGAGAAGAACCCTGACTCTTCTCTGTGTTTCCCCCACCCCACCCTCACCACTACTCTGGTGCCAGAGATCTATCCAGTGGGCAGTCATTGCTTTAGCTTCACAACCACAGTGATACATATATATATATATGTAGGAGCATAAGGGTAAGCATACACTTAGGAGCATGAAGTGATTTTTCACATCTGTTTTCTGTGAACTGCATAGATGTGTGAGGGGTTCACAGCAAGAAGAGTTGATCCAGTACAGGAGATTGGAGCTAAAGTTTGGAGTCAAGAGGACCAACTTGCTATGGGGGCCTTGCCATGGAATTAAATCTCTCCAAGTGTTGGTTTTCTTACCATAAATTAGGTATAATGATACACGTAGCCTGGAGCTTTGGTGAGGATTAAATGACATGATACAAGTCACAGTGCCGGCAGGCATTAAGCACTCAGTTTGTGTTTGCTATTATTATTGTCACCCCCATTTGATGGATGAGGAAACTGACAATCTGCTTCAGAAAGGGACTTGCCCGAGGCTGCCAGAGCTGGATGGGAGCCCAGGTCTCCTGACTTCCTGCCAGCTCTGCCTGCACCAGCCCACTAAGTAGCCTCGATTCATCTCCCTTCACGGCAAGGACAGTGTCATCAGGGCGAGAAGCTGTCAGGTGAGAAGAGGAAAGCCTTTCTGTTTTTCCCCTAAACCAGGTTTTACTTCAGGGTCATTAAGATGCTGCCACGGTTTGTAGGGTTTGTTGGAGTTTCTAAGTATCTTTTAATTGCTAAAGCATTGCTTGAGGCTCCAAGGCAAAGGTGTTTGGGTTTCTTTGTTTGTTTTAAACAAGATGAAAAAACAAACTAGGAGGAACAAGATGCTCTGTGAAGACGTTGAACTGGCTGGGTGCTGAGGTCCTTGGAGCATTGACATCTTATGAGTCTTCCTGCTCATCTGTCTGTGACTTCCCACGATAAACCTGGTGGGACCTCAATAAGTGCCCATGGCCAAGTTTCTAACACTGTGTCCCCAAACTACCCAGGGAAGAAAGTGATCTTGGGGCCAGATAGTAAGTTGGCTTTTGGACTAGGCTCACTGCTCAGTGTGGTCCTTTAAGATGACGGAGACAGCCTGGAGTGGTTTGACCAAGATCACAGAGTGAAAGTTACAGAGGAAGCTAGAACTCAGGTCCCCGGATTCTCAGGGAATGTGCGGTGTGCTGCACCACACGAATGCCCAGGAACTCTCACCTTGTGCATGAATGTGTGTGTGTGTGTGTGTGTGTCAGGGGTACTGCTTTGGAACTGGGAGAACAATGTCACCCTGTGTGTTATCTCTTGCTCCCCTCTCTAACACACTGTTTTCCAGGGAATGCAGTATTTGGTAGCATCAATGGCAGCCTTGGGACAGGATCGGTGTTCTTAAGAGCCGGGTCACAGTCTGAGGCTTGCATACACAGAGGTGGGGCATCTCTGTCCCGTCACCTGGGAACTTATCTTCCCGAATGCGGTCCCTGGACTGACAGCAGCGGCAACCCCGAGAGCTTGTCAGAAATGTAGCATCTTGGGCCCCAGTCTGGACCCACTGACTGAGAATGTACATTTTAAAAGGATGCCATGATGATTCATAGGCGTGCTGAAAGTCTGAGCAGCAGACTGGGAGATGGTGGTGACTCACAAGCTGACTTGTAGTTTGCCAACCTCCGGTATAAATGGGTGAAAACAATGAGTTTGTTTCACATGTAGCTTTAATTAAGAGTTAAAAATTTCTCAGGGCACCATGTTGAGAAATGTTACTGGACCTGTCCTGATCGATTAGTGGTTTCTGCTGCAGGTGTGGGAAGGGGAATTGGGTCCTGTGGTCTTGGTACTGGCCATCACTAAACTAGACTGCACCAGAGTGGTCTTTTGTCTCTAGAATTCTCCTTCTTTAATGCTGGCAAATCTCTCTTGAACCAGAGACTGGGTGATGTCTTCTGAAAGTCACACTGGCTCTGCTAGCCAGCTCCCTGACCTTGGGGAAATCACACACACACCCGGAGCCTCAAATTCCACACTACTACTAACTCTAGATTCTTTGGGAAACTTGAATGAGATCGAGAATACCAGTGAATACTTGTAAATCAGAATATACTGTAAAAATAACAGGCATTTTTATAATTATGACAATAATGAAGACAATTAAAAAGGCCCAGAGAATATCAATGATATTTCCAGAACACAGGGAGTTAACAGCCAATTCGGGACGTTGAATTCAAGTTTCCTGATTTCCAGCTATGCTGACTGCCTCTTGGGCTCAGTCCTAGGCTCCATGTCTAAACCTGTGAACAAAGAAATCATACAGATGAACACATCCAAATTTAGTGGTGGAGACAGAGATGCAGTAACTGCTATTAATAATACATACTGAGTGTATGTTTTATACCAGGCACTCTGACAAGTCTACTACACATATGTATGTATCCCTTTTGGCTCTTACATTATACTCTTTGAAGTGGGTATTGTGCATACTCCCTGCTCTATATGAAGAAACTAAGGCTGAGTGTGTTCCTTTCCATGTATGTTTTGCTTTCTAATGGGGAATCATGCTTTAAGTCAAACGGATACATTTATAGAATGGTGTAAGTTCAGGCCTCATGATCAGCCACTTGGGGTGGTAGGAGGAGAGGTCTGTTTGGGTACAGACTGGGAAATCCCAGTGCTCCTGAAATTGCACCACAGAAGTGGTAGCTGGCCCTGCCAAGAAGGCTTGGCAATAGCTGAGTTTGTTACCTTGTAGCAAAGTGTGCTTTTCTGCCTCTCTCAGCCTGAAGACACTGTTGCTGGCAGTCTTGGGGCAGGAAAGTGCCCAGCCAAGTTGGAAGGCAAGACTTCAAGATGAGATGACTGGCAAAAGTGGGGCCACGGAGCTGGGCAGGACCAGGCTGCTGTGTGGCATGTTCACAGTGTAAAGTCCATCTCCAAATTAAATCTCCTGGACTTCTCACTTGGAGAGAGGTGACGAAGGACAAGTCGGCAGAACAGAGGTGAGAGAACAGGAGCCATTTTTCCATCCTCGAGAGCTGGAGGCCCAAGTAATCCTGGGATGAGTGCATTAGCTCTGAGTGTAAATCTAATAAGTGGGGCTCCTAAGTGGATTCTCTCCCACCATTAAGCAAAGAAGCATAGTGGCTAAGCGTTTGGGTCCTGCATCATCGACCCAGGCTCATGTCCTCTGCCATCATTTGCTGCTTATGTGATGACGGGCAGGTTTAATACTCGCTACGTCTCCATTTTCACATCTGTGATATAGAGATAACAATAGAACGTCTCTCACAGTTGCATCAGCAAGATTCAGTAAGACAATGCATTTAAACTCATCACTGTACCTGTCACAACAAATATGCAAAACAAGATGTTGTTTTTGTTGTTGTTCATTTCCTAAGTCGTGTCTGACTCTTTGCTACCCCATGGACCATAGCGCAACAGGCTGTTCTGTCCTCCACTCCCAGAGTTTGCTCATATTCATGTCCACTGAGTCAGTGATGCCATCTAACCATCTCATCCTAGGGTCATCCCTTTCTCCTTCTGCCTTCAATCTTTCCCAGCATCAGGGTCTTTTCTAATGATTTGGCTCTTCATATCAGGTGGCCAAAGTACTGGAGCTTCAGCTTCAGCATCAGCTCTTCCAATGAACATTCAGGGTTGATTTCCTTTAGGATTGACTGGTTTCATCTCACTGTAAAACAGGATAGCTTAAGAATATTGCTATTGTTATATCTTTATCACCGTCATGACTGTTGAGGTGTCCCAGGGGGGTCCAATAAGTAGCAATTCTTTTCCCTGCCTGTTCTGCATCAGTAATGATGTAAGACAAAGGAGTCAGTCAGGTGGGGGATCAAAACAACACCTTTATAACTGGAAAGTTAGTACTGGAGGCTGTGGCTCGTGGACAGAATTACAGAGTGATTCTCGCTTCCTGGCCAGCACTCACCCACATCTTAGGGGAACCCACTCCGGTATGATTCACCATCTAGAGGATGGGATGAACTCCCTGCAAGTCACCTGGTTCTCAACATGGAAGAGAGAAAAGTCAGAGCTTCCTGTACCTTACCCGCCGATTGCGTGTCACACAAACCACTGCTCCTGGAGATGGGGATCAGGATGGGAAAAAGGAGCGAGGAAAGGGGTTTTACAGTAACGAAGGTATACAATAATGAAGGCTGCTCCAGGTGGAAAGAATATCAAGAGTGGATAAGAAGAACATCCCCAACATTTACCATATAAAAACCCCATGGTATCCTGAGCACATTTGATCTTTGGAGAAGATCACTTAATTCTGTTAGGCAACAGAATTGCTTTCAGTGGTAACAATGTAATGAATGTGAAAGTGAAAGTCACTCAGTCCTGTCCGCCTCTTTGTGACCCCATTAACTATACAGGCCATGGAATTCTCCAGGCCAGAATACTGGAGTGGGTAGCCTTTCCCTTCCCTAGGGGATCATCCCAACCCAGAGATCGAACTCAAGTCTTCCCCGTTGCAAGTGGATTTTTACCAGCTGAGCCACAAGGGAAGCCCAAGAATACTAGAGTGGGTAGCCTACCCCTTCTCCAGCCGATTTCCTGACCCAGGAATTGAACCGGGGTCTCCTGCATTGCAGGCGGATTCTTTCCCAAGTGAGCTGCCAGGGAAGCCCTAACAATGTAATGGTCAGGAGTACTCCCTCTTTTCTTCATTCAATTTTTGGTTTTAAAACAATCGACACACAAGACAGAAGAGTCTGATTTTTAATAGTATTACTCAAAGTTGGTAAAATATTTCACATCTCAACTTTACTCTTCACTTGCCAAACAAAAATATTACAGTCTTCATTTTGACTATTTCACTGTTTTAAATTTTAAATTCCAGTAAAAACTTCAAGTTACATAAGATGACAAAACTGAATGAGCTCAAATAATTTCAAATTGTCACAGACTTACTCGTGAAATTACTGTGTGAGGCTGAGCCCACCTGTTTCAAATTACTTACATGTTTTCAAAAGTTGGCAGTGACCTCAGCAATTGTTTATAACTTAGACAAACCAATTCTTTCTTTTTTTTTTTGCGAGGGTTGTGTATTTTGTCACTGGCATTGTTCAGGATTTGAAGCAAGTGGCAATGATAAAATGTGAACTGATTTCTGGTCACTTTAAAAATTATTGTTTTGAATTCTCTATGGGCAGTGCACGTCCTTACTGCCCACGCCTGGGACCAATTGCTCCCATCGTCTGGCCCTTGTTATACCACTAAGTAAAAGCTGCACTGGGTTGGGATTGGGAGTTAGAATTTCTGGGTGTTAGTCTTGTCTCTGCCTGCAAGTGGTAATTCTCAGTTCCTCACTGGGAAATTCTCATTTTCCTCTTTGGGCCTTAGTTTTCCTAACTGTAAATTTAGGGGGCTGCACTGGGTCATCTCTCAAAGTTCTAATCCTGGTTTGAGAAGTCATCTTCCACCAGGTAGAGGGAGACTAGAGGACACATTTGGAATCCGAATTTGTCTCTCTTCAGGGAGCTGCACTGATTTATGGGGAGGAGTCAGTGAAAGGAGATCATCTGCCTTTGATTTATGTCAGAGGCATGAATGCTCTGGCTTCTGCAGCTCTTGTGCAGCCAAGAATGAAGTAGAGGAAGTTTCAGACGTGGCTCTGAGAAGGAAGAGGAAGAGGCAGCTATGGCCTGGTGAGGGCGGCAAGGATGGTGCCTGCAAACGTTTATTGAGTGCTTATTATATGCTAAGCATGGGATCGTCATAGCATAATTATGATGAAGCTACTACTGTTTAAACCCGTTTTACTGATGAAGAAATTAAAGTTGTTCCGAAGGTCATAGTGTTAGTAAATAGTGATTGTGGGATATGAGCCCAGATTGTCTGACTAATTGATGTGGTGGAAGTTAGGGGTGTGAGTTGCTGTTCTCTCCTAGGCTTTGTGTCTCTGCTCGAGGCTGGCTATATAGACACCTGGCTATATCTCTTCCAGGTACTGGAGTCGTAGACAGACATGGTCCCTGCCTTCATGGAGCTTATAGTCCAGTGAGGGAAAGATGTTAAATAAGCCACAAAATAGTTATTTAATTACACTTGTCATTATTTAACTTATACATGCAGGTGAGGGTATAGAGATTGTTTTCTCCTAAATGTTATGGGTAGTCCGGAAAGAACTATGAGCTCTTTTCTAATCATTGCTTTCCCCTGAAATCTTATATGTTATTTTTATTATATCTCACTTTGTTTAAAAAATGTGGCATATTTTACAGTACATTGTCAAAAATGTCACATTGTTCTTTTTCCAAAACAAATGAAATTTACCTTGTAACCAAGTCTCTCTGAAATAGCTATAGATCTGAGCAGAAAACAATGGAAGGCAATATATCTTCTTCTGTGATTGCCTTAACATTCATCATCCTTCCTCAATATTTTTTTTTTTATTAAAAACTAAAGGTTAGAAAGTCCATTTTGTTTGAATTTCAGTCAAAGTTTGTTGAGGATTGCAACTGGCCGGGTGTTCCCTGTGTCTACATGTAATCGGTTATAATGCCTGGTATATGTCATGGAGCTTTTTATTTTTTTTTCTGTATGTTTCAGCTGTAGGGCACCAAGTTCCTAATTCATTTTCATAGTACACCACCACAATCCCATTCTACAGAGAGAAATAGGTGAGGTGATGTATCTCATGCAACACAGTTAAGAAAATAACTACTGACTATAAGTTGGGGAATCTTCTCACAGGTGATGTTTATTCTTCTGAAACCTAGGTTAAATAGACCCATGTTAGAATTCTAATGTTTTCACTTCTATGCTTCCATTCATCCAATACATATTTATTGTACATCTTCCATAAGTCTGGCATCCTTCCTGAAGCTGAGAATACATGAAACAAATCAAGACTTCACTTTCATGGAGCTTATATTTTAGCTGGATTGCCTAACTGTAAACAAATAAGTATACATGATATAAATCTAAAAAAACCATGATAACTTGAAACTGTGATAAAGATGGTGAAATAAAAGGCCAAGGTTGTGGGAATAAGACTAACTTGGTGGTGGCAGTGGTGAGGGGCAAAGCTATTTTTGAGGAAATGACATGTGAATCTCAAAGAAAAAGAAGGAACTAGGCAGGTAAGGACTGGAGTGAGAACATTAGAGAATATGCAAAGGCTATGAGGTAGGACAGAGAAGGCAATGGTACCCCACTCCAGTATTCTTGCCTGGAAAATCCCATGGACAGAGGAGCCTGGTAGGCTGCAGTCCATGGGGTCGCTGAGGGTCAGACACGACTGAGTGACTTCACTTTCACTTTTCACTTTCATGCATTGGAGAAGGAAATGGCAACCCACTCCAGTGTTCTTGCCTGGAGAATCCCAGGGACAGGGGAGCCTGGTGGGCTGCTGTCTGTGGGGTCGCACAGAGTCGGACATGACTGAAATGACTTAGCAGCAGCAGCAGCAGCAGCATGGGGCAGGAAGTAGCTTGGTATGTTTGAAAAACTGGAGGAAAATCAAGGGACATGGAGGGCAAACAGCAGAGGAGCTGGTGGGGAGACTGAAGGAATATGAGTGTGGAGAGGAAGCAGATCACATCATCTGTAGTCTTTAGGGAGAGCAAGGGAGTTTGAACTTAATTTCAAGTATAGTTGGGAAACCACAGAAGGTTTAAGGGAGTGATGGTCGCATTTTAGGAAGTTTCTTCTAGAAGACAATTTAAGGGGAGCAGAATTGAAAGAAGGGAGTCTGTCACAGTGGTCCAGGAAAGAAATGATGGTGGCCTGGCCTAAGATGGTCGAATTGCAATGGAGAGATGGGAAAGTTTCAAGATAAATTAAGCTTTAGGGGCAATGGAAAGAGAATTAAGGCAATCCCTGAGGGTCTGGCATGGGTAGTTTATTAGTTGAATGGTTTGGAGAAAGAGTCTGATCTTCTGTGAGTCTGAGGTTTGGCTAAGGCATGGGACCTTGGACAGAGACGGAAGGCTTAGGTGAGATAAGCCCAGAGGGCAGTGAAGAAAAGACCAGGAATGATGTGATTATCTCTGGAGTGGATGAATCACTCCCTTCACCAATAATCATAAAATGTCACTACCTAAAGGCATCTCAAAATGCCACTAGCATCAATTACTCAAGGAAAGTGACTCTGACATATATTGCTTCCTCTTATACCTATAACACCAAGTTAATAGAAATTAATAAAGACGTTTTCTGGCTAAAATATATATTTTCAACTTTTTGGATTACATGTGAAAGGAATGCACTTGAGCTTGTCAAAGCAAAAAGAAAAATTGTTGGCCTACATAATGAGAAGACAAGGGGGTGGAGTGGGATTTCAGGCATAGTTTGATCTAGATGTTCATGTACTGTTATCAGTCATTGAGTTTCTCTGAGTTCAGCATCTGCTTTCTTTTGTGTTGGTATCTTTCTCAGGCAAGTTTCCTGAAGGAGTAGAAAAACTACCACCCCCTACTTCTCACTTATATCTTAGCAGCTCCAACAGGCAGGAAGCAGCTGTTTTCTAATAGACACAGTCTGGGTGCATTGTCCTCTTTGACCTGGCTTGGATTACATGTTCATCCCTGAAACAACCTCAGTGGCTGGAAGGCAGAGTATGTAGATGGGCCGAGGTCTGGCTTGTAAATGGGGTCACCCTCATCTGAGCTATATGGACAGAAAGTGAGTGATTCCCAAAGGAAAAGTGGGCTGCTGCTATTGGGAGATGTCATCCATGCGGGGAAGGCAAAAATGACTGACCAGTAAGACTCCTTGTGAAATCTGTGTAAGCATCTCTCCTGTCCAACCCTCATGTCTCCATCCACCTACCGATATCCTTGGAGATTGTCAGAATGGGGAAGCTCACAGTCTCACACTCCAGAAGACAGAAGCAGTGTTTCTCATGTTACACACGGCTTTAAACCTGCAGGAGAGGTAGGGGGACCCTGTGGACATCAAGCCAGTTGCAGGAACCTTTGGAATTGAGAACTGGGTAACTCAGCTTTTCTTGATGCATGGTGAATGGCACTGAAGCAATTTTACTCAGCTCTCCTCCAAAGGCAGCATTTCTTAAATCCTCCAAATGCTTGTCAGTTTCTTTAGAATGCGTTTTATCACAGTATCATAGACTGTAAGAGCTGGAAGGCAGCTTGGAAATCTTTCAGTCCAGACTGGTCTCCATTTAGATAAGAAAATGAAGGCTGAAAGCACTGAATCTAGAGAAAGATTGTGAATCCATGCTTTGTGGTTTTATTCCTGTGAATAGCATGTGGAGTTTCTTATTGCTTCCCTTGGTGAATTTCCACATATCAACTCTCCTTTATCTTTTTCCCTATAAAGAAGTTTGTTTAGTTTCCCATGGGGAATAATCTTGGCCTAGATTTCACTAGGTTTTCTAATTCTTGAATTTAAAAATCCTTCCGAGAACTGAGGGTTCTTTGGGAGATGACGGCTCGGTGACATAAGTCACCTGTGAGACACTTTGAGCCCAAAAACTAAGATCGTGGACAGCATTCCTAGTTTTGTGACAAACTGTCCCTACTTGACGTGTTTGCATCTGAACCTCTGAAAGTGTCATCTTATAAGCATCCAACATGTAGGGCTCATGATGGGGCATCTGCTCCCAAATGAGGACTTGCTGGGCTGGATGAGGAATGTGAATAAGTGTCCTGATTAAAATATTTTATTTTTGGCTGCTCTGGGTCTTCATTGCAGCATGCGATCTTTCTCTAGCTGCAGCAAGCAGGGGCTACTTTTCACTTAGGTGCATGGGCTTCTCACTGTGGTGACTTCTCTTGTTGGAGAGCACAGGTTCTAGGTATGTGGGCTCAGTAGTTGTGACTCACGGACTTAGTTGCTCTGTGGCATGTGGGATTTTCCTGGATCAGGTATCGAACCCGTGTCCCCTGCATTGGCAGGTGGATTCTTAACCACTGGACCAACAGGGAGGTCCCTGATTAAAATCTTGAATGTTAGATCCAAGTAGCCTTGCATGCTAATCCAGGCTCTGTCAATTACATAGTGTGTGAGCTTGACCAAAATTACTAAATTTTGATGAACCTAGGTTTCTTTACATGGAAAATGAACAGATTCATACAAGACTATGTCATTAGGTTGTTGAGATGATGAAATGAAATGAAATGCATAAAAGCACTTAACACACTGCCTGGAAGATTCTAAGCACTCAATGTAAATGTGGCTGGGATTGTTGTTGCTATTAACAATGCTTGTATCATTATTCCAGTAACATTGAATGAGAGCTTGGAAATGATATTGTGTAACTCATTCAAGATCAGCAGCCATTCAGAGTAAAGTATGTGTGGTGTGGATTTTGTGAAAAATTGACTCTAGTTGGTCCAACTCCCACTCTGTCCATCTCTCTTTGGAGTCCCCGAAATGTAGACATTCTGCAGTTTCTGTCAGAACACCCCTTTATTTTATCACGTAGTTTTGGTAACTTGTACATGATCCTCTGACTTCATTGACTAATTCTGATACTCTCCTGTCCTTCAATTCAATAGATTCTTTGTTTGATCAATACCTCTCATTCCACAAGGACTCGGTGAAATAACACAGGTAAAGCCTTTAGCCACATGGTTGGTACATGATCACTAATAATTAAATGTTAGCTACCAGTGTTACTTTTCTGACCACTCCTGGAATAATTGTCAGCACCAGGCACAGGGGTAACAATGAGAGTAACAGTGATGACGAGGGGTTATCTGGGGCCACCAAGACACACTTCTTATCTTTTTGAAAAGACTAAGCCTGATTCACATTCATCATCCTTTTTTTTTTTTCTGACAGAAGAAATAATTTATTAGATCACCTTCTCATTCCCCTTTTAAGACCAATTAGATCCAATTCTTTACCAACTGTTGCCAATCATTTCATTTTCACTAATCTGGATTGGTGCTTCAAACAGATCTTAGGGGCCAAAAGTCATCCATTCGAGAGGCAGGATTTCCCACATGTAAGTTTAATTTCATCATCATTGTCAGTTTCCAGAGCACTTTGTCAAATATCATTTAATCCTCAAAATAACTCAGAGTGTAAGCATATTGCTCTCCCTGTTTTCAAAGGATAGTGCCAGGGAAGAATTAAGTAACTTGCTCAGTGCCAAAGAGAAGTAAACATTTAATCTTTTCAGATCAAAGTTTTTTCTGCCATATCGCAGGAATCCTCCTGAGGTTTAATGTAAGTTGTCCACATGGAGGTGAACATGCACTCTTTATGTTGGCCTGGGGACTAATGTGGGGAGAAAGCAGGACATTGCAGAGACACGGACATTCAGCAGATGTGGAGCATGTGGGCTGGGCCATTAGCTGTAGGAGTTTAGTTGGCATCTTTTACTGTTACCCTCAAAGGTCCTTCCACTGGCTAAACTCATTGCTTTCAGGTTTGGTCCCAACTGTACCTCTGCATAATAGCTGTAGAGGGTAAAGCAAGGACAAATCATAAAGAATATATTTTTTATATTAGGTATATCTAGGCTTCGAACAAATCACGTACCAGCTATGTGATCTTGGGCAAAGAAAATGTTTCTAAGCCTCAATTCCCACATCTGCAAAATTAAAACAGAAAAACTTGGGCATACATTCTATGTTATAAGAAAGATTAAGTTAAATTATCTGATTTATGTAAAGTGCCTGGGAAAGAGTAAGTCTGAGTAAGTTCAGCTGACCATCATCACTGCCTTTAATATTTCAAAAAGCAGAGCCCTTGAAGCATGAGAACTAAGCAGGGAAATGTTAAGTTCTTCAAACCTAATCATAGGCCCTTACTTCTCACTGTTCGTATGATCTTGTCATTGCCCTCAGATTCAATTACTCACTTTACACTAATAATGTCTAAATGTATACTTTGAACCCCAGATATGCATATACAACTACTTGATTAATATTTCTTCCTTGATGCTTCAAATTCACTGCCAATTCAATATATCTAACCCAGAGTTCGTAATCTGCTCCCAAACCGGATCTTTGTTAGTTTGCCTTTCCCAGTGAATAGACACACTCTGTCTGGTTTTGAAGGCCAGGAGCCCCAGGGTGTCTCTGATGGGCCCTCCCCAATCCACTGTATCAGAAAGCCCTTACTATGCTGCTTCCTCCGTAAACATTGAATCTGTCTGTTTCTTGCCATGCCCACGCACCATCTGGATCAAATATACCACCATCTCTGGTCTGCTGCTGCTGCTGCTAAGTCACTTCCGTCGAGTCTGACTCTGTGCGACCCCAGAGATGGCAGCCCACAGGCTCCCCCGTCCCTGGGATTCTCCAGGCAAGAACACTGGAGTGGGTTGCCATTTCCTTCTCCAATGCATGAAAGTGAAAAGTGAAAGTGTCTGGATCCCTACAAAACCTCCTAGTTGACTGCTCTGCATCTTCTCGGGCCTCTTCCAGGCCAGCCAGAGCAGTTTTTTGAGCATCAGTTATCCCATGTCCTCCCCATGCCATCCCACCCACAAACACCTTTTCTGTGGTTTCCCATGGACTTTTCCCAAGGTAAAACCTGCTCAGAGACACGGCTATAAGGTCTGTCATGATCTGCACCCTGGCTGTCTTTTGGGGACATTTTCCATCATGTCGTCCCTTGTGTTTTCTCTGCTCAGACAGACTGATCACCTGGTCTTGTTTCCCATTGACTGTTTCTTTCATGGGTGCTTCGTCCATGACTGTCCTTCCTGGAGTACTCTTATACCCTATTTTCACCTAAACTGTATCTCTTCCTAATTTAGACCTCAGTTTGAAAACTTCTTTGACCTTTATCACAAGTTCAAATATCCCTTTTATAGGCTTCCTTGTTATTTCAAATCTGTTGCTATTGCATAGCACTTGGCAGAGTTGCAATTTTACGTTGGATTGTATGATTTTTGTTTCATATCTGTCTGCCCAGACTAGAGTCTTCAGCAATTTCACTTATCACCAGTTCCTAGTAACCAGCATGGTGCCTGGCACTGGTAGTCAGTGACTACCTATGGATTCCTATGAGTGAGAATCCTCAAGGAGGATTTATGTTTCTGAACCATGAATCCAGATCCATTGTTCTGGTTCATGGACCTCTAAGCAGCAGTTTATATATCTCTAGCTCATATAAGCAGTGCTTTCCTGCTAGTAAGTGTCACAGCTGGTGTGTGAAACCAGGTCTTCCGTATGAAAAGGAAGAATCTTGAGTCTAACATGCAGGCTTACTGCTCCCTCTTGCAGTCTGTCCAAGAGAAGAAGGGGGAGGAGGGGCAAGGGCCTTGCCCTGGGAGCAGTTCTGCTCCAAAGTCTATGATCTAGAGCTGGAGGTTTAGAGATGTGGATGAGTAAATGATTCATTGGGAAATGACTCAGAGCCTTGTGAAGACTTTAGAAGACATTCTTTTTACTCCTGGCTGGTCATCTATAGGACTGAGAAACAAATGGAATGATAATGAAATATATTTTCTACCCTTGTTTGGCATCAACTGAGTTTCAGTGAAATCTTCTCTTCTATAAAGGGAGAAAGTAGAATTTCTAGAGCAAGGGCAAAGTCATATCTCCTCTTGTCCTTTCTACTGACCCAGATTTATGTTCCTAACTGCTTACTCACTTTTGATGAACAATGTTCTGGGTAGAACCCGCATCCATATGTTTCTCTGATTTATCTCTTCTCTGCTTTCCTGCCGCCACCCTCACAAGATCCTTGTCACTTCAAGCACTGGGCCTGGTTTGAATGTTGATAATACTGGGGCTCAAGCATCAGATTGTCCCTTAGCAGATTTATTTCTTCTCTGAAGCAGAATTATCTTCCTTATGCAGATAAGAACCTACAGTGGCTCCCTGTGACCTGCAGCTGCAACATGAAGCTCTTCTCTTTGGTCTTCAAGGGACTTTGGGACATTGTTCCATTGTCTTTGCTCCTGTTCTCCTTATTGTGTGCTATGAGAATTTTTCCCAATTGTCTACCATTGCTGAACTCACTCCTTGAGCTCTTACTATGGGATAGGCCGCATGTCTCACACTGGGGTGAAGCACTAGCGAGTTATCAGTCATAGCACCTTCCCTCATAGACCTATGTTCCATGAAGAGACAGACATTTAAATAACTCCAGGAAACCAGAATTGAAAGAGACACGTGTACCCCAATGTTCATCTCAGCACTGTTTATAATAGCCAGGACATGGAAACAACCTAGATGTCCATCAGCAGATGAATGGATAAGAAAGCTGTGGTACATATACACGATGGAGTATTACTCAGCCATTAAAAAGAATACATTTGAATCAGTTCTAATGAGATAGATGAAACTGGAGCCGATTATACAGAGTGAAGTAAGCCAGAAAGAAAAACACCAATACAGTATACTGACACATATATACGGAATTTAGAAAGATGGTAATGATGACCCTGTATGCGAGACAGCAAAAGAGACACAGATGTATAGAATGGACTTTTGGACTCTGAGGGAGAGGGAGAGGGTGGAATGATTTGGGAGAATGGCATTGAAACGTGTATACTATCATGTAAGAAACGAAGTGCCAGTCTATGTTTGATACAGGATACAGGATGCTTGGGGCTGGTGCATGGGGATGATCCAGAGAGATGATATGGGGTAGGAGGTGGAAGGGGGATTCAGGATTGGGAGCTTGTATACACCCGTGGTGGATTCATGTCAGTGTATGGCAAAAGCAATACAGTATTGTAAAGTAAAATAAAGTTTAAAAAAAAAAACAAAAAAAACCCACTCCATTCCCCATCGCTTGCCTAGTCAAAATAGTAACAAGTGCTGCAAAGAGGAAAGGAGTGCTAAGATGTGTTAGAAGAGACCCCTCACTTAGGAAGGAGAATCGGGGAAGGCTTCTTTGGGGGAAATGGTGCTGTTTATTTATTTATTTTCCGTGTGTTTCTGTTTATTTATTTATTTTTGGTGCTGTTTAATCTGAGATCATTCCCTATATTCATTCCTAGTTTGTATCTAGCTCTGTGTTTTTCTTCCTCCTAGGAAAAATATCCTTTCTTCCCTCTCTCTCCCTAAAAGCTCTCCATTCCTTTAGAGCAACTTGTTAGGTGAGTTGACTAAAAATCACTGTAGTTAAAAACTCAGATGCTCCAATCAGGCAGAGCTGAAGTCACATTCCATCTCCACTATTTTTATGCAGATTATTCGCTTTGCTCTGTGTCATATTTGCTCAGCTGTCAGATGAAGATTGCAGCGCATTCCTCTCAGGACTATGCTGGGTGTGAAGTGCTTAGCCCTGTGCTGGCACTTAGTAAATGCTCAGTTAATAATGGCCAACAGCATTATAACGATTGCCTCCTGGGTTGGTGGCTCGTGCCTGCTTCCTCCTCTTTACCTTTTAGTCATTCCACAAACGTTAGCCAAGTATAGTGCTGGATATTAGGGATACATCAACAATTAAAATAGCCCTGCCCTCAACCCTGAAAGATCCCCTTTGGTCTCTGCTCCACCCCGTCTTCAGGACTAAGCCCACTGTTAGGTGTGGGCTTGAGAGCAACCTAGCCCCCAAAGTGGTGTGACTCAGCACCCAGTCCCCCAACCACCCCAGAGACTTGCTTCTGAAAACTCTCACTCTGCATGGTGCCCTGTGCCTGGATCCCTTCCAGGGTTACCCGCCTCTGCCTGGGTTGCTCCCACGCCTGGCAGCAGCCTTTTGCTTTCTGGATGTTCCTCATCCCACCCCCTCACCCCCTCCTACCATCAACACATGGCTGGGCTCATGGAAGGTGGCCAGGAAAGACCAGTCCACTGGCTGTGCTGAGAACCAAGACTGACATCTGTCTTCAGGTGCTGCTTCCCACTCGAAGCATCCCTCTGGTGTGTGTATGTTTTCACCAAGCACATCCTGTTGACTTGTAGCTTCATTCCCGAGGCCACAGACCACACGGTGGATGTTAGCGACCACAAACTATTCTGCTATCCCCATCTCAAGCTCACCGCGCATGTTCCTGGGCCTCCTGGTCTACCACTGATGAGAACTAACTTCGAGCAGAGCAGATGGGCTTGAATCTTCATTTGTGGGGGCAGTGCCTGTGTGTGTCTCCTGACTTGGGTATCTAAGATATCTAAGATAGAGTTGGGGATGATGGATTTTGCATGAGAACCAGCTTGGGGTAAGGCCACAGTGTTTAAATCTCACTGAATAGCAGATTCTTTTTTAAACAAATGAACTCTTGATTGGAGTGTCAAAATACACAACAGGTAAAGGGACTCTGTTCTGAATGAAGGAGGGTGGATGTTGAGGCCTGGAGTATACCTCCCTTCCCAAACTTAGGCTGAGTTTGAGACCCATCTGTGTCACATGCTAACTTAGGAACTGGGGAAAACATTCCCCATCACTTGACTTCAGGTTCCTCATCTGTGATGTGAGGATTTATTCACTCATCCAGCCAAGCTCTTAACACCTGGTATGCACTGGGCACTGTGCACAGCTGGAACCACCGTGATGTGCAAAACAGACATGGTCCCTCCCATCACAGGGCTTCCCCAGGGCAGAGGGAAGCAGGCACAGGCACAGACGTGGAAATGGAACCTGTGACACGTGTGGTGAAGGGAAGTTATATTGCCCTGGGAGGGTCCCATGGGCCAAGAAACAAGAGTTCTTTGATGCTAGCCTTTCTCACCTTATAGGTATCGTGTGGTTAAATGAGATAGTTTGGGAACTCTCTGGCCTCACACACATGTAAAAACTGCCTCTTGGCTCAAATGTTGCCTCCTTTGACAGCAGTCCCTCATCCTCCACAGTCTAATGGAACGCCACACTGTTGGCTCTCACGAAATCCCTCATTCTTCCCTGATAGCCTCAGTTGCAATAATTAATTATTTACTTAGCATCTGCATCCTCTCTGAGGTCAGAAGGATAGGCATTGTGTCAGTCTTTATCTGTCAAACCCCAGTCCTGAATATTAATATATCTGAGTAGAGGCTCAATAAGTATCTACTGAATAAATCAATACAATGATTAGAGATGCTGCTGAGTTCTAGTAGGTGAAAAATCTGAGCATTCTGCAGATTTGTGAAATGTCTCAGTTGGGGGTTTAGAGACTATTAGACCAATCTCATCTTACTGGTGGGAAAGTAAGACTCAGGGAGGGGAGGTGACCTTAGCTGAGACACACAGCAAATTGCTGGTGCTGTCCAGATTGTGGTTCTCTTGGTTTGAGGTCTTATTCCTGTAGCTATGGCTGTTTTAGCTGAAGCAAGACGAGCTCTTAGAAGCAGTGTCTCTTAAGGTTTAGGTCTTTGCCTCCGTTTTAGCACTCCAGGCAAACAGAGGAGCTCCCTCGACTGGCCCTCTCATCCGGCCTGCTTTTGGGGCCTGGAACGCTGCCATTAAGGATTCCTCACACTGCCTGCTGTTGTGCCGTCTACAAGTGCCTGCTGGAGAAGGCATGTGTGATTGGGAGACGTGGCCAGAACCTTGTTTAGTAAAACATGTATCTAAGTGATTTGCTGCCTGGCATGCAGAATTAATATTAATGTGAATGTTTGTTTCACGAGTGTGAACACTGTAAAGAGAGCAGCGTCAGAAGTGAGAGCTGATGGGCAGGGAGGAGGCCCAAGGTACTTGAACTTAGTGGGATCCAGGGCGCTGCCAAACACACACACAGAACTAAAGGGAGACATTTGTAGAAATGTGGCCTCGGGATGAACATGGGTGGCTTCAAGTTGAAGGAGCTGCGCTGTGTGGAGGCACTGACAAATCAGATGCCATTCAGTCACGTCCTGTTTACCTTCTCCGAGCTGTTGTTGAAGGTCCTGGGGAGCCCAGGCCCTGTGCTGACTGCTGGGAGTGTGGCGAGAGCCAAGAGGGATGGTCCCCCTTCTTGGTGCTTGTAGAGCAGAGGGAAAGACAGGTATCAAGCAAATGATTGTTCTAATGGATGAATGAATAGAAACTTAGGTAATTGTGTGAAGGACTGGGATCCATGCAAGCAAATGATGAGCGAAGCTTGTCCTGACTGGGGTGGGGGAGATGGAAGGGGAATGAGTGTGTGTGTGTGTGTGTGTGTGTGTGTGTGTGTGTAGGATGGGTGGTCAGAGCTTTTCTGAAGAAATAAATGTGAGCTAAAACCTGAAGGATGAGTTGGAAGTGACTAAATGGATGAGACATGAAGAGAAGGGAGAGAGCTCCAGATGGAGGGAACAGTGTGTTAAAAAGCGACAAGGCAGGAGAAAGTGAGTGGCAGGCGCCAGAGGTGGGTGAGGACAGTGGCCGTAGAGGGAGTGAGGGCTGAAGTGGGATGAAACTGTAGTGGGATGAGGCTGCAGATGTCAGGGGTCGGGGGAGGGCCGCACCTAGATGCCCGGTGCTACTCAGCATGGTCTGTGCACCAGGATGGTTGCCAGACTGCTATTTACAAATCTATGATGAGGCAGGCACAGAGTGGAGAGTGAGCTTTTATTGCAACCTGATAGTAATTTTATGCCTGTTAAATCTTGTATTTTTAATGTCTCTTTATTCATTTTTCAGGCAATTCAGTTTTATATGATTCAGTATTTTCAATGGAATGATGTGAGGGAGGCAGTCTCATTGCTCATGGCAGGAAGCTTTTGGTCTTTATCTGGAAGTCACTGAACGATTTTGACTAGGAGTGTGACAACATCAGAGTTGAGTTTTGCAAGGACAGTTCTGGCTGCTGTGGGAGCTCAGAGTGGAGAGGGGCGCAGGATGAACTGGGAGCATTAAGGGCACTGAGCCGGGGCTCAGGAGACTGTGGCTCAGGAAGGTGCCCTCGAGGATGGATTTGGGATTGGGCCGGACTTGAAACCAAGGCGGACTTGTTGGCAGGGGTTTTGGTCAGGCAGACAAAAGAGAACAGGGGAGAGAACTTTGTTTGGACACAGTTTCGTGCATTGGAGGCAGGAAGCATCATTGCTGGGAGTACAGAGGGACCTAAGTTCCCCAGGAGGAAAGGCCCTCATTCCTGCCCTGACCTGGAGCTGAGAGCCCTTGTCTGGGCCAGCAGCAGGTGTGTGTGTATACTGTCTCCCTCGGACCCACCTGGCTATGTGCTATGCCAGAGATAGCACGAGGGAGGTTGTGACCTTTGACAGTGCTCATGAGCTCTCTGCAAGCCTGCAGCTTCATTTCTTAATGAGCCTCTAGCTTCCTAGGGCAGGTGAGTGAGTGGAGTGCTTGGCACACTGGGCTGTGCAGGTAGAGGAAGACCCTGTTCTAAAGACTGGGTTGCTCTTAGTGAAGGGGGCACGGGACTCAGACCTAGCCT
The DNA here is from genome assembly GCF_023091745.1 of Budorcas taxicolor. Classification (NCBI taxonomy): domain Eukaryota; kingdom Metazoa; phylum Chordata; class Mammalia; order Artiodactyla; family Bovidae; genus Budorcas; species Budorcas taxicolor. The sequence continues at coordinate 62,857,768 of NC_068916.1, forward strand.
ACAAAACACCATCATTGAGACCCTTCTTTTTGGACCCTGGGTGCTGTCTAGCCATGTTCTACTGGGGGTGTTGGAACAGTCAGGCAGAGGAAGGGCAGAAATGGTGAGCTTCTCTGTCCTGATCTGTGCCCCTCAATGGCTCCAGCAGACTGGCTTCTCAGAATCCTTCCAGGGGGAAGCTCAATCCTTCTGTGGCTTCCACTCCACTGAGGATTTTTTTTTTCTATCTCAACCATGATACTGCTGTAAATCAAGTTTACTTCTGATCGTAATCCTCAGGCAGTGGCAGCTGGGAAACCTATTCAGGTCTTTGCCAATCTGATCTCAGATTAGATCCTGTTAAGGCAAAGCTAAGAGGGCAACAGACTCCCAGGCTGTCTTCAGAGCAGAGTGGGGCTGGCCTTATCCAGGAGGAGCTGGATGCAGTGTTTACGGGGAAGGTATAGTTCTCTCCCGACATTTCCCCCATTCACAATGCTTTTACTCCTGGAGGAGTATATGGATTTAGAATTATAGAATCATATATTATATGAGCATAAAGATATCATAATAATTAGCTGCTGCTGCTAAGTCACTTCAGTCGTGTCCGACTCTGCGACCCCAGAGATGGCAGCCCACCAGGCTCCCCCATCCCTGGGATTCTCCAGGTAAGAACACTGGAGTGGGTTGCCATTTCCTTCTCCAAATAATTAGCTAAAAGATGGCAAAACCCAGGTCTCTACTCCCTTCTCTCTGTAGGAAAGACATCATGAGTTAATCCCTATATCCTATACAGCCTCAGAAAACTTCTCAAGACACCCCTCCAAGCAGACGCTGCCAATAAGTTGGAGTTAGCACGCAGTTTGAGGGGATTTGTGTTAGTATTCTAAGGCTGCCATTACAAAGTACCACAAACCAGGTCGCTTAAAACAATAGAATTTTTTCTTTTTAAAAAATTGATTAATTTTAATTGGAGGATAATTACTGTATTGTGATTTTTTTTTTTACCATACATCAACATTAATCAGCCACAGGTATACATGTGTCCCCCATCCTGAACCCCCCTCTTACCTCCCGCCCCATCCCTCTGGGTTGTCGAGAGCACCAGATTTGGGTGCCCTGCTTCATGCCTTGAGCTTGCACTGGTCATCTGTTTTACACATGGTAATATACATTTTCCTGTGCTTTTCTCTCAAATCATTCCTGCCGTTGCCTTCTGCAACTGAATCCAAAAGTTTGCTCTTTACATTTGTGTCTCCTTTGCTGCCCTGCATGTAAGATCATCAGTATCATCTTTTTGAATTCCTTATATATGCATTAATATACAGTATTTGTCTTTCTCTTTCTGACTTACTTCACAGTTCCAGAGACTGGAAGTTCAAAACCAAAGTGTCTGTAGAGCCATGTTCTCTCTGAACCCCTAGGGAAGAATCCTACCTGGCCTCTCCAGCGTCTGCTGCTTTCTGGTCATCCTTGGTGTTCCTTGGCTTGCAGATGAATCTTCTGAGCTGTGTCTGTCTCTTCACATGGCTTCTTCCCCATGTGTCTGCCCACTTTATAAGGATGTTAGCCACTGGATTAGGGCCCCTGCTCATCTTGATTGGTTATCAAGATGATCTTAACTTGATAATATCTGCAAAAGTTCCATTTCCAAATAAGGTCACATTCACAGGTTCCAAGTAAACTTGAATTTGGGAGTCGGTGGGAGGGGCATTAATCTTTCCAATACAAAACTTAATGCTATCCAGAGCCCCGTGTATTTTCCTGCCTTTTTTAAAAAAATCTTCCTATTTTGTATATGAGAAACCTGAGGCCCAGAGAGGAGAAGGGAATTGTTGAAAGTCACTCGGCTATTAACAACTGGTCCAAGATGAGAACTCAGAATCCCAGACTGCCAGTCCATAGTCCAGTGTTTTTCTGCTTGTATATTTGAATGAATCATTAAAATTAATATTTCTTCCTTATCCTGGGAGAGATTTGCATAATCTAGTTTCATGGCTTGTGAAACTTTAGCCACAAGGGTAAGCCAGCGGGGCATGTAGAGATGGTGATTCTTGCTTTCCACTTATGGTGCCTTCTAGAGATTGTGTTTTAAAGGAAGTGCTGCTCAGTGAAGCCTCATGTGCTAAAATGACTCTAGCCTGGATCCCAGCACCACTCTGGATGCACGAGAATAGATGCTTAGTGGGTATTTGGTGAATTTAATGTGTAACAAGTGCTTGATAAATGAGCAATCCATGCATCTGTTGCTCTTGTCTGTTTTGGATACAAGTAGAACCTTGGAATGAGAAATCTGGCTCAGGAAAGGTGGAGAGAACTGAAAGTCTCTCTAAACAGTGCTGAACATGCAGATCAGAGAGAAACGTGCAGTGACAGAACTTGGGGCTTACTCTGCCTATTCATTAATGACATGCTCATGAAGACTCCAGCTTCCATCGATGGAGACTAGAGAGCAAACAGAACACTTTCTTTTGGGCTTTGTATAAGGCACAGTGTTAGATGCTTCAGAAGCATCTTTTACTTCATTTTCTTAGCTCTGTGAAGTGGATGTTATTATTCTCACTTTATAGGTTAGGAAAAAATAATTTGTTCAAAACCACATAGCTAATGATTGTTGACTGAAACCAATTCTTTATGACTCAAACCTATTTTATTTAAAAAATTTACACCCAAGTGGAATGTGGGTCTTCCATTTTAGAAGCACAGTATGAGGAGTTCTGAGTTTGCAACAAAATTTGGCTTGGATGAAGCTATTTCTTTTGACTACCTGTAGAACTATCAGGTGTCATTGGAATATGTTTAAAAACTTTTTTGTTTTGCTTTATCCCTTAGAAATTCTCATAAGACAGTGCCATAATATAGCTTTTGCCTTCATTAGATAGTGTGATCTTCAAAATTATATAGTGGGGCAGCAGAATAGGGGGAATAGTACCCATTTATAGGTGAGATAGTCAAGGCTCAGAGAATGAAAATGACTTGGATGAGGGCACATTTGGAGACAGTGGAGAAAGTAGGCACTTGGCCAGGTCACCTGACCCCCAGGCCAGTGCTCTCTCACGTACTCAGTGATGCCCCTGTACTTAGGTGTGTGTGATGGGATTGTTTCCCCTGACCCCATTAGTCTTGCACTGGGAACAGTGGGATTCACATGCACAATTTAGGGTAAAATGACTCCATCCTTTTATGCATCTGTCCAGCCACCCATTCATTTATCTCACCATCATTCATAGTTATCCATCTCCCATTACTCAGTCATCCATCCAATTCATCTGTCCATCTGTCTATCAGTCTTTCACTCATCCTTCACTGAACCAGCTGTTGACCCTCTAAGCATCCTTATCCACTGTCTTCTCATAGTTCATAACAACATGTACAGTCTGACCCCTAATCTGTGGAGTGAACCAAAGTGTACATAAACAAAGGATGTCAAGAGATGACATGTTCCTGGGTTTCCGGATGTTAGTAGAAGGTAGAGACCTGTCTACTGAAAGCTGTACTACAAGGCAGACTGGATTCATTTAGGGTCTTACCTTACCATAAGGTTTAGAGAAGGGAGTGCTTACTTCTGGCTTGCAGGGCCTCAGGATGGAGGGGTTATGTGATCAGAATCTCCATGCAAAGTAGTGTTTCTTAGGGTGAGTTCTCCAGGCATTGAAATCACATGGGCTGATCATTCAAAAGAAAAAAGTAGATTTCCTCTTCTACTTTTACTGAATCAGAATTTCTAGGGGTAGGAAATGGAAAAATGCATTTCTAATAATGCCCCTTGGGTGACTTTTAAAAAAGCTTTATTGGGGTATAATATGCATGGTAAAACCCTGTTTTAATGTACAGTTCAACCATTATTAGAATCTTTACAAAGTTGTACAGCCATCACCACCATCTTAATTCCTTAGCGACTTTTAATTTTCACACTGAAATGGATCAGCTATCCAAGAGAGGTCTTTCCAATCCAAGGAACCCCTTAAGCAAATGGGTAGGGGGTGGTGGCTGTAGAGATTGTTTGGGAAGGAGTGGATAGCCCCAACATGCTGGGTTTAAGATGAATAAAAAGGGAAAAGAAATAATGCTAGAAAGAGGTGATGACATTGATCAGATCATTTCCAGAGAGTTGGTTTGGTGGGGAGAGGGGACTGGGTACCTATAGTCTAAGGTGAAGTTGGGGGGGATAGAGAGAAGGGATGGTTAGAGACACAATTCTTGGCTTCCCGCTGTACTACAGAAGAAACTCCACAGGACCCCCAGACAAGTTGGATGAGAGCCATTTTGCTGAATGATCGATTTGCCAGATGAAGAGTTCACTGATGCACTGAGGACACTTGATCTTGGCTTGCTTGGGGCTTTACCTGTGAATGCGCAGACTTTCTCTGATGAGAACTTCACCGTCTTTCAATTGTCACTGATTCCCCATTCCTGCTCCATACTCTCTGCCCCATGTCCCAGCTCCTGCTTGTCCCCCTATATCTGCTCCTTCTGCTCATTCCCAGCAGGTAAATTGGCAGTGGTCGATTCTCTTAGAGTGAGCTTTGGGATTTTTCTGACAGCTTAGTATGAATAGGTCCTTTGCTGAATTGATTTTCAATGCGTTGTCTTTTGCCTATTGGCTCTCAGGCCCAGACACTTGGCTCTGAAATCTCCTTTACTGCTCTGTGATTTCTGTATTGACCTCTGAGTGCTTCCCTTTCTCCTGCTCATAATGAGAGAGCCCTCAGCCATCCTCAGCTGGTCCCAGGCCTCAAGAAGGAAGAATAGTAATAACTGATGAACTTCTTTGGCCTCCTTGAAAGGAATGGGTGAGGTAAATGGAAGGCGTTGCTATAGTTATTATATGATACCACATATATTGGTTTTTCTCTCGAAATCATTGCCTGGGGCTCTGTTTGGAAATTGGTTCTTACCCTCCTTGCTCTTACTGCAGCCTCCCGTGCTCTCGTTCCATATTTAACTTTTCTGCGATTCAGCACCTGCTCTGTTAGCACACTTCCCTTCCAGGCTTTTAGCGTGAGCTATCTGTATTTAGATTTGCCTAAAGCTGAGGGGGGCTTTGGTTACCTTCACAGCCAGGCCTTTTAGAACTTCCCCTTACTCCATGGAGGGGAGACTAAGGTACCTAGACCCCAGAAAGACCACTCCTCATACTCTATTTAATGTAGTGATTAAGAGCCCAAATTCTGAAACCAGATTCATGGCTTGAATCCTGTCTCCTGCTACTTATGTGCTGTGTGACTCTGGACAAGCCCCTTAACCTCTCTGTGCCTCCATTCCCTCATCTGTAGAACAGGAGCCACACTAGTACTAACCTCACAGGGCTGGAAGCAGGATTAAGTGAGTTAATGTGCGAAAAGCACTTAGCATATTGTCAGACACACAGCCAGCCCTGTGGAAAGGTTAGCTGATGGTGTTTCCTAGCTCTGTAGTTTTATTTCCTTTTTGACATGTCAGGGTTGTGTTAAGGAGCCTGAACTCTGTTCCAGGCACAATGGCTAAGTTGCTGTGTGACTTGAGTATGTGATTTCTCTGAAATTCAGCTTCCTTCTCTATTAAATGAGACTAATAGTCTTCAGCCTGCTCTGCTCACTGCCTGGGGTGACTCAGGATGAAATGCCTCGATGGGCATGAATGGGCTTTGTGGATGTTAACACTTTGCCTGCAGGAATGGTGACAGGGTGCTAGATGTTCTGTGAAGGGTTGTCTGTGTTAAGATCATTTCTTAGAAAGGGCTTCTTGCTCTCAGGGAGTAAGAGTCCAACGTGGAAACAGTGCGATCCTGATTACTCTGAGCCCCAGTTGGCTTAGTCCTTACATGTGGTGCCACTTTGAGATGTTGTCTTTCTGGGGTCTCCTGGGAAAACAGTGGTTACACTGCATGTCAGCATCAGGGTTCCTGGTTGCAAACAACAAAAACCAACACTTGCTCATTTAGACAGTAAAGGGCATTATTAAATGGTACTGGGTAGCTCACAGAGTGTTCTGAAGCACAAGAGGACCAGGAGGCTGTGAAGCCAGGATCAATGTCCAAAGTGACAGCAGAGCTGATTCAGAAAGGATGCTATGGGAGCTGCTCCCACTCACACTCACATAGGGCAGCTGTATCCAGAATGTGGCACCTGAAACTGGGAGCTCATTATGACCTGGAAAGCTCTTATCACTGCTCTGCCCTCCGGCGTGACTTCATTCTCTCCAACCCCTGACTAGCTTTTCTCTTGGTCAGGGACTGTGGCCATGGAGAGATCTGTATCCATCTCTTTCAAGCTCTACTACATCCCATTCGATTCCCAGTGAAGAAGGGATCCCAGGAAAAAAACTGGCTCTTGTTGGTTGAGCTTAGGGCCATTGTCCGTTCTTGGACCGGTCGGGATAGACCTTGGTGATGGGGTGTCGTTAATTGGCCAGCCTGACTGCTATGCCCACCCTAGGGAAGGAAACCATGATTGGCAACCCTAGTGGAAGTGCTTGGTGGGAGAGGTGAGAGGAGGAGGGTAGATTTCTCAGAGGCAGGTATAGGGGGTGAGAAGGACTAGTCTAGGCAATACTTTCATAGCCCAGTGCTACTGGAAGATTCGGGTTCTGCCTTCTGGGCCCTTTCTGCTTTCACTGTGCTATTGCCCTAGACCAGGTCCTTGTAACTCCTTGCTACGATTATATCTCCTTATCTCCCTCAGGCTGACTGATCACGTCTCTCCCTGCCTGTAAACTTTCATTGCTTTCAGACTAGATTCTAATTACATACTGTAATACTTAAGGGTTCAATTATTCTTTTAAAAACTTTTTGTAATGATAGATTTCAAATGTAAATGATACTGTATTATAAACATCCATGTACCCATAGTCCAGCTCTAACAGATTTTCACATTTTGCCTTCTTCAGGTTTTTAAGAAAGAAGTAAAAAATTACAAATAGATTTGAAGCACTCCAAGAACCCCTTCTTATTCTTATTTCCCCTTTTTCTTCTCTGAAGAAAACGTAGCATGGTTACCCATTTGCGGGCATGACTTCTGACTTTTCTACATGTTCAAGTCCCGGTACAGTGTCCAGCATTGCTTTGTATGTTTTAGAACTTCATAGAAATATTCATACTATACATATTCTTTAGCCGTTCACTTTTTTCACTGAGTATATTTTTGAGGTTTATTCACATTGGTAGACTGTAGACTTTAGTACATTCATTTTAACCATTGTATAGTGTTTTATTCATCTATCTCCTATTGACAGATTTTACTTTCTTCATTGTTTTTTTTTGCCGCTATGAGCCCTACTGCAGTGAGCATTCTTGTGTAAACCCTAAGGGGTATTCTTGGGAGTGGAGTCACACCAGGGAGGACAGGGAAAGACAAAGTCATAGACCAGCCTCTTCCCCACTGTCCATGGCTAGCAGGTGATTAAGCCCAGGAAATCCCTGGCAAGGCTGTTCAAATAGGATTTAGCAGCTTGTGAAATGGGACTTTATTTCTCTACCTAATCCCTTGCCGGGGAGAGGTCTGGGGTCTGACGTCAGCTGGCTCTGGGCCAGGAGGGGCCGGCAAGCCTAGACAATGGAAAATAGTCGCTGATTATATAGGACTGAGCCTTGTGAACAACAGGAGATTGGCAGGGTGTATCTTTGCTCCCCTTTCTCTCCTGTGAGTCAAGCCACAAGTGGTGTTTACTCTGCTTGGGATAAACGCAGTGGTGAGGAAAAGCACAGAATTTGCAGTCGGAGCACACCAAGTTTGTGCTCCTTCTTTCTGCCACTTACCCGCCGTGTGACAGTGCTCTTTGCTTACAGTCTCTGGATTTCCCTATTTGTAGACTGAAGCTCAGTGATGGCCTCTGCTTTCAGACTCAGGATAACCACACCCTGAATGGTCAAGGTTGCCCTGTAGCTAGAAACCTGGGGTGCACGATGCCACGGGTCCCTGAGGCAGGTCTTGGGGGCTGTAGCCCCATATGTGGCCTCTGAAGACAATATTCGGTCTTAATCCAGCACTCACCCCACCTGCCAGGAACTGAGTCTTTCCTTGGGAGTCTTTACGCCTGACTGGGTACCCATCTAGTCTTTGCCAGGCCTTTTCTTGGTGAGATTGGACCCTAATTCTTACAGAGCCCTTCCCTCTGGCCCTCACCTTGGACTTGGGGCTGTCAGGGACCCATATCCCCTCCTTACCATCACGATTCAAATATTGGCAGCTACTCATGTGACAGCCTTGCTCTAAAACTGGCAGTGAACCAAGCCCTCTATTTGTGTTTCCATGGAGGTTGTATAGGAAGGAGTTGAGACTATACATTTGGAGTCAGACAGAATCAGATACAGAGTCCCAGTTTCTTCACCTTTAGAAAGGTGATAATAACATGTTTCTCCGGGAATTATTATAAAGAGTATCAATATAAGAGTAAAGCTTGCAACATAATGCCTAAGTCATAGTCAGCACTCAGTAAGTTGTAAGTAAATGTGCTGTAAGATGTTGAATGCTCAAGGTAGAAGCAAGTGAGCAGAAGTGATCAGGAACATGGGCTCTGCCATCAGATGGCCTGGGTTTTAGTTTTGGACCCTCCACATCTGTGCTGTAACCTTGGGCTAGTTGTCAAGTTATCTAACCTGTCTGTGCTTAGTTTGCCTATCCCCCAAAGAGGGCAGTGATACTGAACTTGTATGCCTATTAGTGAGAGATAAAGATAGAATCTGTATAAAGCTGTGAGAGCCGGACCTGGCACACAGAAGCACCTAATAAGCATAGCTGCTACATTATGTCAATTATTATTTGTATTACTTTTAATACACATATATGTATATAAATATTTAGGTATATATGCCTTGGACTCTGAGGTTAGGCCTGGCGTGCTGCGATTCATGGGGTCGCAAAGAGTCGGACATGACTGAGTGACTGGACTGACTGGCCAGGGACTCAGGTTACCAGACCGTAACTTGCTTTATTCTCCCCAGACTGGATCTGCTTTCCGTCTTGAGCTCCATTCCAGCGGAAGGCAGAACATACATTCTTGTCAATTCCAGAAGAACTCTGTCGTTTCAGTTCTTTGGGTCTTATGGCTATAAACTCAGGAAACCTCAGATTTCCCCCTCTCCTTCCTTTCCCTTGAAGTTGAGGCTACAGTGTGACCCAGAGGGGCACCCTGTCCCAATCCCGGCTTTGGTCCACCCCAGTGTTGCCTGGCAGGTAGCACTGCCCTGGGCCATCACCTGGGCCTCCCTGTCCTTGACCCCAAGTGGCCCTCTTGTTTCTCTCCTCATGGAATGGCATAGGGTTTGATAGGAGGGGTTAATCTCCTCCCAGAACACCAAAGAAATCGGGAGGTAGAATGGGATGGTTGGGTGGGGTACAAAGCCTCTTATTAGTGCCTGAGATTTCTCATTTTTCCTTCAGCTATTTTCTTCCTACTAATGGTGGAGAATTCTGTAACACAGTAGAGTGGAGGAACATGTGTATGTGTGTGAGAGAGAGAGTGAGCCTGGACCTAATTGTTCTAACCCACTCAGTGGAAAAGGGCAGATCTCAGACTTAGGAGGATGAAGGGGAAAAAGCATATCACATTGTGTTTCACACACCATTCCACCATGAAGATAGTTTCACTATAAGACGGTTAACTAAGAACGGTCACTCTTTATACCATTTTCCAGATGAGGAAAAAAACTCAGAAAAGCTAAGTAACTTGCTTAAGGTCATGCAGGTAGAAAGAAGCGGACTTAAAGCCAGGCCTGGGCTCCATCTCACAGTTGACAGTCTTTCTGCTGGGCCATGCTTTGTCTGGAAGGAGAGCATTGCTTCCCCCTGGCTACAGGCCCTGCTGTTCTCCCGAGCCTTCCTCGGCCACGCCCCACCTCCCTCCCCATCAGGGACTGCCTGAGCCATCCTTGAAATCATGTAATGTGCTGGTCACCAAACATTGGACTGTCCAACTGCCCTCTTGCAGAATAACATCAGGAATGATGTGAATTTTCTCTTCTCTTGTCTCATTCAGACTCAGATTTGCCCATCTCCTGCTTGTTCCCAGGATATTGTCATGTCAAGCATATGGAAACGGTTACGTTTTGTAAATCACTTTTAATCATGAATGAATGTGTATCAATGGGCTAAAGGCTGCTAAAGGCACTAGGCCTTCATCCTCTGGGGTCTGTGGGATGATGGGCATCCTTAATTTCTGCCACCCCAGCTGTCAGACTTATGGTCAGGGACCTCGCTAGTGATCTCGACCACACTTGCTGCCCCTTCTGTGCGACCCAGAACAGAACTCAGTGAGGCTGTATTGATTTCATAGGAAGCCAGGCAAGCATTTTATTTTCCTTTCACTCCAGGTTTGTTGGCTCCCACCTGCGAGATGGCTAAAGGCCATCATTTTTGTGGGGAGGATTAATTAGAATAGATTCCTTTGACTCAGGCTGCCAATAAAACCTGCGGTCCTCGGCTATCGATTTATGATGCTGAGCAGGAAATGATGGGTCTCCTAACAGGCCCCAAGAAAGTTGTGGTGACAGGCATTTTGGTGCCCAGGGGGTTAATCGTGGCAAACAGAAAAGAGAAAAAAGAATGTGTGAGGTGATTGGAGGGGGAGCATGGGGAAGGGAGATGGTACTAGGGCTACCGTGATGCGGTGAATGAGGAGAGAATCTCATTTCCTATGAACGATGTGGTTGAGAAATTGAAAGGGACACCTGTGAACTTTGGAGGCTGAGACAACTGTGAGCAAATTAATAGCTAGATATCTGAGACGTTTGTTCTTATGCAGATAATTGAGCTCTGAAGAGAGAGGTCACTGGTCCTTCAACTTTCCCGTCGTCTCAGAATCCAGATTATGATCAAGTTCTCGCTCTTTCCCCCTCAGGTGACCTGTCAATTTAATTCAATTCAACAGACATTTATTAGCACCTGCTGTGGTGGTGGGAGGGCTAGGGCATGAAGGGGACACAGGAGCAGAAGGCATGCCTCATTCTCTAAAAGGGTTTATCATATGTGGGCAGGCATTTTTAAAAAGTAGACTATTTTTTAGAGCAGTTTTAGGTTCACAGCAAAACTAAGGGGAGGTACAGAGATTTCCTGTATCTGCCCTCACCCCCGCCAAATGCCCAGTCACAGCCTTTCCCACCATCAACACTGTCCACCAGAGGGGGACATTTGCTGCACTTGATGAACCTGCGCATCACCACCACCCAAAGTCCATAGTTTATATCAGCATTCACATTTGGTATCGTGCAGTCTGCAGTTTTGGACAAATGTGTGATGACATATATCTACTGTTATAAACATCACAAAGAACAGCTTCACGTTCCTAAAAATCTTCTGTGCTCTGCCTCCCCATGGACCCCTACCAAACACTGATCTTTTTATTCTCTCTATAATTTTACCTTTTCCAGAATGTCGTGTAGTTGGACAGTGGTTGGACATTGTTGGATATGGCTACAATATACAGCCTTTATACTGGCTTCTTTTACTTCCTCCATGTATTTTCATGGCTTGATAGCTCATCTCTTTTTAGCACTGAATAATATCTCATTATCTGGCTGTTGTTCAGTTGCTAAGTTGTATCCAACTTTTTTGCAATCCTATGGACTGTAGCCTGTCAGGCTCCTCTGACCACGGAATTTCCCAAATAAGAATACTGAAGTGGGTCGCCTTTTCTTTCTCCAGGGGACCTTCCTGATCCAGGGAGTGAAACTGCGTCGCCTTCGTTGGTAGACAGATTCTTTACTGCTGAGCCACCTGGGAAGCCTTTATATGCCTGTACCACGGTTTATTCATTCATCCCCTACTGAGGGGCATCTTGGCTGCTGTCAACTTTTGGCAATTATAAATAAAGCTGCTATAAACACGGGTGTGCAGATTTTGTGTGAACATGACTTTTCAACTCCTTTAGGTGAATACCAGGGAGTGCAATTGCTTGATCATATGGCAAGAGTATGTTTATTACTCTGGCCAGAGACCATGGGATAGATATTGTCAAACATAGTTAGAATAAAGAGTATAATACTGCGGGGTGATGCAGGTAGCCTAGAGACTGACACTGAGGTGAGAGAGAGTTTTTATAGTGGGTGGCGTCTGAGCGCAGCTTTAAATAGGCAGAGTGTTCCAGCAGAGAAATCATCATGAGAAGCACGTACAAAAGACTTTCCTGGGTTCTTTTCTGGAGTACTGTGACTAGAGCTTAGATGTAAGTAGAAAATATAAGGCTGCAAATGTGGTTTATGGTCAATCATGGTGGGTCTGAAGAGCAGGCTAGGCAGCTGGAATTTGCCTTTGTAAGTAGCAGGGACTATTGAAAGTCTTTGAGGAGGAGAAGGTGGTGATTACATGTGATCCAGGAAGTATAGCCCTGTATCCCATATGAACAGGGCAAAAATCCCAAGAGAGGGGGAAAGAAGATATCAGTGAAGATGTTGTCATAATAGTCAGGAGAGAAAAGGATAGGTGTGATGGGGAGGCCAGACATGGGGGAAACCACTCAAACCTCATCAGCAAGATGGGAATGTGTTATTATTGTCTCTGGCATTTGAGGACTGGCAGGCTTAGGAAACTGACGGAAAGGATGCATCAGAGATGTCTGCTAGTTTTTCATCCTGGAATCCTTTTTCTTTCTTGATCCCCTTCTCTCTCGGGCCCTCTCTTTCCCTAGGGAGTTGGCAGCTGTGGGTCAAGCATATCTGGGACCTCAGGGTGCAGGACTGAGTGGCCAGTTTTCAGGCAGGGACCAACAGGTGCTACTTTTCTGCACAGGTAACTAGGCTAGGAGGCTTCCCTGGTGGCTCAGATGGTAAAGAATCCACCTGCAATGCAGGAGACCTTGGTTTGATTCCTGGGTCAGGAAGTTCCCCTGGAGAAGGGATAGACTACCCACTCTAGTATTGTTGGGCTTCCCTGGTGGCTAACGTGGTAAAGAATCTGCCTGCAATCTGGGAGAACCCCATGGACGGAGGAGCTTGGTGGGCTACAGTCCATAGGTAGCAAAGAGTCGGACACGACTGAGCGACTTCACTTCACTTTCCTGGCCTCAGACTTTTGTAAATAGGGAAAGAAATCATGTTCTTTTCTTAGCATATAAAATACTAAAGATGCTTAAACTGCAAGAGGTCATTACATATATGGGAGAAGAATCTAAAAAGGAGTGGATATATGTATATGTATAATTGGTTCACTTTGCTGTACAGCGGAAACCAACAGAACATTGTAAATCAACTATGTTGTTCAGTCGCTAAGTCGTGTCTGACTGTTTGTGACCCTATGGACTGCAGCATGCCAGGCTTCTCTGTCCTTCACTATCTTCCAGAGTTTGCTCCAGTTCATATCCATTGAGTCAGTGATGCCATCCAACCATCTCATCTTCTGCTACCCTCTTCTCCTTTTGCCTCAACTATACTACAGTAACAATTAATGAACAAAGAAAATACGAGAGGTCATTACAACCCTTGAGACAGGCAGCATGATGGAGTCAGACAGCATAGGTGTGAGTCTTGGATCTGTTGCCAGGTTTGTGATGCTGGATAGTCTAACTTCTCCCTTCCTCATTCATCTCCTTAGCAACATGGGGTTAATAACAGGCCCATCTGACAGGTCTGCTGTAGGATGGACTGAAATGATGCATGCAGTGCCTGGCACACTGCAGGTGCTGGAGGAATATTTGCAGTGGTGAGGATGATGCCGTCACGGGTACCACTGCACTGCCAATGCCGGGCTCCCTGAATACTCCTGGGGTAGCTTTGGGTACCAGAGAAGGCCAATAAAACTGCTACTCCCTTTTCTCCTCTTAGCTATTGCCCAAGTTCACGATCAGGTTTGGCGTCTCGCTGCATCACACAGCATCACAGCAATTCAGCAAGGAAGGACCCCTGGGGACATCTAGTCCAATATTTCGTCTGTTCCTTGGACCACTGACCAGAAGTGATCTTACTTCCAGAAATGGTTTGCTCTCTGTGAGGCCCAGTCCACGTGTAGACACTTTTGATGATTAGAGTCCAAGTATATTTGTTAATATCATATTGTGTGTGTGTGTATGTCTGCACATGCATGCACTATACACACCCAAAAAGTAACTTTCAGGGCTATTTCACTGGTATTTTCACTTATACAGGAAGTGAGTTCTTATGAAACATAGACTGTTGACAGGAGAACAGTGATAGAAAAAACCAGTAAGACAAATATTCAAGATTTGGAAATGTAGATGAAGAAGGAAAATCAATTGAGAACGGCTACATCCATAATGAAGTACTTTTTTTTTTCTCCTTAGTGGAGGGATCTTCCAAATTCAATGAGGGAAGCCGACTTCATGCAGCCAGAAGGATTTGGATTAGACAGTAAAGGACTTCCTGCCTGTTAAATGATCAGAGGAAGGTAAGGCTTTTCTTGGTGGCTCCCATGTCCTCTGAGCCAGGCACTCTCTGATCTGAAGCCAGAGGTGCATGAAGGAAATCTGGGAGGTGCTTTCATCTCAGGAATCTGCTAACTGCCAGAACAGGAGGAAGGAAGGAGGGGAGGAAGAGTCTATTAAAATCCACTCTGTTACAGAGAGGTTCAATAGAGAGGCTGGCGTCTGGTCTCAGAGTGACTCATGCCCTTGCTGATGTCCTGACAGCTAGAGGGCCTTGGCTGGCTTGGGTTTCCCTACTTGCATTGGCTCAGAAGGCTCTTGGAGGTGGAGGCCTCCGGCCGGCTTCCAGGTAGACTTGGTTAGCACCAATATTCCCTACTCTGGGTTGTGAGAGTGCTTTGGTTAAAAAAAGAAAAAGCAATACAGTAAAAATCTTGGCTATCTAAAATGCCTCTGGAAATGAAGCATTTTGGATAGTGGAATTTTCCATAAAGCTGAGGAATTTTCCATTTAAGTCGAGACTTTTATTTTGTGTGTTTTTTTTAGATAGATTGAATCAATATAACATTTCTGGTTTACTTGGAGACAACAAATGAATGATAGTTGGTCCATGCCATTAATACCGTCATTCCCTAGGGGGTTAATGAACTACATTGTTCGCCCCAAAAGTAAATGCTGACACCTCTGTGTTTATTGAGCTCCTCTGTCTGCTTTTTCGTTTTTCTGACCCTCCTTGCTTTAGGAGATCTCACCTCTCATTCCTTGTCAGTATCAGTGCATCTGATTCTAGTCCTCTCAGTTTTGCTTTGCGTTTGTCTCTTTTTCCCCATTTGTGGATGATCTTAACCTATCTTTGTCCAGTACCTGATATGGGATCAAAAATTTAGAGGCTCATTAGTTATATTAATTTATTTGTTTAATAAGCAAGCATTGGGCATTTACACTGTAGTAGGCAACATGGTAAGTGCTGAGTATATGATGATGAAAACCTCAGATGAACCGGCTGACTTGCTTCATGGTTTGGAAATTCACTTCTAAAGGAGGCTGGCTCAGCCCTTCCCGCAAGTCCTCTCCTGTCTCACTACCCTCCAGCCTCATGGCTCTCATACTGCGTGTGCCCTGGAATCACCTGGATGACTTGTTAAACACACACATACGCACACACAGCTGGGCTGCACCCTTGGAGTTTCTGACTCTTTCATGAGACCCAGGAATGCTTCCTTCTCATCAGTTCTCACATATGCTGATGCTGCTGGTCTGGGAGGGTCATACGGGAAGCACCAGTTTCGCCACAGGACCTTCACTCTGCCCTTCAAGTGCTCAGACTCACTCCTACGTCCAGGCGCTGGCTTCTGCTGTGCCCTCTGTCTGATCTTGGCCCTGACGGCCTGTGTTCATCCCCTGCTCAGAGACGCCTTGCCCGAACATCCAAGAGAATGTTGTTTTCCCCTTCCCAGTCGCTCAATGTCACACTCCTTGGTTTCATTCCCTGTTAGACTTCTGTCAGTCTCTGCAATTACTGATTCTCTTGAATCAGTCTCAAGGGTAACTGTGACTGATGAAGAGATACTAACACACCGGGACAAAGGATTCACATTTCTTTCATGTAATTAAAAGACGTAAGAGTTTCCGTGCGTGAGGACAGCTACACAGAGCTGAGGCAGGGGTGGGGGGTGGGAAGGGGGAGTGCGGCGGTGGGTGGGGAGCCATGGTTTTTCATTGAAAGTCACAGCCCTGCGGCTGGCGTGTCAGCCGGCTGAGGTGAGGATCCCCTCTGTCCTAGGGGAGCTCCGCCCTGTCTGTTCTTAGGGTCCTGTCACCCTCCAGACTCCTGTTTCCTACAAGCCCAGTTTCCCAGGTGAAACAGCCTCTTGGCAGGATGGAATTCCAGATTTGCTTGCATCTGTCCCTGCGATTTTGTATTTTTATTTTTTGTCTTATCTATCTTGTTGTTCAGTCACTTAGTTGTGTCCAACTCTTTGTGATCCCATGAACTGCAGCCTCCCAGGCTTTCCTGTCCTTCACTAGCTACTGGAGTTTGCTCAAACTCATGTTCATTGAGTCAGTGATGCCATCCAACCATCTCATCCTCTGTTGTCCCCTTCTCCTCCTGCCCCCAATCTTTCCCAGCATCAGGGTCTTTTCCAATGGGTCAACTCTTCACATGAGGTAGCTTTGACTACCTGTGTATCGGAACTTCAGCTTCAGCATCTGTCCTTCCAATGGATATTCAGGGTTGATTCCCTTTAGGATGGACTAGTTTGATCTCCTTGCTGTCCAAGAGATTCTCAAGAGTCTTCTCCAGCACCACAGTTCGAAAGCATCAATTCTTCGGCTTATCTATCTTATTTGTTTGTTTATCTGTCTCTCTCCCAGGTGAGTGAGAGGTGAGGGGATTGACTTACCTCTTTGCTAGTGTTTCCTCAGTCCCCAGAGCCTTGCAGGGAAGGGACATTCCTACTTGTAAGCTCCCTCCTCCTTCCTTCACCTAATGGGGAGGTAAGTATGTGGCTCTTGAACGTAATTTAGTTCTTTCAAGGCCCTGAACACCCACCCTCCAAAGACAGCCCCCTCTGTTACCCTGCAGCTCATTTCAGAGAGTGCCAGGAGGAGAAAGGCAAATGGGAGCGAGAGCACATGTCCTTCCTCCCAATCTTAACGGAGCATGAGCTCTCAGGCAGGAGCCATTTGTTCATGTTCTGCTTTTTTTGTTTTTCTCCCTCTCATTTCCCCTGCTCTGGTGTGTTGCTCTGACTTCAGAGCTGTAATGACAAACCTATTACTACAATAAGACCCCAGAGGGGGAAAATGAGACTAAGTTACCAAGGAAGAAAGAGACTCGGCACCAACCCTGAGCCTAGCCGTAGAGCCTGCAGGCTGTTGAATAAGGGATGTCAGTTCAATTGCAGCTTTCCCCCCTTGGTATGGTACAGATGCATCTGTTCTTTGCTTCTCTGTGTTCTCTATTAGGTTCACAAATTATTTTGCCATAAGATGTTAATAGTGTCTGTAAAAATGAAGCATAATTTTGGAGTGGCTATTCTTGTGCCTTTCACCCTCTTCCCTGGCTGCTCCTTTTTCTAAAGGTTTCTGTATGGGATGAAAAGACAGGGACCATCTCTTGTGGGTTACTTGATGATTCTGGGTTCCTCTCAGAAGCAGGTACAGGGTTGGCACGTCATCCACCTCTGCAGAGTTCCCTGGAAGCACGTTCCGCATTTCTTCTCCTCACCCCTTCTCTTTTGTCTCTGTTGCTTGTCTCAACTGAAGGAGGTGATGAGTAAATGTGGACCTCCCTTCCTGGCTTTTCCCTAGAAAGGCTGATGGATATGTTGTGATGTGTTCGTTTACTCGTATATATTTATTGGAAACCCTGCTAGGTGTCAGGCACTGTGTCAGGCATGGGGAAGAGAATGGTGATGAAGACAGACTCAGGCTCCACTCTCTTGGTGCTTCTGTTCTAACAGGGGAAGCAGACAAAAACAAGTTGACTGATAAGTAGTTATAAACTTGGTGTAAGGCATGAATGAAAATGAATTTGAATAAGATAGTGCATAGTGAGAAAGGTGACATCCTTTCCATGAGGTGGTTAGGAGAGGACTCTGAGAAGTAACTCAAGACCTAAAAACTGAAAATCATCCAGCTGTGTTGAAGACTGAGGGAATAAGCATGTGCAAATGTCCTGAGATAATGTCCTGTTGGACAATTTTAGTAATATAACTCATGTTAGAATTTTTTTTACCCTTTGTTATAGGAAACAAAACCAATTTGCTTGTTTTTATAAAGGGAGGAGGACTCATTTGAAGGATATGATTTGTCAAATTTCTTAAAAAATTCTCCTGAAATTTTAATTGGAATTGCACAGAATTAATAGATAAATAAGGGGAAAATTAGCATAGTTACAAATGTGCAGTAATTGCAGCTATGAACATAACTCTCTCTTTCTTCAGTTCTATTATGCCATTAAATTTTTCTTAAAATAACAGAGGTATATATTCTTCCTTTATTGTTCTAAGCTATTTTATCATTTTTGTTGCTCTTATAAAGTAAGTTTCTCTTTTCTATTGTTACTGCTGGTGTAGACACATGCTATTACATTTTATAGATTTATTGTCAATCTGGTTGTTTTAACAAATTCGATTATTGGTTCTCTTTGTTTCTTGATTATGTTCATTTAAAACATACAGTTTATTGTTGCTGTTCAGTCACTCAGCTGTGTCCACCTCTTTGCCACCCTATGGACTGTAGCACATGAGGCTTCCCTGTCCTTCACTATATCTTGGAGTTTGCTCAAACTCCTGTCTGTTGAATTAGTGATGCCATCCAACCATCTCGTCCTCTGTCATCCCCTTCTCCCTCTGCTTTCAATCTTTCCCAGCATCAGGGTCTTTTCAGATCTGATCAGAGTCTTAGCAGAGCCAATGAGTCGGCTCTTTGCATCAGATGGCCAAAGTATTGGAGCTTCAGCGTCAGTCCCTCCAATGAATATTCAGGATTGATTTCCTTTAGGATTGACTAGTTTGATCTCAGTGATGTTCAAGAAACTCTCAAGAATCTTCTTCAGCACTAATAATGACAATTTTGTCTCTTTCCTTCTAATATTATGCTTTTATCTTTCTTGTCTTATTGATTGGGCAGGGTTTCCCATATTATTATGAATGGTACTGGTGATACTTGAAACCTTATTCTTTTTTTTTAAAACTCATTCTTGATTTTAAAAAGATTTGAAGATTTGAGGGAAATATATCTAAAGGGTTTTCATTAAATTGAATATTAGATGTAGTTCTATGGAATGTAGCTTTTGTCAACTTAAGGAAAGTTCTGTCCTAGTTTTTGGACAGTTTTTCATAGTTAAATAGGTATTGAATTTTATAATGCCTTTTCCTATATTGAGATAAGAATGTGACTTTTTCTTATTTTGTGCATGATTGTGGAAAATGATATTAATGATTTTTTTTGATGTTTAACCATATTTACTTTTCTTGAATAAATCATACTTGGTTATGATAGACTGGAAAAAATTAAAAGGTAACACTTTATTCAAAATTTTCATATATATGGTTAAATGAATAGACATATAATTTTTCTTGTAATTTTCTTTCCTAGCTTTTGGTAGTTTTTATAAGCCTTAAAAATTAATGGAAAATCTTTCTCTCTTTTTTGTTAAAAAATAAAAAACAGTTTGTATAAGAGAGGGATTGCTATCTCTTCCTTGAAAGTTTGTTAGAAGTCGTCCATCAAATCATCCAGTCCTCAGGATTATTTTGAAGAGAAAGAAGTATTTTTATTATCTTCTTAATTTCTTTAATGGATAATTAGATTACTTGAGTTTTATATTTCTTTTTGGTACTAATTTTGGTAATTATGTATAGTTTAAGAAATTTATATGTTTGATTTAGATTGTCTTATTTTATTCATGTATAGTTAAGAATTTAAAAATTAAAAACATTATATTTGATATCAACCTGTGGTTTTAAAACTTTGCATGGTATCTTTTAAATTTTTAAATCAGTCATTCTACAGTTTACCCACATTATTAGTATTTTCAAGCTCCATTTTGAATTTTTTCATTTTTGTTATTAAAACTTTTTTTATTCACTGGTTTCTATATTTAAAAAAATTCATGTTATTCTCTTTTGGTATATCTTATGCTCTTTTATTTTCTTAAGTTGAACACTTAGCTTGCTACTTCAACTTTTCATTGTTTCTGTTAATTATATTTAAAGCTGTGTGTGTGCATGCATTCTTAGTCGCTCGTCATGTCCAACTCCTTGCCAGTTTCCTCTGTCCATGGGATTCTCCAGGCAAGAATACTGGAGTGGGTTGCTGTACTCTCCTCTAAGGGATCTTCTTTACCCAGGGATCAAACTCATGTCTCACAGTAGAGCTCATCTCTCCTGTGTCTCCTGCATTGTAGGCAGATTCTTTACCCACTGAGTCACCTGGGAAGCCCACTTAAAGCTATAATTTTCCTTTTAATACTGCTTTGCCATTTTCTACAAGTTTCAATATGCATTGATTTCACTGTCTTTGATTAGAAAGAGAAAGTGAAAGTCGCTCAGTCATGTCTGACTCTGCAACCCAATGGACTATACAGTCCATGGAATTCTCCAGGCAAGAATACTGGAGTGGATAGCCTTTCCCTTCTTCAGGGAATCTTCCCAACCCAGGGATAGACCAGGGAATCTGCATTGCAGGCAGATTCTTTACCAACTGAACTATGAGGGAGTCCCTAAGTGTTTTATAATTTCATTCTTGGATTTCTCTTTAACTCACGGATTATTCAATAGCATTTTTTTTTTTCATTTTTGTTTGCAGTCACATTGAATTTTTAAGCTGTACTTAAAAATTGTTAGTTTTATTCTACAAAGAGCATATTCTACATAAAGTTGATTCTTTGAGATATTGAAATCTTCCTTTGTGTCTTTTTTTTTTTTTGTAAAAGTTACATAAGTGCTGAAAGCACTGATGCTCTCATTTGCTGGGTGCCAAATTTCACTTATTTTACCAGGTCTAGGTTATTCATTGCATTAAGAGCATCTTCTATATCTTTATTTTTTGTTGTTTTGAGAGGCGTGTGTAAAGTCTCTGATAGTTCTCTATATAGTTCTGTATGATCCAACAGTGAAATATAAAGTCTACTTTTGGAATTTTTTTTGTTTTTTTATTCAGTAGAACCCTCTGTCACATGAACTATACAGAAAGTGTTAGATGCTCAGTTGTGTCCAACTCTTTGTGACCCCATGGACTGTAGCCTGCCAGGCTCCTCTGTCCATGGAATTCCCTATTCCCTTCTCCAGGGTATCTTCCCGATCAAAGGATCAAACCCCGGTCTCCTGCTTTGTAGGCAGATACTTTATCATCTGAGCCATGAGGTACTGTACAGAAGCCTAGTTTAAAAATGGATAAAGGCAGAGCACCCCTGGTTGGAGGGACAACATTATGGATGACTATAGTCCCTCCTTACCATCTTCATTCTGTAGGGATTCTCTCCAAGCCTTACAAATCAGCAGCACTACAGGCAGCTGGCTTTTAAAGCCAATGGGGAAGAGAAGAGAGAACAGACTTGAACTCAGCCCTTTTTCTGTTTTTAATTAGTTTCATCCTCCTAACCAAATTATTTTCCTCTCCATACCATTGAGAGGGTTGAGATAGGTATTTTCTGAAGTCAAGATGTAAAGTTCTCTCATTTTAAATAGGTAATGATCTATTTAGATTAGTGGGCACTACTAAGTGCCCAGCACTATAATCATGTTTGCTTATGTGTTAGCACCAATCATCTCTACACTCTGTCAAGGGGCTTTTCTTCCATTATCTCATTTAAGCTTCAATCACATAAGATTCACTGGAGATGCTACAGGAACAAGATGGTCCCTGTCCAGAGCTCTCTGTCTCCAATCCATTCGGAATGGTTAACAGAAGGGAGAGGAAAAACTTTGTAGTTAAGACTATGGGGCTTGGATTCAGGGCTCAAATTCCATCTCTGCTACTTATTATCATAACGGTGTGTCCTTAGGCAAGCTACATAACCACTTTGAGGTTGACAGTGATTTTCCTCATCTGCAAGATGGTGATAATAATAGTGCCTAGCATTGTGCTTGACACAGAGCTGATGGCCAATAAGTACTAGGGAGTCGTCCTTTAAGAAGTAGAGGTTCTAGCTTGGGAGACGCAAACAACTCTTGGCAAACAAACTATAGAAGACCGTTGTGCTCAAGCATCAGGAGAAATGAGAGCTGGAGCTTCCTGACTTCTAGGCTAGATGTGTAGGTCTCAAGCATTTCCCTAGCACCTCTGGCCTTCGTGGGTATGAACGGCCCTCTACTCAGGCCTGAGTCTCGACGAATGAGAGAAATAGCACAGAAACTCCAGAGACCTTGGCTTCAGGTCTCTCTGCAGGTCTGCTTAAGGCACACCCAGTCCGGGTTCATTACACAGTCACGAGGAGTCTCCAGTACTGAGCTGACCTTGTTAGAACTAATGGATAGTGGGGTAACAGGTCTGTGCGAATCATTAGATGTAGAAAAAGGATCCAGCTTTTCTACATTTAATTTAATTGAAACTCTAAAACATTTATTACTTTGGGCACATGGCAGTAACTTGCATTTTTAAATATCAAAGTGATACTTTCAGCTGTTTCCAAAAGGAAAAATGGGACTGGAAAGGGCAAAGCAAGAAAAAATACTCAGGGGTGGGGGGGGGGGGGGGAGGCGCAGAAATTCTGGTCCAGAGAAAGGAAATTTGGAGTTTTGCGGTCTGTTTTGGTAGAATTTTGGCAAGTGACTCACACAAGTCTCTTTACCTCTTAAGGGTGCAATATACTCAGGGTGAAAAGGAGACTGTTTTTCTTTTTTTTCTTAATTAAATTATTTTAATTGGAAGACAATCTCTTTGCAACACTGTGGTGAAAAGGCCACCATCATTACCATTACCTCTACTGTTCACAAGTGCAGAGAGCTATTCTGAGCCTTAGGAAACTGTCACCTATTTATTCTCTGAAAG
This sequence comes from Budorcas taxicolor, assembly GCF_023091745.1. Lineage (NCBI taxonomy): Eukaryota > Metazoa > Chordata > Mammalia > Artiodactyla > Bovidae > Budorcas > Budorcas taxicolor. The sequence continues at coordinate 62,880,538 of NC_068916.1, forward strand.
TTTATATATCTTGAAATTTACTGTATCCCTTTAAGGGGGTGAGATTTAGGTGTAGGAAGAAAGTATTAGCTAACATTTTGTTACAATTTCTTCCAGGCTGCTCCCCATGCTCCCACACACTTTTTTTTTTTGGACCACAGTTGAAAGTATATGTATGTGATCTTATATCCCTCTTCACCCCTCCTAACTTATGACGCTGTGAAAGTGCTGCACTCAATATGCTAGCAAATTTGGAAAACTCAGCAGTGGCCACAGGGCTGGAAAAGGTCAGTTTTCATTCCAATCCCAAAGAAAGGCAATGCCAAAGAATGCTCAAACTACCGCACAATTGCGCTCATCTCAGTTCAGTTCAGTTCATTTCAGTCTCTCAGTCGTGTCCGACTCTTTGCGACCCCATGAATTGCAGCATGCCAGGCCTCCCTGTCCATCACCAACTCCTGAATTCACTCAGACTCACGTCCATCGAGTCAGTGATGCCATCCAGCCATCTCATCCTCTGTCATCCCCTTCTCCTCCTGCCCCCAATCCCTCCCAGCATGAGTCTTTTCCAGTGAGTCAACTCTTCGCATGAGGTGGCCAAAGTACTGGAGCTTCACCTTTAGCATCATTCCTTCCAAAGAAATCCCAGGGCTGGTCTCCTTCAGAATGGACTGGTTGGATCTCCTTGCAGTCCAAGGGACTCTCAACAGTCTTCTCCAACACCACAGTTCAAAAGCATCAATTCTTCGGTGCTCAGCCTTCTTCACAGTCCAAATCTCACATCCATACATGACCCCTGGAAAAACTATAGCCTTGACTAGATGGACCTTAGTTGGCAAAGTAATGTCTCTGCTTTTCAATATGCTATCTAGGTTGGTCATAACTTTTCTTCCAAGGAGTAAGTGTCTTTTAATTTCATGGCTGCAATCACCATCTGGAGTGATTTCAGAGCCCCCAAAAATGAAGTCTGACACTGTTTCCACTGTTTCCCCATCTATTTCCCATGAAGTCATGGGACCGGATGCCATGATCTTCGTTTTCTGAATGTTGAGCTTTAAGCCAACTTTTTCACTCTCCTCTTTCACTTTCATCAAGAGGCTTTTTAGTTTCTCTTCACTTTCTGCCATAAGGGTGGTGTCGTCTGCATATCTGAGGTTATTGATATTTCTGCTGGCAATCTTGATTCCAGCTTGTGCTTCTTCCAGTCCAGCATTTCTCATGATGTACTCTGCGTATAAGTTAAATAAGCGGGGTGACAATATACAGCCTTGATGTACTCCATTTCCTATTTGGAACCAGTCTGTTGTTCCATGTCCAGTTCTAACTGTTGTTTCCTGACCTGCATACAGGTTTCTCAGGAGGCAGGTCAGGTGCTCTGGTATTCCCATCTCTCAGAATTTTCCACAGTTTACTGTGATCCACACAGTCAAAGGCTTTGGCATAGTCAATAAAGCAGAATCTCACATGCTAGTAAAGTCATGCTCAAAATTCTCCAAGCCAGGCTTCAGCAATATGTGAACCGTGAACTTCCAGATGTTCAAGCTGGTTTTAGAAAAGGCAGAGGAACCAGACATCAAATTGCCAACATCCACTGGATCATGGAAAAAGCAAGAGAATTCCAGGAAAAGATCTATTTTGCTTTATTGACTATGCCAAAGCCTTTGACTGTGTGGATCACAATCAACTGTGGAAAATTCTGAAAGAGATGGGAATACCAGACCGCCTGACCTGCCTCTTGAGAAACCTATATGCAGGTCAGGAAGCAGCAGTTAGAACTGGACATGGAACAACAGACTGGTTCCAAATAGGAAAAGGAGTATGTCAAGGCTGTATATTGTCACCCCGCTTATTTAACTTATATGCAGAGTACATCATGAGAAATGCTGGACTGGAAGAAGCACAAGCTGGAATCAAGATTGCCAGCAGAAATATCAATAACCTCAGATATGCAGATGACACCACCCTTATGGCAGAAAGTGAAGAGGAACTAAAAAGCCTCTTGATGAAAGTGAAAGAGGAGAGTGAAAAAGTTGGCTTAAAGCTCAACATTCAGAAAGCGAAGATCATGGCATCCGGTCCCATGACTTCATGGGAAATAGATGGGGAAACAGTGGAAACAGTGTCAGACTTTATTTTTGGGGGCTCTGAAATCACTCCAGATGGTGATTGCAGCCATGAAATTAAAAGACACTTACTCCTTGGAAGAAAAGTTATGACCAACCTAGATAGCATATTGAAAAGCAGAGACATTACTTTGCCAACAAAAGCCCGTCTAGTCAAGGCTATGGCTTTTCCAGGGGTCATGTATGGATGTGAGAGTTGGACTGTGAGGAAAGCTGAGCGCCGAAGAATTGATGCTTTTGAACTGTGGTGTTGGAGAAGACTCTTGAGAGTCCCTTGGACTGCAAGGAGATCCAACCAGTCCATTCTGAAGGAGACCAGCCCTGGGATTTCTTTGGAAGGAATGATGCTGAAGCTGAAACTCCAGTACTTTGGCCACCTCATGCGAAGAGTTGACTCGTTGGAAAAGACTCTGATGCTGGGAGGGATTGGGGGCAGGAGGAGAAGGGGATGACAGAGGATGAGATGGCTGGATGGCATCACTGACTCGATGGACATGAGTCTGAGTGAATTCGGGAGTTGGTGATGGACAGGGAGGCCTGGCGTGCTGCGATTCATGGGGTCGCAAAGAGTCGGACACGACTGAGCTACTGAACTGAGCTTAACCGAACTTAGAAACATTCACATCTCCTAAAGTTATTAAAATTTCCTCAGGATCGTCATTTTTAATACACATTTCAGATATGCAGATGATACCACCCTTATGGCAGAAAGTGAAGAGGAACTGAAGAGCCTTTTGATGAAAGTCAAAGAGGAGAGTGAAAAAGCTGGTTTAACACTCAACATTCAAAAAACCAAGATCATGGCATCTGGTGCCATCACTTCATGGCAAATAGATGGGAAAACAATTGAAACAGTGATAGACTATTTTCTTGGGCTCTGAAATCACTGCAGCCATTAATTTAAGAGATGCTGATTCCTTGGAAGAAAGCTCTGACAAACCTGGACAGCATATTAAAAAGCAGAGACATTGCTTTGCTGACAAAAGTCCATCTAGTCAAAGCTATGGTTTTTCCAGTAGTCATGTATGGATGTGAGAATTGGACTATAAAGAAAGCTGAGTGCCAAAGAATTGATGGTTTTGAACTGTTGTTTTGGAGAAGAGTCTTGTGAGTCCCTTGGACTGCAAGGAGATCAAACCAGTCAGTCCTAAAGGAAATCAGTCCTGAATATTCATTGGAAAGACTGATGCTGAAGCTGAAACTTCAATACTTTGGTCACCTGATGTGCAGACCTTGGAACACGGTCATTGGAAAAGACCATGATGCTAGGAAAAGTTGAAGGCAGGAGAAGTGACGGCAGAGGATGAGATGGATGGATGGCATCACCAATTTGATGGACATGAGTTTGAGCAAGTTCTGGGAGTTCGTGATGGACAGGAAAGCCTGGTATGTTGCAGTCCATGGTGTTGCAGAGTCAGACAAAACTGAGTGACTGAACTGAACTGATCATTTTTAATTTCTTCCAAGGGCTCGGTTGTAAGGAGGCATCATTATTTACATAATCAATCTCTATTGTTGTACATGGAAGTTAGTTACAGTTTGTCACAATTTTAAAGGATAATATGAACATCTTGGGGCATAAAGCATTTTAAATTATTAAATAATTTTAGGTTATTTCTTTAAGATTGACTTCTATATTTTAAAATATTTTCTGAGTTATAAATATAATATGAGGGTATTTTAGAAGATTTACAAAGGAGGGAGAGATTGAAAAGATTGTCAAAGAAGTTCTGGACACAGGGAACACCTCTATTTTCCAATCCAGACAGCTCTTTGGATGCACAAATTCTCCTCGATGGCACATCGTGAGTTTCTTCCCATGAGATCAAGCCCTGAGCCTTTGGAGTGGGAGCACTGGTTCCAAGACCTTAGACTACCAGAGAACTAATCCTAGGGAGTATTAAACAGTGAGAACTCACACAAAGGAAATCACTTGAATGCAAGACCTGGCATCACTCAACCACCAGTAGCACCCTGTGCAGGATGCCTCATCTAAACAACAAATAAAACAAAAATACAAACCCTATCATCAGCAAATAGGATTACCACCTCTGTCAGGCTGCTCATCAGAGGAAAAACAAACGAACAAACAAACAAAAACTCAGCACAAATCTCAGCTGATCTTTCAGCAGAAACTCTGCATGTCAGAAGGGAATGGCAGGATATATTTAAAGTATTGAAAGGGAAAGATCTACAACTAAGGTTACAGTACTTGACAAGGATCTCATTCAAAATTGATGGAGACATAAAAAGCTTTTCAGACAAGCAAAAGTTAAGAATTCAGTACCACCAAACCAGCTTTACAATGAATGCTAAAGGGACTTTTATAGTCAAGAAATAAGAGAAGAAAAAAGATCTACAAAATTGACCCAAAACAATTAAGAAAATGGCAATAGGAATATAAATATATCAATAATTACTTTAAATGTAAATGGATTAAATGCTCAAATCACAAGACACAGACTGGCTGAATGAATTCAAAAACAAGACCTAAAAATATGCTGTCTACAAGAAACCCACTTCAGACCTAAAGACACATATAGACTGAAAGTGAGAGGATGGAAAATATATTCCATGCAAATGGGAAGCAAAAGAAAAGCTGGAGTAGCAATCCTCATATCAGACAAAATAGACCTTATAATATAGAAGATTACAAGAGACAAGGAAGCACACTACACAATGATCAAGGAATTAGTCCAAGAGGAAGACATAACAATTGTAAATATCTATGCATCCAACATAGGAGCACCTCAATACATAAGAGAGACACTAACAGACATGAAAAGAGAAATTGACAGTAACACAATAATAGTGGGAGACTTAACACCCACTCATACCAATGAACAGATCATCAAAACAGAAAATTAATAAGGAAACACAAGTCTTAAATGATACGTTAGATGAGCTGGAGCTCATTGATATCATCAGGACATTCCATCCTAATGCAGAAGAATACTCCTTCTCAAGTGCACATGGAACATTCTCCAGGATAGACCACATCTTGGATCACAAATCAAACCTTAGTAAATTTAAGAAAATTGAAATCATATCAAGCATCTTCTCCGACCATATGCTATGAGAGTAGATATCAATTAAAGAAAAAAAAAACTGTGAGAAACAAAAACACATGGAGATTAAACAACATGTTTCTAATTAACCAACAGGTTACTGAAGAAATCAAAAGGGAAATTTAAAAAATTCTAGAAACAAACGACAATGAAAACATGAGAAGTCAAAACCTATGGGATGGAGCAAAAGCAGTTCTAAGAGGGAAGTTTATAGCAATACAATCTAACCTCAAGAAACAAGAAAAACATCTAGTAGACAACCTAACTTTATATGTAAAACAGATGGAAAAAGAACAAAGAAACTCCAAAATTAGTAGAAAGAGAAAAATCATAAAGATCCAAGCAGAAATAAATGAAAAAGAAACGAAAGAAGCAATAGTAAAGATTAGTAAAACTGAAAGTTGTTTCTTTGAGAAGATAAAGTTGACACACCTTTAGCCAGATTCATCAAGAAAAAAAAAAAAAAAAAGAAAAGAATCAAATGAACAAAATTAGAAATGAAAAAGGAGAGGTTACAACAGACAGTGCAGAAATACAAAGGATTATAAGAGACTATTATAAACAACTATATGGCAATAAAATTGATAACCTGGAAGAAATGGACAGATTCTTAGAAAAGTTTAGTCTTCCAAGACTGAACCAGGAAGAAATAGCAATTATGAACAACACAATTATAAGCACTGAAATTGAAGCTGTGATCAAAAATTTCCCAAAAGACAAAAGTCCAGGACCAGATGGTTTCACAGGAGAATTCTGTCAGACATTTAGATAAGAGCTAATGCCTATCCTTCTAAAACTCTTTCAAAAAATTGCAGAGGAAAGAACACTTCCAAATTCATTCTACGAGGCCACCATCACCCTGATACCAAAACCAGACAAAGACAACACACAAAAAAGAAAACTGCAGGCCAGTATTACTGATAAACATAGATGCAAAAATCCTCAACAAAATTTTAGCAAGCAGAATTAAGCCACACATCAAAAAGCTCATACACCATGATCAACTTGACTTTATTCCAGGAATGCAAAGATTCTTCAATATATGCAAATCAATGTTATGTACTATATTAACAAATTGAAATATAAAAACCACATGATAATCTCAACAGACACAGAAAAAGCCTTTGACAAAATTCAGCACCCATTTATGGTTAAAACTCTTCAAAAAATATGCATAGAAGGAATCTACCTCAACATAGTAAGGGCCATATATGATAAGCCTACAGCAAATGTTATTCTCAATGGTGAAAAACTGAAAGCATTGCCCCTAAGATCAGGAACAGTATAAGGGTGTCCACTTTCACCACTATTATTCAATATAGTTCTGGAAGTCCTGGCTACAGCAATCAGAGAAGAAAAAGAAATAATAGGAATCTATATCAGAAAAGAAGAAGTAAAGCTCTCACTGTTTGCAGATGACATGATACTGTACATAGGAAATCCTAAAGATAGTATTAGAAAATTACTAGAGCTAATCAGTGAATTTAGGAAAGTTGCAGGATACAAAATCAATACACAAAAATCACTTGCATTTCTATATACTAACAATGGAAAATCAGAAAGAGAAACTAAGGAATCAATCTCACTCACCATTGCAACAGAAAGAATTAAATATCTAGGAATAAACTTACCTAAGGAGACAAAAGAACTATACACAGAAAATTATAAGACACTAATGAAAGAAATCAAAGATGACATAAACAGATGGAGAGATATTCCATATCCCTGGGTAGGAAAAATCAATATTGTGGAAATGCCTATACTACCAAATGCAAATTACAGATTCAGTGTGATCCCTATCAAATTGTCAATGGCACTTTTCACAGAACTAGAACAAAACTTTTCACAATTCACATGGAAACATAAAAGACCAGAATAACCAAAACAGTCCTGAGAAAGAAGAATGGAGCTGGAAGAATCAATCTTCCTGATTTCAGATTATACTACAAAGCTACAGTCATCAAGACAGTATGGTACTGGCACAAAAACAGAAATATAGACCAATGGAACAAGATAGAAAGCCCATAAATAAACCCATGCACCTATGGGTACATTATTTTTTGACAAAGGAGGCAAGAATATACAATGGGGCAAAGATAGCTTCTTCAATAAATGGTGCTGGGAAAACTGGACAGCTACATGTAAAAGAATAAAATAGAACACTTCCTAACACCATACACAAAGATAAACCCAAAATGGATTAAAAACCTAAACATAAGACCAGAAACTATAAAATTCTTAGAGGAAAACATAGGCAGAACCCTCAATGACACAAATCAAAGCACGATCCCCTATGACCCACCTCCTAGAGTAATGGAAATTAGAAAAAAAAAAGTAAACAAGTGGGACCTGGTTAAACTTAAAAGCTTTTACATAGCAAAGGAAGCTATAACAAAGGTGAAAAGACAACCCTCAGAATGGGAGAAAATAATAGCAAATGAAGCAACTGAAAAGGATTAATTTCTAAAATATACAAGCAGCTCATACAACTCAATACCAGGAAAACAAACAACCCAATCAAAAAGTGAGAAATAGACCTAAACAGACATTTCTCCAAAGAAGACATACAGATGGCTAACAAACACATGAAAAGATGCTCAACATCACTCATTATTAGAGAAATGCAAATCAAAACCACAATCAGATATAACCTCACACCAGTCAGAATGGGCGTCATCAAAAGTCTACAAACAATAAATATTGGAGAGGGTGTGGAGAAAAGGGAACATTCTTGCACTGTTGGTGAAAATGTAAATTGATATAGCCACTATGGAAGATAATATGGAGATTCCTTGAAAAGCTAGGAATAAAACCATGATATGACCCAGCAATCCCACTCCTTGGCATATACCCTGAGGAAACCAAAGTTGAAAAAGACACATGCATCCCATTTTTCACGGCAGCACTATTTACAATAGCTAGAACATGGAAGCAGCCTAGACGTCCATCAGCAGATGACTGGATTAAGAAGCTGTGGTACATATACACAATGGAATATTACCCAGCCATATAAAGGAACACATTTGAGTCAGTTCTGATGAGGTGGATGAACCTAGAACCTATTATACAGAGTGAAGTGAGTCAGAAAGAGAAAGATAAATATTGTATTCTAATGCGTTTATACAGAATCTGGAAAAATGGTACTGAAGAATTTGTTTACAGGGCAGCAGTGGAGAAACAGGCATAGAGAATAGACTGATGGACATGGGGAGAGAGGAGGGGAGGGTGAGATGCATGGAGAGAGTAACATGGAAGCTTACATTACCAAATGTAAGATAGATAGCCAACGGGAATTTGCTGTATGGCTCAGGAAACTCAAACAGGGGCTCTGAATCAATTTAGAGGGGTGGGATGGGGTGGGAAATGGGAGGGAGGTTCAAAAGGGAGGGGATGTATGTATACCTATGGCTGATTCATGTTGAGGTGTGACAGAAAACAACAAAATCCTGTAAAGCAATTATCCTTCAATAGAAAAATAAATTTAAAAAAAAGCAAGGGAGAAAAAAAGAGGGAAAGAACCTACAGTTATTATTATTACCTAATGCTTATAAAGGGCATTCTAGGTACCTGTAACTATGTTAAGCACTTTTCATAAATTAGCTTATTAATTGCCATAACAATCATTTGAGATACATACATATATATGTAAATATTTTTGCTATTTCTTGATTAGTTCCTTAGGAAAGAAAATTTCTTAAAAATATATAAATATTTTTGAGATCCTTCAGCTATATTACAAAGTTGCTTTTCAGAGATATGGTCGCTGATTATCCTCAAACCAGTAGGACGTGTGTCCCTCTGTCTGCACTTTCACCAGCACAGCGTTTTATCATTTTAAAAAGTGTTTGAGTTCTGAGTGTTTTCTGCTGCATCATTATACCTCCAAAGACCTTCGAAACTTTATGCTGAGGATGTAAACCTCCAACTGGTAAAATCTCAACAGCTACTTGTGGTAGCAACTAAACTGTTTGTGCTTTGCTGGAGTGGAATCTGGGAGCTGAGTTGAGGACAGGGTGGTATCCGGGAAACAAGTGTGTGCACACATCTCTGGTGCCCAGCTGTCAAGGATGTAGAAGTGCAGGATGCTCCTTGTGTCAGCTCCTCTTGGGAAAAACTCTAAAGAGCTCTAGGAAGATGTGAAACTCACGTTTCTGGTGCGTGTGTGTGTGAGTCTTCAGCCACTCAGGTGACTTTTTATGACCCCCTGGACTGTAGCCCACCAGGCTCCTCTGTCCATGGAATTTTCCAGGTGGGTTGCCATTTCCTATTTCAGGTGATCTTCCCAGGGATCAGACCTGAGTCTCCTGCATTGACAAGTGGATTCTTTACCCCTGAGCCACCTGGGAAGCCCTCATATATAGAGAAAGGTAAAGACAGTAGACAAAGCAATCTCATATTTAAGATGCAAGGGAAACAGCATAGATATTCATTTTGGAAAATAAAATTCATCCTGAGTTGTAACAACATAGTCCTCTTGCTTGACCTCCCAGAACCTAGCAGACTCTGAAGGGAGAAGCAACAGGTAATTCAGAGTCATGATCTGTTAGGTCAATGCCATGCCTAAAATTCCTAATTATCCGTAAAGAACCAGGCATGATCCTGGAAACTGTAAACATATAAGGGACTTCTATCTATTTTGATCAAAAATCATAGATCTCTCTATCTTTTTTTCCCCTTCTCCCCTTTTCTCCTTCTTGTCTGTTCCCTCCCTCCCTTCCTTCAGCGTTATTAGATTTTTCATATTATGAAAGTTATGCATATTTATTTTTATCATATCAAGCAATTCAGAGGTGCATGAAGGAAACATTAATAATCTTTCTCTTTAATCCCCTCCTCCCCAGATAATCAATGCAAATAGTGCTGTCTGTATTTTTCCACACTTTATTTTAATGCTCTTACAACTGTATAAATTTCTTCCCCCTTTTATTTTTTAAAATAAGAGAATAGAACCCAACTCTACATATTATCTGCTTTTCTGACTTAAAGACATATCTGAGAAAATGCTCTAGTCAGGATATATAAATCTCACTCAAATAATAATACCTTCATAATATTTCATCATATGGATACATACCAGAAATTTATGTTGCCAGTCCACTATTGAGGAACATTCAAATAACTTTCAAATTTTTTCTCCTTTTCCTTTCCTCCATCCCTTGCTATACCAACTGAACTGTAATAAACATCTGCATACATAATTCCTTTCATACAGATACTTATATTTTTATAGGTTTGAATTCTAAAATATGGAATTATTAGGACCAAGGAAATATAAATTTCAATCTTCAATAGTTTGTCTTGCCTCTTTCAGTTACTTATTTTTCTGTTGAGCACTTTCACCTGATTATTTCAATTGATATTTATGTCATCTTCATGCAGTAGACAGGGTGAAAGACATTGCCTTTGGCTTGCAGGTGAACCTCAGTGAAGTTAAGTGAATTGTCCAAGGTCAAACAGTCAGTGAATGGCTGGGACCTCTTAGAGCTCTTGTGCCTCTGAGTCTTGTCCTTGATCCTTTAAATATTTCTTCTCTGCTCCTCCTTAGTTATATTTTTTGAAGATTCCTTAGGAAAAGAAAAAGGGCTCCATCAGAAAGATGACCCCGTTTATTTAAAGGATGCTGCTGATGAAGGGCAGGTGTGCATGTATGTGTATCTGTGTGTGTGCTCAGTCGTGTCTGACTCTTTGTGACCCCATGGACTGTAGCCCGCCAGATTCCTCTGTCCATGAGATTTTCCCAGCAAGAATACTTGAGTGGGCTGCCATTTCCTTCTCCAGGGGATCTTCCTGACCCAGGGATCGAAACTGTGTCTCCTGCATTGCAGGCAGATTCCACTGCACCACCAGAGAAACCCGATGAAGGACATGCTGCTGCTGCTGCTGCTAAGTCGCTTCAGTTGTGTCCAACTCTGTGCGACCCCATAGATGGCAGCCCACCGGGCTCCGCCTTCCCTGGGATTCTCTAGGCAAGAATACTGGAGTGGGTTGCCATTTCCTCTTCCAGTGCATGAAAGTGAAAAGTCAAAGTGAAGTCGCTCAGTCGTGTCCGACTCTTAGCGACCCCATGGACTGCAGCCTACCAGGCTCCTCCGTCCATGGGATTTCCAGGCAAGAGTACTGTAGTGGGGTGCCATTGCCTTCTCTGATGAAGGACATACTGGCCTGCAATTAAATGTTTGTCAAAGGAAAGAGAGAAGAGATTTCTTCAGTTTGGTGCTGGGTTTTCAACAGCAGTTTTTAAGTTTTAAGAATTTTCAGTGTTCAGATGATTCCCTGCTTCTGGCTTCTTAGCCTAAATATCCAGCAGAATGAAGAGACAAAACTGGCCTCCGGTCACCTCCATCTTTTGTCTCTGCGTCCACCCGCCCCCCCCCCCCCCCCCCCACTTCATGGAGCCTCCCCAGTGTCTGGTTTCTCATATTTGGGAGGCTATTCATGAACACCTGATGCCCTCTGAAGGGCTGATGCCTCTGGGGGATGCTCGGTTTCCAAGCAAAGAGTAATCTGAAGCTCTCAGGGGAAACAAATCTGGATTCAACACTGAGGAAAACTGTGCAGAACATGCCTCCACCCTCACCGCTCTTTTCCCTCACTAGATGTGGGCCGGTTTCTTTCCTTGCCTTCACGTACCTTTGTGCCTTGGGACCTCCTTCTGCTCTCTCTGTCAAACTCTGCCTGCAAAAGAGGATCTTTCATTAGTCTTTATTCTTGAGCATGACTGCCAGCCTGTGGTTCTCTCTCCCTGAAGGATTTGCATTTTAACATCTCTTGGGGGAAATATTCATTGTTAAAGAAAGAATTAATGATAGGTGAGGAAGGGACTTGGGAAATAGAGAGCATTTTCAGAGTTTCTAAAATTTTTATCAGGATAACTAGCATTTTACTGAGCACTTACATCGTGGTGTGTTAATCACTCAGTCAGTCATGTCTGACTTTTTGTGATACCGTGGACCCACCAGGCTCCTCTGTCCACAGAATTCTCTAAGCAAGAATACTGGAGTGGGTAGTCATTCTCTTCTTTAGGTGATCTTCCCTAGAGAATATTGAGACCAGGTTTCCTACATTATTTCATTTTCATATCCACCCTATGAGGCCTTTAATATCCCAGTTTTGCCAACAAGGAAACTGAGGCTCACCCTGGTTGAGTGACTAGCTCAAAGTCATATACAATGCTTTACCAGCTTGATAAGTAACTAACGGTGGTGTTGATTGTAAGATTCACCATTATTTTATTTACACTGAGAAAAAGAAATACTGCCAGTTACACTAAGAGATGACTTTCCAAAATGATAAATGTGGGGAAAAATTACATTTTAGAATCCATGGCTGTAAATGACAGAACTGGGGTTTTGAAGCCCAACAGATCAGCTGCTGTATTTAATAATTTTTCTACTGTGTTACTCATGCCACAGGCAGAGTCATTTTTGATTACTATTTTATTAAGTCAGCATTCCTCAGAGTGTTTTGAAAGAGTGGTAGATATCATGGTGGAAAGTGTGGGCCAAGTAAGTTTGGGAAATTTTGCATTAAATGGAACACAATGGATTCTTCTACTGTAGGACTTCTTCAAGGACTACAACATCAGCACGTGTTTTGTACTTCTAGGAGAAGCATTTAATGGATCCTTTGCCCTTTGGGACACATTCTGGAACACTTAGTGATAGGTCATTTCTTTAATCTGGCAACATATGTATAGAAGGTCAAGTTTTGTTTTGCTTAATGAATCCAGTCTTTAGAGGCAATTGCTGTGTATCAGGCAGGGTAGGTCTATAACGACAAGTGTGAAACTAAGCCTCCATCTCTAGGCAGTTTTCCTCACTTCTGGCCTACATCTTTCATTCAGTATTAATTGTAGACAACAGGTTTTCTAGCACATGTGTGCATGTGTGCTAAGTTGCTACAGTCATGTCTGACTCTTTGCAACCCTCTGAACTGTATATCATCAGGCATAGTGTTTTTCAAAGTGTAGTTTATTTTTGGCAGTGGACTGCAAACTTTTGAAGTAAGGCATCCCTCCCAGAAAACAGAAAATTGTTTTATGCCAACATCGTGGTTACTCTGGGATTGACTGAATGTCCTGATGGATGTGAAGAGCCCTTTGCAGACTGGGAGGCACCAATTTCCACTGTCTGATTAAAAAATTGTTTTGCAGAAACTTTTTGTATAGGTCATGATTGCTTTTAGTTATAAATAACAATGTACCTGATCCTTGATCTAATGATGTTTAAGCAATAAGATGTTTGGTTGTCTAACTTCCTAAACAGAAAGAGATTTGGAGGTAGTTGGTCCAGGGTTCACATATGTCATGAGTGACCTAGACTCTTCTTTTTTGCAGCCTCTCCTTCCTGCAACCCCACAGTGCTGTCTTGCTGCCTAATGGACATAGGATGCTTGCTACAGTTCCAGGCATCACCTATCTGCCCAAAGCAGGAAAAGGGATAAGGTGGCACTAACCATACTCTTCCTTTTTGCTAAGAAAGCACAGTGTTCACAACGTTCCTGGAAGTTCCCAGCAAACATCTCCTACTACCTTACTGACAGAACTGCTTGTATCCACAACCATACATGGCTACCAGGGAGCTGGAGATCAGGACTGCCATGATTATATTGTCCAAGTGATTCTCTAAGAGAGCCCTTCAGACCAATAGCATCATCATGACTTGGGAGCCTGATAGGCATGCAAATTCTTAGGCCCCATCCCAGACAATGGCAACCCACTCCAGTACTCTTGCCTGGAAAATCCCATGGACGGAGGAGCCTGGTGGGATGCCGTCTATGGGGCTGCACAGAGTCGGACACGACTGAAGCAACTGAGCAGTAGCAGCAGACGTATTGAATCAGAACCCTAAAGAGTAGGGACAGTGATGTGTATGTGTGTGTGTTATTGAAGTATGGTTGATTTATAGTATCACATTAGTTTCAGGCGTACAACATAGTGTTTCAATATTTTTATAGATGGTACTCCATTTAAAGTTATTATACAATACTGGCTATATTTCTCTGTGATATACAATATACCTTGTGCTTATTTATTTTATACAGTAGTTTGTTGCTTGTTTTATATAGTGGTCTGAACCCCTATCTTGCCCCTCCTCATTCCCCCTCCACTGGTGATCACTACTTTGTTCTCTGTATCTGTGAGTCTGTTTCTGTTTTGTTATATTCAGTCATTTGTTTGATTTTTTTAGATTCCACATATAAGTGATAACGTAGCAGATTTGTCTTTCTGTGTCTGACTTACTGCAGTGATCATAATGCTCTCTAGGTATACTTGTGTTGTTGCAAATGGCAACATTTCACTCTTTTATGTGACTGAGTAAGAGTCCATGTGTGTGTGTGTTTTATTTCAACCACAACTTCTTTATCCACTCACCTGCTGATGAACATTTTGATTGCTTCCATGTCTTGGCTGTTTTAAATAGTGGTATAATGAACATTATGATGCTTGCATCTTTTTGAGTTAGTTTTCATTTCCTTCAGATATATACCCAGGAGTGGAATTGCTGGGTCAGATGGTAGTTCTCTGTTTAGATTTTTGAGGAATCTCCATACTGTTTTCCATAGTGACTGTACCAGTTTACATTCCCACCAACAGTGGATGAGATTTCCTTTTCTCCACATCCAACCCAATATCTGTTATTTGTGGTCTCTTTCATGATAGCCATCCTTAAAAGTATGAGATGACATTTTATTTTCACTTTGACGGTTAGCAACATTGAGCATTTTTTCATGTGCATGTTAGCCAACAGTGTATCTTCTTTGGAAAAATGTCTATTAGGTCTTCTGCCCGTTTTTAATTTGGGTTGTTTGTTTTTCTGATACTGAGTTGTATAAGCTGATTGTATATTTTGGATATTAACCCCTTTTTAGATCGTGTCTCACACCATATACAAAAATAAACTCAAAATGGACTAAAGGCTTAAATGTAAAACTGGAAATTATAAAACTCCTAGAAGGGAACATAGACAAGGTACTCTTTAAGTCATAGAAATATTTTTATGTAGGCTTCCCTATTGGCTCAGTGGTAAAGAAACTGCCTGCAGTGCAGGAGACGCTGAGGCTGATCCTTTGGTCGGGAAGATCCCTGGGAGGAGGGCATGACAACCCACTCCAATATTGTTGCCTGGAGGATCCCATGGACAGAGAAGCCTGGCAGGCTACAGTCCATGGGGTTGCAAAGAGTCGGACATGACTGAGCTAAACACCAATATTATTTTAGATTTGTCTTCTCAGAGGCAAATAAAATAATAAATAAATGAATTGGACCTAATTAAACTTAAAAGCTTATGCACAGCAAAGGAAGCCATCAACAAGATGAAAAGAAAATCCACTGAACGGGAGAAAACATTTGCAAAGGATATGTTCAATAGGAGATCTGTGTTTTAACAAAGTCTCTGGGTAATTCTGATACTCTCAGTTTTGAGAACCACTGGCTTGAATCAATTATTTGTCTTCCATGACAGGGCTTGTTGTTGCCCTGAACAAAACTGAGATTCCCTCTGAAAGGTGAAATTTAGGGTCGGGTATTGGGCAGACATCTATGTATAACAGGTATATTAACCTTTGGCTGTCACATATGTTGCAAACAGGGTTGATTATTATTAATGTGAAAGGCTTGCATCAGAAGTCAGCAACCTTAGGCTTGAGAACTGGTGCTTTGTATCTGTTTGCTCTGTGATCTCGGGCAAATCACTGAACCTTTCTCAATCGGCTTCATGCTCTTTTTAAGGAGAGATATCCTTGCAGGTTTCCTATAAGAATCACTTAATGCAATGAATGTAGAAGGATCCTGAAAACCCTAAGGCTTTATGTTCTGCCTCTTCCCACGTGTGGGCTGGCCACTGTCTCTCTGCTCCTTAGGCATCTAGTTCAGCTCTCTTGGCCTGGCCCAGACAGTCCTTGAGCAATACCACTAGGGGCCCTGCAGGCATAGCATACCGGGTTCCATCAGTGAAGTGCAGATCTCTTGCTTGCTTGAGGCAGGGGATAATGTCTAGCGGAGAGGGATGGAACAGGAGAGGGAACGTACCATGCCAGGATGAGCCTGTGTTTTATTGTTGCCGTGATTATTCTTCTCTCGGCTTCTTACATGAGTTTCTTGAATTTAACAACCTGGAGCCTTTCAAAACAGCTTGCCAAACGGCTCACAGCCAAACAATGACAATAAAGAAGTTCAAGATGGGATACTGACAGTGGACATGGGTAGATAATTCTCTCCCACCTTCCAGCGTGCTGGTACTTTCATGGTAAGAGGCAGTGGAATGGCATTTCTTTAGGATGTGCTAAACATTTTAAATGGCTAGAAGCTGTTTCTCCCAGTCTGCATGCATATAACATCACCCACTGTACTGTAATCTCAAGCATGTTTACAAGCTTTGAAAGTATTATAACCGTAAAGACCAACTGAGCATAGCTCTCTACAGTTCAATCAATTCACTGGCAAGGATTTGTGAAGTGCCTGGGAGAGGGCACACACTGGCATTCTGGCCAAAAAGGGCACAGGAGATGATTATTTTGATATGTTAGCTGGTTGCTGATACATCAGTGGTTGCCTTCGACCAAGTGTAAGAGCCATCTTTGCCTACCAGCCATAAGCCACAGGCAGTGGAAGAGAGGATGGCAGACCCCAGAGAACTGGGGATGCCACTGTGCAAAAAACCCTTGAAATACAAGGTGTTTATTTGAGACAAGGATGACCTTAACAGGCTAAGATGTGAAGTTGTTTTGGAAAGAAGTTTGGTGAGTCCATTTCTCAGGGCAGACAGGAGCCCCATGAAGCTCCCTCTTAAGAGAGTGAGAAGTTATGAACCAAGGACCGTAATTAAAAATCTCGGTACAATTTCAGAATTCTTACAAGTTTTGCTAATTCCTGCATGTGTCCTTGTAGCAATTAGCACTCATGGAGAAAGACTTTTTTTTTCCTAGTAGGAAAAGCTGCAGAAGCAGCCAAGAATTAAGGAGAGGGTAGACTGAGGAGATAGTGATAACCATTAATACTTGAAGAGAATCAACTGGGAAAGACTGGAAGGGAGCGTAAGGGACTAGTTTACTCTCAAGAAAGATCATTGAGTGTGAGCTGCAGAAATTGCCAGGTGGAATCCTGACAATGAGATTACGTATTTCACCCTCAGGCCTCAATGGGGTCACTGTCCTTTTCCTTTTCTGATACTGCAGTAGGTAAGGCCCTTACCTTATGTGCGTATGTGCTAAGTCGCTTCAGTCGTGTCTGATTCTGTGTGACCCCATGGACAGTAGCCCACCAGTCTCCTCTCTCAGTGGGAGGCTCTGGCAAGAATACTGAGTGGGTTGCCATGCCCTCCTTCAGGGGATCTTCCTGACCCAGGGATCAAACTCGTGTCTCTTACATGCCACCTGCATTGGCAGGCAGCTTCTTTACTAGTGCCACCAGGGAAGCCCACTTATACCATTTACCTAATCTTGGACCAATAATTTATTTATTCAGTACCTATTTCATATTTATTGAGTACCTACAAGTGCTGAGTGCTGTGTGTAGTGTCACACAGTGGTGAAAATCACCCTACAAAATTTCTGCCTCATGGAGGTTATAAGGAAGACATACAAAAACTCCACAAATAAATAATTATGACTCATCAGAAGTTACAAGAAAGAAATAGAGTGACGAGCGAGAAGGTTTCAGTGAGGCCATGTTGAACAGGGTGGTCACTGAGCTCCTCTTTGAAGACATACGTTTGCATTGAGAGTTGAAGGCTGAGAGTGAGTCAGCCTTCTAAGGAGTATCAGGAGAGCATTCCAGAGGTGGGGGAGAGGCTGGCAGGTCCTAGGAATAAGAAAGGAGGCCACTGTGTCTGAAGCATGGTGAGCAAAGGCAGGGTGGGGAGAATGCTGTGAAATGGGGTGGAGAGTTGAGGAAGACCCAGATCACCAAGGACTTTGAGAGCCTGATAACCAGTTACAAGTGTAACTTATGAGCAATGGGAATTTTTTTTTTTAATGTGGTTGATTTACATTGTTGTATAAAATGTGGCTGGATGACTCCCTCACAAACTACCAACTGATGTGTAACACATGAAAGGTAGAAACAAAGCACTTTTAGAATTCAAAGAAGGTGGAGAATTTTCCCAACCTGTGGGTAGAGGAATGCAGAATCAGAGCCTGAGTCTTAGGAAGGTAACAGTCATGATGGGCTTGACCATGTATCTCCAGAGAAAACTATAACTCAAAATGATGCATGCACTCTTCTGTTCACAGCAGCACTATGCATAATAGTCAAGACAGGCAAACAACTTAAATGTCCATCGACAGATGAATGGATAAAGAAGATGAGGGGTGCGTGTGTATTTGTATATATATACACACACACACACACATTCATTGGACATGAACTTGGGCATACTTTGGGAGATGGTGAGGGGCAGAGAGGCCTGGCGTGCTGCAGTCCATGGCGTTGCAGAGTCGGACACAACTGGTTGAGTGAACAACAGCAACACACAGTGGACTGCTGCTCCGCCATAAAAAAGAATGAAATCATGCAATTTTCAGGAACAGGATGATTCTAAAGATTATTACCCTAGGTGAAGTCAGAAAGGGAAAAACATACCGTCTGGTATCACTTACAGGTGGAATCTAAAATATGACACAAATGAAACAGAGACAGACTCACAGACGTAGACAACAGACTTGTGGTTGTCAAGAGGGATGGGTTAGGAATTCGGGATTAGCAAATGCAAACTATTATATACAGAATGAATAAGCAACAGGGTCCTACAGTATAGCATAGGGATCCATATTTGATATCCTGTGATAAACCATAATGGAAAAGAATATGAAAAAGAATGTCTGTATGTATATAACTAAATCACTTTACTATACAGCAGAAATTAGCACAACATTGTAAATCAGCTATGCCTTAGCAAAATAAATTTAAAAAGAAAAAAATATAGGCCTGACTAGAAGCTCAGAGAGATGGCACACACAGCAGGAAAGTGCAGTGTGTTATGTGATTGGCTTAGGGCAGAAATTCTCAGAGTATAGTCTCGGGACACTTTGACGTGCAGAGTCAAAACTATTTTCATTATTTGCCTTTTTCACTCATTCCCTCATGAGTGTACAGTTGAGTTTTCTAGAGGCAATATGACTTATGTATTGCAACAGACTGAATACAGAAGCATATATAAGAATCCAACTATCTTCTATTAAGTCAGACGTTAAAGAGCTTTGCAAAAAAGCAAAACAATCCTGTGCTTCCCAGTGGTTTTGTGTGTGTGCAGTTTGGGAAACACAGTTACTTTTCATAAAAATATGTTATTTTTGTTCATGGGCTTATTGTTGGGTTGTGTTACAATAAATAATTTTTTTTTAGTTCCCAATTTGAATTTCTAATTCAGTGAAATAGATAGATAGAACCTACATAAACCAAGCTCTTTGGGATCTTCAAGGATTTCAGGTAGTGTAAAGGGGTCCTGGGACCAGGACCTGCTGGTCTTATGTATTTGTGAACTGCTGCTCCTATGTAACAGTAAAGTATAGCTAGAGTCCCAGAGAAGTGAAAGGATCTTTTAGATGCAAATGTGGATTGCCTTCAATGCTTCAAGGTAGAAGGAGAGCCAGGCTCCTCTCTCTGGGCCTTGTTAGGACTGTAGGACTTGATATGTTTGCATGCATCATTGTGTGGCAGGATTCTCTTGTCCAGCTCAAGGCAGGCTTATTTGCCATCACCTCCTACAGGATGGTGAGTCCTAAAGGTGGGGCTGCTCTGGCAAAGAGTGAATTAGAGCCTTTAGACAGCAAGTACAGGCCTGCTTGTTGTTCTGCCACTAAGTCATGTCTGACTCTTTGCAACCCCATGGACTTCAGCACACCAGGCTCCCCTGTTCTTCACCAACTCCAGGAGTTTCTTCAAACTCATGTCCATTGAGTCAGTGATGCCATCCAACTATCTCACCTTCTGTCACCCCTTCTCCTCCTGCCCTCAGTATTTCCCAGTATCAAGGTCTTTTCCAATGAGTAGAGTCTTCATATCAGGTGGCCGAAGTATTGGAGCTTCTGCTTTATCATCAGTCCTTCCAATGAATATTCAGGGTTGATTTCCTTTAGGATTGACTGGTCTGATCTCCTCACTGTCCAGTCAGTTCAGTTCAGTTCAGGTGCTCAGTCGTGTCTGACTCTTTGAGACCCCATGGACTGCAGCATTCCAGGCCTCCCTGTCCATCACCAATACCCAGAGCTTGCTCAAACTCATGTCCATAGAGTCAGTGATGCCATCCAGCCATCTCATCCTCTGTCATCCTCTTCTCCTCCTGCCCTCAATCTTTCCCAGCGTCAGGGTCTTTTCTAAGGAGTCAATTCTTGGCATCAGGTGGCCAAAGTATTGGAGTTTCAGCTTCAGCATCAGTCCTTCCAATGAATATTCAAGATTGATTTCCTTTAGGATTGACTGGTTGAATCTCCTCGCAGTCCAAGGGACTCTCAAGAGTCTTCTCCAATGCTACAGTTCAAAAGCATCAATTCTTTGGTGCTCAGCTTTCTTTATAGTCCGACTCTCACATCCATACATGACTACTGGAAAAACCATAGCTTTGACTAGACAGATCTTTGTTGACAAAGTAACATCTCTGCTTTTTAATATGCTGTCTATGTTGGTCATAGCTTTTCTTCCAAGGAATAAGCATCTTTTAATTTTATGGCTGCAGTCACCATCTGCAGTGATTTTAGACCCCCCAAAAATAAAGTCTGTCACTGTGTCTGTTGTCTCCCCATCTATTTGCCATGAAGCGATGGGACTGGATGCCATGATCTTAGTTTTTTGAATGTGCAAGTTTAAGCCAGCTTTTTCACTCTCCTCTTTCACCTTCATCAAAAGGTTCTTTAGTTCCTCTTTGCTTTCTGCCATAAGGGTGGTATCATCACCATATCTGAAGTTGATATTTCTCCCGACAGTCTTGATTCCAGCTTGTGTTTCATCCAGCCCAGTGTTTCACATGAAGTACTCTGCATATAAGTTGAATGAACACAGTGACAATATACAGCCTTGACTTACTCCTTTGCCAATTTTGAACCAGTCTGTTGCTCCATGTCCAATTCCAACTGTTGCTTCTTGACCTGCATACAGAACTCAGGAGGCAGGTAAGGTGGTCTGGTATGCCCACCTCTTTAAGAATATTCCACAGTTGTTGTGTGGAAAATTCTGAAAGAGATGGTAATACCGGAGCACCTGACCTGCCTCTTGAGAAACCTATATGCAGGTCAGGAAGCAACAGTTAGAACTGGGCATGGAACAACAGACTGGTTCCAAATAGGAAAAGGAGTATGTCAAGGCTGTATATTGTCACCCTGCGTATTTAACTTATATGCAGAGTACATCATGAGAAACGCTGGGCTGGAAGAAGCACAAGCTGGAATCAAGATTGCCGGGAGAAATATCAATAACCTCAGATATGCAGATGACACCACCCTTATGGCAGAAAGTGAAGAGGAACTAAAAAGCCTCTTGATGAAAGTGAAAGAGGAGAGTGAAAAAGTTGGCTTAAAGCTCAACATTCAGAAAATGAAGATCATGGCATCTGGTCCCATCACTTCATGGGAAATAGATGGGGAAACAGTGGAAACAGTGTCAGACTTTATTTTGGGGCTCCAAAATCACTGCAGATGGTGATTGCAGCCATGAAATTAAAAGACGCTTACTCCTTGGAGAAAAAGTTATGACCAACGTAGATAGCACATTGAAAAGCAGAGACATTACTTTGCCAACAAAGGTCCATCTAGTCAAGGCTATGGTTTTTCCTGTGGTCATGTATGGATATGAGAGTTGGACTGTGAAGAAAGTTGAGCACCGAAGAATTGATGCTTTTGAACTGTGGTGTTGGAGAAGACTCTGGAGAGTCCCTTGGACTGCAAGGAGATCCAACCAGTCCATTCTGAAGGAGATCAGCCCTGGGATTTCTTTGGAAGGAGTGATGCTAAAGCTGAAACTCCAGTACTTGGGCCACCTCATGTGAAGAGTTGACTCATTGGAAAAGACTCTGATGCTGGGAGAGATTGGGGGCAGGAGGAGAAGGGGACAACAGAGGATGAGATGGCTGGATGGCATCACGGACTCGATGGACGTGAGTCTGAGTGAACTCCGGGAGTTAGTGATGGACAGGGAGGCCTGGCGTGCTGCGATTCATGGTGTCACAAAGAGTCGGACACGACTGAGCAATGAATTGCACTGAACTGAACACAGTCAAAGGCTTTGGCTTTCAATAAAGCAGAAGTAGGTGTTTTCCTGGAACTCGCTTGCGTTTTGTATGATCCAACAGATGTTGGCAATTTGATGTCTGGTTCTTCTGCCTGTTCTAAATCCAGCTTGAACATCTGGAAGTTCACAGTGCATGTACTGTTGAAGCCTGGCTTGGAGAATTTTGAGCATTACTTTATTAGCATGTGAGATGAGTGCAATTGTGCAGTAGTTTGAGCATTCTTTGGCATTGTATTTTTTTGAGATTGGAATGAAAACTGATGTTGTTCAGTCCTATGGCCATTACCAGGCTTTCCAAAATTTGCTGAGCTTTTCCAAATTTGCTGGCATGTTGAGTACAGCATTTTAATAGTATCATCCTTTGGGTCTGAAATAGCTCACCTGGAATTCCATCACCTCTACTAGCTTTGTTCCTAGTGATGCTTCCTAAGGCCCTTTTACTTCACACCCCAGGGTATCTGACTCTAGGTGAGTGATCACACCATCATGGTTATCCCAGTCATTAATATCTTTTTGTACAGTTCTTCTGTATATTCTTCTCATCTCTTCTTAATCTCTTCCATTTCTGTTAGGTCCTTGCTGTTTCTGTCCTTTAGTGTGCCCATCTTTGCACGAAATTTCCCTTGGTATTTCTGGTGGTGGTGGTTTAGTCACTAAGTCGTGTCCTACTCTTGTGACCCCATGGATAGAGGAGCCTGGAAGGCTATAGTCCATGGGATTCTCCAGGCAAGAATACTGGAGTGGGTTGCCATTTCCTTCTCCAGGGGATCTTCCCACCCCAGGAATCGAACCCAGGTCTCTTGCATTTTCGGTAGATTCTTTACCAACTGAGCTGCAAGGGGAGCCCTTGGTATCTTTAATTTTCTTGAAGATCTCTAGTCTTTCCCATTCTTTTGTTTTCCTCTTTTTCTTTGCATTTTTCACTTAAGAAGGCTTTCTTATCTCTCCTTGCTATTCTCTGTAACTTTACATTCAGATGGGTATATTTTTCCTTTTCCCCTTTGCTTTTCACTTCTCTTCTTTTCTCAGCTATTTGTAAGTCCTCCTCAGACAAACATTTTGCCTTCTTACATTTCCTTTTCTTTGGGATGGTTTTGGTCACTGCCTCCTGTCCAAAGTTATGAACCTCTGTCCCTAGTTCTTCAGGCACTCTGTCTATGGGTTGTAAGGTGAACAACTCTCACTGCCTTTCCTGTCCTCACTTTGCTACCTGAGAGGTCTTAGAGCAGAGGCGTGTTGTATCCCTTAGTTGCATTTTAGTTGGATTCTTTCACGTGGTGAGTGCTAAGTCCTCCTTGTCATGGGATGCAGCACTGCACGGTGATTAGGTACATGAGCTTCTATATTAACAACCTGGTTTTAATCAAGACACTGATTACTGTCTTCTCAGGCTACTTATTTAAACTTCCTGATCTTTTTTCATTAGTGAATGGAGATGATGATATTTACCTCATACATTTATTGAAGATATTAAATAACCCAAGCTATGTAAAGTACGTAGCATAGTGCCAGTCACAAAACAAGACCTCTAGATGGGTGGAATTATGACCAGTGGGTTGAAACCATAGGTAGGCAAATTTCAACTCCATGAGAGAATGCACATTAAGATGTTAGTATAGTGCTTGACATCTGATGATCACTGGATAAGTGGTAATTGCTGCTACTGATACAATTTTTTTTTTTAATGTGAGTTTAAAAGTTGTATGATATAGAACTTCCTTTTGCCTGGTTGTTGTCGTTCTTCAGTCTCTAAGTCACGTCCACTCTTTGCGACTCTATGGACTGCAGCATGCCAGGCTCCTCTGTCCTCCACTGTCTCCTGGAGTTTGCTGAAATTCGTGTCCATTCAGTTGGTGCTGCCATCTAACCATCTCATTCTCTGCTACTCCCTTCTCCTTTTCCCTTCAGTCTTTCCCAGCATGAAGGTCTTTTCCAATGATTTTTTCATGAACCTAATATACTTTTGCCTAGAGTTGTCCCTGAATAAATTTGGATGTATTATATTAGATTGTTCAGTTGTTTATTCATTTGATAAACTTATCAAATGGTAACAGGTACTATTCTTTATGCTGGAATTAAAAATTATTTAAAAGAATTGGAAGAATATAAGTAAAGAGCAGGCAATCAGTCATGAGATGCTGTAGAGGAGATTCATGTATTGGATAAGCCAAGGTAGGACTCAGAGACTTCGGAGAAACTCCTCTGCCTGGTGACTTATGAAACCGTACTCTGGTATGACAGTAACATTGCAGAGTGTCAGAGCTGGTATCCTGCAATGACATTCAGGTTCTAGAGATCACTTAGTGTGAGCTATTCCTTGCACAAATGGAGAAACTGAGTCCTTTCTCCCAGTCCAGATCCTGATAATCTCTTTAATGTTTATGAGCCCCAAAGAATGCTGATTTAGACGGAAGGCGACAAGAAGAGGGAAGGATAATGAACTTCGGCCAGCCTTACAATAGCCAGATCAATCGCTCAGATCAATTCCACTCCAGTGGAAATGTGTTGGGCTCAAAGTCTCCAACGTGGACCTGTATTCTACAAAGGAGGCAGTGAAGCCACATAGTTAAGAACGCCTGGTAACACTCTCAGATCTCACATTTATTAAATGTGTGACCTTGCGAAGTCTTTTTAGTTTTCTGAGGTGAAGTTTTCTCAACTGGAAAATAAAGAGGTAGTTAGAAATTGCATTCAGCTGATAGGAAGAAGAAAAGCCCCCAAATGGTGCTTGAACAAATTAGAGTTTTAATTTTCTCACTTAAAAAGGTCAGTGAATAGGCAGACCAGGGCTTGTAGGGCATTTGCATAATTTAACAGTGACTCAGGATCCTTCCCCCTTTCTCTTTTGCCTTCCTTAGTGCATGACTATTTTCTTCATTTTTGATGTGTGGTCATGACATCGCTGCTTCAGCTCCAACTATCATATTAAAGTTTTTTTTGTAGGAATATAGAGGAAACATAGTGGCTCAGATGGTAAAGCGTCTGCCTACAATGTGGGAAACTGGGGTTTGATCCCTGGGTCAGGAAGATCCCCTGGAGAAGGGAATGGCAAGCCACTCCAGTATTCTTGCCTGGAAAATCCCATGGATGGAGGAGCCTGGCAGGCCCCAGTCCATGGGGTTGCAAAGAGTTGGACACGATTGAGCGACTAACACACACAATGGAAGGGAAAGAAGTCAGTTTCATTTTAAAGAATGTTTCTCAAAACCGAGCTCACAAAATTCTTACATTTCATGGCCAGAACTTGGCTATGTGACCATCCCTACTTACAAGAGGTGTTGAGAGATAGAATGTTTTATCTGGGTCCTTTGCAGCTCTGAATAAAATTGGAGTACACTTAGTAAGGAACAAAGGGATAATGGATATTGAACAGGTAGCTCACAATCTTCACTATAGGAGCCAAATAATATTGCCTATCCCCTTAGGTTTTCTGAGGATTAAATGAGAAGATGCATGTAAAGCACTTAAAGCAGTGCCCATACATAGAGAGGATTTATCCAAGAGAAGGTGGGTATCCTTATCCTCAGTACCTTTGTCCTACAGGAGAAGAGACAGACAGACATGATGGAATAATGACATGATAATTTACTGCAAGACAAGTGTAAAATCCAATCATTTCACTGAATGACTTCAGCCACAGCCTCTTTGCCCTCCTATCTGCCTCAGGACTTTTGTTGTTGTTCAGTCACTCAGCTGTGTCCGACTGTTTGCGACCCCATGGATTGCAACACACCAGGCTTCCCTGTCCATCACCAACTCCTGGAACTTGCTCAAACTCATGTCCATTGAGTCCGTGATGCCATCCAACCATCTCATCCTCTGTCGTCCCCTTCTCCTCCTGCCTTCAATCTTTCCCATCATCAAGGTCTTTTCTAACGAGTCAGCTCTTTGCATCAGTTGACCAAACTATTGGAACTTCAGCATCAGTCCTTCCAATGAATATTCAGGGCTGATTTCCTTTAGGATGGACTGGTTGGATCTCCTTGCAGTCCAAGGGGCTCTCAAGAGTCTTCTCCAACACAACAGTTCAAAACCATCAATTCTTCAGCGCTCAGCTTTCTTCACAGTCCAACTCTCACATCCATACATGACTACTGGAAAAAACATGGCTTTGACTGGACAGACCTGTGTTGGCAAAGTGATATCTCTGCTTTTTAATACACTGTCTAGGTTCATAGCTTTTCTTCCAAGGAGCAAGCCTCTTTTTATTTCATGGCTGCAGTCACTGTCCACAGTGACTTTGGGGCCCAAGAAAATAAAGTCTGTTGCTGTTTCTATTGTTTCCCCATCTATTTGCCATAAAGTGATGGGACTGGATGCTGTGGTCTTAGTTCTTTGAATGTTGAGTGTTAAGCCCAACTTTTTCACTCTCTTTTTTCACCTTCATTAAGAAACTCTTTAGCTCCTCTTTGCTTTCTGCCATAAGGGTGGTATCATCTGTGTATCTGAGGTTATTGATGTTTCTCCTGGCAATCTTGATTTCAGCTTGTGCTTCATCCAGCCCAGCATTTTGCATGATATACTCTGCATTTAAGTTAAATAAGCAGGGTGAAAATATACAGCTGAAAAATCCTATTATCTGACATTTTTTTGAGCACTTGTCATTGAGATTCTTTCTTGTTGCTTTACATTCATGATCTCATTTGCCCTCAGGCAACCCAGGGTGTGAGTGATATGAAGTAGGTACACTGATCTGGAAAGTAAGGCTCTTTGAGGTAAGTAACTTGCTGGAGCCATGCTCTTATTAGGGGCTAGCTATGGGAGGAACCCAGGTATGTGGGACTATGAATCTGGTGTCATGTTCTAGTCCAGGCTCTGCTACCCCCCCACTCCCCAGGTCCTCAGACAAGTCTTACTCTCTCTCTGAGCCTCAGTTTCCTCTTCAGTAAAACACATTGACCTAGATGAACTTAAAAGTATTTTCTAGCTCTGGCCATTCAGGACTCTCTCCTTTGAACTGTTAAAAAAAAATTGGGAATAAAAAATGATTCTTATACAGGTACAAAGATAAACTCAGATTAAAGATTTTATTTAACTCCATGAGTGAAGAAACAACTGTGATATTACAACCAGTTTAAAGGAGAATCCAAAGAATAGAAGCATTTAGAAATCAGACATATTGAAATGAACTTGCAAATGGAGACAGAACTAGTTGTGGTTTTTGTTTTTTGTTTTTTCCAGTAGGGTAGGGAGGGTTCTTCTCTCACTGGAAAAAATTCATCTGCATGTCTACAGGCAAGAATTATTTGGCACTGTCATCAATCTTCCCTGGTGCCTCAGGGATTAAAGCGTCTGCCTGCGATGCAGGAGACCTGGGTTCGATCCCTGGGTTGGGAAGATCCCCTGGAGAAGGAAATGGCAACCCACTCCAGTACTCTTGCCTGGAGAATCCCATGCACGGAGGAGCCTGGTGGGCTACAGTCCATGGGGTCGCAAAGAGTCGGACATGACTGAGCAACTTCACTTCACTTCACTTCTTTATCAGTTATCTACAGTTTACAGAGTATAAACAATTCCCAGAGTCAGATCAGATAAGGTGGGAGGGCGTGCTGTGGACAATATGTCATTTTCTGTGAAAACACACATTTTCCCCTACAGAACCACCAGAAGTCTTATAGTCCAGCCAGCCTGATCCTGTTTCCTGCCCAGGCCTTATGTTTCTGCCTCCAACACACTTGTACTATCTTCTCCCTGCTGCTTCATAGATATCTGTGCCTTTTGAGTTTGGTTTGCTTTTTAAAAAAAAATTTTTATTGAAAAGTTCGTTTACAATGTTGCATCAGTTTCTGTTGTACAATAAAGTGGGTCAGTTATACATATGTATGTATAAATATGTATTCTTTTTTAAAAGCATTCTCTTCCATTATCAGTTATTACAAGATAGTGAGTAGAGTGGCTTTCCTCATGGCTCACATGGTAAAGAATCTGCCTGCAATATGGAAGACCCAAGTTTGATCCCTGGGTTGGAAAGATCCCCTGGAGAGGGGCATGGCAACCCACTCCAGTATTCTTGCCTAGAGAATCCCGTGGACAGAGGAGACTGGTGGGCTACAGTCCATGGGGTTGCAAAGAGTCAGACACGACTGAGCGACTAACACTTTCACTTTCCCTGTGCTGTACAGCAGGTCCTTGTTGGTTATCTCTTTTATATATAGCAACGTGCATATTTTACCCCCAAACTCCTAATTTATTCCTCCCTCCCCACTTTGGTAACCATGTTTGTTTTCTATGGCTTACCGTTTCATTGCTTCCAGAAAGTCTTTATTGTTTAATCCTACTCTCTTTGAAGGGACCTGGAAAACCACTTGGAAGGTGGTGACAGGTGTCATCCTTGTAGAGTGACAGATCCAGGTGTGTGCTAAGTTGCTTCATTTGTGACCGACTCCTTGCTATCCCATGGACCGTAGTCCACCAGGCTCCTCCATCTGTGAGATTCTCCAGGCAAGAATCCTAGAGTGGGTTGCCATTTCCTCCTCCAGGGGATCTTTCAGACCCAGGGATCAAACCTGCATCTCATATGTCTCCTGCACTGGCAGGCGGGTTCTTCACCTTTACTGGTGCTACCTGGGACAGAACCAGGTGGTCACATAACAAGAAGCTTCTCGAATCACTTTGCTTCCAGGGCTTGGCTCGTGTGGTGGCTCAGTCATGAAATGGTTAAGTAGCCCTGGGAAAGTAGTTGACTAAGTTTATCTGGAACATCCCAGAATGCCCCACATAGACTGCACTGTCTTTGAGAGCTGGGGAGATGTTCTCTCTTTCTCTCTCTCTCTATCAGAGGGACTTTTGGGATGCCACATGACAGAATTGAAGTGTCTTGAACTTACTGGAAGAATTGATTTCAGTGTGGTCTCTGTCACTAGCTGTGTGACCATGGGTTAGTCTTCTCACTTAGTTTGCTTAACTGTAAAATGACGATAATCATCCATGTGTGTGGTAGGCTGGAAGATGGCCCTCCCCTAGAGGACATTCTCATCCAGTCCTCAGAACCTATGAATGAATGTTACCTTATCTGGAAAAAGGGTCTTCGTGGATGTAGTTATGGGTCCTGAGAAAAGGAGGTTATGCTGGATTAATCAAGCTATCTTGCATGCAATCACAAATGCCCCTAGAAGAGAAAGGCAAAAGGAGATTCAGCACGCAGAAGGTGGTGATCTGAAGATGGAGGCAGTGATTGGAGTCCTGCACTGTGCAGCTCTCACCAGAAACTGAAAGAGGCAAGCAACAGGCATGTTCTTAGAGTCCTTGAAGGGGACGTGGCCCTGTGGGGTTTCAGACTGAAGGCCTCCAGAATTGTGAGAAATACATTTCTTGTGTTTTCAGGCACCAAGTTTGTGGTCTTTTGTTACTGTAGCCCCAAGAAACTAACACAGTGTCTGCTGGCCTCCTGGGATTGCTGTGAAGCTCGAAGGGGAAAAATCCAACAGTGCTTTAGAAACGGTCAAATGCAAACTAGGGTTCAATGTAGGCAAACAATTGGTAAGTCATGTGGAGATATCTGGGCTTCCCTGATGGCTCAGACAGTAAAGAAATCACCTGCAGTACAGGAGATGCAGGTTCAATCCCTGGGTGGGGAAGATCCCCTGGAGGAGGGCATGGCAACCTACTCCTGCTACAATATTCTTGCCTGGAGAATCCCCGTGGACAGAGGAGCCTGGCAGGCTATAGTCCATGGGGTCAAAAATAGTTGGACATGACTGAATGCTTATCACTTGCACTTTCATGGAGATAATCCATTCACAGTTTTCACATTCACATAGAACTTTGATCAGCAATAATGAAGACTGCATGGAAAAATAAATGAAATAGTTTCTCAAGTAAAAATAATCTTTCAAGCAAATATTCCCCATTGACCTCACTTTACGTTGGTCTCCTGTCGTCAGTGTAAGGGACTGAGGTCACGGCTTCTCCCTTGCAGCTGCCTTGCCCACGGGGTCATGGGAGAGACTGCCAGAGGGTGGATCTGTGCCTCCCCAGCACCGCTGGAAACATTGAAATAGTGTTGTTACCACCGGGAGGCCTGGAGTGACAGTGAGAACAAGCAGCTTTTGTTTGGTGTGTCCCAACTCAGGGTAAAAACTGGCACAACAAAGAGACGGTTGGATTGAGTTGCCTTCACCCTGCCAGGAGTCAGTGCAGCAGACCGCAGCGGCGGCAGCGCAGCACTGCAGGGCTGAAATGCAACGGTGAGGCTCAGCCTGCCAGCGCCAACCAAATTCCAGCAGGGCAGATGGCAATCTGGGGAGGGTGCAATGCCAGGAGCAGGTGGAAGGACTCAGCTTGGCCAGAACAGAGCTGTGTCCGCCCTCCACTCCCAACACACACACACATATGCGTGCACGCACGCATGCATGTGTGTGCATGCATGTGCGCACACACACACACACACACACACACACACAATGTCTAGCCAAGATACTCTGTAATGGGCACGAGTCCAGCTTTGCTAATGTACCTCATGGACATTTACGGGGCTGTATCTTGCTCTTGTTTTTTTTTTCTCAGCACTTAAGCCAAGGGACTCTACTTGCCAGCACCTCATCTGTGTCCCCTAGTTGTTGCTGTTTGGTTGCTAAGTTGTGTCTGACTCTTGCGACCCCATGGACTGTAGCTGCCAGGCTCCTCTGTTCATGGGATTCTCCAGGCAGGAATACTGGAGTGGGTAGCCATTAATTCCTCCAGGGGATCTTCCAAACCTGGGGATCGAACCTGTGTCTCCTGCTTGATAGGCAGGTTCTTTACCACTGAGCCACCTGGCAGGGCCTGTGTCCGCTAGAGCAGTCCTATATTCCACTTCCTCTCTCTGACATGTTCCCACCTATATGCTCTGGGAGCTCACAATGATCATTATATAGCTGTTAATTAGTCGATTAACTGCTTACTGAGCATTGAGCACTTACTATAATTCAGGAAAGACTTGCTGGGGGCTACTTGGTAGACAAAGCGGATAAGACCCCACCCTCCAGGGAGCTTGTGAGCATGGGACAGTCTTTATGAAAATGATCTCTCAAGGAACTTAGCAGCTGTAAACCATGATGGAGTGTGGAGAGAAATATAGGGTCCTAAGAGAGAATTTTTCAGATTGGAGGAATTGGGAGGGTGTCTGAGAAAGGGATTTTTATCTGGAGGCTTCATGGATAAGTAGAGTTCACCTGGTATACCAAACCCTTTTTTGGGTTTGATGATTGCACGTGGGGGATGCTTCCAGGAAGGATAAATAATGGGGACCAAAGCCGACCTGCATCTGAGGGACTGGAAAGAGGTGATATGACTTCCTTGGAGTGAGTGAGAAGATAAGAGGTGGGAGATGGGAGGAAAGGCCTTTTTAAGCATCTTTGTCTTTATTCAAATGATGCTCATAGGTGTTTGCAGGTGGATTTTAAGCAGGAAACTTTATCTGGAATGGCTGCCAGATGGAGAATAGGTTGGAGAGGACACAGTGGAAGCTGAGATAGTTAGGATGCTCTGGAGAAAGAAGGACCATGGGAAAAATTGGATCCAACATTTCCCAACCTGGATGGAGATGAACTGGTAGCCAAACTTTCCCAGTGACTTGGCAGATGAGGCAGGACTTGAGCCCTGCTTTAGTGATTTCTAGGCCAATATACTTGCTTCTACACCCCACTGTGTTTAAGTAAATGATTTCCTTTTCATAGGGATAGTATAATGGGTGTGTGTCCTACAATGGCCAATGAAGACATTTTGTGGTCTCCTTAAAAGTATTTCAAAGAGAGTGATAAAGGAAAATTCAACACTTGTATTTTTATTAGCTTGTAACCTGACCACATGGGGGTGACCACTTTAGGTTCCCCATCATGTTTAAGGCAGGATAACATGTGAGTCTTAGACTTGGGGCTTCCCTGGTGGCTCAGATGGTAAAGAATCTGCCTGCAAAGCAGAAGACCTGGGTTTGATCCCTGGGTTGGGAAGATCCCCTGGAGAAGGAAATGGCAACCCACTCCAGTATTCTTGCCTGGAGAATTCCATGGACAGAGGGCTACAGTCCATGGGGGTCACAAAGAGTCGGGCACAACTGAGCAACTAATACACAGACACATAAGACATAGGACTGCAAAGCCAGAGAGGCACAGGTTCAAATATCAGATCCACTGTTTATTAAGCTTTGCTCCCTTAGCAAGTTACTTGACCTCTCTGAGACTGAGTTTCTTCAACTAAAAAATGGGCGCAATAATGATAGTTTCATATTGTGTTGTTTTGTTGAAAGCAGATATGTGTCTGGGATATAGTAAGTATGCAATAAATGTTGGTTATTAGCATGGTGATGATAATGTTGATCTATTTAGTCAAAGACATAGTGTGTCTTTCTGAAGAGTTAATTTCATTTTAAATTAATCAGTTCTATAAAATTTATGGTCTATTCTATACAAGGATTTTTCCTAGGCATGGTTCCTGTCTCCAAGGTGATTAAATGAAGGGATAAGACAATCTAAAAGTAACTCTAATAACATTTCCTTGGAGAAATCCTTAGTGAAATGGAGGTTCAGTGACAGAGGTGTGCCATCCAACTGGTGAAATTCTGAGTCTTGGGGAGAAGGTGGTTCCTAAAATGTTATTTGGAGGATAAGCAAGATTTTTTTGTTTTGAAGATGGGTAGTTAACCGTTTTGGATATTTTCCTTTGCACTACAAAAATTATACATGATCTCTAGATAATTTAGAAAAAGTCAGCAAACAAAAGGAAGAAAAATCAAAATTCCCTTGTGAAGCCACCAGCTGAGTTAACTAGTTACCATGGATTTGCATAATTTTAGAACATTTTATTATGCAAGTGTATACACACAGTTAGACAAATGGGACTGTGCTACCCTAGAGCCAGTTTTTTTCTTTTTACTTCAAAACACATTTTAAAATATTTTTTCACTCCACTGAATGTCTTCATTTGTATTCTTTTACAAGATGGTCACAAGAAGGGACACAGCGAGGTGTAGAAAAACAAGGTTGATTTTATTCACAAGTCCTGGAGAGTCACTGGTCCACCAAGAGAGTGAAGGTAATATATGCAGGAATGCCAGGGCAAGAGGACTCCGCCAAGCAGGTGGGGAGCTGAGAGAGAGAGCAAGGAGCTGTGGGCCAGTGCCTTACTGGAGGTCAGGGTAGAGAATCCAAGCAAAAGGCATGAGGGGATTTCATAGGAGTGTTAGAACGTCACTGGATCACAATCAAACTTCCCTAGTGGCTCAGACAGAAAAGAGTCTGCCTGCAATGAAGGAGACCCACACTGTTCAATGCAGATTCAGCCCCTGGGCTGGGAAGATCCCCTGGAGTAGGAAATGGCAACCCACTCCAGTTTTCTTGCCTGGAGAATTCCATGGACAGAGGAGCCTGGTGGGCTACAGTCCATGGGTACCAAAGAGTCGGACAGGACTGAGCGACTGACACAGATCGCAGTCAGGAGAGGACAAAAAGGGACCAGTGGCAGGGGGCAGCCTTCTCACTCTGGCAAGCTTGCTTGTCTGGGTACCATACTCATAGTCTGTTTGTGGGAATGTTGAGACAGCAGGAAAATATATTTTATACTTCACAACACGTGAGCTTAGACTTTTTAATGGTTACTGGGTATTTGACTCTTGGAGAGCCAATAGTATGTTAGCCAAGCTTCTGTGGTTGAACATCTGCAATGTTTCCTGTTTGTTTTTTCAGTTTGTTTGTTGCCTGTACAAACAATACTACAAAAAACATAGTTGCAGCTAAATAATGCAATCACACATTATTTATTTCCTCAGGCTGGTTTTTTAGCAGTAGGGTTTCTGGCCCCGAGGTGCATGCCCTTCAAAAAAATTTATTTTATTTTCTAAGTTCTGGAAATGGTTAGCAGGCTTACACTTTAAAAGGCACTGTATTTGTAAGTTTTTATTCTTTCAATTTTTATTAATGTCAAAATATTACATTAGTAATAATTCCTTACATTTTTTGTATCATCTTCCAGTTCTGAAAGCATGTTAATATACTCTCCCTTTGATTTGATTCTTGCAGTAACTTTGGAGGTAGGCAGGTAGACACCATCAGTCCTCTTTTTTCAGATGAGGGAAACAGATCTCAGAGAGTGAAGTAATTTGCTTAGGGTATCACACTTGCAAGTGACGGAACCCCTGACACGGAGCCCTGCTGCCTGTCTGTATTATACAGGCTGCCATCTCACCTTCTCCCCAGTGGCTAATTTATCTCTCGTGATGTTAGCCTGAGAGAGAGTGTTAGACCTCTTATACTCACTAGACCTGGTTTTGCAAGTTTTATACCACTTTTCCCTAACATACTTTCAACATTCATCTGTTTATTGAAGTATAGTTGATTTACAATGTTATGTTAATTTCTTCTGTACAGTAAAGTGACTGAGTTTTGTGTGTGTATATATATTTTATATTCTTTTCCAATATGGTTTATCTATGGGTCTTGAATATAGTTCCCTGTGCTATATAAGTAGGACTTTGTTGTCCATCCATCTTACATGAAATAGTTTGTATCTACTCACCTCAAACTTGTGGTCCCTCCCTCCTGCTCCCCGCCGCCCCCCACCACCATGTTAACCACAAGTCTGATTCTGTGTCTGCGAGTCTGTTCCTGTTTTGCCAATAGATTCATTTGTGCCATATTTTAGATTCCACATGTAAGCGGCATAATGTGGTACTTGTCTCTTTCTGACTTACTTCCCTTGGTATGATAATCTTTAGTTGCATCCATGTTGCTGCCGCCAATGGCATTATTTCATTCTTTTTTTTTGTGGCTGAGTAGTATTCCATTGCACCACATCTTCTTTATCCACTTATCTGTTGATAAGCCCTAAGATTGTTTCCATGTCTTGGCTATTGTGAATAGTGCTGCTATGAACATATGGATACGTGTACCTTTTTTTTTTTTTAATTGTAGTTTTGTCCAGGTATGCACAGGAGTGGGATCACATGGTATGCATATTTTTGGTTTTCTTAGGAGCATCCATTCTGTTTTGCATAGTGGCTATGACAACTTACATTCTTGCCAACAGTGTGGGAGGGTTCTTCTCTAATATTACTGGTTTTTTAATGCCATTTAAAAAATGAGATGTCTTTCTTGGTGTTGTACTACTTTCTCAGGTTATGAATGGATAGGCTTTTAATAGGCAGTGGAGAAGGAGAGACTATTTTATATAGCAGGTATGAAGTAGTAAAGGAGTAAAGATGTTAAAATAAAGGCTTAAAACAAGCCACTGTCAGTCTAGCTTTGGCCCACAGAAATGTGTTGTTTGTCTATAGCATGTTTGAAAAATTATTATTACTTAAATTTGACCATCAGGATATTTCATATAGATATCTGTATTGCTGAGTTCTCTTCATTTAGAAGTTCTGGCAAGCCTGAGCCAGACGTCAACCTGGACCATGATTGTTTTTTCCAGATTAATTGAAATATCATTGACATATCACAAGGTGTAAGTTTGAGGTGTACAATGTGTTGATGTGATATGTTTGAAAATTGTAATCATTTTGCAAATGGTTACCACCATCACAGTAGTTGATACCTGTATCATGGCACATAATTGCCATTTCTTTTTTCGAGTGAGCATATTTAAGGCTGAGTCTCTTGGCAGTTTTCAAGTATATATTAGAGTGTTATTAACTATAATCATTTTGTTGGTATATTTGGTCACCAGAACTTATTTATGTTATAACTGCTAGTTTGTACTCTTTGACCAGTCTCTCCCTTTTACCTCCTCCCAGCCTTGGTAATAAAAACAGAAAATATCTATTTCTGCTTTATTGCCTATGCCAAAGCCTTTGATGTGTGGATTACAATAAACTGTGGAAAATTCTGAAAGAGATGGGAATACCAGACCACCTAACCTGCCTCTTGAGGAATCTGTATGCAGGTCAAGAAGCAACAGTTAGAACTGGACATGGAACAACAGACTGGTTCCAAATAGGAAAAGGAGTATGTCAAGGCTGTATATTGTCACCCTGCTTATTTAACTTATACGCAGAGTACATCATGAGAAACGCTGGACTGGAAGAAACACAAGCTGGAATCAAGATTGCAGGGAGAAATATCAATAACCTCAGATATGCAGATGACACCACCCTTATGGCAGAAAGTGAAGAGGAACTAAAAAGCCTCTTGATGAAAGTGAAAGAGGAGAGTGGAAAAGTTGGCTTAAAGCTCAACATTCAGAAAATGAAGATCATGGCATCCGGTCCCATCACTTCATGGGAAATAGATGGGGAAACAGTAGAAACAATATCAGACTTTATTTTTTTGGGCTCCAAAATCACTGCAGATGGTGACTGCAGCCATGAAATTAAAAGACGCTTACTCCTTGGAAGAAAAGTTATGACCAACCTAGATAGTATATTCAAAAGCAGAGACATTACTTTACCGCCTAAGGTCTGTCTAGTCAAGGCTATGGTTTTTCCTGTGGTCATGTATGGATGTGAGAGTTGGACTGTGAAGAAGGCTGAGTGCCAAAGAATTGATGCTTTTGAACTGTGGTGTTGGAGAAGACTCTGGAGAGTCCCTTGGACTGCAAGGAGATCCAACCAGTCCATTCTGAAGGAGATCAGCCCTGGGATTTCTTTGGAAGGAATGATGCTAAAGCTGAAGCTCCAGTACTTAGGACCCCTCATGTGAAGAATTGACTCATTGGAAAAGACTCTGATGCTGGGAGGGATTGGGGGCAGGAGAAGAAGGGGATGACAGAGGATGAGATGGCTGGATGGCATCATGGACTCGATGGATGTGAGTCTGAGTGAACTCCGGGAGATGGTGATGGACAGGGAGGCCTGGCGTGCTGCGATTCATGGGGTCGCAAAGAGTCAGACACGACTGAGCGGCTGAACTGAACTGAACTGAGCCTTGGTAACCACCATTCTTGTCTCTGTTTCTATAAGTTTGGCTTTTTAAGATTCTGCCTATAAATGAAATCATACAATATTTGTTT
This sequence comes from Budorcas taxicolor, assembly GCF_023091745.1. Lineage (NCBI taxonomy): Eukaryota > Metazoa > Chordata > Mammalia > Artiodactyla > Bovidae > Budorcas > Budorcas taxicolor. The sequence continues at coordinate 62,917,848 of NC_068916.1, forward strand.
TTCTCTGACTTAAGTTTACTATAATGCCCTCAAGGCCCATTTATATTGCCAAAAATTGGCAGGATGTTCTCTTTTCTCAAAGCTTAAGAGTATTCCATTGTACGTGTTTGTGTGTTTGTATCTGCATGCATACGTATATACCATGTCTTCTTCATCCATTCATCTATTGATGGGCATGTAGGTTGTTTCCATATCTTGGATACTGTGACTAATGCTGCGTTGAATGTGGGAATAAATATATCTCTTCAAGATCCTGCTTTCATTTCCTTTGGATTATACCCAGAACTAGGATTACTGGATCATATGATAGCTCTATTTTTAATTTTTTGAGGACCTTCCATACTATTTTCCCATAATGGCTATACCAATTTACATTCCCACCAACAGTGTGCAAGGGTTCTCTTTTCTTTACATCCTCTCAAACACTTGCTTATCTTTTAGTCTTTTTGGTAATAGCCATTCTAACAGGTGTGAGGTGATAATAGCCATTCTAACAGGTTTTGATTTACACTTTCCTGATGGTTAGTGACAGCACCTTTCTATGTACCTGTTGGCTGTTTGGCTGTCTGTATGTCTTCTTTGTAAAAATGTCTATTCAGTTCCTCTGCTCATTTTAAAATCAGATGTTCTTTTTTTTGCTATTGAGTTATATGAGTTCTTTATATATTTTGGATATAGTTTGTTGTAGTCCCATTTGTTTACATTTGCTTGTGTTGGCTTTGATTTGGAGTCATATCCAAAAGTATTACCATTACTGATATCAAGGTACTTACTCTCTTTATTTTCTTCTAGGAGTTTCATGGTTTCATTCAAGTCTTACAGTCAAATCTTTAATCCATTTTGAGGTGATTTTTGTGTATGGTGTAAGATAGGGGTCTTTTTTTTAATGAAGTTATCTAATTTTCCCAAAACCAATTATTAAGGAGACTGTCTGTTCCCTATTGTATATTCTTAGCTCCTTTGTCATATACAATTGACCATATGGGCTTATTTCTGGGGACTATTTTGTTCCATTAATCTCTGTGCCTGTTTTTATGCCAATACTATGCTGTTTTGATTGTTGCTGCTCAGTCACTAAGTAGTGACTGAACTAGTCAGCAGTAGTCACTGACTCTTTGCAACCCCATGGACTGCAGCACACCAGGCTTCCCTGTCCTCCACTATCTCCCAAAGTTTGCTCAAGTTCATGTCCATTGAGTCCATGATGCTATCTAACCATTTCATATCCTGCTGCCCTCTTCTTTTGCCTTCAGTTTTACCCAGTATTTGGGTCTTTTCCAATGAGTCGGCTCTTTGCATCAGGTGGTCAAAGTATTGGAGCTTCAGCTTTAGCATCAGTCCTTACAACGAATATTTAGGGTTGATTTTCTTTAGGATTGACTGGTTTGATCTCCTTGCAGTCCCAGGGGCTCTTGAGAGTCTTCTCCAGTACCACAACTCAGCCATTTTTATGGTCCAACTTTCACATCTGTACATGACTACTGGAAAAACCATAGCTTTGACTATACAGTCCTTTGTCAGCAAAGTGATCTCTTTGCTTTTTAATATGCTGTCTAGGTTTGTCATAGCTTTCCTTCCAAGGAGCAAGTGTCTTCTCACTTCATGACTGCAGTCACTATCTGCAGTGATTTTGGAATGCAAGAAAAGAAAATCTGTCACTGCTTCTATTTTTTTCCTTTCTATTTGTCATGAAGTGGTGGGACTGGATGCCATGATCTTAGTTTTTTGAATGTTGAGTTTTAAGTCACCTTTTTAACTCTCCTCTTTCACCATCTTCAAGAGGCTCTCCAGTTCCTCTTTGCTTTCTGCCATTAGAGTGATATCATCTACATATCTTGAGGTTGTTGATATATTCCCCAGCAATCTTAATTCCAGGCTGTGACTATTTTGATGACTACAACTTTTAGTACAGTTTGATATCAAGAGTTGTGGTGCCTCCAACTTTGTCCTTTCTCAAGATTTTTTGACTACACAGGGTCTTTTATAGTTACATACATATTTTAGGATTGTCTTTTTTTCTTTATGTGAAAAATGTCATTGGGATTTTTATAGGGATTACACTGTAGATGTAATCCCAAATCTGTAGATTACTCTGAGTAGTATGCACATTTAAACGATATCAGTTCTAATCAATGAGCATGGAATATCTTTTCATTTATTTATGTCTTCATCAATTTCTTTCATCAGTGTCTATAGTTTTCAGTGTACAGATCTCTAACCTCCTTTGTTAAATTTATTCCTATAAATTTTATTCTTTTTGATGCTATTGTAAGTGGGTTTTTTTTTCTAATCTTCTCTTTTTGATGATTTGTTATTAGTATGTAGAAATTCAACTGATTTTTATATATTGATTTTGTATCTTGCAACTTTACTGAAATTGTTTATTAGCTATAACTTTTTTGGTAGAATTTTTAGTATCTTCTATAGGGTTCAGTTCAGTTCAGTTCAGTCGCTCAGTCATGTCCGACTCTTTGCGACCCCATGAATCGCAGCATGCCAGGCCTCCCTGTCCATCACCATCTCCTGGAGTTCCCTCAGACTCACATCCATCGAGTCCATGATGCCATCCAGCCATCTCATCCTGGGTCGTCCCCTTCTCCTCCTGCCCCCAATCTCTTCCAGCATCAGAGTCTTTTCCAATGAGTCAACTCTTCGCATGAGGTGGCCAAAGCACTGGAGCTTCAGCTTTAGCATCATTCCTTCCAAAGAAATCCCAGGGTTGATCTCCTTCAGAATGGACTGGTTGGATCTCCTTGCAGTCCAAGGGACTCTCAAGAGTCTTCTCCAACACCACAGTTCAAAAGCATCAATTCTTCGGCGCTCAGCCTTCTTCACAGTCCAACTCACACATCCATTCATGACCACAGGAAAAACCATAGCCTTGACTAGGCGGACCTTAGTCGGCAAAGTAATGTCTTTGCTTTTGAATATACTGTCTAGGTTGGTCATAACTTTTCTTCCAAGGAGTAAGCGTCTTTTATTCTATAGGGTAATATCATGTTAATTGCAAATAGAGACAATTTTATTTTTTCCATTCCAGTTTGGATGCTTTTTATTTCTTTCCCTTGCCTAGTTGCTCTGGCTACATTTCCAGTAATCTGTTGAATAAAAGTGGCAAGAGTGGGCATCTGGTTCTACTCTTCTTTTCTAAGAAGAAAAGTTTGCAGTTTTTCACTGTGAGAGTGATATTATTAATAGCTATGGACTTGTCATATATGGCATTTGTTGTGTTGTATGTCTATAACCAATTTGTTTAGAGTTTTTATTATGAAAGGATGTTGAGTTTTGTCAAATGATTTTTCTGTATCTTTTATGATCATTGTATAGTTATTATCTTTTTTTGTTGAGGTGGTATATCACATTTATTGATGTTCGAATGTTGAAACATCCTGTGTCACTGGAATAAATCTCTCTTGATCATGTTGTGTACTCCTTCTAATGTACTATTGGATTCAGTCTGTTAATATTTTGTTGAGGATTTTTACATATATGTTCATTGGGGATTGTTATTCAGTCACTAAGTCATGTCCAACTCTTTGCGACCCCATGGACTACAGCCCTCCAGGCTCCCCTGTCCATGGGGTTCTCCAGGGAAGAATATTGGAATGGGTTACTATTTCCTTTCCCACCGGATCTTCCCATACCAGGGGTTGAACCATCTTCTGCATTGGCAAGCAAATTCTTTTCCACTGAACCACCAGGGAAGCCCTCACTGGGGATAGTGGCCTATAATTTTCTTTTCTTACAGTGTCCTTGTTTAGTTTTGGTATCATGGTAGTACTGGCCTTGAAAATTGTGTTTGGAAGTGCTGCCTCCTATTCTATTTTTTCAGAAGAGTTGGAGAAGGATTGATAATTATTTTTAAAATATTTGATTAAATTTACTACTGAAGCCATCTGGCCCTAGGCTTTGTTTTTTTCTGGAGTTTTTGATTCATGATCCGATCTTCTTACTGTAATTGATCTATTCAAATTTTGTATTTCTTTATGGTTCAGTCTTCGTAGACTGTATATTTATGGGAATTGATCCATTTTTTCTTTGTTGTCCAATTTGTTGGCATATAACTGTATGGTAGTCTCTTATGATTTTGTATTTTTATCTATCAGTTATAATATCTCCTTTTTTCTAGTTTTATTTGAGTCATCTTTCTGGGAAGCCATTAAGGTTTATCTATTTTTTTTTAAAGTCAGCTCTTAGATTCATTGACCTTTGCTATTGTCTTCTCAGTCTGTCTTTCATTGTTTTATCCTCTTGATCTATGTAATTTCCTTCCTTCTGCTAACTTTTGGCTTTGTTCTTTGTTTTTTATTCCTTGAGGTGTAGAGTTAGGTTATCAGCTGGGTCTTGATTGACTGGAGCTAGGAAATTTCTACCCCTGTTGGGTCAGAAACATTCCAGTTTGCCTCAGGCCTCATCAGTTCAGTTCAGTTCAGTTACTCAGTCGTGTCTGACTCTTTGCGACCCCATGGACTGCAGCATGCCAGGCTTCCCTGCCCATCGCCAACTCCTGGAGATTGTTCAAATTCACGTCCATAGAGTCAGTGATGCCATCCAACCATCTCATCCTCTGTCATCCCCTTCTCCTCCTGCCTTCAATTTCCCCCAGTATCAGAGTCTTTTGTAAGGGATCAGTTCTTCGCATCAGGCCTCATCACTCTACTGTTTTTCTAAAGGTCAGTAGTCTTTAAAACTATGCCTGGTATATTGTTTTTTTCCAGCCGACTTTATTCCATTGCTTTTCTGGCTGGATCTTTCAGGCATCTGAATGTGAACCCCTTGGCTTAGAGTATGCATGGGGAATAGTTCATTTTGGTTGGAGGTTAGAGAACATGCAGGTGAGTAGTGAGGAAGAAAACTGGAAAGGCAGCTTATGATGGAGAAAGGGAGATTCTTGAAACCAGCCATCACATCTGAGCTTTATGTTTTAGGCATAAGGAAGCCACTAAGGGATCTGAAACTCTTTTAATGGACATCCTAGCGTCCTGTGCTAGAACAGCTGCCTCCTGTTCTTTTAAATGTTCTTTCCTTTTGTTGCATTTTCTCCCTACCATCTCTGTTCCCAACGGGGAGTGTTTTCAAAAGGCTAGACAGCTGTTTACATCTCCTTTTAAATGGAGGCATTGTGGTTCTTCCCTCCCTCTAAGGACATCTTGTAAATGGCTTTGTTTACAGTAGAGCAGCCCTTGCATCTCTGTCTGCTCCACCTCCCTGGGTGGAGGCTGGGGCAAATGGGACAGCAACACTTCACCCCACTGGTGTCCTCATTGATTCTCCGTGACTTGAGAGAAAAAAAAAAAAATAGAAAGGCCTTTGTTAGCTGTTGTCAAGCAGTTGCTTGGTTAAAATCCATTTGTGGAGTGACTGGCTTGTTTTATTCCTAGGCAAGGTCCTTGAATGTAACCTGGATGTGATGGAGAGAAGCTCTGGTAGAGAATCTTCTGGTCTTGGCTGTGTAGCTCATGAGCTCTGTGACCCTGTTCACCTTCACCTTGCTGAGCCCTCCTTTGCTCATCTATGAGATTAGACTAATCCTTGCCTCGTCTCCAGTACAGGGTCAACTTGAGGACCGAGCGGGAAAATATGCAAGAGCAGTACCAAATGTTGCACAGACTAGTATGGTTACCACAAAGGTGGGATAATTGTTTCTGTGGAAAGAAATGGGTCCTGGTCCAGCACCTTAATTAAATTAAGGGGCTGAGATAATTCAAGCAGATGAATTCAAGAGGCTAGAAAAACACTTTAGGGCAGTATACCACTGCTAACTCAAATTTGGTGGTCCTGGTTAAAATGCAGACCTGGAAGAGGGCATGGCTACTCGCTCCAGTGTTCCTGCCTGGAGCATCCCATGGACAGAGGAGCCTGGTGGGCTACAGCCCATGGGGTCTCAAAGAGTCAGATATGACTGAGCACGCAGGCTAAGTGTATAATAAAAAGGTGCTTAAATACATGGACTCCACCCAACAGCTTTATTTTTGGATCACACTCTTTCTGTGTGACAATAAGCCTTATTTTATTTTATTTATTTTTTTTGCAAAGCAAGCATCTTAACAACAGTATCTATGCCATGAATTTATTGTGAGAGTTAAAGAAGGCAGTATAAGTCAAGCCCTGAGCAAGGCCATGCCTGGCCTATTGTAGGTGTCAAATGAAACCTGATATTGTGAATGGTTCTTGGCTGCCATGGAGGGGAGTGAGGGGTTGCAGGCCTGCTGGGGAGCAAACCAGAGAAACAGAGCCCCTGACCTGGCAAGGGTATATAATGCAGGGTATATAATTCCTGGGAGTAAAGGGAAGGACATAACCCTGGGAGATGAAAGGTAGGGAATTCAGATGTCACCATATCCAGGGTGTTGTTCTGTAGAGGTGATAGACCAGTGCAGTTTAACTCATTTCCTCTCATCTCAGCAGGTTCTTCCTACCCTTGATGGCGAGGAGGAGGAAGGTAGTCAGGCTCTGGCTTGGGACCAGGCAACAGTCTCTGGGGTGAAGCATCTTCAGTGGCTTGGTACTGAGGGATGCAGGAAGCTGGCTGCACGGGCAAGTTATGTCAAGCTGGTTGTGGCAGGCACTGGGATTGTGGCGGCTCAGGCTTGCTAGTGGCTGTTTGTGGAAAGCATTATCACTTGCTTAGTTTTTTTCTTTAAGTCTTTATTGAATTTGTTACAACATCGCCTCTTTTGTTTTATGTTCTGGTGTTTTGGTCTGTAGTCCCAGACCAGGGGTCGAGCTTGTACCCCCTGCATTGGAAAGCGAAGTCGTAACCACTGGACCACCAGTGAAGTCCCCTATCACTCACCTTTTTACTGCCGGCCTCCCAGACATTCGCACTACAGAGCTCAGAATCTCCCTCCCTTCTTCCTTGGTCTGTCAGGAACATGTGCTTGTGCTTAGTCACTCAGTCCTGTCCAGCTCTTCGCAACCCCATGGACCGTAGCCCACCAGGCTCCTCTGTCCATGGGATTCTCCAGGCAAACCTACTGGAATGGGCAGACATTCCCTTCTCCAAGGGATCTCCCCAACTCAGGAATTGAACCCAGGTATCTTGCATTGCAGGCAGATTCTTTACTTTCGGAGCCATCAGAAACACACAGATCTCAAATGAACTGTGGAAACCAAAAGAAGTACGACATATTCTACACATATTGCACGTGAAACCCTGTGGCCCATCTCCTCCTGTACTGCTAGAACCCCCATGGGTGGAGGACAGGGAGCGGGCCCTGATGGGGCATGAAGAAGGCTCCAGGTTCAGCAAGCCTGGCCCAGCTCAGCATCTCCCTGAGCTTCGTTCTCCCCCTCTCCCTTTTTCTTCTGCTAAAAATGCAGATGCTGAGATGGACGGTCAGCTTCGCGAAGTCATCAATCCGCACATGTATAGTCTGCTTCTGAGGATACCAGGCCCAGCATTCTTACCACCAAGAACAGTACAGGTTAGTCTCATTAGAGACAAGGACCTGCACAGGAACAGGGAAGGGCCATGTGCTAGATGAGAGCCTAGTCCTTGTCCTGCTACCTCCTCAGCTATGTGATCTTGCTTCTGTCCTTCTGTGTTTCTGGGTTTCAGTTTGCCCATCTAAGCAGTAAATATTTCATGCTCGGTGATCTCTGTGTTCCTGTCCCTGCCCCCTTGTATTCTATGATTCTGTTGAATCTATCATCTTGGTTTCCCCAAACCCCTTCACCCCCTCTTCGGAATGAAGCACTCTTGGTAACAGCCCATATTGCGATGCCTTTCATCCGTACCTGCTAATGCAGTGTCTCTAGCTCCCAGCAAGGCCCTTCACGCTATTTCAGAGGGCCCCCAGGGAGACTCCCATATGTGCTAGCAAATAATCCTGGTCAGCCACTTCCTGACATCTGCCATCTCCCTCTTGTGGACGCTCTGCGATGTTCATAGCTGATGCTCCGCTGTCACCGGTCGGGGCTAGTTGCTTCACCAGTTTCCCCAGTGCCCAGAGGCGAGCCAGCCCCTGCCAAGCGCTGGTGTTTCCTCAGACCCCTGTGGCCTGCAAGGGAGCCCTGTGCTGGCACTGCTCCCACCGTGCCCCGTCAGACCCCGGGACCGTGGAATCAAGTCTTACTTCTGTTAGTCACTTCTGCTTTGTTAGTAGATTTGTCCGGAGAGGGAAATGGCAACCCACTCCAGTGTTCTTGCCTGGAGAATCCCAGGGACAGGGGAGCCTGGTGGGCTGCCGTCTATGGGGTCGCACAGAGTCGGACACGACTGAAGCGACTTAGCAGCAGCAGCAGCAGTAGATTCGTCCACCAGTGTAGTGAATGTAGCAAGGATCTAAGGAGCTGTCCCTGTGTGGGATTTGGGGGCAAAGTAGGGGAAAATGCACCTTTTATGTTGCTTTGTCTCCCAGTGGCTCATGGAGCTTTCAGTGAGAATTCTGTTTGCTTGTCCTCTAGATACAAACCTGTAAGAAGCTGGGCTGAGGAAAAATTGGAGTGTGAGAGATTGCAGTGAATATTCTGATAATAAAGGCTTCCAGTAAGAAAGCATTTGGTTAAGAAAGAACACAGATTTGGAGTATTGTCACTTGGAGTTTGCTTAGGGGATGCAGGGATGTCTACACTGTGTTCTAACCGTACCCTTCATTCCTCATGGCTCCCAGGGGAGTCGTGACAAGGGACTGTGGTGAGTGGAAAACAGGCATCATTCTACCTCAGTGCGGAGCACTAGCAAACGGTGAGAGTACACAGGAGTCCAAGGTCTAGAGGGGACTTGTACGTCTTCCTTTTCATACCTGAATCTTGAGATCTGTCTGCCTGCACAGGTCAGAAGACAGGTGAAGGACCTTGTCCTGAGCACTCACCATATTGCTTGGTATGGAAGAGGCAGACCATCAGCATGTAATGGCTGATTGAATGAGGAACCAAATACAGGGAGGAAGAGAGAGCAGAGATTGAGAGAGCTGGGCTCAGGACAAACCAAGAATGTCTCCTTGTCAGGCTGATGAGAACCACCCATTCTTTTCTCTTAGACTGGTTCTGATTCCCAGACTTCCCTTTGTAGGTGACTGATCTTCAGCACATATGCACATGGCATGTCCCTTCCTCCCCCAGTGGTAGCAGTGGGAATGCAGTCTTCACTTTTTCTGGAAATGTGTTAAGTAAACCCAGGATTAAGAATGGTGCTAGTGATTTTTGTAAATGACATCACCTACTCAAAAATCCTATTAGCTTGTCATGTATAGCTAAAGTTTCTCTGTCCTTTAAGATTAGGGGTTAATTGGGACAGAAGCCACAGAAAGACAGAAGAATTTCATTCAAACATAAAGCAGTGATTTTTAAGATCAGGTAGGTGATCCTAAAGTAGTGAGTTCCCTATTATAGGAAGTATTTAATCAGAGGCTGGATGACTACCTGGTGAGAATATTATGGAAGATTCAAGCACCAAAAGGGAATTAAACTGGTCTCTATGTCTTTTTTAAATTAGTGGGAGTCTAGGTTTCTTAGTTTCTTATATGCTATTCTCCTGATCAGTGTATAAGGGTATATCATTCAAACCCATGGCTTAGACTTCTTTCTTCAGCTTGATACAAAGATGGGAAGGAAGAAGAAATCCTTTGTAGCCATCAGGTCATCTAATAATCATGACTTATACTGACAAAAATGTGGGAAGGGAATTTTAGACCATCAGTTTTAGCTCCCAGTCCCAGTTCAGGTATAATTTTTCTTATTCACGTCAACTTCCCAGTGGAGACCCTCTTTTTGTCTTGATGGCCCCTCACTGGTGACTGATCATCAATAAGATGGACTTTCTTCACATTAGACTGCGGCGTTCACAGTAGGAGAGGCCATGTCTGTGTGATATATGGGTGCAGGCTCAATTCCTAGTGTGGAACGTGGCATGTGGTGGACAGATAATGAGTTGATTCAGTCAACATATTGGTTGACTGAATACCGAATTTCTCCATTTAAGTCTCAGTGTGCTAAATACTGTGAATTCAAGGACAGACATTTTCAGACCAATACCAGAGGTAGGAGAAATATTTCCCACTCCATTTTAGTCCGAACATCAGCTGCATCTTAAGGCTGCTTGAGAGCAAAGTTATAACGAGAGGTAAGCATGTAGTTGAATAGTTACTGAATCTTCTGAACTCAGGGCCCTATTGCATTTGATAGCAATATAAATAAGACATCAATGCCTTAGGGTTTGCGTGGCTAACTGGTGAAGGGCTAATATTCCCAAATAGTGTGCATTTGAGAATACTAACTGAAGAGGAACCATTTATCCTAGGCTTATTAGGTAAGGAAGATAGAGAACTATGCTGATGAGGCTAAGTTAGAAAGTTTAGGCTTCATTAAAAGTCATTTTGGAACAACTTCTTTCATAGCCAAGCAAAGTTGCCTTAAATTTGGCCAGCTTTTCTGCAAATGCATGTCTTTGATCCCAGAAGGATAGGCTGAGAGAGTATTAATGATTGCATGAACTCCATGCAAGCAAATGTTGACAATGTAGAATATAATGTAGTAACTGTTTCTAGAGTTTTCCAGTCTCAGGTGAATCCTCCATGCAGCTTAGTTACCCTTCCACATGTTCCAAATCATATTGCCTTTCTTGATATCTACAAGCTTATCTCATTCCATATAACTTTCTTCCTTCCTCCTTATCTCAGAGAAGAGAAATTCTTTCTCCTGGGCAAGGGTGATATCTTTGCCTGCCTTTCAGTACCAACCTTCATCACTCTCTTATAAACTTTATTCTTCCTGGTAAACACTTTGTGGTCTTATCCTCAATTGCTGCCTCCATAATACTTGTGATTTTTCTTTAGTGTATAAATATCATCAATCCTATATTCCCCATGAGCTACAGTTTGATTTGTTTCCTCCCCTTAATGGCCAATTTTCTTCAAAAGTAGACACTGGTTTTCAACATTTTTATCACAGCTCGTTCATGAGAACCCAGTTGCTCCTCTACCAATATCATGCTCTCTCCTTTCCCTCCACACACACTTAAATTGTCCCTCTTAGCTGATAATGACATCTTTCCAGGCCCTATGGATACTTCGGCCTTTTTCCTTCTCAACCTCTTGGTGGCATTTACCATTGACCATATACCTTGGTTTCGCTAGCACTGCTGTTTCTGGATTTTTCTCCTATCTCCCCAGAAGTCTTTCTTAAATAGGGATCCTTACCTGAGACACAGAATACAGAATATGGCCTTAGGAACTATTTACTCAATTCTCCCAAGGTCACATATGTAATTAGTACCACCCTAGGTATCCAGGAGAGAAGTTGCATCATTACATACAGTGGATGCTGTAGGGCATTGGAGTTTAATTTTCTCCATGTCTGAGAAAGAAGTGGCATTGTCAGCTCTCTTCACAAATTTCTTTTTTCTTCTTGCCCCACTCTGATCCCATTATTCTTCTAATTTCCACTCTCCCTGGGCGACCTTTGGTAAGCCTTTGGGAGAAACTACCAATTATAATTTCATGGCTCTGGAAACAAAGCTCAGAACCACACCTCTTGTGCTAATGGCCACACCCTAGTTTCTGTTTGTCTGCTAGACAGCTCCCCTTAGATATCTCACAACTCTCTCAGATGCAACATTCAGAACAGACGCATCATCTTTTCCCCACACTTTCTTTTCCCCTGAATGGTATCATCATTTACCCAGACACCCAAGCTGTATCCAGAAGTCATTTAGATTCTTGATTCCATATATCCCCCCAATGAAGTTTTTCACTAAATTCCTTAGTACTTGCTTCCTTGATAGCTTGTGATTTATTATCTTATTCTGAATGTAACTCAGGCCCATCATGCTTAGATTTCAATCAGGTAGAAGCTTCCTAAGGGTCTTCTTGTTTCAAAGTACCCTTCTTTCCTCCCTCTCACTGCTAATAACCACAGAACTGTTAATGTATATTCAAATATGGTTATCCCTCTTCCCGCTTAAATAATTTCAAGGTCATCCTTCAACCCACAATGACTTTAATCTGTCAGATGTATTGCGAACCCCTTACCTAGTAGGCAAGTTTCTCTACAGTTGACCTTTGCCCCTTGTGTGTTGTCATTATCTTCCCACACAGCATTTATCCCAACCATCTCATACGCTTACCCATTCTGGCCTTTCCCTGGGATACTTGTTCACTCTATCTATCTATCATCTGTCTATATGTATAACATAAGATTTACCCTCTTAACGAGTTTTAACATGTACAATATGTTATTATTGAGTTGTTTTTCAGTCACTCAGTTGTGTCTGACTCTTTGTAGCCCCATGGACTGCTGCATGCCAGGCTTCTTTGTCCCTCACTATCTCCCGGAATTTGTTCAAACTCATGTCCATTGAGTTGGTGATGCCATCAAACCATCTCATCTTCTGTTGCCCCCTTCTTCTCCTGCCCTCAATCTTTCTCAGCATCAGGGTGTTTTCCAGTGAGTCAGCTCTTTGCATCAGGTGACCAGAGTATTGCAGCTTCAGCTTCAGAACCAAGTACCGTTTTGTATGGCAGATTTCTAGGGTTTATTCTTCTTGCTTGACTGAAACTTTAAAGTTGACTAGTAACTCCTCATTTATCCCTCTCCCCAGACCCTGACAACCACCATTCCTTTTTTTGGGGGGGAGGGGAGGAGCTGTACCTCATAGCTTGCAGGATTCCAGTTCCCTGACCAGAGATTAAATCTGTGCCCTCAGCAGTGAAAGCGTGGAATCCTAACCACTGAACTGACAGGGAATTCCCACAAATTCATTCTTTGATTCCATACATTTAACTATTTTAGATACTTCATATAAATGCAATTAATCATTATATAAACCAGACATTATATTAATATGTCTGCTTTATATTAACCTTACTCTGTCTGGTTTATTTAACTAATCCATATTGTCGTATATTGCCGAATTATTTTCTTTTTAGAGGTTGCATAATATTCTATACTTTGCATATATTTCATTTTCTTTATTTTTCTGTTGATAGACAGGTTGTTTTCATGTCCTAGGACTGTTGTGACTAATGCTGCAATGAACATGAGGATGCAGATATCACTTTGAGATATTGATTTTATTTCCTTCAAACATATACACAGAGGTAGACTTGCTGTATCATATGGCAGTTCTATTTTCAATTTTCTGAGGAACTTCCAAATTATTTGCTATAGATGTTGTACCAATTTAAATTGCAACCAACAGTGTACAACAGTTCCCTTTTTCTGTTAATATGTATACTTGTAAGCCTGTAGTTTTCTTGTAGTATCTTTGTCTGACTTTGTTTTCGTTATTCAGTCCTAGTCAAGTCTGACTCTTTGAGACCCCGTGGGCTGCAGCACTCCAGGCTTCTCTGTCCTTCACTATCTCCCAGAGTTTGTTCAAACTCATTTCCATTGAGTCGATGATGCCATCCAACTGTTTCATCCTCCGTTGTCTACTTCTCATTCTGCCTTCAATCTTTCCCAGCATCAGGGTCTTTCCAATGAGATGACTCTTCTCATCAGGTGGTCAAAGCACTGAAGCTGCAGCTTCAGCATCAGTTCTTCCAATGAATATTCAGGGCTGATTTCCTTTAGGATTGACTGGTTTGATCTTCTTGCTGTCCAGGAGATTCTCAAGAGTCTTCTACAGCACCACAGTTTGAAAGCATCAATTCTTTGGCATGCAGCCATCTTTATGGTCCAACTCTCACGTCCATACATGACTACTGGGAAAACCATAGCTATGACTATATGGACCTTTGTCACTGAAGTGATCTCTCTGCTTTTAAATATGCTGTCTAGGTTTGTCATAGCTATTTTTCCAAGGAGCAAGTGTCTTTTAATTTCATGGCTGCAGTCACCATCCGCAGTGATTTTGGAGCCCAGGAAAATAAAGTTTGTCACTGTTTCCATTTTTTCTTCATCTATTGGCCATGAAGTGATGGGACCAGATGGCATGATCTTAGCTTTTGACTGTTGAGTTTTAAGCCAGCTTTTTCACTCTGCTCTTTCGCTCTCATCAAGAGGCTTTTTGTTCCTTTTCTCTTTCTGCCATAAGGGTGGTGTCATCTCCATATCTGAAGTTATTGATATTTCTCCTCTGCAATCTTGGTTCCAGTTTGTGCTTTATCTAGCCTGGCATTTCACATGATGTACTCTGCATATAAGTTAAATAAGCAGAGTGAAAATATATAGCATTGATGTACTCCTTGCCCAATTTGGAACCAGTCCCTTGTTCCATGTCTGTTTCTAATGGTTGCTTCTTGACCTGTATAGAGGTTTCTAGGAGGCAGGTAAGGTTGTCTAGTATTCTCATCTCTTTAAGAATTTTCCATAGTTTGTTGCGATCCACACAAAGGCTTTAGCACAGTCAATGAAGCAGAAGTAGATGGTTTTCTGGAATTCTCTAGATTTTTCTGTGATCCAATGGATGTTGCCAATTTGATCTCTGGTTCCTCTGCCTTTCCTAAATCCTGCTTGTACATCTGGAAGCTCTCAGTTCACACACTGTTGAAGCCTACCTTGAAGGATTTCGAGCATTACTTTGCTCACGTGTGAAATGAGTGCAATTGTACGGTAGTTTGAGCATTCTTTGGCATTGCCTTTCTCTGGGGTTCGAATGAAAACTGACCTTTTCCAGTCCTGTGGCCCCTGCTGAGTTTTCCAAATTTGCTGGCATATTGAGTGCAGCACTTTCACAGCATCGTCTTTCAGGATTTGAAATAGCTTAGCTGGAATTCCATCACCTCCACTAGCTTTGTTCCTAGTGATGCTTCTTAAGGCTCACGTGACTTCACACTCCAGTATGTCTGGCTCTTGGTGAGTGATCAGACCATCATGGTTATGTGGGTCATTCAGACTTTTTTTTGTACAGCTCTTCTGTGTATTCTTTCCATCTCTTAATATCTTCTGCCTCTGTAAGGTCTATACCATAACTGTCCTGTATTGTGCTCATCTTTGCATGAAATGATCCCTTGGTATCTCTGATTTTCTTGAAGAGATCTCTAGTCTTTCCCATTCTATTGTTTTCCTCTATTTCTTTGCATTGATCACTGAAGGCTTTCTTATCTCCCCTTGCTATTCTTTGGAACTCTGCATTCAGATGGGTATATCTTTCCTTGTCTCCTCTGACTTGCTTCTCTTTTCTCAGCTATTTGTAAGGCCTCCTCTGACAACCATTTTGCCTTTTTGCATTTCTTTTCCTTGGAGACAGTCTTGGTCACTGCCTCCTGTAAATGTTACGAACCTCTGTCCACAGTTCTTCAGGCATTCTGTCTATCAGATCTAATCCCTTGAATCTATTTGTCACTTCCACTGTATAGTCACAAGTGACTTGATTTAGGTCATACCTGAATGACCTAATGTCTTACCTACTTTCTTCAATTTAAGCCTATATTTTGCAATAAGGAGCTCATGATAAGAGCCACAGTCAACTGCTGGTCTTATTTTTGCTGACTGTATAGAGCTTCTCCATTATTGACTGCAAAGAATATAACCAATTTGATTTTGGTATTAACCATCTAGTGATGTCCATGTGTAGAGTCATTTCTTCTGTTGTTGAAAGAGGGTGTTTGCTATGACCAGTATGTTCTCTTGGCAAAACTCTGGTAGCCTTTGCCCTGCTTCATTTTGTACTCCAAGGCCAAACTTTCTTATTACTCTGGGTATCTCTTGACTTTCTACTTCTGCATTCCAGTCTCCTATAATGAAAAGGACAGCTTTTTTTGGTATTCATTCTAGAAGGTCTTGTAGGTCTTCATAGAACCATTCAACTTCAGCTTCTTCAGCATTAGTCACTGGGACACAGACTTGGATTGCTGTCATATTGAATGGTTTGCCTTGGAATTGAACAGAGATCATTCTGTTGTTTCTGAGATTGCATCCAAGTACTGCATTTTGGACTCTTTTGTTGACTATGGTGGCTACTTCATTTGTTCTAAGGGATTCTTGCCCACAATAGTAGATATAAATGGTCATTTGAGTTAAATTCACCCATTCCTGTCCAGTTTAGTTCACTGGTTCCTAAAATGTTGATCACTCTTGCCATCTCCTGTTTGATCACTTTCAATTTACCTTGATTTATGGACCTAACCCCGAGATCGCTGGATGGCATCACGGACTCAATGGACGTGAGTCTGAGTGAACTCTGGGAGATGGTGATGGACAGGGAGGCCTGGCGTGCTGCGATTCATGGGGTTGCAAAGAGTCAGATACGACTGAGCGACTGAAATGAACTGAACTGAACTGAACTGATGGACCTAACATTCCACATTCCTATGCAATATTGTTCTTTACAGCATTAGACTTTACTTACACTACCAGACATATCCACAACTGGTTGTTTCTGCTTTGGCTCAGCCTCTTCATTATTTCTGGTGCTATTTCTCCACTCTTCTCCAGTAGCATATTGGGCATCTAGTGACCTGGGGAGTTTATCCTTCAGTGTCTGTCATATCTTTTTGCCTTTTCAAACTGCTCATGGGGTTCTCAAGGTAAGAATATACCTTGGTACTGTAAACATGTATGAATCACATGTTCTAGTGTTCTGGAAGTAAAGAATAGCCAGGCTAAGTATCTTAGCAGAATAAGGCATCTGATATTATGTTGCTATTCACCAGGAGGCACAATGGAGGAAAAGGCAACACACACCCCTATAGCGTAAGTTAGTTTGTTCACTCCATTAATCTTTATTGAGAAACTATATAGAATTAGACACTGATCTAGGTGCTAAAAGACGTATAGACAATCAATGAAAATGAACTATGCCTTCAAAAATATATGTGTAATCTAAAAAAAAGGGTACAAATGAACTAATCTACAAAACAGAAATAGAATAATAGATACATGGAACAAACTTAAGGTTACCTGGAAATAAGGTCAGGGAGGAATAAATTAGGAGACTGGAACTGACATATACAAATTACTATAAAAAATAGATAATAGGGAGCTACTCTACAGTACAGGGAACTCCACTCACTACTCTGTAATGACCTATATGGGGAAAGAATCTAAAAAAGAGTGGATATATGTGTATGTATAAGTGACTCACTTTGCTGTATACGTGAAACTAACACAATACTGTAAATCAACTATATTCCAATTTAAAAAAAAGTTTCAGTCTTGGAAGGAGCTGCTGCATGCCACTTTCTACTTTTCATTGTAGGTCTTTACACCTAAATCATGAAAGACGTGTAGATCAAAGGCTAGTGGAGGGATCCTGGAAGACTCCAGTGAGGCAGTGACATTGGTCTTCAGAGATGGATATGATGTGGAAATACAGGGCAGTAAACCCTGACAAGTTGCATTGACTCCACTAGGGCAGTTTCAAGAGTAGGTCAGACTGACTTAAATGAAGGTAGTCAGAGAGAAAAGTGAAAAACAAATAGGAATAGTAACTTGGATCTTTAAGACTTAGATATGAATAAAATAGATATAGTAGAGGATACGGTCTTGTAGTTTTTAGTTGTTAGAATTTTCCTCGTTAGGAGGATGAAAGATTAGGTAACACCTGAGAGGGGAACCCAATATTTGTGCTCCAGCTTTTGTTAGTGATGCTCTGAACCCTTCCTGTTTGACCTAGCATTGGTTCATAATCCCCACTGTGGAACTACTAGATGAATTTAATAATGCTTACCTTACCTCTCAGGGGTGTCATGGAATTATAAATGAATACATCCCAGCCAAAGCATTAATTGGGTGTTTCAAGTAAAAGGTGCTCAGTAAGTGAAAATGCTAATGCTATTATGAATTTTCCCCCTTCTCTGTCATCCTGGGAAGCAGAAATGATGTTTACATAGCAATGTGAAACTATCTTCTTCAGCACTGTAACCTTATGGGAGGATAAAAATATGCACAGTAATAACAATCAAGCTGAGTTTGAAGCATTGAGGTAGAGAGCCTGTCCACTGGATGGTTCCCTGGGGCAGGTAACTTGTAAACCCTCTTTTAATCTTCATCAACAGAAGAAATGGTTCTTTAAGAGATCAGTATTAAAAAGTGGTAAAGTGCCTGTTCTTGCAGACTGACAACACCATTGACAAGCCAATAGCATTAATTTTGTTTGTTGAGGATTTTTAGTAAACCATGGAAGATGCAGCATCTTTTTATTTGGCACTTTTGTGGCCCTGCTAAAGTCTACCTGCCTGGTTATTTTCCTATGGAAATTCTCCAGTCAAATGCAGAGATATGAACCACTCACTTCCATCAGGAAAGACTGTCAGCATATATTCTCCATGTTTCTTGCATTTCTGCCAATCTTTTGAGTGAGAGACAGCTACAGCTTTGTTCAGAACTATCTTTTCAAGGATGTTTGTTTAGCAAACAGCCTTAGGAAATACAGACTGCATCTGCCTTGATGGCAGAGAAAAGATTTCTTTCTTGACCAGGAAAATGAAATAACATCTCACTTGGGGGCGAAGATTGGGCATGTCTGCTAATACTGCGTTATGAAATTGGAGGTTTCCTAGGTCTGGGGTTCCTCAGCTGTCTCACAAACACACTGTGTTGCCTGCATTCACCTGGGTCCCACAAGACCTGAGGGGCAAGGGAAACAGAGGCAGACTTGAAGCTCATGCTGTCTGCTGTATTTTGAATAACAAAGTCCTTTGACTCCTGGGTTCTGTCAGCATCTATGAAGTTGTAGCAGACTCAATTATTGTTTTACAAGATCTCATCCTCTTCCCAGTTCTTGATGTCCTATTTCTTATCCAAATAAAGAACTTGAAATGCTCTCCCATCTATTTTCTCTGTTTTCTTTTTTCCTTACAACCATGGGAGCTCCGTGCTGCCTTAAATCAGTGCCTTATTACAGCACCCTAGGAGAGGGAGTGCAGTAGCCTCCTGACTGCTTTCTTGCCTCTAGTCTGGCTCCACCCTTCATTCTTATTCTACACTGTTGCCAGACTC
Organism: Budorcas taxicolor; assembly: GCF_023091745.1. NCBI lineage: Eukaryota > Metazoa > Chordata > Mammalia > Artiodactyla > Bovidae > Budorcas > Budorcas taxicolor. The sequence goes on from NC_068916.1 coordinate 62,936,673, forward strand.
CAGTGCCTAGAGCACAGCTTTGATCACGCCTCTCCTTCATTCCTCAGCATCTAATGGCTCCCCATTGCAGGAATGAATTATAAACCCCTTAGACGGAGGAGCCTGGCAGGCTGCAGTCCATGGGGTCGCAAAGAGTCAGACACGACTGAACGACTTCACTTTCACGCATTGGAGAAGGAAATGGCAACCCACTCCACTGTTCTTGCCTGGAGAATCCCAGGGACGGGGGAGCCTGGTGGGCTGCCGTCTGTGGGGTGGCACAGAGTCGGACATGACTGAAGTGACTTAGCAGCAGCAGCAGCAGTAGGCAAAATAAATACTTTCTAAAGTCGCATTTCCTTGTCTGTCTCTGGTCCTCAGCTTTCACTCTTCCTCCTCTTTTAGCGCTGCATCCTGTGACCAAGCCAACCACCCATGGCAATCCCAATCTGCCATTTTCTGCTTCATATCTTGGTTCATATTTCTTTTGCCTGGAACATTCATTTTACTCTTCAGGTCTACTCTGACAATTCTCTTTCTTTTTCATCCATGCTTACATGCTAACTTCCTCAAGATGCCCTCTCATTTTCCACCCTGCACCCTGACTGAAACTATAATTTCTTTCATTAAAAAAAAAAAATTCAGTGAGAGTGAAAACCATTTTGGCATTCTATGTCTTTAAGGAGTTGACAATTTTATACTGGAGGTGAAGATCAGATACTAAAATCTAATCCAGAACTTTACTATCATATATTATTTATTTTGATTCTACCTATAAATTCACAAAGTAAAACCAATTGTGTAGATATTAACTGTGGACAAGTGTTGTGGGAGGAGTGGCTTTCCACACGTCTCTATAACTGACTCTAGCCCTGCCCATCACTGGTAGCCAGGTTCTTGGAACAGTCCTTACTCTGCCCTCCTTGCCTGTTGGGGAGTGGAGTAAAGCGGCTGACAAAACTGCCCCAGGACAAATCCACTGACATCCCAGTCTGTTTAGGAGCAGGGGAAGGAGGCTGATTTCCTCATATTGTTTTGCAGAAAGAAAGAAATATGGTCTTTCCTGGGCTGTGTCTTTCATGGGAGATGAAGACTGCCTGACTCGTGGTCAGTCCTTCAGTGCCTGGTGTCCCCAGTGGAGAGGTGATAATTCTCCCAAAGTGCAACGCTGCTGACCATCAGCATCTTTTGCAGTGGATGAAACAGTGAGCTGGTTCTCTGACGGTTACCAGTCATTGGATGTTTGCCATAGGCTCATCCACAGACTGTTGGAGTGGCAAGAAACCATGGGTCTTGTCTAGCTCAAACCCCATCCTTTACTTACAAGGCCACTGAGGTCCAGAGAGGTCTCTTGACTCTCACATCTTCTCCATTCCCATTCCAAGGCCATCATCTTCAAGGTGACCTTGAAAGGAGAGGGTGACATTGATTTGGGCCATCAAGGATACAGAAATACCACAGAAATAGTCCAGGAATTCAGAAGGTGTGTGCTGCAGGTGGGCATGCCTCTTGCTAAGAAAAATGGACTGCGTTCCCAGAAGAGAGAAGACCAAGACGTAGATCTTAAAAGAGAGGTAATTCATAGAACTTGCAACCCAGATATGAGACTTTTTTGTAAAGAACAAATTAAGAAGCATTTCTTGCTCTCTGAATGAAAAGCTGGAAAGGAGTGACAGGACGAACATGAGGAACTGACCCTGCAGACTTATAAAAATTTCAGCACTATTTTGTGCTGTGTTATGTTTATTAGGGAGAGTCTGGGGGAGCTTTTGTCCATGCCCTGAATCACAATGAGAGCAGTGGAATGTCTGTCATTAAAATCTGCAGGTAGATAAACAGTAAATATTTCCAGGGATAATTACTTAGAGCTGGGGAAACCTCAGAGTGTTGGAAGTTCCAGCTCCTGTTGGATCTGTGCCATAGATCTGGGGGTATTTATCTAAAGCTTATCTGAGTCATCTGAGCAGCAGAGGTAGGTACGATTTGGCAGGCGCTGTTCACATGGTTGTGTTTGAGAGGTTTAATAATAACAATTAAAAAAAAAAACCTTTCCTAAGGAGACATTTATTATTCATACAAAGTCACCACTGGCAGAATCACTCTTCCCTGATTCCTCTGGCCAGCACTTCCACCCCATCAGTCCTCATTTACAAATTGCTACAAAACCAGCAAAGCCAGGTTTGCAAGATGAACACTTTTCCATGAAACCTGCTTTTTTTGCGGGGGAGAGGGAGATTCTGTATCCGTTGGAATTTTTTAGCACATGAACCAGGGGCATGGCTGTTCTTGAGTATTTCAAATTGGAGTGGTATTCATTAAATGCTCTTACATCCTTACGATATAGAAAGCATATAGCAAAATGAAAGATCTCTACCAACCAACAGACTCTGAGTGCAGAACCACTTCCGCCCTCTACCATCATCATATGGGGATTTAACCTCGGGCCAGTCACTTTAAAACCTGAATCTGAGCTTTGCCATCTACCAAATAAGAGGATGGATCAGATAATCATTAAGATATTTTCCAGTACTAAAATACACACAGCCATTGCCAGAGCTGGAATGGGTGTTAGCTGTTTTGCAGTTTACTTTGTAGATAGGGCAGTGGGATTGAATGGGACAGTCACCTTGCCTCTTTGGATATCAGTTTAACAAATCAAGAAATCTACAAAAGAAGTGGTTATGTTACCACTCAGAACAATAATTTATGTACTTTTTAGATATGTGGTCCAGAAGCAAAATCACTCTTTAGAATTAGACATTTCTGGAAGGCTCCATGAAAGAGAAGTGGGACTTACTAGAATAAAGGGAAAAATGGTGGGTCTGGACAGCTTCAGCAAAGACACTGAGATGGGGATGTGGCAGGCTTGTGTGAATTTGATATACATCAAGGCAGCATGTCCTGAACTACAGGCTGAGTGTCTCTGCTGGTACTTCCACCATAGTTTTAAGTCATACATCAACTGGGTCTTCAGTAATGTAGAAATGTGTTATGAGACTTATTTTCTTTTCAGTTCTCCTGTAATCCATCTCATCATGTCAGGGAGAAAGACTCATATTTGTGCTAATATATTTTTAAGACCCTCAATAATTCCTTCCTACCTTTTTCTTTAACTAAATAAAGATTGAGTCTTACACTCAGAAACACCTTCAGCACCAATGCCTCTTAAATATAATAACTTTATCTTGTTCTTTTATTTATTTTGAAGTTTCTATTGAACTTCAAACAATATAGTTTTTCCATTTAGGTAGTGATGTCAAACTTCCTTTTTAAATGATTTCCACGGCAAATGTTGTCATTCTGAATTAAAATACTAAGTACATAAGCATGTAGGTAGTATAAGGGTCCAGAAAAATCCAGAGTGTGACATGGAAATGGTGTCATTTAGGAAACCCCCAAGGCACTTGTTAAAGAGCTTGGGCTCCTGGAACAAGTCAGGCCTGGGTTCTAACCCTTCCTTTGATGTTTACTAGCTTTGTGACATTAAGCCTGATTTTGAGGGTTCCATGGAGGAAGAAGAATGAAGAAGGACGATGATGGCTCCAGGAAAGTGTTTACAGGATTAGCTCATAAGGTAAAGAATCTGCCTACAATGCAGGGGACCTGGGTTCGATCCCTGGGTCTGGAAAATCCTCTGGAGAAGGGAATGGTAACCCACTTCAGTATTCTGGCCTGGAGGATCCCGTGGACAGAGGAGCCTGGTGGGCTACAGTCCATAGGGTCACAAAGAGTTGGACATGACTGAGCAACTAGCACTACTGTACTACAACATGATGTGAACACAGCTATTTTCATGCTTGTCCTTGCCACAAGCTCTACCCCTTTGGAAACAGATGCTTTCTCTTAGCCCCTGGCCCACCTACCTTCAGGGCTGGGCTGTTTTTATTCTCCTTTAGTGCCATTTGCCTTCAGTGAGGCCCCTGCATTCTACAGAAGGAAAGCTGTCTTAGCATGGGGAAAAGAACTGTGGACCTGAACCTGAGAGGCTAAATGTTGAACGCAGGATCTGCTACTTACTGACTATTGATATTTCAGAAAAAATTTACTTAGCTTCTCTGACTTTTACGTTGATGTTAATAAAAGGGAGATGACACTCTCCAGGGTTATTGTGAGAATGACATCAGTGCACAGGACCTTCCTGGCACACAGTAGGTCTTCAATAAATGGCTGTTACCTCTCCTCAGTCATGTATCACGTAGAACCTATCAGCTTATCTTGTTGGCGCGTTTGTCTATTTCATTAACGCTATGATATCACAAGAGTCGCAAACTTTCCTGTAGGCAGCTAAATTTCTCAGGCAAAAACTGTAGACTGTTAAAAATGCTCAGCACGACTGGACAAAAGGGCATTTCAACAAACTATTCTGCAACTTTGTCTGGCAGATTCTTGACATTGGCATGATCTTGACTCTACAATTTTCCCCTTCTGACTCCTGACCTACAGGAAAAAAACCTATGGAGACATCTAAATCTAAAGCTTTATATTATGTGCTATATGTAGCAATCTCACTTTCTGGATAGATTGTATATTCTCAGATCTTTTTCAGTTATAAGTGATAGACATGGGATACAGTAGGATTAATGGAAACAGGGAACTTTTCAACCCCTGTAAATTAAAAAGAGGATGTATCTGAGTCATGACACTGGAAAATCTGGGGAACTGCTGGCTTCAGGCATGGCTAGATCCTGGTGCTCAATGATATTATCAGAACTGATGAGTAATACTAATGTGATCTTACCCTTGATCGTCTAAACAGAGTAGCAAATACCATGGTAGACATATGAGATATTAGAGTGTTAGCAACACTGCTGTGATTGCCTCCTCTGTGGCATCATCATTCCTAGTGGATGACAATGGCTGGACACTCACCATGTCAACAGCTAGCTAGTCCATTGGACATGGTTAGAGATGTAGGGTGGTTTATACTGGGAAGGAAAAACTGAAAATCTGAAATCCCGCAGGAACATCAAAATGCCAAGATATATTCCCATTTTTGTAAGAACATAAAATGCCATGATATTAAGGCTCAAAATGCCAAAGGGAACCAAGCTTTCTCCTTGGCTTGATGGGAGATACAATCGAGGCTCAGAGAAGATAAGTGACTTTCCCAAAATTGTATAGAAATTCAAAGATATATCTGGCTTTATAACTCAGACTTCCTGGGTCTCAGTTGACTATACCCCTTTCTTCTATATTTTGCTACACTTCTGGGTGGCTTAGCCTCCAGCTTGCTGAATCTGGCTGTCTCTCTTATTTAACCTAAATGCATCTGCTCAGGGCTTAGGCTCCTCTGAAAACGTTTAGCCTGGCCCCAAGTGGACCTCTGCCCTGGGACACAAGCCAAGGCAAGACACGAGGAGTCAGCTAAGTGGGGCAGTGCTGACCAGACAGACCCAGGCAAGGGAGAGCTGGAGGGCACAGGGCACTCTGCAAACGTTCTGAGACTTCTGTCTTTTCTAAGGAAAGGCCACGGGAACTGGTTTGCTGAGATGGTTCTGGCTTATGCCCCTTTTGCTTGCTTAAGGATTACTCTTCTCATTTACACTCTCAAAAGTGTCACCCACTAAGTAGCAACCTGTTGGCAAGCCCATTGATTTCTACTCTTGCACTTCTGGACCCTGGCTCCTCTCTGCAGACATCTCGGTAGTTCAGACTCCCAGAGGTTTGCCTCTGTATACTTTTTGACTCCTGGTGTCAAGATTTGGAGGTTGATTTTTTTTTTTGAGAGAACTAGTACATTCTTTTCAACTATAGCTGAGGAAACCAAGGCTTAGAGACATTAGGTAACTTGCACAAGACTGCTGACCAGGAATTGACCTCCGATTCCTTATTCAATAATCTTTGCACTAGATCTTGCTTCCTATGCCTGTCCCTTGGGCCTTGATGACTCCCTCTGTCTAATCTTGGACTTGCCCCACATTTCGTTGTTTCTTTGGTAGTGACAGGAGAGGACCACCTGACTGTGTGTTCAGTTTAACCCTTGGTCAGCACTGTAATTCGTATATCTCTGGGTTTCTGGCTACCTGCTCACACACGGCTGCTATTTTTAAAGCAATGCCAGTGGGCTCAGATGTTCCAGTGAGTAGTATAGTGGCAAGTACATGCTTGCAATTTACAGTGGAGTCATACCTTATGTGTGGTCAAGTTTTATTTTTTTTCATTATTACTTTTAAAAATATTTATTTATTTATTTTATTTGGATGCACTGGGTCTTAGCTGTGGCATGTGGGATCTAGTTCCCTGACCAGGGAATGAGCCCAAACTCCCTGCACTGGTGGTGTGGAGTCTTAACCACTGGACCACCAGGGAAGTCCTTGTGGTCGAGCTTTAAAATCGACATGTAAGTAGAAAATTTACATAATAAAAATGACCCTAGAAAATACTTTAAATTGTCTATAATGTTCAAAATTAATGCCATCTCTTCCATTATTAGGCACAGCCAGTTTGTCCTTAAGCATTAGAACAGATGTCTATTTCTTAGGTTGAGCCCCAAGTGAAATGGTTGCCTTATGTTTAGAAACCACTAATACTAAAATAATACTATGTCTTTAAGCAAAACAATCACGGTCATCTTTCTAAGATGCCCATGCTCAGAGAGGGCTACAGGGACAGACACTGCCTCAGGGACAAGTAAGTTAATGTCTCTTACCTCATGCTCATGGAGGGGCACGCTCTTGCTGAGGGGAATGGCAGGGACACCTCTCAACTACTTAAATTATTTCTCTTTCTCTGCCAAACACCTGCCAATGAATTATGGTATGGACCTAACAGAAGCAGAAGATATTAAGAAGAGGTGGCAAGAATACACAGAACAACTGTACAAAAAAGATCTTCGCAACCAAGATAATCATGATGGTATGGTCACTCACCTAGAGCCAGACATCCTGGAATGTGAAGTCAAGTGGGCCTTAGAAAGCATCACTACGAACAAAGCTAGTGGAGGTGACGGAATTCCAGTTGAGCTCTTTCAAATCCTGAAAGATGGTGCTGTGAAAGTGCTGCACTCAATATGCCAGCAAATTGGAAAACTCAGCAGTGGCCACAGGACTGGAAAAGGTCAGTTTTCATTCCAATCTCAAAGAAAGGCAATGCCAAAGAATGCTCAAACTGAGGGAGAGGGAGAGAGTGGGATGATTTGGGGAATGGCACTGAAACATGTATATTATCATGTAAGAAACGAATCGCCAGTCTATGTTCGAGACAGGATACAGGATGCTTGGGGCTGGTGCAAGGGGATGATCTAGAGAGATGATATGGGGTGGGAGGTGGGAGGGGGGTTCAGGATTGGGAACTCACGTACACCTGTGGCGGATTCATGTCAATGTATGGCAAAACCAATAAAGTATTGTAAAGTAAAATAAAGTAAAAATAAAAATTAAAAAAAAAGAATGCTCAAACTACCACACAGTTGCACTCATCTCACATGCTAGTAAAGTAATGCTCAAAATTCTCCAAGCCAGGCTTCCTCAGTACATGAACCGTGAACTTCTAGATGTTCAAGCTGGTTTTGAAAAGGCAGAGGAACTAGAGATCAAATTGCCAACATCCGCTGGATCATTGGAAAAGCAAGAGAGTTCCAGAAAAACATCTATTTCTGGTTTATTGACTATGCCAAAGCCTTTGACTGTGTGGATCACAATAAACTGTGGAAAATTCTGAAAGAGATGGGAATACCAGAGCTCCTGACCTGCCTCTTGAGAAGCCTATATACAGGTCAGGAAGCAACAGTTAGAACTGGACATGGAACAACAGACTGGTTCCAAATAGGAAAAGGAGTACGTCAAGGCTGTATATTGTCACCCTGCTTATTTAACTTCTATGCAGAGTACATCATGAGAAACGCTGGACTGGAGAAAGCACAAGCTGGAATCAAGATTGCCGGTAGAAATATCAATAACCTCAGATATGCAGATGACACCACCCTTATGGCAGAAAGTGAAGAGGAACTAAAAAGCCTCTTGATGAGAGTGAAAGAGAGTGAAAAAGTTGGCTTAAAGCTCAACATTCAGAGAACAAAGATCATGGCGTCTGGTCCCATCACTTCATGGGAAATAGATGGGGAAACAGTGGAAACAGTGGCAGACTTTATTTTTGGGGGCTCCAAAATCACTGCAGATGGTGATTGCAGCCATGAAATTAAAAGACGCTTACTCCTTGGAAAGTTATAACCCACCTAGACAGCATATTCAAAAGCAGAGACATTACTTTGCCAACAAAGGTCCGTCTAGTCAAGGCTATGGTTTTTCCAGGGGTCATGTATGGATGTGAGAGTTGGACTGTGAAGAAAGCTGAGTGCCGAAGAATTAATGCTTTTGAACTGTGGTGTTGGAAAAGACTCTTGAGAGTCCCATGGATTGCAAGGAGATCCAACCAGTCCATTCTAAAGATCAACCCTGGGTGTTCTTTGGAAGGAATGATGCTGAAGCTGAAACTCCAATACTTTGGCCACCTCATGCGAAGAGCTGACTCATTGGAAAAGCCTCTGATGCTGGGATGGATTGGGGGCAGGAGGAGAAGGGGACGACCGAGGATGAGATGGCTAGATGGCATCACTGACTCAATGTATGTGAGTTTGAGTGAACTCCGGGAGATGGTGATGGACAGGGAGGCCTGGCGTGCTGCAAATCATGGGGTTGCAAAGAGTCAGACACTACTGAGCGACTGAACTGAAATGAATTTTGCATATTGCATAAGACTACTGTACATGATAGGTAATATGAAAAATCAAAGGTATCCAGGGGTCCATAGCCCTTTTGATGCTTGAGGTTAGGCTCAAGAAGATACCCCAAGGATTCTTCCTTAGTTCTGTGTTTACTATACTGGTCTCCATACTCTTTCTTTTTCTTCTGTTTGGCTAATCTTTCTCTAGTGAACTGCAAACCGTTTGTGCCTGGAATCATGTCCAAAGTATTTCTCTTCTCTCCATACGTGTGCCATAATGCTGAGTTCACATCCAGTACATCATTGTGCTGTGATAGCCTTGTTGAAAGCATTTTGGTGAAGTGAATGGACCATGGGTTTTGGATTTAGGAAGTTCTGGTTACAGATCCTTGCCCCCAACTCTTCCAGCTGTATGATCAAATCTCTAAGGTTTTATTCCCTCAGTTGAATAGATTAGATAGCCATATCTAGTTTTAAAATTTTGTGGGCACTTAGACATGCTATGTCAGGATGCTTGGGATATGGTGGGGTTAAACAATTGTTCAGCACTCAGATTACTATTGCTAGTTGTATTGGAAGAGCACGGTCTCTCCTGGTTCCCTCTTAGACAGTTTCTTAAGCATCTGGACTAGAATCCCAAGCCTCTGGGACTCTGGTCCTCCTTTTGTCACTGATTACTCTCAGTAACTAAAACTTCACTAACTAGCTCAGGTGCCTCCGCAAACTCATTTGTCTTCTTGGGGCCTCTGTTTCATCACTTGTCAAGAAGCACTGATAATTAGTCCAGTTTCTCCCTTTCTGAATTTTTGTTAGATGTTTCACATGAGAAAAAACACACACAAAAGTAGTTGTGATTGGGAGGATGTGGGTCCTTAGAAAAGCCTGAGTTTGAAGTCCAGCACACTGACCTCCAGCAAGTGAGCCTCCTTCCCCACCCCCACCCACCTCTGCAGGTTATTTTGAAACATTAAAGAGAGGATGAATGTGAAAGTAGGTTATAACTTCTGAAGCAGTAGGTTCATGTAAAGAACAATTGTGTCATTATTAATAAAAACATGAAAGGTTCTCAAATACCAGGGACATTAGCAGCATCATCCCTCAAAGGAGAAATGACATCATGGGACCCCATGAACAGTTAAAAGATCTTTTTGGACTAATTTTGTCCTGAGAGGAGACAGGGGTTTAGGAAGACCTCACTTTGGCTCCTCGGAGTCTCTCTGGGTTAGGAGTGATGTTTTCATTTTTGTTTGGTTTTGTTTTCGGAGGAGTTGGCAGCAGGTCTAATTAATGCCATCAAAAGCATGACATTTAATTAACTAAATCACATGTTGAGCCTAATGATAACATATTTCAGCACCCAGCAGGCGATGATGGTCTCTTGGGCCATTTCTAAGGAGGCCTGTGATTTGATAAAGACAAACTCTTCTCAGCTAAATCAGAGATCCCCTGAGAGCAGGCAGAGAACGCAAAGAAGAGTGCAGATTGGGCGCCTTATCTCCCAGACCGGCTTGGAGAAACGGCAGAGAGCAACGGGGCCGCTGAACGGCCTCTTTGTCTTTTCAGAGAGTTGGTTAGAAATCTAGAGGCAAAGAGGAACAAACGTTAAGTTTCTCAATCGCCTATCCTGCGCCTTGGTTGTTCCAATTCCCGCTGGCAAACGGAGCCCGGAAAACAAAGCAAGACAGAGGAGGTCCTCGCAGGGGGCTGTCTGAAGCGATTGCCAAGTTAACAGTCCCTCCAAAGCAGCCAAGTACGTGGACATGGGGGCCCTCTGCTGGACACTGGAGAATCTACAGTGATGCTTATTTGGGCGCTCCGAGGGGGCAAGGAGCCTCTCTGGAGCTGAAACTTTGGAGTGAAATTCTCAGGGTCTCATCAGTCACAGCAGAGCCCACCAAGTTGCCCCAGAGAAATTGATTTTTAGGTCATTCTATGTCTTGGTTTCATCACTTCATGGGAAATAGATGCGGAAACAGTGGAAACAGTGGCAGACTTCATTTATTTTGGGGCTCCAAAATCACTGCAGATAGATGGTGATTGCAGCCATGAAATTAAAAGATGCTTACTCCTTGGAAGAAAAGTTATGTCCAACCTAGACAGCATATTCAAAAGCAGAGACATTACTTTGCCAACCAAGGTCCATCTAGTCAAGGTTATGGTTTTTCCAGTAGTCATGTATGGATATGAGTTGGACTGTGAGGAAAGCTGAGCGCTGAAGAATTGATGCTTTTGAACTGTGGTGTTGGAGAAGACTCTTGAGAATCTCTTGGACTGCAAGGAGATCCAACCAGTCCATTCTAAAGGAGATCAGTCCTGGATGTTCATTGGAAGGACTGATGCTGAAGCTGAAACTCTAGTACTTTGGCCACCTCATGCGAAGAGTTGACTCATTGGAAAAGACTTTGATGCTGGGAGAGATTGGGGGCAGGAGGAGAAGGGGACGACCGAGGATGAGATGGCTGGATGGCATCACCGGCTCGATGGACATGATTTTGGGTAAACTCCAGGAGCTGGTGATGGACAGGGAGGCCTGGCATGCTGTAATTCATGGGGTTGCAGAGTCTGACATGACTGAGCGACTGAACTGAACTGAACTGATGTCTTGGTTTATGCACATCTCACTGCTTTTCTATCCTATGTCCATTATGTTCACTGAGACACTCATATCGCTTTAAATTCCACCACATGCAGTTCTTTTTCCTTTTGGTGCCTTTGTGATACATTCAGTGAAATAACTTGTATATGGCATCCCAAACTACATCAAGGTGGGTCGTCTAATTTAAGCACTACTTGTAGAGAAATTTAATTATAGAGAAGAGTCAAAGAGAGGCTTAGGGAGGTGAAGTGACCTAACCAAAGTGACCGAGAACATCAGACTGACTGACTCCCATCTCCTCTCCTTTTTCTTGAGGTGCTGTCTCCTGCTCTGTACCCCATGGTGTGTGTGAGGGGTTATGGGGAACTTCAGAGGAAGACGGTATATCCAGAGGTCTCAGGTTCTGGAGACAGAGGTTCTGGGTTTGAATCCTCGCTTTACCTTGTGTTAGCTGTGTGACATTGGGCGGGGCACCTGCCCTCTTGGTGCCTCGGTGTTCTCATCCAATCGGGTGGTTGTAGGGTTGAATAATGTGAAGCAGGCAAAGCGCTCAGTACAGTGTTTGGCGTGTAGCAGGTACTCCATGATACTTGTCATTACTTCTGCTGTGACTGCTCAGTAGTATTGGTTGGAAGAGGTCATCTGTGGTTTTGTAAGGGAATTACTATTTTAGGTACCAAGGGATAGCCATTTTTTTTTTTAAACAAGAATCATGAAAGGCTGCCTTCCTCCCAATGTAGGGACATTCTTGGTGGAGTTTTAGGAAAATTATATGTGTGACTGAGGTTCCTTGAGAAAACAGTGGGGTTGAGAATGAGACTGGAAAGGCAGGTTGATCCGGTGGCCTCTAATGGTGGGAGCTTGGCTGTTTCCTGCAGCAGGTGGGGAGGTGTGGCTGATTCCAGAGCAGGGCAGTTTCCCACGTCTCTTGAATGACTTCTTTCTCGTGCTCCTCTGATGTGAAGGCTGTCAGGAGCCCGAATGATGGCTGCCCCTGTCCTGTGTGCATGTGCTCACATGAACAGGAACATACCCTCTACCAGGGGCTGGTCAGTATTCCAATCACCTTGAGGCTGTCACCAAGGAAGCTGGAGTCGCTTGCAGCCACGTCAGAATGAGGAACGAGCTGGGCCGCCTGGCTGCTGGCAAGGGCTTGTCACTTCCAGATTGAGTGGCTGTTCCCTTGTATGGAAATCTCTGATGTGGGTGCAAAGATACTGAGGATGCTCAGATGGGGAGGAAAGGGGGCAAGGGGCTGCTTGTGTACAGAGAGAGGAGAAAGACTCCTTCCTGAAACTGCTTTCAGGCTTGTCCCCAGGAAAGCGGCAGTCAGGCGCTTTAGCAGAGGTTGCCTCTGCCTTTTCACTTCTGTTGCTGACTCCAGATGACTGGATCCCTACCTCTTTCCTTTGCTTGCTTGGTATTTTATTTCCTCGTTTTTGCCAATTCTTGTTTGCTGGGATGAGCAGATATGTGGCTGAGAGGAAACAGGGAGAAGTCTGATGGATGTTGCAAATGAAATGGAATTTGGTCTTTGGGTGGTGCAGTCCCCAATACCCCCAACCAGGGCTCAATGGGATGAGTCCTGGTGGCCCTCTTGGTTAGAGCTGGCAGACTGGCAGCCCTGCAGGCTACTTGGGGGTGGTTTTGGCTTGGCATCATAGTGCGTTTTTTTCAGTATTTAGAATGAGATGGCAAGATTTTAAAGGTGAGTTTTTTGATATAAAAATAGGGATTCCAGCTTCTCTTGAAAACCAGGCCATTTGGTGACACTGGTCTGCATTTACCCTTGGCACCAGTCTGCAAGAAATAGATAGATTCTGCCCTGCTCTAAATAGAGCAAGACTTCTTGAGTTCCCCACTATCCCCATCTGGTCCCTTGACCATTAACTTGACTGGACTGGCCCTGGCAGCATGAGTTTGTGAGCCCCGATGTGGGCCAACCTCTTCATTTTAAAAGTGAAAGCACAGAGGTTCAGAGAGAGACTGTGATTCACCGAAGGTCACACAGCTTCCCCATGAGCAGAGTAGGTTTCCCTTTTCATAATATGATTTGAAAGGTAGTAGAAAATACTTTTTTTTCCCTCACTTCCTTGTAAAAAATCGACCTCCCATCCTTGCCCTCTGTTCCATAGAAGCTTGCAGTGGGTCCAAGGAAGAAATATTCAGCCATATTGCATATCTGGCCTCCTTTACATCTCACCCCATATCTTCTGCTGCTTCTACTTGCTGGCACAGTCAACCTTACGGTGCCTCTCAAGCTCAAGTAGGAGGACGCTGTCACCTCTGGAGCTGAGTAGTAGAGTCAGAGGCCTGGAATCCTCAGTTCTAGTCCGAGCCTGAGTCTCCTCATCTGGCAGAAGGAGGTCGTACACTCGGGAGGTTTTTGTGAAAATGAAAACAAAGTGCAGGATGTGACTTGCATCGTAGTAATCACACTGGCAAAAAAAAAAAAAAAAAAGTAACCAACATTGTAACTTATTATTCTAGACAGACTCAGAGCTGAAGGTGCCCCAAGAGATCGTATTGTCCAACCGGCTCATTTTTATGGTTAGAGCTCTAACATGTGCTCACGGGAAAAATCAAAGGGTGGAGAAGAATGTAAAGTACCGTGTAAAAGGCTTTCTCTCTTTCATCACCTACATCTCGGTCTCATTTCCCCAGAGGCAACCACTGTTTGGTTTCTTGTGTATCCTTCCAGAAATTTTATTTGCATACGCCTCATAGATAACTTGCCTTCTGTATTTTGACACAAATGCAGTCAGACTACTCATGCTGTTCAGATACCTGCATTTTTATTTAGCAGTGTGTGGTAGATCTCTTTTTATGTCAGTGCATAGGGGTATCTTTTTTTTTTTCTTTCTTTCTTTTCATTTTCAGTGGCTGCTTTTTCACAGGAAAATTATACAATAGCTCATGGGTCAAGAAACTAATTCTGTGAAGAGCCAGTATTTTAGGCTCCGTGGGTCATAGAGTCTCTGTACTATGTCCTCCTCCTCTTCCTTCTTCTTCTGACAATGGTTTAGAAACAGGAAGACCGTTCACAGCTCACAAGCCATCCCCAGACAGACCGCAGCCAGATTTAGTCCGCGGCTGCAGTTCGTTTCTGCGGTCCCTTGGACGGCCACATGGGCTTCTGCTCTCAACAAGGCTGCGATGGATGTCTTCGTGCTACATCTTTCCGCGGTTGTTGAGTTTATCTGGAGGATGAATTCATCAGAGTGCAACTGCTGGGATGTACTTTTGAGTTATGACAGATATTGTCCCCGCCTCCTCATTTTAAAGATAATTTCAGAAATCCAGTGAGATTCCAGAACCCCCAGCGTATCAGTGGCAGAAGATGGACTTGAAATGACTTCCCCAGCCCTCAAGCACGATGCTGTCGCCCATAGTTCAGGCCCTGTCCCTGGCTGAGACCTCACATGGAACTTGTTTTGAGACATGGAGTCAGAAAGATCCAGGTTCCCTCAAGCCACAGAGCAGGATTACAGCAACCAGGAACCTGACTGTCTCAGATCCTTTCTCCTTTCTGATTCTTATTTCTGCTCTCGGCATCCTTGTTCCTGCTTTAGATCCACTGTTTTCTGTGATGAGGGGCTGTGATCACAGCTAAGCTGCAGTGACTGCTAGCAGCTCCAAAGTCAATTTGTAGCATCACTGGGGCCAGAAGGAAAGGAGCATGTGTCGCAAAGAAGCCTTTGGGCTGCATGTAACAGTGGATTCAGGCACAAATTAATGTAAATAAAAAGGGAATTTATTATGCCACATAATAGGTATTCTGGTCAGCTCACAGTCAGTGTGTGGTGAGTCCTCATGGACCTTGGGTCTTCCCATTTCCTATTTTTGTCCTCAGTGTTGGCTTCATCTTTTTTTTCTTTAGATTGAAGTATAATGGTTACATAATAAAGTTATAGTTGTATGATATAGTGATTAACAACTTTTAAAATTTGTACTCCATTTATACTTATTATAAAACAACTATATTCCCTGTGTTGTATACTGGGAGTTAATTTTATACCTAATAGTTTGTTTCTCTTACTTCCATACCCCTATTTTGCCTCTTTCCCCTTTCCTCTTCCTACTGGTAATCGCTATTTTGTTCCTATATCTGTGAGTTTTTTTTTTTTTTACAGTCACTAGTTTGTTGCATATGTTAGATTCCATACATTACTTAAATCACACACTATTTGTCTTTCTCCATCTGACTTATTTCATTAACATAATATCCTTCAAGTCTATCTGTGTTGTTACAAATTGCAATATTTTTTTCTTTTTAATGGCTAATATTCCACTATATGGCTTCCAGGTGGCTCAGTGGTAAAGAATCTGCCTGCTAGTACAGGAGATGTAGGTTTGATACCTGGGTTGGGAAGATCCCCTGGAGGAGAAAATGGCAACCCACTCCAGTATTCTTGCCTGAAAAATCCTATGGACAGAGGAGGACGCAACTGAGTGACTAAGCACATTCCATTGTGTGTGTGTGTGTGTTTGTGTGTGTGTGTGTGTGTGTGATCTTTATCTATTGATCTGTTCATGGACACTTAGGTTGCTTCCATATCACTAGAGTGCATGTGTCTTTTCAAATTAGTGGGTTTTTTTTTTTCCCCCACATTTATATCTAGAAGTGAAATTGCTGGATCATATGATAGTTCTATTTTTTAGTTTTTTGAGGACCCTCCATACTGTTTCCCACAGTGGCGGCACCAGTTTACATCCCACCAACAGTGTACAAGGGTTTAGTGCTGGCTTTATCTTTAAACATTTTGTAGGGTGTTTGGATGAGGTCCCAAGGTCACACGCAGACCCAACAACGGTCTGTGGCTTCCTAGACATATACTTAACACTCTTCCTCTCATTGGCCAGAGCTGGGTCACATGGCAGACATGGACTCAATTACTGATCAGAGGGATGAAATTGCCATCATTGGCCTATAAAAATTATCTGGTGTTGAATGGGTTTAGGACATTTACCATGCTATCTATTATAAAGAGCTTTTCTTTCACATTAGGTCTAGGAAGTTGCAGAGAAGGATTTGGATTGGCTTGTCTTGGGTCATATGTCTACGTCAGGATTCAATCCCCATGGTCAATAAGATGGGACATTAGAGTTGCCAAGCTTGGATGAGTTAGCTGCTCCTTGACTGATATGCCCCAGAATGGCGCCCGTTTTGAGAAGGGACAGAAGATACGGAGAATCTGCTTCCTTCTAATAAAGGCACCCTGGTGACCCTACCACATCTTTCAGGAGATCCTGGGTCTTGGGAGGCAGCCTAAGGAGAGGAGGAGCGCTGGAACTTGAGTCAGGCTTCTTGGATGAGCACTGGGGCTGTGTGGCCCACTGCACTTGATTTGCTCTGTCTGTGCTTGAGTCTGTCCAGTGTGGGGGTCATTGTGCCTGGGCAGGCTGTTCACAGGTGCCTTGCAAAGATAAATGAGAATATGGTGAAAAGAAAGCAGGTGAGCCTTCAGATGCTGTAACTTAAGCGAGGGATCCTGGCTGGCCCCGGGGTGTCTCTGGGTAACAAGGGGAAGAGGGGCCCTTTCTCTCGTGGCTCTGTGTACTCATAAACCACTGCTGTGGGGAAGGGGTAGACGTGGAGGGGAAGAGGGACGGCGAAGCGCTGAGGCACAGATGGTGCTGCAGGGCGAGGCTTCCCTCAGTCTCAGCTGACCCTGCTCATCTCTCCAGAGACCCTGCAGAGCCGCTCCTGCCTTACTTCTTTGTTTTTGCCTCCTCCTGACATCTTTTTATTTGGGCACCTGAGCGACTAGGCTGCCAGTTCCCGACAGACTGCTCCCTTGTCCTTTCTTTTTAATGATTGCTTTGTTAGAATTGAAAAGATTTATTCAACCAAACTCTGCTTTTGACCTTCTGGCTTTCTGCTAATAAGTTTCATTTTAAGCTTCAAAGGTTCTTTCTCTTTTGCATCTTTGGAATGTATTTGAGACATAACTGCAGAATTCAAACAGTTCTACTGTACATTCACTTCATTCATGCCTTCCTCCCATTCATTTATTCAGCAAATATTCATGATGATCTGTGCCAGGTTTTAGGCATAGAAGAGGGAGAAAACAGACATGGTTCCTACCATGTGAAGCTTATGTTCTAGTGATATAGTGAGCAGTCGGCCACTGTGATTCCTCTCCTCCCTGGCAAGGCACTCATTGCCTTACCTGGAGACGTGGGCAAGCCTTTTGGAGCCAGCATCCAAGAAAGGCCAGGTGAGGAAATACTGTGTTCAGTCATCAAGTCATGTCCGACTCTTTGTGACCCTATGAACTGCAGTACATCAGGCTTCTCTGTCCTTCACTATCTCCCTGAGTTTGCTCAAATTCATGTCCAAGGAGTCAGTGATGCTATCCAACTTCATCCTCTGCCACCCTCTTCTCCTTCGGCCCTCCGTCTTTCCCAGCATCAGAATCTTTTCCAATGAGTAGGCTCTTTGCAATAGGTGGCCCTTGGAGCGTATTGGAGCTTCAGCTTCAGCATGAGTCTGTCCAATGAGAAAAGATTAAGGACTAAGAAAGCAACTCCTTTCTAAGAAAGAAAGGTGGTCCCAATGTTTCTTCCCTACAAAGGTTTCACGTAGAATGGCAGCCATCCTAATTCTACCACCTGCTGGCTGCATTACCCTGAGTAAAACCGTTCCCCTCCCTTAGACTTAGTTTACACACTTGCAAAATGGAGACAGCAGAGCTTTCTCATAAGGTCACTGTGAAGATTAAATTAGGTCATCCAGGGGAGGCTATGTATCACATAGGTACAGGCTCAGGCTGGCTCATTTGCATCCTGGCTGTGGCTCTCGCAATGTGATCCCGAGCAATTGTGTTTACCTCCCCTGTGTCTCAGTTTCCTGATGTGAAAAATGGGACTAGGAATCATTTTTACCTTATAGGATTGTTGCACAGATTAAGTGAATCAGGTACAGTCATTGGCCCATACCCAGCCTCCTAGCAGTGCTCAACAAAATTCATTATACCTACCTAAAAGTGTTTTTCCCCCAATAAGACTACTGTGTAACTTGTAAGGCATTTTAATGGTATTTGCTTATTTTGCTTTTTGGAGAAGGAGCATCAGTAGAAGGTCCTCACTCATAGCTAGGTCTTTTTCAGCCCTGCCTTCAGGACACAGATCTGCTGTCACTCTGGGTTCATCAATCACTGGGCATGTTACAATCGAGCCTTCAGTTCCCATGTTAAGTGTGATCTGTGCAGGCAGAGACACACAATTGATGTTAGGCAGAACAAGACGTGGGAAAGGCTTTCCAACAGCTTGCTTGGAGAAAACACATGCATGTATGGCTAAAAATAACAGCAAAAGTCACCTTGGAGTGGTCCAGTGGAGGGTAACGAAGGCGGCTGAGATGGGAAAGAAATTTATGACGTCATAAACTCATTCCACCAGTTACCACTGCTAGGGTTGAGTCTGGGTAAATTGCCAGACTTTGCTGTGCTCCTGCTTTCTCATGTGTTGAGAGAGAGGGAAAGAATGAGTCATATTTTATTTGAGATCCCAAATTGGTGCCCACAGATGGGCTTTGTTTGGCTGACAGAGGCCTTAAAATTTTGACGTAGTTGTCAACACTTAAAACTTCAGTGATTTCATGAGAAACTAGGGATCAGAGCTGCTGGCAATAAGTAGATGGAGTGGAGTAGCAACCTTCCACCTTTAGGTGATGAATGTTTTCCTAAGCCTCTCACTCCCAATAGACTATGCTTCTATTTGCTCACCCACTTGTCTCACTAAGGTTTGCTGCCTGGATCTTACTTAAGAATTTGTGACATGTTGAACAGTAATCTCCTCAGTATCTTTTTATTTTCTCATGAGAGTACTAAGTAGGACAAAAATCACTATATCCTTTTACCTGGAGAGGAAATAGTGAGCGTCAGAGAGATTGCTGTTTGAACACACAGAGATGAAGGGCATTGGTGGGGCTGGAAAATAGACCTCACCTCCTCATTTATTAGTTTCCTCTCAGCTGTTGGATCCTTTCTCTTGGACACATGGCATTCTATTCACACTTCTGACGATGATGATATTAATAATAATAATATTGTTCAGTGTGTAGTTCCTGTGTCTTCGCTACCTTCTGTCACCTAATTATTTTGAGCTGTTGGTGTCAATAGCCCCATTTTGTAGAAGAGTAGATAGAGGCTCATAGATGCCAGCAATCTGTTTGTGGCCACACACTTATGAAGCAGCGAAGCCAACATTTGAACTCAGGTCTGTCTGACACTAAATCCCCTGTTTTGAACCATATGAGCCACACACACACAGTTGCAAAGACAGGGCCAACCATTTGTCCCATTAAATAACAGTGATATGTGAAGTTTAGAGGGATTGATTTTTCACCTGCAATGGATGCTCATTTCCCATGCTTTTAGTGCGAGATGCTCTGAATACACAAATCATGAAATGTGAAGCTCTTAGCAATACACTCGCCAAAGAGCAGTGAGAAGCCTCCAGAGAGGCCAGTGGGTATCATCGTTACGAGGAAGGAGGCTGCGGCTGTCAGGCTGGATATGGCAGCGTAGTGACACTGCTCTCAGAGTCAGGGAGAGGTGAAGGCACAGCCTGGCTGAGCTTCCCTCCCAGAAGGAAGGCGTGCTTCCTGAGGCGTGCTCCTGGTGCAGTTTAACTCAGCGTTCTCCCATGAGATCCTCTGGCCTGGTTTGTCTTGACATCACACATTTATAGGATCTTAGGTTGGAAGACACTGTAGAGGTCACCGGGACCCATTTTTTTTTCTGCTGGGATCTTTTCTGTAAACATTCAGCTTCAAAAGAAGGGAACAAGTTAACTAAATTACTATAAATTCATCTGGTATAATAAGGAGTGCCCTATGTGTTTCTGCCGCTGTTGTTTTCTCAAATTATCAGGCCCAGTACAGTTGCCAAAGTTGTATGCGTTGTTAGCCACTGGCACACACTGGTAGCCCATCCTGAGTGTGTGGTTCATTAAAATTGTTAGGTCTTTTTTTTTTTTTTTGGTGGGATCAGGTGTCAAGCCCGTCTTTGGAGATAGGTTATCTGGGTTCATATCTAGATATTGTTTTTTTATTGTTTATAGTTGATTTACAATGTTGTATTAACTTCAGGTATACAGCAGAGTGATTCAATTACACATGTATATATTCTTTATATATATATATATATATATTTTTTTTTTTTTTTCAGACTCAAATAATGTGTGCTGCTAAGTCACTTCAGTCGTGTCCGACTCTGTGCGACCCCATAGACGGCAGCCCACCAGGCTCCACCGTCCCTGGGATTCTCCAGGCAAGAACACTGGAGTGGGTTGCCATTTCCTTCTCCAATGCATGAAAGTGAAAAGTGAAAGTGAAGTCACTCAGTCATGTCCAACCCTCAGTGACCCCATGGACTGCAGGCTTCCAGGCTACTCTGTCCATGGGATTTTCCAGTACCTTCCTTTTTATTCCTCAGTTTTTTTCTTTTGTCAGTTGGGATGATAGTTGCAGTCATCTCAAAAGAATTGCTGAGAGAATTAAGTGATTTGATACATATTAAGCACTTAGAACAGTGCCTGATGCATGGTAAGCTTTGAATACATGTTACTTTCATCATCAAGATCATCATTTTTTACATATACAATTGAGCATTTAAAAAAAATCCTTCCTTCACTAGTATGTAATTCTGAATGCCGTTGGTATTATGTTCTTGATACTGCTCCCTAAAACTTTTTTACTCAAACTGTGGGCTAGAGACCAGTAGCATAAATATCACTTGATAGATGGTTATGAATCTCAGACCCCACTCTGCTGCTGCTGCTGCTGCTAAGTCGTGTCAGTCATGTCCGACTCTGTGCGACCCCATAGACAGCAGCCCACCAGGCTCCCCTGTCCCTGGGATTCTCCAGGCAAGAACACTGGAGTGTGTTGCCATTTCCTTCTCCAATGCAGGAAAGTGAAAAGTGAAAGTGAAGTCGCTCAGTCGTGTTCGACCCTCAGCGACCCCATGGACTGCAGCCCACCAGGCTCCTCCGTCCGTGGGATTATCCAGGCAAGAGCACTGGAGTGGGTCATTGCCTTCTCCCCATTCTGCTGCTGCTGCTGCTAAGTTGTTTCAGTCGTGTCCAACTCTGTGCGACCCCACGGACTAAAGCCCACCAGGCTCCGCCGTCCCTGGGATTCTCCAGGCAAGAACATTGGTGTGGGTTGCCATTTCCTTCTCCAATGCATGAAAGTGAAAACTGAAAACGAAGTCGCCCAGTCGTGTCCGACTCCCAGCGACCTCATGGACTGCAGTGCACCAGGCTCCTCCGTCCATGGGAGTTTCCAGGCAAGAGTACTGGAGTGGGGTACCATTGCCTTCTCTGTCTCCCCACTCTAGACCTACTGAAACAGAATCTGCTTGTTAGCAAGGTCGCAGGTGATTTTTGTGTCCATTAAATTTGAGAAGCTCTGTTCTAGCCCGTCTGTTGATTCTGGATCATTGGTTTCAGCTGGGATGAAGCATGCCTCCCAGCTCTTATGCGGAAAATACTCCATTTTGCACTCTTAAGATCACCATATAAGCTGGCGCTGTAGCCCAACCAAACTAGGCAATGCTTCCAGGAGTCAAGTGGACTGGGAGGAGATTCAGAGGTGAGTTTTTACGGCTAGAATTTGAAGTCAGATTGAACAGGTTTGGATTTTACTCTATCACTTTGTGTGTGTGTGTGACAAACTGCTTACCTTGAAGGTTTGCTGAGAGGATGCAGTGAGGTGGCCCTGTGAAGCATTTGGTACGTAGTCTGATAAATAAAATACTGGCTTGCTCTCTTCTTTCCACCAGTCACATGATTCACATGTAAAGGGTAACCCATTCCTTGAAGGAAGAAGTCTTTGACCTAACGGGAAAATTTGCTTCAAACAGCTTGGGAAGATGGGGTTCGTTTGAAAGCTACAGCAAAGTGGCAGAAGTGCCACTGCTCATTTCTCTGGCCTTGTGTCTGTGAATATAAATTGTATTTGACTAGAAAACTGTAAATGGAAGCATAGTGTAATTAAGAAATAAAGAGAAGGTTACTGGTGTATAAATTCGAATTAAATGCTACTGGCACATATTGTATGTGTACACGTGTTTGTATTGTGGTTGAAGTTCAGAGGAGGACAATGTTGAGGTTGCTGATTAATTCTGGTACTAATTAAAATGCACCAATAAGAGAGGACGTGATACGACTTTTTGTGATCAATAGCTGAAAAATGTTAATCTTGGACTTACCCCAAGGCAGCTCAGGGGACGCTGTAAAACTAGCCTTTTTGTTTTTTTTTTCCTCTGTAGTGTAGTGGTTCAGAGCCTTTCTGAAGTCAAGGTGCCTGGGGTCAAATGCCACCTGCTGCCACTTGACTGAACAAGTTACCCCATGTTTCTTATAGGCCTCAGTTTCCTCAATGGTAAAATGTGGAAGATAATGATATCTGAGGGCTGCATTCCAGAGGACCATGTATGCTTCAAAGCTCACATATTTCAAAATCAATTTTCTCATAAGACTGACAGAAGAGAGAAGTATTTCTGACTGTGATACTGTGATTTATAATAAGACATACACACGTGGTCTTCATCCTGTTTCTGTCTCAGGGTTCCTAAAACCTTTGGAATCTGGAAGAGAGCAGACATAGGATTCTTTTGTTAAGTGAATGGATGGACTTTAGGACACCATCTAAGGATATGGAATGAACCATGTGATTAGAGGTTTGGAGATTTCAATTCCAGCCGCCCAATCTCTGGGGAGGGAAGAGGGTCTGGAGATTGAATCGATGACCAGCAGGCAATGATTTAGTCAGCTGTACCCATGTAATGTTGTTGCTGCTGCTGCTGCTAAGTTTCTTCAGTCATGTCCGAGTCTGTGTGATGCCAAAGATGGCAGCCCACCAGGTTCCACTGTCCCTGGGATTCTCCAGGCAAGAACACTGGAGTGGGTTGCCATTTCCTTCTCCAGTGCATGAAAGTGAAAAGTGAAAGTGAAGTTGCTCAGTTGTGTCCGACTCTTAGCAACCCCATGGAGTGCAGCCTACCAGGCTCCTCCGTCCATGAGATTTTCCAGGCAAGAATACTGGAGTACTCTTGTAATCAAGCCTCTGTAAAAACCCAAAATGAGGGGGTTCAGAGAGCTTTGAGCATGCTGAACCCATGAAGTTTTGGGAGAATGGCATGCTGAAGCTTTAAGAAATACTATAAACATCATCCATAAATCTTTCAATTCATAATCTTTAAAATTGTGTAATATTTGGCCATGGAAGGAGATAGGGCTGACATTAAGTTCTGTGCATAAAGTGAGCTTTTACCTTTTTATCGCAGTATTTTGAATTTGTCTAAAATTGGTAGGATTGTAAAAAGTAAGTGACATTGTGCAAATGAAATACTTTTCATGGTGTCTTGCCCATAATGTTAGCAACTACTTACTGACAAGTGCCAGGCACTAAATGCTTCAGATCTATCATCTTCTCTACTTTTCTCAACTTCCTAATGAGACAGGTATATTAGTTACATATTACTAGGTAATAAACTATCCCCAAACTTAGATTTTGTTCTCTCTCACAGTTTCTGAAGTTTGGGAAATCAGGAGGGCTTAGCTGGGTGGTCCTGGCTGAGGGTCTTTCAAGAGTTGTGGGCTTTGCTGTTGCTTGGGGCTGTTGTCATCTTGAGGCTCAACTGAGGCTGGAGAATCTACTTCCGAGATGCCCAGGTGGTCTTAGTCTTCACTGACTGTGGACCGGAGGCTGCAGTTTCTCACTTAATTGGCTCACAAAATGGCAGTTGGCTTCTTCCAGATCCAAAGATCTGAGAGAGAGGACATGGGAGAGTGTCCAAGGTGGAGGCCACAGTGTCTTACACCCCAGGCTCTGAAGTGAATCCCGTCACATCTGCCGTGTTTTAGTGGGCACACAGACCAACATGTCAGGAGACGCTGCAAGGGTCTGAACTCTAGGAGGCAGGCTGTCTTAGTCTGTTTGGGCTACTATAATTAAAAGCACTGTAAGTGAGGTGCTTAAAACAACAGACATTTGTTTCTTAGTTTTGGAAGCGCCAGCAGATTTGGTAAGGGCCCAGTTCCTGGTTCCCAGACAGCTGCATTCTCGCCGTGTCCTCAGATGGCAGAGCGGCAAGGGCGCTCTCCAGGGCCTCTGCCGGAAGGGCACCAGTCCCGTTCACGAGGGCTTCGGCCTCATGACCTCATCGCTTCTCAAAGGCCTGGCTCCTAATACTGTCACACTGGGGATTAAGCCTCGACAAACGAATTTTAGGGAGACAGAAATTCAGGCCACAGCACAGCTATTAGGGAGCCATCTTGATGGATCTTATTATCCCTCTTCCAAAGTGAGAAAACTTTGAAAAGTGAGGCAGAGAGAGCTTATGCAGCTAATCCGCGGGTGCATATTAATACATTAAAAAACAAACAAACCAAGTTTCAAATTTAGCCCGTTTAGTGGCAGCTCCCACATTTCAACCACAGCACTATTCTATCTGCAGGGTAAGTGGCCTATCACCATGAGCCACCCTTGCTGTTTCACTTCCAACAACCAGTCTGCAAATCCATGACTCACTCTAGGCTTGGACCGCACTTGACATTACTCCTTCTGTTTAAAGACAAGAGCTCTGTAGTGAGCTTCTTTCTTTCCTCAGCCTGGTGGTCTGTGTATGCACAGTATACAGAGAAGCAGGGAGCAGGACTCTTCTCTTTGTGGAGCGTACAGCCTTGCTGGGGCAATAATACCAGCTGGAATGTTTGCCCTCTGAACTGCTATAGAACTTGTTGCCTTTATGATTATTATTGTTATTGAGACTTGATGTATACTCCTGTCTTGCCATTTACTTTTCCCACCTGTGTTTTTGCCTCCAAATGAGATGGAAACTTCTCTTGGGTTGAACTCTGCTCTCTGCTTCACTGAATCCCACCTAGTGTCAGGTAGAGTTAATTTTCACATAATGGATATCCTCAACCAGTGTTTACTAGTGAAGATTATGTAAGGTTATTGGAGAACCCTAGGCAGTGTGTGATGAAATGGCAAAGCACATAGCTGAGACAAGGATTGCCCTTTCATGTCAAAAAAAGGAGAGTTTGGGTTTTCTTCTTGAAATACATTCCTGTATTTGATGTCCTATCTCTGAGCTGTCTCTGAAGTATGCCCTTCTTTCATCTACAACATAACACACTCTTCTCTGAAAAAATCTCAATCCCTGACCTACCAATACTTCTCATTCCCACAATAGCCTGGGTACTCTGGAGTGCCTGTTCCATCCACATAAAGGTCTTTGAAAGGGGTCTTGCTATAGTTTTCCAAAGAAGAACCTTCTAGTTTTGAAATCTGAAATGTCATTGAAGATCCTTTATTCTGTTGCCTTCCCTTGAGATACATGGGCGTCCACATCAGGGAACAAAGGCTGTTGATTCTATTTGCGCATTTCACCACAGATTTAAAGACTATCCTTCCTCTTTCTCCCTCATTTCAAAGTCAAATCACCCTCTGTCTTCCTTCTCAGATTTGCCTTTGCTTCAGCATAATGTTCTAACGTCTGGCCATTGCTAAAATTCTTAGAAACCAACACAAGTCTTAATTTATTTTATTTCCAGTCTTTTCCTGTCCCTTAGCTCAGCAAAATTGCACCATTTCAAAGGCCCCTTTCATGTTCTTTTTCCCCCCTCTAACACTTTCAGAGGGTCACCATGCTCTATCAGATCACTCCGCAAAGGTGTTTTTGTTTTGTTTATATTTGTTGTTTTCCCTCAGGAAGCAGAGACTCCTGCAAGGCGAAATGAACAAGGACTTCAGTGATAGTTCCTTGATGTGATTTCTCTTTTCCCTCATCTGTCCAGTCTTTACGTCTGATCCTGGCATTTCAAGCGGAAGAATCATTTCCTCGAATGTTTCAGTCCCACTGTCTACGTTTGGAGAATGTGACACATGAGAGGTGGGAAAAAGGTGACTGCATCCCACAGTTCTTTGCTGCTCAGCCTGGTGAGGGTGAGGTTATTAACACAACTCAAGGGACCTAGATCTCAGGCTTTCCAGAATTTGTTGTTGTTTGGTCACTGTCACGTCCCGACCCTTTGTGACTCCACGGGCTGCAGCATGCCCAGCTCCTCTGTCCTCCACTATCAGCAAAAGTTCATGTCTTCCACTATCTACAGAAATTCATGTTCACTGAGTCAGTGATGCTGTCTAACCATCTTATCCTCTGCTACCCTCTTCTCCTTTTGCCTTCAGGCTTTCATAGCATCAGGGGTTTTTCCAATGAGTCGGCTCTTCACATTAGGTAGCCAAAGTATTGGAGCTTCAGCTTCAGCATGAGTTCTTCCAGTAAATATTCAGGGTTGATTTCCTTTAGGATTGACTGGTTTGATCTCCAAGGATAGTCTTTAAAACTATAGCAAGATTCTCAAGAGTCTTCTCTAGCACCACAATTTGAAAGCATCAATTCTTTGGCACTTGGCCTTCTTTATAGTCCAGCTCTCACATCTGCACATGACTACTGGGAAAAAACACAGCTTTGATAATATACACATCTTTATCAGCAAAGTGATGCCTCCGCTTTTTAATACACTGTCCTGTTTTTCCATAGCTTTTCTTCTAAAAGGCTCACTTTCAAAAAGTCGGTGGTGTAATAGGATGGGAACTCTATTGAGTATTCACAGCTCTGTTCTGGTTCAGCAAGCTGTGAGCTTCTCCAGTTTCATTTGCCTCATCCATAAAATGGGCAGATCTGTTTGTAGTGTGGACAAATCAAGGCATGGTGTTTGGAGCTGACATCTGGTCCCTGGTGTCCTCCCTGTTCGCTTGCTCCTTGACATCTCTGCTCATACTTTCTGTTCCATTTGGAAGGTCAGTTCCTCAAGATGTCCATGTCCTTCTTCCTGTCTCTAGGCCCTTGTACTTCTTACTAATCCTTCAGGTTTTTTAACCTCAGATATCATTTGGTTCTGAAAGCCTTTATTTCAGAAAGACCTATTCCTAGGTCTGGATTAAGGGTCCCTTCATGGGTACCCCATTGTACTGTATATTTGGGTAGTTACTTTGTGTCACATAATTTTTTTTATTCATTTTTTTTTTCTTTTCTGTCTCCCTTATTTCCTTGGAGTGGTGATCAATTCTTACTCCTTTTATGTTCCCAGTTCTAACAACAGTAGTGATTGTACGTTATATTTAAAGATTGCTTCAGATTCTGTGTTATTTGTTTAAGCATTTCATATCTGTGACCTCAACTAGAACTCAACTCTTTGAAGCAGGAACTATTTTGACTTCATTTTACCGGTCAAAGACTGAGGCTCGGTGAAGTTAGATTGCTTGTTGTAGGTTACTCAGCTAGAAAGAGGTGGATTGGGAATTCATAATGGCAACCCACTCCAGTACTCTTGCCTGGAAAATCCCAAGGACAGAGGAGCCTGGTAGGCTTTAGTCCATAGGGTCGCTAGGAGTCGGACACGACTGAGCGACTTCACTTTCACGCGTTGGAGAAGGAAATGGCAACCCACTCCAGTGTTCTTGCCTGGAGAATCCAAGGGACGGAGGAGCCTGGTAGGCTGCCGTCTCTGGGGTTGCACAGAGTCGGACACGACTGAAGCGACTTAGCAGCAGCAGCAGCAGCAGTAGCAGTCTGGCACCAGAGTCTCTGCAATACATCTTAGATATAATATGGTGAGATGCTAAATGAATGAATGTTTCAGTCAGCTTTGGGGATGAAAGAACAATGAATCCTGTGCCAAAAACCTATGATTTAATTGGAATGTGAGACATGAACACACATAATCTAAGTGTCATGAAAGGTTCTGCCTATCCTGAGAGCTTGCAACACAGCCTAGCATCTCCTGTTCTGAGTGTGTCTTGTCCGGAGTGATCCCCTCCTCCCATTACAGTCCAAACTGTGTTTTCCATGACTGTGTTCTGTTCTTCCTTGTGTGCTCAGGAGAGCGGGCTGTCTGAGCCCAGCCTCTCAGGAGACAGGGCAGGAGCAGGGGAGGAACTCTCACGTTTTGGGCATCTACTGGGCCAGTCTCTACTCACCTTTACTCTTTCCAATGGCCCTTAGGAGCAGTTGGTATTATGTTGATTTTAGAGACAAGGAACTTGAAGCTTATAAAATAAAACTAATATGACTAAGATTGCACAGGTAGTGAAGGCAGGTTCTGACCTTACATTTATGATCCTCTAATTACGAAGTAGATTTCTATGGACAAGGAAGGTGGGTGAGTATCGATGTAATGTCAAGAAAAGACTACTATAAGCTAATTCTCCCTTCCACCCCCACTCTTGGCATCCACATTACCTGCATTTCTCACCATTAATTACTGATTTGGATTTTGGGATGCCCTTTTTTTTTTTCCCTCTCTTAAAGTTACTATTTCTTGGATATGAAACCAAAAATCCAGCAATTTGTCAGCAGAATTGGATTATAATGGGAAATGACTTGGAGCAGATGTGTAGATGTGAGAAAGACCTGTTTGGGTCTTTAGGGAAACCCTTGCACAAATGAGGACAGGCATTCAACTGTCTTCCAAGCCTGTTACACTGGTTTAGCTAATTCTTCGAGGAGGGAAATCATGCCCCTCCTCTCTCTCAGCTTTTCCCCTCTTCCGTCCCTGCTCCATAACCTTTCC
Source organism: Budorcas taxicolor (assembly GCF_023091745.1). Classification (NCBI taxonomy): domain Eukaryota; kingdom Metazoa; phylum Chordata; class Mammalia; order Artiodactyla; family Bovidae; genus Budorcas; species Budorcas taxicolor. The sequence continues at coordinate 62,965,504 of NC_068916.1, forward strand.
TTTCCACCTCACCCCCAAATTTCCTTAGTGGATATCGAGTAGCCTGAATCTGACAAGGAACATCTAACTGTTACGATGTTGGATATTGTTTAGAGCTCAGATCTGTTGTCTGTTTTTTTTTTTGTTGTTGTTTTTTGTTTGTTTTTTTTACAAAATGCAGCCCCAAAGTGATGAGATTCAATAAGAAAAGTCCTAACTCCCAGGCTTCTGGGCCCTTCTCCCAGCAATGTGGTGGGAAATGGATAGGCTGGTGGAAAGGGAAACAAAACAAAACAAAAACTGTTTCCTCTTTGCCTCCTGATTGTTTTAATTACTACTGAAAAGTTACAACTGAAGAAGTGGTTTCCAGCTACCTTGCTCTTAATTGATTTTCTGCGCTTCCAGCAAGCACACATCCCCTAAGACTTGGATGAGACTGATGGGCAGGAGGGGGTCCTTGGCTGGGACTAGCTGTGTGTGTCCATCACAATACCCTCCGGTCCCCAGCCTAATCTGGAAGTGGCAGCCTGAAGCTAGAAGTCTTGGCAGCTCATGAAGTTGCAAGTGAAGAGAGAACAAAGAGAGTTGGTAGTGAAAGTGAAAGTGTTAGTCGCTCAGTCATGTCCAACTCTTTGCTACCGCATGGACTGTAGCCCACCAGGCTCCTCTGTCCATGGAATTCTGCAGGCAACAGTACTGGAAAGGGTGGCTATTAACTTCTCCAGGGGCTCTTCCTGACCCAGGGATCGAACCCGTGTCTGCTGTATTGCAGGCAGATTCTTTACTGTCTGAATCACTAGGGAAGCAGTCGTAAAAAAAAAAAAATGTAGAAAAATCATCCTTAGAATGAGTTTTTAAAGGCTCGTAATCTATGGACTCTTAATTTTGCAGCCCATAAATGGGCCTTAAGGATTCCACAAGACTCTTGCAATCATATGCAAAACTTGGCGTGTATGGGCATTTTTCTAGGGAGGGGATCCATGGTTTTCATTAGAGTCTCAAAATGCTTCATGATTCCCAAAAGTTAAAGTCCAGCAGTGTAATCTACTTACCATTCTTTACAGGAGAAGAAACCAAGGCTAAAGAGGAAGTTGTAAGATATCCAAGGTCATACTGTAAATTATCGGTGGATCAAATTTGGACTAATAACTCCACATACTTGATGCTATACATTTCCCACCTGCCACACATCCTCTTTGTCCCAGGTTTTTGTTTAGAACTTGAGTGGTATGTTTGATGGAGGTTTAAGGACTTAGTTAGTCCCCAAAATACAGTCCATTTGTTATTGTTAGTCTGTGAGAACTGACTGTGTTTCCTCTCCACCACCACTGCTTTGAGGGTCTTACTTTCCATTGGGACCCATTTCTGTTAGTTCACTTTCCAACACCTTGTATCTGTGAAGACCCCATCATATCACCTGATTTACCTAAAGATAGTGTGTCTGTGGCAGTGCATTAAGTGGCTTTCCATAGTGGGATAAATCAGAGCAACACTTTTTCTGGAGAAATCTTTTCTCTTGCTTCTATCTTTGGGTCAGCCTAACATCTTCATCAATCTTTGGTATCCTTGATTATTTTTTTACTTAGTTTTTATTGAGATACAACTGGCACATATTCAAATGTATAAATTGTAAGTGTAGAGCCTGATGAATCTTTATGTATGTTTACATCTGGGTAACCACCATCCAGATCAAGGTATAGCACATTTATAGCAACCCAGAAGCTTTCTTCATGCCCCTTTCCAATCAATAGAAACCTCTCACCTGTAGGCAACCACTATTATGACCTTTATTATGATAAATTTGTCTTTGTCGGTTCTTTAGCAGCACATAAATAGAATTGTATAGCATGTACTCTTTTATATCTAGCCTCTTTTGCTACACATAGCATCGATGACAGTCCTCAATGTTGCAGTGTGCCATCACTCCATTCTTTTTCATTGCTGTATAGTATTACATTGTGTCAATCTAGCAGGTTTTATTTATCCACTTTCCTGCTGCAGATCATTTGGATTGTCTCCAGCTTTTTAAAATTATGAAAAAAGTTGCTATGGATATTCTTATACATGTCTTTTTATGGACATAAGTACTTATTTTCACTAAGGAACAGAAATGTTGGATCATTGTATGTACATATGCTTGGATTTAGCAAATACTGACAGTTTTCTAAAGCAGTTTACTCAGCTTTCATGAGTTTAAGCCAGCCAACCTTAGTACCTACCTTCAACCTTTCCCCAGATCAACCTGACTGTGTTGTTATCAGATTCATCCTTGCCCTAGTTTCTGTATTAACCCCGTCCTAATCTCCAGTTCTTCCACCTTGGCTTTACTGAGTTATAAACAGATAGATATAGAACCACAGCAATTGTGTGGCTCAACCTCAATGTTTCAGAGATAGAAAAAGTGAGGTCTGAGTGTGGCTGGGTGGGGAAGCTGTCCAGTGATACCAAACAAGTTCCCAGCTGACCTGGGGTGAGGATGCGCAGGTGTAAACTCTTTGATAGAAGCAGGAGACAGTTCATACCCATTTTGTTGATATCTCAAGCTTAGAAACGGAGAAGGCAATGGCAACCCATTCCAGTACTCTTGCCTGGAAAAATCCCATGGACGGAGGAGCCTGGTGGGCTGCAGTCCATGGGGTCGCTAAGAGTCGGACACGACTGAGCGATTTCACTTTCACTTTTCACTTTTCATGCGCTGGAGAAGGAAATGGCAACCTGCTCCAGTGTTCTTGCCTGGAGAATCCCAGGGACGGTGAAGCCTGGTGGGCTGCCGTCCATGGCGTCGCACAGAGTCGGACATGACTGAAGCGACTTAGCAGGAGCAGCAGCAAGCTTAGGAAAGCACCTGATATATGATTATCCTCAAACCATATTTGTGAAAGGAAGAAAAAATGAAATGGAAGGATTCTTAGCGATTATTGAGTTTAGTATTTGTCAAATTGTGAATGTGTAAGTCTGATTTATAAAAAAACCTTGTAGGTGGGACCCTGCTGAATAAAGTATATCCATTGTGAAAAAGGGGTTTCCCTGGTGGCTCAGATGGTGAAGAATCTGCCTGCAATGCAGGAGACCCATGTTCAATCCTTGGGTTGGGAAGATTCCCTGGAGAAGGGAATGGCTATGCATTTCAGTGTTCTTGCCTGGAGAATCCCATGGACAGGAGCCTGGTGGGTTATAGCCTATGGGGTGTAAAGAGTCAGACACGATTAAGTGACTAACACTTGTGATCAATCCCCCAACTTGTACTTAATTGTGAAGAAGAAATTTGCTCTTTAACCCTCCTTTAATCATTGCGTTAGCTCAAGGGGAGAATGTCTCAGTCTCCTGCTATATGTCACCTTGTTAAAAATTGCCAGTTTCTTGAAAAAGAAAAAAAGAGAGAGAGAGTGAGAGCAAGAAGCTCTAGCTAGATTTTCACAATGCTTTGTTTTTCTTGCATTTTTTTCCTTTACCTTTTATGGTCTTCTTTGGAGGAGGAAATAGACATTTTTTTCATTATGGCAGTAGAAGAAAGAGTCCTTTTCAAGTATATTTTAGCATAAACAGAAAACAAAAAACAAGTGGGTTTTCTGAAGAAAAAGTTTAAGTAATAAATTGGGTATATGGATGTAGCAAAAAATCATATAAGGCTAATCAATTTTGTCCATTTCACACTTGCTATTCACTAGATGGGGAAATGGAGCCCAGGGAAAAGAGACTTGAATGACCCTTGAAACTGGTAGCTAGGGTCCTCAGTACCGTGCTCCTCACATAAAAATCTGGTTGTGATACATGTCACTTTGAAAGAAGAGACATAGTTCTAGCCCATGGTGCTCCATTTAGTATTAAGGAGACTCCAATGGTAAAGATGGAGAAGGCAATGGCACCCCACTCCAGTGTTCTTGCCTGGAAAATGCCAGGGACGGGGGAGCCTGGTGGGCTGCTGTCTATGGGATCGCACATAGTCGAACACGACTAAAGCAACTTAGCAGCAGCAGCAGCAGTGGTAAAGAATCAGGCTGCCAGTGCAAGAGATGTGGGTTTGATCCCTGGATTGGGATGATCCCCTGCAGTGGAGCTGGCAACCCACTCCAGTATTCTTGCCTGGAAAATCCCACAGACAGAGGAGCAAGGAGTTGGACACGACTGAGTATGCATGCTTGTGCATGAAGGATTATCTGGAGGGCACCTTAGAAGTGCTTCCATTGAATAAACTTGCCTTTCATAGAAGCCTCTGGAGCACCTTCTCTTATCTATTCCAATACACACATTACCAACTGCCTCCTTTAAGGGGCAGCTCTGCTCCCACCTTGCCCTAACTTGCACAGATTCTGTGGTTCCCAGCTGACTTCCTTAGCCTGACATTCAGAACGCTCACAGCCTGCTTCCCTTCTCAGCTTCATATCCCAGCAGTTTCATCTTCCCTACACTTTCCTGCATTCCAGGCTTGCTGAACTGCACATCTTCCCTAAGTATGCTACCTGTTTTCCTTCCCTTGTGCATCCCTCTTTAGTGTTTCTGTATCTGGAATGCCCTTCCTTCGTCTCTGATCATCTGCCTCCAGTGACTTCCTCTTTCAGGAAGCCTTTTATGATTCCTCCAACTGGATGTGAATTCTTCTCCTTTCACTGTAGGCAGGATCCATTCTTTGCTGAACAGCCTACCTAAATATAGTTGACAAAGTCCCGTTCAAATGAATAACTCTTTTTTGTCCATATAAAACCTGTGGGATGGGTATTATTATTAGGACCATCATTTTATAGCTGAAAATACTGAAGCACAGAGAGGTTAAGTAACATGCCCAAGGTCACACTGCTGACAGCAGCAGAGCCAGGGTTTAGACGCAGGTCTTTTGGAGTCCAGAACTTACACTCTTAGCCAGGATTCCATCCTGACCACCCTTGCTGCCAGCAGCATTCTGTTTAGAGATGGTTAAATGAATTATAGGGGAGCTCTCTGCTCAACCCTTCCTGAGATGCGGCACTAGTCAGGCATATGTCTGAGGTGAAGGTAGATAGTAAATGCCTTTTTATTGCTGTCAGTGATTTGGGAAGTGGGGTCTGGCAAAGATGTCTGCCTTGCACCAGCCTGGGTTGTCCACAGAATCACTGTATTGGCAGCTGTAGAGTCCTGGTAAGAAATCGTGGTGGCGATGGGGAGTGGTGCTGGGGGGAGGCATCAGGGTGCAGTCTTTCTGATCTGACATAGGGAGCTCCTGGCCCACAGGAAGAGTGTCTCCAGCTTCAAGGAGAATGAGAGCTTGGCTCTTGTCCCTGGGCTGCTGCAGCAACAGTGTTGCACAGGCTGCTCCTGCCCAGGGACACCATAAATCGCTGGGCCATGGACTTGACAGCCAGCCGCAATGTGATCAGAAAGCCAACAGGAGCCGATGCCAAGCCTTTGGTGGCTGCTTCCTGCATGTTTCTCTCATCCATCATGCCAGGCAGAGCAGTCACGGGGCCAGTCACCTTCTTTCCAAATGGGAACTCAGAGGGCAGTCAGTCAAGTCCCAGGTGGGGAGAGGGCATTAATTAACCCTTTCAAAGCTGTAATCCTCTATTTTCCCCTTGCATAATCTTACTTAATTCCTATTCATTTATTGAACATGCAGCTACAACACAACTTTCAGGATCCAGGCATCTTTTTGTGACATCTTTGGAAATAGAGGAGGAAGGAGTGTTCCCATTTTACAGATCAGGGGACAGGGAGAGGGAACTATGGAAAGCAGCGCATCCTTTAATTCTAGTTCTCAGACTCCTGCTCTCATTTGACTGAAGTTAGGAAAATAATTTCCCTTCTCTGGATGAGAACTGATGTATTGCTTTTCAAAAATTATCTATCTTTCAGTTCAGTTCAGTCACTCAGTCACGTCCAACTCTTTGCGACCCCATGAATTGCAGCACATCAGGCCTCCCTGTCCATCACCAACTCCCAGAGTTCACCCAAACTCATGTCCATTGAGTTGGTGATGCCATCTTTAGACTTCATTGTTTTTAAAAAAGGTATACTTGCATATGAGGGACTTACTTTCACTTTCACTTTCGCATGTGATTGGAATTTAAACTTTGTAAAAGGTATGAAATCAAGCAGAACTCCTTCTCATCTCTCTTCTTGGGCTCTGATTCCTCTCTTCAAAGATGACAACTCTTTTTCTGGAAAACAGTGCGTATGTGTGTGTGTAACAAATGGAATTATACTATGCTGAACCTTGCCTTTTAGACTAAACATTATATCTTGGAAATCTTCCCATGTCAGCAAGATTGATCTAACTCATTCTTTTTGGAGGATACTTATTATTACATTGTAGGAATATACAACAATTAATGGTTTTACCACTGTGGTATTGATAGACACTGAAGCAGTTTATATTTTGTTCTTTTATTGCTGCTTTACAAACAATGCTGCGGTGAATTTCCTTGTGCATGTATCTTGGCATACCTTTGGGTAAATTCCTAGCAAAGAAACTGCTGAGTCAAAGGGTAAGTGGATTTTAATTATTGGTAGCTATTGCTTTACCAACAGAGTTTGTGAGTGCCTATTTCTGAACTTTTGATCATTTTTGGGCCAGCCCTATGAATCCTATTTTAAAATAGAGTATGTTGAATTCTAATGCTTCTAAATTCTCCCTTCAACTTGGATTTTTCTGTGTTGTTATCTTTTGAGCTGTTATATATATCTATTTATGTTTAGTTTGTTTTCTTATTTTTGCTATATAATGTTATAAAAACATAATTATCTGCTTGTATAATAATAAAGATTTATTTATTTTAAAAATTTAACAATGTAAGAAGAAAAGGCAAGTGTTAACTTCTCAGTTAGCTGAGGCTGCAGTAGCCAAAACCTGAGGACAGAAGGGAGAGAGCAGTGCCAGCAAGGAAGCGGTAATTGTTAAGAGTAATTTCCTAGGGCACTTGACTATTTTACAAGGGTTTGATGCAGATGGATACTAGTCTTCTGACTGGAAGCTTCTAGTAGCAGTGGTCAAGTCTCCTTCCATGGTGCTTGCCTCTATAGAACTCAGTCCCAATGACTGAAGCCCAGATGCTGCACAGATTCCTTGGGCAGAATGGCTTACTGGCAGAGTGCTATAAGCAAAACCTCTGTAAGTCTGAAAACTGTTCAAAGATCTGGTACTTCCTTCTGTCCTTGCCACCTCCGGTTGATCCTGGGCAAGTCTTTTCACTCCTGTAGGTCTCACCTAGATTATCTGTAAAGCTGAGGTAGGGATAAGACTAGGACAGTTCTCATGATTGAAGTGCTGTTTGTGACCTGCTGGTGGACCAGAATGTGATTTTTCCTGCCCCCTTTTAGTTTTAATATAGTACTTATTTTTCAATCAAAGTTTCAAGTTGAATGATTCTGTTCAGTTATTATGAAAAAAAGACACCATCCTACCCAATAATCTTAAATACTTACAATTTTTTAAATCTCTGAATAATATACATATAGGGTCTCTTCATGATTTTTTTTTAGTTTAAAAATTTGTTTTTTATGTCCTACTATGGCAAAATGACAAAACGTGGTCCATTGGAGAAGGGAATGGCAAACCAATTAAATATTCTTGCCTTGACAACCCCATGAACAGTATGAACAGGCAAAAAGATAGGACACTGAAAGATGAACTCCCCAGATCTGTAGGTGCCCAATATGCTGTTGGAGACCAGTGGAGAAATAACTCCAGAAAGAATGAAGAGACAGAGCCAAAGCAACAATACTCAGTTGTAGTTGTGACTGGTAGTGGAAGTAAAGTCTGATGCTGTAAAAAGCAATATTGCATAGGAACCTAGAATGTTAGGTCCATGAATCAAGGCAAATTGGAAGCGATCAAACAGGAGATGACAAGAGTGAATGTTGGCATTTTAGGAATCAGTCAACTAAAATGGACTGGAATGGATGAATTTAACTCAGATGACCATTATATCTACTACTGTGGGCAAGAATCCCTTAGAAGAAATGGAGTAGCCATCATAGTCAACAAAAGAGTCCAAAATACAGTACTTGGATGCAGTCTCAAAAATGACAGAATGATCTCTGTTAATTTCCAAGGCAACCCATTCAATATCACAGTAATCCAAGTCTATGCCCTGACTAGTAATGCTGAAGAAGCTGAAGCTGAATGGTTCTATGAAGACCTACAAGACCTTCTAGAACTAACACCCCCCAAAAGATGTCCTTTTCATTATAGGGGACTGGAATGCAAAAGTAGGAAGTCAAGAGATACCTGGAATAACAGGCAAGTTTGGCCTTGGAGTACAAAATGAAGCAGGTCAAAGGCTAGCAGAGTTTTGCCAAGAGAACATAGTGGTCATAGCAAACACCTTCCAACAACACAAGAGAAGACTCTACACATGGACATCATCAGATGGTCAAAATCAAAATCAGATTGATTATATTCTTTGCAGCCAAAGATGGAGAAGCTCTATACAGTCAGCAAAAAGAAGACCAAGAGCTGACTGTGGCTCAGATCATGAAATCCTATTGCCAAATTCAGACTTCAATTGAAGAAAGTAGGGGAAAGACCACTCAGGTATGACCTAAATCAAATCCCTTATTACTATACAGTGGAAATATCAAACAGATTCAAGGTATTAGATCCAATAGACAGGGTGTCTAAAGAACTATGGATGGAGGTTTGTGACATTGTACAGGAGGTGGTGATCAATACTATTGCCATGAAAAAAGAAATGCCAAAAGGCAAAATGGTTGTCTGAGGAGGCCTTACAAATAACTGAGAAAAGAAGAGTAGCTAATGGCAAAGGAAAAAAGAAAAGCTATACCCATCTGAATGCAGAGTTCCAAAGAATAGCAAGGAGAGACAAGAGAGCTATCCTTAGTGATCAATGCAAGAAAATAAAGCAAAACAATAGAATGGGAAAGACTAGAGATCTTTTCTAGAAAACTAGAGATAGCAAGGAAACATTTCATGCACAGATGGGCTCAATAAAGGACAGAAATGGTATGGACCTAATAGAAGCAGAAGATATTAAGAAGAGGTGGCAAGAACACACAGAAGAACTGTACAAAAAAGATCTTCATGACCCAGATAATCACGATGGTGTGATTACTGACCTAGAGCCAGACATCCTGGAATGTGAAGTCAAGTGGGCCTTAGAAATCATCAGTGTGAACAAAGATAGTGGAGGTGATGGAATTCCAGTTGAGCTATTTCAAATCCTAAAAGATGATGCTGTGAAAGTGCTGCACTTAATATGCCAGCAAATATGGAAAACCCAGCGTGACTACAGTACTGAAAAAGGTCAGTTTTCACTGCAGTCCCTAAGAAAGGCAATGCCAAAGAATGTTCAAACTACCACACAATTGCACTCATCTTACATGCTAGCAAAGTAATGCTCAAAATTCTCCAAGCCAGGCTTCAACAGTATGTGAACCGTGAACTTCCAGATGTTCAAGTTGGTTTTAGAAAAGGCAGAAGAACCAGAGATCAAATTGCCAACATCCGTTGGATCATATGAAAAGCAAGAGAATTCCAGAAAAACATCTACTTCTGCTTTATTGACTACACCAAAGCCTTTGACTGTGTAGATCACAATAAACTGTGGAAAATTCTTAAAGAGGTGAGAATACCAGACCATCTGAACTGCCTCTTGAGAAACCCATATGCAGGTTAAGAAGCAACAGTTAGAACTGGACATGGAACAACAAACTGGTTCCAAATTGGGAGAGTATATATCAAGGCTGTATATTGTCACCCTGCTTATTTAACTTATATGCAGAGTACATCATGAGAAATGCTGGGCTGGATGAAGCACAAGCTGGAATCAAGATTGCCGGGAGAAATATCAATAACCTCAGGTATGCAGATGATATCATCCTTATGGCAGAAAGAGAAGAAGAACTGTAGAGCCTCCTGATGAAAGTGAAAGAGGAGAGTGAAAAAGTTGGCTTAAAACTCAACATTCAGAAAACTAAGATCGTGGCATCTGGTCCCATCAATTCATGGGAAATAGATGGGGAAACAGTGGAAACAGCGAGAGACTTTATTTTCTTGGGCCCCAAATCACTGCAGATAGTGACTGCAGCCATGAAATTAAAAGACACTTGCTCTCTGGAAGAAAAGTTATGACAAACCTAGACTCATATTAAAAAGCAGAGACCTTATTTTGCCAACCAAGTTCCATCTAGTCAAAGCTATGGTTTTCCCTGTAGTCATGTTTGGATGTGAGAGTTGGACTATAAAGAAAGCTGAGTGCCGAGGAATTGATGCTTTTGAACTGTGGTGTTGGAGAAGACTCTTGAGAGTCCCTTGGACTGCAAGGACATCCAACCAATCCATCCTAAAAGCAATCAGTCCTGAATATTCATTGGATGAACTGATGCTGAGACTGAAGCTCCAATACTTTGGCCACCTGATGTGAAGAACTACTTAGAAAAGACGCGGATGCTGGGAAAGATTGAAGGTTGGAGGACAAGGGGACGACAGAGGATGAGAAGGTTGGATGGCATAGCCAACTGAATGGACATGAGTTTGAGTGGACTCTTGGAGTTGGTGATAGACAGGGTGGCCTGGCATGCTGCAGTCCATGGGGTCGCAAAGAGCTAGACACAACTGAGGGACTGAACTGAATTGATGAAAAAATGCAAGGTAAGTTACCTTTCATCCAAAAGCACCTCCCCTTATCAATGCATGCAAGTATATTTTCCATTCTTCTTCCCCCTAATATACTAACTACATAGTTAGTGGCCTGAATTTTGCATGTTTATATTCCATAAACATTGTTTACTACTGAGCTATTTAATGACAATTACCTTTCCTTTCCTCTTTAACTTTGTTTTTTGTGAAGTTAATGATAGTCTCTTTTGATTTGTTTACTTTTTAAAAATGTCATTTTCCAAAATGTATCCCAAGTGGCATATCCTGCCCCCTTGCTTATCACAGTCTCCTCTCATTACATTGATTATACACATTATTTGTTCTTCTCAATTCCTCTCAATTCAATGTTCTTAGAGAACATTACTTTTAGAAATTTCTGACTTGCTTTAATCTAGACTTAATGTTCTCTGAGTCTGCTCAAATTCTGGGGTCTCTCTTTTCATCCTGGGTCATTCCTTCTCTTTCTTGTCTTGAATCCCAGTTCTGCCTCTTTCTCACTTTACTTCCTCATCTCAGTGAAGCATTTCACTCAGTAGTTTTCTTCCTAAAGAATGCACAGGATAAAAATTAATTTGCATGTCTGAAAATATCTCTCATTCGTCTCTATATTTAATCGACATTCTGGTTGGGTATAGAAATACAGTTTGGAAATTATTTTCCCTTATGATTTGGAAGGCGTTTACTCCATTTTCTTCTTGTCTAGGGAAGCTGTTGATAAACCTGAAGCCTATCTGCTTATTGATTCCTAATATGTAACCTATTTTTTCTTTTCCTCTGTGAAATCTCTTAGATCTTTTCTTTATTCTCAGCATTGTGAAAATTTCATTATTATGCTTTGGCTTAGCTGTACTTTTTATCCCTGTGGGTCTTTTTAGTGAGTATTTCAATCTGGAAACTCAGGTGTTTTTGCCTGTGGGAAATTCATTTGAATTTATTTTTTTGATTATTTTCTCTCCACTCTTTTCTCGGGGCTCTTCTCACATAGATGTTGTATCTTATAGAGGGATTCTCTATTTTTATTGCCTTTTCTTTTTTATTTCCTTTTTTAACCCTTCTGTTTGGGTGACGTCTTCAGCTTCATCTTCCAATCCTTTGCTTAGTTTTCCATTTCTCCTATCGTATTTTTAATTTCTAAGAGTTCTGTCATGCTTTCTAATTAACCGTTTAGCAGATTATATTTTTGCTTTATGAATGCAATATCTTTCCTTCTGTCTCTGAGGATGTTAACGGCAGCTTTTTGTTGTCTCTCTTTTTTTAAGGCTTTCATCTCCTTGAATAGTCTCTGTGTTATCAAGCTGATTTCGCCTCTTATTTGTCTGCTATCTTGTTATCTGTCATTCATTTTAAAGGCTTTCTTCAGATAATTCATCATCTCTGGCTATCTTTGCATATGAAGGAATACAAACCAAAAAACTAGTTGGAGTCTTGTGTATGTGTGCATACTTGCATTTTAAATATGCCTGCATATTCAGTGAAAGTGAAAGTTGTTCAGGCATGTCTGACTGTTTGCGACCTCATGGACTTCACAGTTCATGGAGTTCTCCAGGCCAGAATACTGGAATGGGTAGCCTTTCCTTTCTCCAGGGGATCTTCTCAACCCAGGGATCGAACGCAGGTCTCCCACATTGCAGGTGGATTCTTTACCCGCTGAACCACAAGGGAAGCCCAAGAATACTGGAGTGGGTAGCCTATCCCTTCTCCAGCAGATCTTCCGGACCCAGGAATAGAACCGGGGTCTACTGCATTATAGGAGAATTCTTTACCAACTGAGCTGTCAGGGAAGCCCAGTATTCAGAGAGATTGGCTTTATTCATTCTTTTAAAAACTATTTATTTATTTGGCTGTGCTGGATCTTCACTGTGGCGGGCAGGATCTAGTTCCCTGACGAGGGATTTAACCCAGGCCCCTACACTGGGAGTGTGGAGTCTTAGCCGCTCTACCACCAGGAAAGTTCTCGACCGCCTTTTTTTATTCTTCAGAATAAGCTTCCAATTTTCTGTCAAGGTCAGTAAGGTGCAGTTTCCCAGCTATGCAGATTGGAGGACATGTGGGAGCTATTTTTTTTTTTTTTTTAACCTTTTTAAAAGAAAATTTCAAACATAAGCCAAAGTCGAGTGTAATGAACTCCCATCTTCCTAACACCCAGCTTCAGTGCTTACAAATACTTTCTTTTTCAGTTTCAACTACTTTGACTATACTTATAACCCACCCTCTTCTATTCAGCCCTGTCTTTGCCTCCTTCCAGAAGTGCTGATACCACCCATCCCGGAGCTTTGTGGGGGTTCTTCAGTGTAAACTGGCTTGCTTTTATTTTCCCCTTGCACAGCCACATTAGAATTCTGCTTTCTTGGTTTTGCTAATGCAGTTACCACTTTTCTTTCTGCTTTACTAGGTTTTTATTGTTATTGTCTCTTCTTTTTGTGTCTTTACCATACTGAAATTTCAGCTTCCCCACACAGGTCACATGCTCTGATATCTGAGATTTTAAATAAACTCCACCTAGAACTTTATTCCCTTAGCTCTTTGATGGGTTGCTCCTTTATGTCTCATTTCAGTCTTCACATTCTTCTAACAATTCTCCCTGACCTCCTGGTTCAGGGCCCCTCCTCTGCCTTCTCATTTCAGCCTTGACTTTTCCCAGCACTTCACCCAGCACCCAACACTTCTGTCACTGCATTGTAGTTGCTCTTCTCCCTCAATAGACACGAATTCTGGGAAGAGAGAGAGGAATCTGTTCCACCACATACTATAAATATAACAAAGAGTTATTAGATATGTACTATATGCCAGAAATATATATATACTATGTGCCAGAAATAGTTGTGTTTTTCATATACCAACTTAACTTTCAATATAATCTTCAGCTGCCACCACTATGATTATTATTTTTTAATGGAAGTATAGTTGATTTACATTTCAGGTGTATAGCAAAGTGAAATGGGTGGGATTTACATCAGGTAAGTGGTGTGAGTAAAGGCATAAGGTTAGGGAATGAGTATGGCGTGTTCATGAGATAGGCAGAGATAGGGTCAGGTTGGAGAGGCCTCTGAGAGACACATTTAAGAAATGGTCCTTATTCTTCAACAGTACAGATAGAAATAAAGAGAAATATCGGGGGGGGGGGGGGTGTGCATCTTGCAGTCAGAATCTGCATTCATTTATTTCTTAGCTTTCATTTATCCTAAAAATATTTATTAAATGGCTACCAGTTATGAGCATGTTCTGGCTACATGGAATATACCAGTGGACAAAACAGACAAACCCTTCCCTCATGAAGCTTAGAGTTCTGTTCTTGTTCTCAGTTTACTTAAATAGTCCTTAAGTCTAAAGTCACTCCTCTTCTCCCTACCTCCCACCTCACCCCCGTTACTTCTTGGGGTTAGTTCTGTGAATGAGTCTTCCAAAATACATTTGTCTCTTAGATTAATTGGGCTTCCCTCGTGGCTCAGATGGTAAAAAGTCTGCCTGCAGTGGAGGAGACCCGAGTTCTGTTCCTGGGTTGGGAAATCCCTTAGAGGAGGAAATGGCAACCCAGTCCATTATCCCTTGCCTGGAAAATTCCATGGACGAGAAGCCTGGCAGGCTATACTCTGTGGAGTCACAGAGAGTCGGACATGAGTGAGCGAGTTCACTTTCTTTCTTTCTTTCACTTATACATACATATATAAATATATACTTTTCAAATTATTTTTCATTATAGATTATTGCAAGATATTGAGTATAATTCCCTGTGCTATACAGTAGGTCCTAAATTGATTATCTAGTTTATATATCTATTTAATTTATATATCTAGTTTATATATATATTAGTGTGTGTATGTTACTCCATTTCTGCTTTGTAAATGGGTTCACTTTTAAAAGATTCCACATACAAGTGGTATCATATGATACTTGTTTTTGTCTGACTGACTTCACTTATATGATAATCTCTAGGTATATCCATGCGGCTGCAGATGACGTTGCTTCATTCTTTCTATGGCTGAGTAGTATTTCACTGTATATATGCACCACATGTTCTTTACCCATTCATCTGTGGATGGACACTTAGGCTGTTTTCATATCTTAGCTATTGTAAATAGTGCCACTATGAACATGGGAAGGCAAGTATCTTTTTGAATTAGAGTTTTCTATGAATGTGCGCCTAGGAGTGGGATTGCTGGATCATATGGTAACTTCATTTTATGCCTTTTAAGGAACTTCAGTTTTCCATGGTGGCTGCACCAACTTACCTTCCCACCAACAATATGGGAGGGTGCTTTTTCTCCAATACCCTCTCTAGCACTTATTATTTGTCGAGTTTTTGATGATGGCTATTTTGACCAGTGTGAGGTTATACCTACCTCACTGTAGTTTTGATTTGTATTTCCCTAATAGCAACGTTGAGCATCTTTTCATGTGCCTGTTACCCGTCTGTAGTCTTTTTGGAGAAGTGTCTATTTAGGTCTTCTGCCCATTTTTCGATTGGATTGTTTGTTTTGTTGTTGTTGAGTTATATGAGCTGTTTGTACATTTTGGAAATTAATTCCTTGTTGAGCACATCATTTGCAAATATTTTCTCCCATTCCATAGGTTGTCTTTTCATTTTGTTTATGGTTTTCTTTGCTGTGCAGTTATTTGTATGTTTAATTAGGTCCCATCTCTTTGTTTGCTTTTGTTTCCATTACTCTAGGAAACACACTGGCACTATTATTATCCCTAATTTATATATGAGTAAACTGAGAATGAAAAAGCTGGCTTAAAACTGAACATTCAAAAAACAAAGGTCATGGCATCTGGTTCCATCACTTCATGGCAAATAGATGGGGAAACAATGGAAACAATGACAGATTTTATTTTTTTGGGCTCCAAAATCACTGCAGATGGTGACTGTAGTCATGAAATTAAAAGACACTTGTTTCTTGGAAGAAAAGCTATGACCAACCTAGACAGCATATTAAAAAGCAGAGACATTGCTTTGCTAACAAAGGTCCATCTAGTCAGAGGTATTGTTTTTCCAGTAGTCATGTATGCATGTGAGAACTGGACCATAAAGAAAGCTGAACACCAAAGAATTGATGCTTTTTAACTGTGGTATTGGAGAAGACTCTTGAGAGTCTCTTGGACTGCAAGGAGATTCAAGCAGTCCATCCTAAAGGAAATCAGTCCTGAAGATTCATTGGGAGGACTGATGCTGAATTGAAGCTCCAATATTTTGGGCACCTTTGCAAAGAACTGGCTCCTCAGAAAAGACCCTGATGCTGAGAAAGATTGAACGCAGGAGAAGAAGGGGAAGACAGAGGATGAGATGGTTGGATGGCATCACTGACTCAATGGGCATGAGTTTGAGCAAGCTCTGGGAGTTGGTGATAGACAGGGAATCCTGGTGTGCTACAGTGTATGGGGTCGCAAAGAGTTAGACATGACTGAGAGTCTGAACTGAAGTGAAACTAAGACACTGTTATTCAGTAAGTCGCCCAATTTCATATCACCAGTAAGTAGAAAAGGAGCCAGGAGTGGAATCCAAGCTATCTACTTCCAGAATCTGTCAGGTAAAGGGTATTTCAGATCCAGTCATAGAATAAATGAGCTCATGAGGTGTGATTGAATCAGTCAGGCAGCCAGGGCACTAATGAGGCTAGGAAGCCCCAGGTGACCACTTCACTAAGAGCGCTTCTGTCTTACCCCATGCACTGGATATTTCCAGTTTGTAACAAAAGCATTCAAGGTCATTGCTGTTCACAGCTATAGATATTCATCTGCTGTCTGCTCTCTGGACACCCAGGGATGAGACCTTCAGAATCATCACACAGTGGTCTCACAAAATCTGTTCAAATGCAGAACCTGAGTTTAGTTCTTATCAACAGTCTATCCTCCAAGAGTCTTACAGAGTGCCTCACATTCAGCAGACTCGCAGTACATGTTGAATGTTGCAATAAATCAGTCAACAAGTCAGATCAGTTGAAAAATCAGTCCCTAATCACTGAATACCAAGTTAGAAGGCACAGTTCACCCATGTTATACCTGGGAAATAAACATTAGGAAATGATAAGGTCAGAAGCTTTCCTAGTGGTCTGGCGTTAGGAATCTGCCTGCCAATGCAAGAAGCATAGATTCGATCTCTGGTCTGGGAAGATTCCACACGCCAGGAGCAACTAAGCCTGTGAGTGGCAACTACTGACACCATGCACTGCAACTACTGAAGCTCTGTGCCTAGAGTCAGTGTTCCATGACAAGAGAAGCCACTTCAACAAGAAGCCCATACTCTGTATCTAGAGAGTAGCCCCTACTCATTGCAACTAGAGAAAGCCTGCACTCAGCAATGAAAACACAGCACAATCAAAAATAAATAAATCTTAAAAAAAATGATAAGGTCAGGGTTTGTCTCCTACCTCCTGTTCCCTTTTAGTATCTACTCTTCCTTGTTCTGGAGCCAACCGCAAATGTCTTGTGTCCAAATGCTGTTCATTTGTTTGCTTTGCCCATTTCCCCAGAACACCCCACTTGGAATGTCTTCTCTGTGTATCAGTCAGCAAGTATTTATTTATTGAAAAAAAAAGTCTATAAAGTACCAACCAAATGCCAGGAGTTTAGTGGTGAGGAAAAATACCTGTGATCTGTAGGGACTGTCAGGTCCTTGAATTCCTGTTGTGTGCTGTGTCTTAGGCTTGGCTTAGTAAGGGATACAAATAGGCATGATGATCTCTCTGCTTTCCAGGAGCTTACAGTCTGGGTGAGAATGCAGAACAAGAAATTAAAGCATTGTTAAAAACTAAACTGTGGGAGAATTTGAATAATGCAGGAGGCTCTCCAAAAAGAGAGAGAGCAGTGTGGATTAGGGTTTAGCACTCACCACAGGAATGTGAACACAGAGACTAAGGGTGAGTGCCAAAGATTAGAGAGTGTCTTTATAACTGTCTAACTTCTCCACTAGAATGCCAAGACCTTGCCTGCTTTGGTTACCCTCTATCACTAATATCTAAAACAGCACTTAGTAAATAGTTCATGAATGAATGAATGAGTGTGCCTTAGGGTGGAGGAGGAGACAAATGAAGTAGAGGAGACAGAACCAGATGTGGGCTGTACTTTTTTCCCCTGTGGATATGGTTCTGAAGGTCCAGGTGTTAGTAAATTAACTCATAAATTAATCTCTAAAAATCCCTTCCTGCCCTGAGAACCTCTGATTCTCTGAGTCTAATCCCTGCAGAAATGCTAATAGTTGATAATAGCTTAATGTTGTATTCCTCCTAGAGTTCTTTGCATTTTAACATTGGACTCCTGAAGATGCCTGCTTCCCTAAATGGAGGCAGTTCCGGTGCTAAGCCAGATCCAGATGGGGGCATATTGTAGCCTGCAAGTAATGTGTCCCAGACTATTAGCTCACAAGGTTTTCTCTGCTCTATCTACCCACAAGGGTGACTCAGGAAGAACGATTTTGGCAGCCATTCTTCTTACTCCAGGGAGAGTGGGAATTTTAGAGTTTCTTCCAGTTTCTTCTTCCTCTCTCCTTCTCTCCCCTTCCCTTACCCCTTTATCCCATCTTTCTTCTGTCCTATCCTCTCTCCTCTCCTCCCCCTTTCCCTCCCTTTCTTCTCCTCCATACTCCTTTGTTGCTGAGTCAATGAATGGGTGTCTCCCCCTGTGGCCCCCTAAATTATGTTCTCATAACTTGTCTGCCAGCTCTGATTTCCATCAATGACAGGCTTATAAATCTTAACTCCAGACTGGTAAGTGGTCCTCTAGGCTTGTAAGAGAATAATTGGGCAAGAGGTCTATAGTGAGTGTGTGTGTGTGAGAGAGAGAACACAGTTCAGTCGCTCCATTGTGTCTGAATCTTTGCGACCCCATGCACTGCAGCACACCAGGCTTCCCTGTCCATCTCCAACTCCTGGAGTTTACTCACACTCATGACCATCAAGTCGGTGATGCCATCCAATCATCTCATCCTCTGTTGTTCCCTTCTCCTCCCGCCTTCAATCTTTCCCAGCATCAGGACCTTTTCCAATGAGTCAGTTCTTCACATCAGGTGGCTAGAGTATTGGAGTTTCAGCTTCAGCATCAGTCCTTCCAATAAATATTCAGGACTGATTTCCTTTAGGATGGATTGGTTGGATCTCCTTGCAGTCGCAAGGACTCTCAAGAGTCTTCTCCAACACCACAGTTAAAAAGCGTCAGTTCTTCAACACTCAGCTTTCTCTATAGTCCAACTCTCACATCCAAATGTGATTACTGGAAAAACCATAGCTTTGACTAGATGGAACTTGGTTGGCAAAATAATGTCTTTGCTTTTTAATACACTGTCTAGGTTGGTCATAGCTTTTCTTCCAAGGAACAAGTGTCTTTTAATTTCATGGCTGCAGTCACCATCTGCAGTGATTTTGGAGCCCAATGAAATAAAGTCTCTCACTGTTTCCATTGTTTCCCCATCTATTTGCCATGAAGTGATGGGACTGGACATCATGGTCTTAGTTTTCTGAATGTTGAGTTTTAAGCCAACTTTTTCATTCTCCTCTTTCATCAAGAGGCTCTTTAGTTCTTTTTTGCTTTCTGCCATAAGGGTTGTTTCATCTGCATATCTGAGAGTACTGATATTTCTCCAAGCAATCTTGAGAGAGAGCATAGGTGCACACAGTTGATGGATTGTTGGATTAATGGGTCAGGGCCTTAGGCCCTATTGTACTAATACTTCTTTATGTTTAGAATGACATTCCTGGGTTCACCTGTGTATGTTCCATACCCATTGTACCGTCCCATATTGCCTCTTACCATAGTCCCTGAACTGTCTCCCATGGTCCTGAAGAGGACCCCTATTTTCCCTGCATTTGTGCTTAAATTCATGCTGTTTTTTGATGTATCATGCCCTCTGCCCTGATCTCTATTTTGCCAAATCCCACCTACTATGAAATCCTAGCTCATGAAGCCTTTCCTCACCTCCTCCTTATCTGAGTAGAAACCTGAATGAACAGAAGAGCAATCTAAGCTAGAATCTGAGGGGAGAGTTTCTGGGCAGAGGAAAGACTCCACATCTGGAATCTACTCGGTATACTTATGGGCCCACACAGAGACTAGTCAATGTCCAGTTCACTTTAGTATTCTTGTCAGTGGTGAAAAGGTCTCATGGAAAGAATTGGTGTTATTTCAGTGTTTTGAGGTGTAGACCTCTGTGTGGGAAAAGAGACATTAATGGGGGTACTGTTGAGGCTTGAAATGTTTCACATTCATTTTCTCTTTTATTCTCAGAATAACTCAAAATGAGGTGGATATCATTCCCACTCTGGAGATGAAGTAGCTGAAGCTCAGTGTAGCTCAGTGTTTGTTGGAGGTTATAGACCCAGAGAGTGTTGAGCTGGAGTTCTCTCTGGTGGCAGAGTCAATACATTTGCTCTTTGTTACATCACTTCCTGCATCAGTTACACACAGACCAGGCTTCCTGGCTTTTTAG
Organism: Budorcas taxicolor; assembly: GCF_023091745.1. NCBI lineage: Eukaryota > Metazoa > Chordata > Mammalia > Artiodactyla > Bovidae > Budorcas > Budorcas taxicolor. Next base: position 62,985,492 of record NC_068916.1, read on the forward strand.
CATCAGTGATGGGCCTCAGTTTATTATTGAAATTCCTAAAACCCATGCCTGCTTCTATCAGATGAATCTAGAAATACAGGGGGTGTTAAAGTGTGGCTGAACATCTGCCTATATACTGCTCTGGCCAAGAAGGGAGAACACTTAAATGAGGGGCCAAGAGACTTGGGTTTCAATCCTTGCTCAATGACTTGTTTTTTGGATATTCTGAGCCACTTAAACTCTTCTGGGTCTTAGTTTCCTATCTTCAAAGCAAATTCCCTATTTAGTAATAGAATAAAAATACAATAAAAATAACCACAACAATAGCAAAACTGCTATTTTTTTTAACACTCAAACAGTAAAGAATCTGTCAATGTAATGCAGAGATCGACTCAGGTTCGATCTCTGGGTCAGGAAGATCCCCTGGAGAAGGGAATGGTTATCCACTCCAGTACTATTGCTTGGGAAATCCTATGGACAGAGGAGCCTGGTGGGCTACAGTCAATGGAATCGCAAGAGCTGGGCATGACTGAGCAACTGACACTTTCACTTTTCACTTTTACTTACTGTGAAGATACCATCTCACTAAATCTTTTGACAGTTTTATAAGGCAGGAATGATCAATGTCTACCCCATCTCCCCAACAAACAGTGACACTAGATTTTAGAGACTTATTCAAGGTCACACAAATAGTGACTTTTAGGATAAAGATTGAGATCCTTACCATAGCCTACAAAATCCAGCATGAATTCTCTTCCAGCCATGACTCCTTCATCCCATCCCCCATCCCCTACTTTCTGTACTGCACTCTCTTTATTCTCCAGTATGCTGTGATTTCTTCTATGACTTGTTCTTTCTTGGACCAGGCTCTTCTCTGTAGATGTCATGTCTCCTTTCCTCTTCTGTTAGCTTAATGCTACCTATTCATTCTCCAGTTGTTAGTTCAACTCTCATCTCCTAAGAAAGCCTAAAATTAATCTAAAAATAGGCCCTTCATTTCTTTGGCATGCTAATCAACCCTGAATGTTCATTGGAAGAACTGATGCAGAAGCTCAAGCTCCAATACTTTGGCCACCTGAGGTGAAGAGCTGACTCACTGGAAAAAGACCCTGATGCTGGGAAAGATTGAGGGCAGGAGGAGAAGCAGGCAACAGAGGATGAGATGGTTGGATGGCATTGTCAACTCAATGGACATGATTTTGAGCAAACTCTGGGAGACAGTGAAGGGCAAGGAAGGCTGGCATGCTGCAGTCCATGGGGTCACAGAGTTGGACACAACAGAGAGACTGAATAATAATGACAATACCCATTGACAGGAGGGGTCTATATCCTCGTTCTTGGATCTGAGCAGTTTATAACTGCTTTGAACAAGAGAGTGACGGAAGTGACGTTATGTATCTATGAGGCTAGGTCATAATATACCAGGCAATTTCCACTTTGTTTGGAATAGTGGTACTTGGAGTCCTGAGTCACCTCATAAGAACTCCGGCTTCCCTTAGAGTCTGTGCTGGAGGTGCTCTGGTCAGCAGCCAGCTGAGCTCCCCACTGACAGCAGCATCACCTGCTAGCCTTGTGAGTAACCTGTCCTGAAGACCCAGCTCAGCCAAACCTTCAGAAGACTGCAGCCTCAGTTGATAACTGACTGAAACCTCATTAGAAACCCAAGAGTATTCCCAACGAAGCCTTTCCAGAATATCTAACTCACGAAATTGTGACCTAAATAAAGTGATTGTTTTAAGCTATTAAATTTGGGAGCAGTTTATTGTATGAAAATAAATAACTTGAACAAAATTTTCCATGGGTATTTCCTTCTTGTTCGTAACTAGCCTGGGTCAGTTTCCATTTTATATACTCTAGTGTAACTAAATACCCTTTTTTTCAGAGTACTTGTTCCAGTTTACAGTTATCCATCCAGTAGTATAACTATTTTGCTATCTGTCCCCCCCTCCCCCACTAGACTGGAAGCTTCATTTTAAAAAAAGAGCTGTGGCTGTTTTTGCTTGATCGTTTTATCATTTGGAAGTGAATTTGGCTGCAAGTAACAGGATTTTAATAGCTGTGGCTTAAGGCTGCAGGGGCTTGTTTCCTTTACGAAATATAAAATGTGGAGATAGGTGGCTAATGGTATTAGTTCAATTGCTCTGTGGCACTTACTTTTGAGAACCCAAGCACTCCCCGTCCTCTTCTTTTTGGTCATACTCAGAGCGTTGTATTTTTATCTTCATGTTTGTGCCCTTGCTGTTGTAAGATTGATGCCTTAACTCCGGGTATTTTATCTTTATTCAACATCCCAATAAGGAGGAAGTAAAAATGATAGATAAAAAGGCTTTTTTTTTTTTCCTTATGTAGATATCTTAGTTTCCCAGAAAGAAAGTCTCCAACAGACTTCTTTTTATGTCTCATTGATCAGAACTGAGTCACATGTTACGAAGAAGAGAGTTAACATAGCAGGACAGAGGGTGCTACTTTTAGAAGAGCCTGCTTGCAAGGTTGGCCCTTGGCTGGCCTCTGAGAACTCAGTATTTGACCTAATCCTTAACAGATAAGGGTGGTTTGTGTTAGTCACTCAATTATGTTCAACTCTTTGTGACCCTATGGACTGTAGCCCATCGGGCTCCTCTGTCCGTGGAATTTTCCAGGCAAGAATACTGGAGTGGGTTCCCATTCCCTTCTGCAGAGGATCTTCCTGACCTAGGGATCATACCTGGGTCTCCTGCATTGCAGGCAAACTCTTTACACTCTGAACCACCAGGGAAGCCCAAGGGTGGTTTATGGCTCTTCAACCATTTGTGCTGTTAAGTCACTTCAGTTGTGTCCCACTCTTTGTGACTCTTTGGACTGTAGCCCACCAGGCTCCTCTGTCTTTGGGGAATCTCCAGCAAGAATACTAGAATGTGCTGCCATGCTCTCCTCCAGGGGATCCTCCCGACCCAGGGATTGAACCCTCATCTCCTGTGTCTCCTGCATTGGCAGGTAGATTCTTTACCACTAGTGCCACCTAGGAAGCAATGTAATTTATGCTGAACATCTGCTTTTCTTCTGAGAGTATGGAATTTTGGTAATATGCTGAGCAGAGTGTGCTGATATGACCAGACCCCAGTAAAAAACTTCGATGCCAAGTCCAAATGGGCTTCCCTAGGCAAAAACATTGTGGATGTTACTGCATTATTTTGATTTTTAAAATTGAAGCATGATGGCATATAATTTATATTAATTTTAGGTATATAACATAATGATTCAATATTTGTATATATTACAAAATGATCACTACAATGAGTCTGGTCTAGTAAGATCTACTTTTTATAACTTTCCAACATGCAATACAGTATTATTAAGTATCGTCATCATGCTATACATTACATCCCCATGGCATGTATTTTATAACCAGAAGTTTGTTCATTTTTATCTCCTCCACCCATTTTGCCTGTCTCCTACCCCCAACCTCTGGCAACCACCAATCTGTTCTCTGCATCTATGAGATGGGTCATTTTTAAAAAAATTCTACATGTAAATGGGATGCTATAGTGTTTGTTTTCCTCTGCCTGAATTAGTTTTAGTAAGTATAATACCCTCCAGGTCCATCCATGTTGTTACAAATGACAAATTTTTATTCTTTTCATAAGTTCTGTGAATATTTTTATGAGTAGTATTCCATTATATGCATGTGTGCATGTACGTATATATATATGTATATTTATGTATATTTATATATAATTTTCTTTATCCATTCATCTGTTGGTGGATGCTTCCATATCTTGGCAAGTGTAAATAATGTTGCAATGAATATGGGAGTGCAGATATCTTTCTGACTGTTTTCATTTTCTTTGAATACCCAGGATTAGAATTGCTGGGTAATATGGTAGTTCTGCATGTATGTGTGCTAAGTTGCTTCAGTCGTGTCCAACTCTGTGCGACCCCGTGGACTGTGGCCTGCCAGGCTCCTCTGTCTGTGGGATTCTCCAGGCAGGAATACTGGAGTGGGTTGCCATGCCCTCCTGCAGGAAATCTGCTGGACCCAGGGCTCAAACCATCATCTCTTGCCTTTCTTGCATGGGCAGGTTGTTTCTTTACCACTAGCACCACCTGGG